>NC_138197.1:45640103-46276770 GCF_964194105.1 Spermophilus citellus
TTTTTATCTCATCATCCAATCTAAAGCTTAGTTTTGCTGGATTAAGATTCTTGATTGGCATCCATTTTCTTTCAGAGCTTGGTATATGTTGTTCCACAATCTCCTGGCTTTGAGAGTCTGTGTTGAAAAATCTGCTGAGATACAAATTGGTCTCCCCCTATATGTGATCTGATTCCTCTCTCTTGTGGCTTTTAAGATTCTATCCTTATTCTGTATGCTAGGCATTTTCATTATAATGTGCCTTGGTGTAGCTGTATTGTAATTTTGTACATTTGGTGTCCTGTAAGCCTCTTTTATTTGGTTTTCCAATTTGTTCTTCATGCTTTGGAAATTTTCTGATATTATCTCATTGAAGAGATTGTGCATTCCTTTGGTTTGAAACTCTGTGCCTTCCTCTATCCCAATAACTCTTATATTTGGTCTTTTGAGGCTGTCCCATAATTCTTGGATGTTCTGTTCATGATTTCTTACTATCTTTACTGTGTGATAAACTTTATTTTCCAGGTTGTATACTTTGTCTTCATTATTTGATGTTCTTTCTTCCAAGTGATATAGTCTGTTGCTTATGCCTTCTATTGAGTTTTTTTATTTTATTTATTGTATCCTTCATTTCAAGGATTTCTGACTGTTTTTTTTCAGAGTCTCTATCTCTCTCTTAAAGTAATCTTTTGCTACCTGTATTTGCTCTCTTATCTCTTTGATCAATTTTTGCCTGTTTTGCTCATGTAAGTCATTCTTTAATTTAAATTATGAACTTTTCATTTTAATTATGGACCTTCTGAACTCCTCTCTGACATTTCATCAACTTTGCTGTCCATGGGTTCTGTTATTATAGTGTCCTGGTTTGTTTGGGGTACTTTCCTCCCTTGTTTTTCATGTTGTCTGTGTGTCTTCCTTTCTTGCAGTGTGGATCTGAGATATTAGTTTCTTTCCTATATTCTTGTAGTATCCATGCAGATCTGTGTACCTTACCTTGATGTTGGGCTTCCAGACCCTGCTGATGTCCCTCAATGTATGCTACTATATCCTGGATCTGGGTTCTGTGCAAGTTGGTGTGGGTGGATCCAGGCCACTAGGCTTGATCTCCCTTAGTAGTCTGCTGGTTGGAAGGGGTGGTCCTGTGCCAGAGGCTAGGTTCTAGTAGGTGTCTGCCCCACCAGGAAAGGGGTGGACTGGGCCTGCTGTGAAGCTGGGACCCACACAGGCCAGTATGGGTGGATCTGGGCCCCCAAAATATCATTTAATGAGCTAAGAGGCATGCCACAGAGTGGAAAAATAATGTCATCGATGCCTACAACTGACAGGGCCTATAGCCTGGGCATTAAGAACCCCTACAGAGCAGTAAGACAAAGACAAGTAAACAGAAAAATTGGGCAATGGATTTGAGCAAATTCTTTATAAACTCTTTATATCCAAGTAGTTGATAAGTATAAAAAGATATTCTAACTCATTAGTGATCAAGGAAGTGCAAATTAATATTGCAGTAAGGTACTTTAAAGCATCTGCCATATGGTTAGCAAGATTGGTAATACCAACTATTGAAGAGGCTATAGAGCAAGTGGAGCTCTTACACTGATAGAATGAAAAATTTTGTACTTTTTATGGGAAACTGGAGTCATTCACTAAAAATGAACACGAACACACTTTGACTTAGCAACTCTATTCCTGAGTACATATATTCATGTATATAAGAATGTTCATAGCAGCTTCCAGGAATGTTGACTACATAAGCCCAGTTGGATTTGGTCTTGTTTTGGTCCCATCTCTTCTTTCTATGCCCCTATTTTTCTGAATGGAAATGTTTACTCTGTACTATTATATATTGGATACTTGTAAATTGCTTTTCTATTACAGGAGCTCACAATGTGGGATTGCCTTCAGCCTCAACTTTGAACAATTTCAGAGTTGTTGAGTCTATAGGGACTCTTGGGAATGAACTAAATATGTTTTGAATTGCCAGATGAGTGTGAGCTTTGGGGTTAAATATTCTGGCTTGAATATGAGATGTCCTTCAAAAGCTCACATGTGGGATATGGCCAGAGGGTTCAGAGTGGAAATGATTGGGTTGTAAGAGCCTTAACCCAACCAGTGAATTAGTCAACTGATAGGATCAATTGAGTAGTAATTGAAGGCTCAGGGGCTGTGACGGGAGGAGGTGGGGCATTGGGGACATGGCTTTTGGGTTTATATTTGTATGTGGCAAGTGGAGATCTCTCTCTTTGCTCTCTGATCATTATGATCTGCTTCCCTGTGCCACACTCATCCACCAGGATGTTCAGCCTAACCTCAAGCCCTAAGGAATAGAGCCAACTGTCCATGGACTCAGACCTCTGAAACCATGAGCTCCCAAATAAACTTCCTCCTCTACAGTTATTCTGGTTGGGTCTTTTAGTCACAGCATTGAAAATCTGACTAAAATAATGGCACACATCTGTAATCCCAGTTATTTGGGAGACTGAAGCAGAAGTATCACAAGTTCAAGGCCAGCCTGGGCAAACTTAGGTCCTATAATAAATAAATAAATAGGTAGATAGATAGAGATAGATAGGAGCTGGTATTGTAGCTCAGAGGTAGAGAGCTTGCCTATGTCCTACATTTCATCCATGATACTGCAAACAAATCATAACAAAACTGTTCATAACAGCTGTATTTGTAATAGACAACATACATATATATGCATATTGTCACAAAAGATATATACACACACACACATACACACACATGAGTGTACACAGGAGTTTTATTGGTAATAACCAAAACTTGGAAATGATTTAAATATCTGCTATCAGGAGAATGAATAATTAAATTATATTCATGTATGGAAAGTGTAATACCATAAGAAATGGAAAAGAATGAACTAGAGTTGTATGAAATAACATGGACAAATCTCACAAGCATAATGGTTGAGAGAAAGGAGATGCACAAAATTGTATATAATGTGTGATTCTACTCATGTAGCACTGAGAACCAGATGACACTTGTGGTGATGGAATCGGTGATAGAAAATGGTTATCTTTGAGGAGGAAGTTGATAGTGGTTTATCCCTTAGGACTTCTAGGGTACTATTATAGTCCAATTTTTTGTATGAGTTGTCATATGGGAAAATTTACTTTGTGATAATCCATTGGATTGTACAATTATGATTTTTTAAATTTTTCTGTATGTATGTTATACTTTAGTAGAATTTCATTTCTAAGAACCTATTGTATGTCTAAATAACATTATTGTGTAGATTTATCACTTATAATATTAGCAAAAGTGAAGTTCCTGGGAATTAACCAAACAAAAAATGTGCAAGGTCTTTATGAAAAAAAGCCATTAACTTTCTATTAAAGATATCAAAACTATTCTAACCTGTGGAGAGAGATGTCATTTACACAGAGAAAGTTTCAGTATTGCAAGATAATGTGTCCACATATATTTATCTATAATGTAAGAAAGTCCCAGATTTGAAGTATCTTGAAATGAGATTGAAAGTTTTATAATTATGGAGATGGATGGACTATGAAAATATAGTTAGAGAGTGTGAGAGTGACACAGATATGGAATGGAGAACTCAGGACTAGAGAGAGACCAGAGCACACATGACCCATGGTGTTTGATGGATGTAGTGCCTTTGCAGATCAGTGAGGAAAGGACAGATTTTTCTAAAAATTGTGGGGGTTACATGCTTAATGATATATAAAAAGATCTCTACCTTATCTCATGAATAAATAATATCTATTAATTAATGAATTAAGTGTAAAAGGCAAACTATAAAATTTTAGAAGACATGATGTAGAAGAATGTCATTATGATGTCAAGGCAGGGGAATTCTTAAACAAGAAACAACCTGTATAAAGCACAAAGGAAAAGATTTATAAATCTAATCACACTCGTTATGCTTTTGATTGATAGTATAACATGAAAGCATAGCTTATATCAATAAATAGGAGCATATAAAAAAAGATGAAAAAAGTAGAAAAATAGGCAAAAATGCCTATAAAGTAATTTTGCAAAAGAGAAAATGCTAATGGCTCATAACCACCTAAAAAAGATGCTCGAGTGCATTAATAACCTGAAATGCTAATTACTGAGATACTTTCATTCTTGTGAAATTGGCAAGCATTAAAAATGTGGATAGATTATGGCATATTCATATACTAGAACATTACATATTAGTGAAAATTAATAAATTTAGCTACACATATTACTCTTGAATCTCAAACACATTTTGGGCAGAAAAATCACTAATGAATCCATAAAGTATGTTCCCATTTATATAAAGTCCTAAAGACTTTATATAAAGAAAATTATTTTGATAAATTGACAAATATGTGGTAAACCTATAAGAAAGCAAGAGAATAATTAATATAAAATTATCTGGCTACTATAAAGTTACCTGGGGTGGGATTAGGGAGAGGAGACAGGGAGAAGGAGGTGGGAATGTGCCCACAGGAACATATAAGTTACCAGCAAAGCTCTGTCTCTTAAGGTGGGTAGTGAGTACAAAGATGATCATTTATTGTTTCTCTCTAAAAGGTGAACAATTAGTGTCCTCTTTTATTAAGATGATATATTTCCTAAAGGACTTAAAAACAGTATACTACAGGGACACAGCCACATCAATGTTTATAGCAGCACAATTCACAATAGCTAAACTGTGGAGCCAACCTAGATGCCCTTCAGTGGATGAATGGATTTTAAAATGTGGCATTTATACACAATGGAATTTTACTCAGCAATGAAATAGTACAAAACCATGGCATTTGCAGGCAAATGGATGGCGTTGGAGAAGATGAATGCTAAGTGAAGCCAGCCAATCCCCCCAAAACAAATACCTGAATGTTTTCTCTGATATAAAGAGGTTGACTCATAGTGGGGTTGGGAGGGGGGAGCATGGTAGGAATAGATGAATTCTAGATAGGGAAGAGGGATGGGAGGGAAGGAGAGGGGGCAGGGGATTAGCAAGATGGTGAAATGTGATGGACATCATTATCCAAAATACATGTATGAAGACTTGAATGGAGTGTCAACATACTTTATATACAAATAGATACAAAATTGTGGTATATATGTGTATTAAGAATTGTAATGCAAAAAGAATAGGTTACCTTAGATTAGGTAGAGGGAAGTGAAAGGAGGGGAAGGCAGGGGATGTGGGGATAAGACAGATAGTAGAATGAAACGGACATTATTACTGTATGTATATATGTGACTGTATGACCAATGTGATTCTACATATGTATACTCAGAAAAATGAGATATTATATCCCATATGTGTATGATATGTCAAAGTATATAAGTGCATTCTACTGTCATGTATAACTAATTACTACAAATAAAAAATTAAAAAAGATGTTATATTTCATAGCAAAAGTGTAAAAGTAAATTCTTTGTCATTATTAAAGAACCTAAAATATAATAATCATTAACTTCACTGATAGAAGTTTGAACTTGGGAATTGGTACCTTAACAGACCTTTGAAATTCACAGAGGGGAAGTTTCATCTCCATAATATGATTTGCCACTACTCATTAAAGAGAAGAGGTGCCATTTCACAATGAGAAAGGAAGCCCAAAAACACCAGAAGAAAACTCTCAAGAAAGGAGAATTCTAGTTGAGCATGTCTTACTAAAATACATTGAAAAAACTTTTTGGAGCCATGGGCCAAAGATCACACAAAGGGTAATTCATTTTTATATCTTGAATTCATATGAAAATATGCTTCACAGACCATTAGTCTGTCCATGGAAGTTTAAGTAATGTGTGTTGCCATTTTAAACAGAGGCAGTAAATCTCATTAAGTAAAAAATCCTGAATGAATTATTACCATAGATATTCACTTATAGAGGAAAGTTCAGGAAAAGAGACATTACCATTTTGGGACAGAAAGGCTTAGTCTCCAAAGGATGTTGCAGAGAGGGTATCCTGCCCAATGTGAATGAGAGAAGGCTGAGAGAAGACAGTCTTCTATAAAGGGCAAGAGAGGCACTATTATGGAAATGAGTGTTTTGGAAAGAGAATGATTTCCATATGTATGTATGATTCTAGAATAATAAGCCTAATTAAAAGTTTACCTTTACAAAGTTACATCTTTTATAATTAAAATAATGCTAATCACCAAGGAGGGGAGGATTAGAAATTCTTTCTTTTTCCCTAGAGCTGTCTAATTCTAACCAGACAAAGTTTCTTATTATTTTTGTTTTTTACATTGTGTGCTTTTATTTTATTTCTTGCTTCAAGATGGTTACTTTTTACTAATTTGCAGGTTGATTTCATTTGGCATGTTAGTAATTAATAACTGGTAGAAGATAGAACCAGACAGGTATAGCTGTTCACTGGGAAATACAAGTTGGAAAAAATTATGAGCATGCTCAAATCATAATAACTAAACTATGGAACCAACCTACATGCTCTTCAACAGATGAGTGGGTAAAGAAAATGTGGTACATATGCACAATGGAATATTACTCAGCCTTAAAGAAGAATGAAATTATGGCATTTGTAGGTAAATGGATGGAACTAAAGAAATCATGCCAAGTGAAATAAGCCAGTCCCTAAAAACCAAAAGCCAAATGTTTTCCCTGATAAGCAGATCCATAGTAGGGCAGGGAGTGTAGGGAGAATGAAGGAATTTTGGTTTGTGTAGAGAAAAGTGGGGTGAGGCAAGGGGAAGGGTAGGGCTGTGGGATTGGGAAGAAAGTAGAATGAGACTCACATTATTACCCTATATACTGGAGTGACTCTGCACCATGTACAGCCAGAGGAATGAGAAGTTGTGCTCTATTTGTGTACCATATGTCAAAATGCATTCTATTGTCATGTATAACTAATCAAAACAAATAAAAATCTTAAAAAATTCTGGGCATGCAAGGGAAAATCTTATCTTTGGGAATGAACATGGCTTTGGACGAGAGTAGAAATGGCATGATGCAGGTATGACAGCAGGCTGTTCTTTTATTTATGAATAAGATCAATTTGGAGAGTTTGGCTTTAATTTTATAGGCAGAAAGGCCACAGAAAACATTCTGATAAAACAAACATGTGCAATACTTATTTTTTCTTTCTTTTTAAATTAATTAACTAATTTTAATTAGGAGTGTATAATAGCAGAATGCATTTTGATTCATTATACACAATTGCGGCACAACTTTTCATTTCTCTGGTTGTGCATAATGTAGTATTTCACCATATGTGCAGTCATACATGTACCTAGGGTAATGATGTCCATCTCATTCCACCATGCCTCCTTCCCACTCCTCCCTCCCCTTTGCCCTGCAAAGCTCCTCCATTTTCCCCATGTCCCTCTCATTACGGTTCAGCATCCACTTATAAGAGAGAACATTCGGCCTTCATTTTTTTGGGATTGGCTTACTTCACTTAGCATGATATTCTCCAACTCCATCCATTTACCTGCAGATGTCATAATTTTATTCTCTTTTAATGTTGAGTAATAATAGTCCATTGTGTATATACCACAGTTTCTTTATCCATTCATCGATTGAAGGGCATCTTAGTTTGCTTCCACAGTTTAGCTATTGTGAGTTGAACTGCTATGAACATCGATGTGGCTGTGTTACTGTAGTATGCTGATTTTTAGTCCTTTGGGTATAGACCGAGGAGTGGGAGAGCTGGGTCAAATGGTGGTTCCATTCCAAGTTTTCTAAGGAATCTCCATACTGCTTTCCAGATTGGTTGCACTAATTTGTAGTCCCACCAGCAATGTATGAGTGTGCCTTTCCCCCGACATCCTCGATATAATGTTATTTTAAAATATTAAAGTCAGGTGATCTTTTGTTTATACTTAAAATTTACTAAGAGTTGGTGTCCCTCTAGGAAACACTAACCTGTGAGTTGTATGGCTGCTATGCTTTACATATTAGGTGTCCCCAAAAATATGCATGTGTGAAATAATTAATGCAAGATAATTCATAGGTGAAATGATTGGGTTATAAATGCTAAATCTAATCAGTTTGTTAATCCACTGACAGGGATTAGCTGGGTGGTAACTGTAGGCAGGTAGGAGGTGGGTCACTGGGGATGTGCCTGTGGGATTTCTATTTTGTCCCTGGTGAGCTAAGCTCTCTGCTTCCTTGTTGCATGTCCTGCTCTGCTTTCCTCCACTGTACTCTTTCACCATGATGTGCTCGCCAATGTCCCAGAGCAATGGATTTGGCCATCTATGGGCTGAGACTTCTAAACCTGTGAGCATCAAATAACTTTTCCTCCTCTAAAATTGCTCTTGTCAGGTCTTTTGGTCACAGATATGAAAAAATAGACTAAAACAATGGCCAACTGCTAAACCCTTTAGTTCACTCATTCATGCAGTTGATGTTTAGCAAATGCCTTGTGTGTGTGCGTGAATCATCTCCTATGGAAAAGCCTGAGTATATAGATCAGGAAATAAGGCAGATGGGTAGCATGTAGCTTTATGTAGCTTTATGTAGCTTAGCTTTTATATAATGGGGCAGAAAGACAATAAGTGACTACATAGGATAAGTAAAGGGTACAAGAAAATACTAAAAGAGGATGCCTAGTCTTCTCTGGAGGTGACATTTTGCCTAAAGCTGAGAACATACTTATGCAACAAATAATATTTGATTGACTGGTTGCCAATAGTGTTATTACAGATCTAAGGGGTTATGAAAATTCTTTAATTCATGAACTTTTTGCTTGTCAAATTCTGCATCTTTCCTTAGCTCTTAAAATAACCAGCCTGAGAAAGAATAGGCATCTGACTCTAACAAAAATGTAAGAAATGCTCCACAAGTCTAAATCCAAGGAAAATATAACCAAAGACATTTTGGAAATGGGGTCAAATGTGATAACTTCTTTTAGGATTGTTGCCATATTTTCATTTTCCCCATCATTATTTGGGCCTTGAGAAAGATTCAAACTGCTATCCATGGTTATGTTTGTTCTATAGATAGTTGTATATTCTGGGAAAATTCTGTGAACCTCATTTCTTCCAAACAAATTAACTGGTTAATATTAAATCATGTTTGGAATGAGAAAGAAAGTCAGTTGCTAGAATTCCAAATCTGAAACCTGTTTGTGTGATGTTGGGTGAGTCTTAACCTCAGTGACACTCCCCTTTCTTACATGAAAAATAGGTATTTTTCTGTATTGCTATCAGAATGGAGATGATCTATGGGAATAGCCTGTTACAGTGGCGGGAGCATGGTAGTTTCTCAGCAAGCATGAGGCTTCCCCAGTGCCTTGATAGGGTAATATGAAAGGACCTACCACATGATAGGTGTACAATAAGTATTAAGTTCTTTTTTTCTATTTTCTCCAGATAAAGAACAATTATTAGATGAGATGTTCTTTTAGAAATCCCAGGGAAGGAAATAATCATGCCACAGTGTAAAAGAGAAAAAAAAAATTGAGTCCCATCTAAAAAGAAAAAAAGTGTAGGCAATAGAAAGGTATAAATTATATAATCACTAGATCTTCAGTTTTTATAAAAATTCTCCACTTTTTCATAGAAGTTATTGGACAAATGATGGATGATGTTTGTGTAATGTATAGATAACAAATGGTCCGCTGTGTGCTGGGCCTGGTATGTGGCGCACAGTGCTCATCTGTGGTGAATGTAGAGCTCCCTTTGTCTTTCTAATAATTATGTCTTTACTTTGTGTTAGAAAGTGCTCTACTTCCAACTTCCAGGAGAATTTTGGGACAGAATTCGGTGAGACTCAAGAGGATATCAAATTGATAACTCTTCAAAGATGATCAAATAATTAACACAGTGATTCCTTGTTTTCAACAGGATTCTGTACTTTGCAAAGAACTTTCACACAATTTTTTACCCTGATGATAAGCCCAAAGGTGGGTGTCATAGAGATTTCTCCTTTTCTTCCTTCCTTCTTCTTTGTTCTCCCTACCCCTCTTCTTTTTAATGAGAAGGATGAGCCTTAGGAGAAATAAAAGACTTGCTCAAGGGTAGATGGGCTTGGTCCCAGGCGTTTGGATACCAAGCCTGGTTGTCCCCTGCTTGCTGTGTGAGGGTCAGCCACACCTCAGGCACCTGCTTCATGAACAAAGACTGTCTAGTGTTGTTCTCTTTCCACCTACCTCTAAAAACAACAACAACAAAAACTAGTTTTTTTTTTTTTTTTGCTTTGCTTTTGGAATATTTTCCAGAGGGAAAGCACCAAGGACCATGATGTTTTGGCCATCTCACCCCTAAGTTTTAGTTGGTGACCTGGAAAGGTCCAGTCCATGGCAGGAGCCTGGACGTGCCTGCTCACAGCAGTATCCTTTTCTCTTCCTGTAGTTCTGGGCTGGGGTTCCTGAGGGGAGCAATGGGAGTAGACCTCTGTGTCTAGAGGAGGAATTCAGAGATAAATATATCACTTACTAGGCATTTTATGAATCTTAGAATGTTGTCATTTGGAGTTGTCTTCAAGTAGTGCTCTGTTCCAGCCATTTAATAATTTACTCAACAAATACTTTGTTGCTTAATTATAATATTATAGGAGATTTAAAATGACCTTGTTTTCCTGCGTCCTGTAAGAGAGAATTCTGCATACAGATTCTTCTTAAGGAACAAAAAAAATAAGGCTGGGTAGCATAGCCCAGCACTTTCTTGTGAACTCTGCACTCTGTATCCCTGACCACCTAGGTGCATTCCGAGTACTCTATAACTCAGTATCCCCTTACTGTTTTATATAATATACTCTCATCATGAATATAGAGCGTGGACAACTTAGGAGTGAATGAACATGTTTACTTGTAGTACTGCTTTATTCGTGCTTTGGAATGTAGCCATTATCTTTTTCCACCTCATTGACCCCATTAATCAAGAATTGACTGCATAGATATTTCGGTTGGAAAAGTTAACTGCTTCCAAACCATAGAGATGCTGCCGCTGTATGACTTCAAACACTAATTTCAAGGATCAAAGAGTGTCTGGGCCAGTCAAGCCCTCCTTGAACAATAGAGGTCAGTCCACTGTGGTGGTGCTGTCTTGTGGTTCTCTGACTCGTCTGGAAGTTATAAAGCTGGAGCCAGAACCCAGACATTATGCCTGCTTCAGAGAAATTCTAAGTATAAATTAGTCAGAAATTAAGTATATCCCATTTGGCAAGGGCATGACAAACATCCCAGAGTCTCAAATATATTTAAATGCCATAAATGGTGAAATTCACAGCTCATTAAATATGAGGAAATGATTTAAATAATAAAACTCCAAACTTCAAACTCACTGTTATTTTTTTTTTCCCACCTTCAATTTCCAGCCAGGAAATCGTGTCATAGAAAAACAATCTGTGGTTGGATGCTCTGCTGCCAAAAGAGTACATTAAAGTTATCTTAAACTAATTCCTTTAAATGAGTGTCTAACCGATTCTTTAAAACCTCTGAGGGAGATTCTGTAAACTCCTTGGGTAAACGCTAGCAATGCTTGAGTGACCTTGCAGTTAAAAGGGGCTTCCTAATATTTGAACTAAACCTCCTTGCCGACTACCATGAGTTTGTTTTTGTGCCTGTTAGAGATGGAAAAGATCTTGCGTCTACGTGGGAAATACTTGAAACAATACTTCTGCGTTTACTGAGTTATTTCTTGGAATAGCCTTTTTTCCCTTATTCTTTTAAATAGGTTGTAGGATTAGCCCTTTAATCTGTTCATGTAGGATTCTTGTTAAACTATATTTTTGATATGTGATTGTTAAGTCATAGTAACCTTTATGGTGAAGTGTTTTAGAGGAATCTGAGGGCCTTTTCTATCTCGAGACTTTTTAAAGACTGTGAAGGATGGGGGTTTATTCAGTAAATCTCATTTTACCCTAAATGTTCTAACTCTGTTTCTTGGACTATAAATAGTATGGATACAATTTGGAGAAGTCTACAAACTTTCCACTGACTTTATTAGACCAGTGTCTTCCACTGGTTATTCCTGAGGGGCAGGTCAGATCTGATATGAGGTTGGCTCAGCATAAATACTGTGTATACTGACTAACCGTGAGAATGAAAGCCATTAGAAGAGAAATGACAGAAATGTGTAGGCTTGAAAGAATGTTTTGGAATTCATACCATGGCTGCCTGAATGTTCCTTAGAGGAATTTATATACTCTTGAAGTTTTCTATACCACTTGCAGATTATAGATTCCCAGATTGTTTTTTTAAGGGGGGAAATCTAAAAACATTTCTAAAATACATATGTTTTAGAAAGAGGACATGTTTCCAAAATATGAATGTTTCAGAGTGGTCAAAGATATATAAATTGAAGTCTCCATAATATCTGGCAATTAGCAGATAGTTGAGATATGGCAAAGCTGTAGTGATTTCAGAGGACAGCTGGTGGGCACGAAACCGGCTGTGGTTGGGTGTAAGAGTGTAAGGAGGAAAAAGGATAGCGAATTTGAACGTGGCTGTAGATAGAATGGGAGGCACGAGGGAAAATCGGGGAGTTGAGATTCACTCAAATTCTCTGATTTTTTTTTTTTAAAGAATTCTACTTGCAAGACAATAGGGAAGTTGTCATTCATATTCTGCTTCCCTCCCTTTCTCCGCTCTGGATCAGATGATGTACTCCACTATGGTAGATGGCAGAGACTGGGAACGTATGCATATATGTATGTATTTATTTCCTTGAAAGGCAGTTGGAAGAATTGAAAAGCACATCAGTCACAGTTTAGATTTTTACAGACTGTGGACAAAAAAGGGGAAGGCTTTGACACCCAGGATTATTTATTGCAGAGAATTACCTTGTAGCAAGGTCAATTAAACTTGAGTATTTATTATGTACAAGACACTGTGCCTGGCACCAGAATAATTAACACGCCCTGAAAGAGGAAACTATCTTTGGACTTCAGTCTCTACCACAGTCCAGTTTAATGAAGTGACTCTTATTTAAGTCCCCCATACAATGACCCATGTAGGAAATTTCTTTCAGGATTTGGTATTAGCATTAACTTTGTCTTCCTTGAGAAATATGATTTGTATTTTTTTTTGTATAGTAATAGTGGATAACATATATCTCCTGAGTGTCCAGGGACTATGCCAAGCATTTCATCCACATTTTCTTTTTTAAAAAAGGGATAAAGCTTTTGGTGTAAAATAATATAAAACATTTTATATAATGGAATAGACAAATTAATTATTTTTCTCAAAAAGGGATTATGTATTTGACCAAAATGGCTTATGGCCAGACCATTGCATTGGTAGAGGCTTTAAAATTTAAGGAAATATATTGTCTAGGATACTTTTAGCATCAGTAATGAATGTACTTTCCAAGAACCTTTCATTCCCTTTTTATTGGTGTGTTATAATTATACCTAACAGTGGGATTTGTTGTTATATCGTCATACGTGCACACAATATAACAGTATAATTTGATCAATTGTATTCTCTAGTCCCTCCCCTTTTCCTTGTCTCCTTCCTCCCTCTGGTCTCCTTCCTTTATAGTGTCTCCCTTCTATTTTCATGAGATTTACATTCCCCCCCACGTAAATACTTTTTCCCTTTTTTTCTCTAGCTTCCACAAATGAGAGAAAGCATGTGACCCTTGCCGTCTGAGTCTGGCTCACTTAGCATGATGATCTTTAGTTCCATTCATTTACTAACAAATGATATAGTTTCATTCTTCTTTATGATGAAGTAAAACTCCACGGTGTATATATACCACATTTTCTTTATCCATTCATCCATGGCCAGATACCTAGAGGCTGGTTCCATAATTTGGTTATTGAGAATTGTTCATGGCTTTAACTCTTCTGGATAAATGCTCACACTCTTGAGTATTTATTGTTATTTATATTCTTGATGGCTGACATTCTAACTGGAGTGAGATAAAAATCTTAGTGTAGTTTTGATTTGCATGTCTCTAATTGCTAAAGAAGTTGAACATTTTTCATATGTTGGCCATTTGTACTTTTTTGAGAAGTGTCTGTTTAGTTCATTTGCCCATTTATTGATTGGGTTATTTATTTTTTGGGTGTTCAGTTTTTTTGAGTTCTTTGTATGTCTGGATGTTGATCCTCTGTCAGAGGAATAGCAACAAACATTTTTTTCCCCATTTCATAGGTTCTCTCTTCATGTTCTTAAATGTTTCCTTTGCTGTACAGAAGCTTTAGAATTTGATGCCATCCCATTTATTAATTCTGGGTGGTATTTTCTAAGCTGTAGGGGTCCTATTGAAGAAGTCATTGTCTGTACCTGTATGTTGGAGTTTTGACTCTTGCATAGTTTCTGATCTAATTCCTACATCTTTTATCCATTTTCAATTGATTTTTGTGCAGGGTGAGAGATAAGTGTCTAGTTTAATTTGTCCACATATGAATATCCAGATTTCCTGGTATCATTTGTTAAAAAGGCTGTCTTTTCTCCAGTGTATGCTTTTGGCACCTTTGTCAAGGATCAGATGACTCCGTCTGTGTGGGTTTGTCCCTATATTTTCTATTTTGCTCCATTGGTGTATGTGTCTGTTTTTATGCCAGTACTGTGCAGGTTTTGTTATACCTCTGTAGTATAATTTGAAATTGGATATTGTGATGCCTTAAGCATGGCTTTTTGGGCTTGATTTGCTTTGGCTATTTTGGATCTTTTCTTCTTTCAAATGAATTTGAGGACCATTATTTTTTTTCTAGTTCTGTGAAGAAATTCATTGGTATTTTTGACGTTCACCACATTTTTCTCAGGATATTCCTACAGTGTCTCTTTGAAGAAAGTGCCGTCATCATTCCACTGGGGAGGTTAGGTAACAGACTCTTGAATTTTCCACTCTCTTTTAGCTGCCAGGAAGCTTAAAGCAAAAAAAGCCAAAATCAGCAACTGCACTAACCTCTCCTTAAAAAAATAAAAAAGAAAAGTGGAAAAGACATTAGGCTTAGACTATAATCACAATTCTTAAACATTCAGTTAGGATGGCTTAATTTCAGTTAAAGATTGCTGACATATATTAGTTGACTTTAATTTTCCATACATTTTTTTTTCTTCTCCAGACATTATTCATCATTATGAAGAATTTTGTTCATCCTTTCTGTGATCAAATGTATATTTTTTTGTGAAGAAATGGAACTTAATTTTGTACATGTATTAACATTCACATGGGACCATTCTGTTATAATTATGAGTTGGGGCCTGATGTGGTTCTTAGACTTCTGATATTTTCATCAATTAACATACACAAACATTTAATGCAACTTTTTGCTTCTTTGGACCAACTTTATTTATTTATGCTTATAATAACATTTGCAATCACATAAGATATTTTACATGTCCTTGGGAGGGGGGATTAATAATATGTTTTAGGGAAGAAACTAATAAAAATATTGATGTTTGAAATTTGGAGCAACTAATTGTGAGAAAACAATTGATGCTTTATACATTCATTTTCCTTTTAGATTTTTCATCTGGGTACAGCCTTTCTCTGAATTTTTGAATAGATTTCTTTGTTAAGATACGGAATTATGAAATAGCTATTTACACAATTAACATAAAACTTTGACCCTAGTTTTTATGTGTGTAAAATTTCCATTCAGAAATTGTGATGAAAGATTTCATAGAACAACCTTTAGATGACCTTCAGGATATATATCAACTGATTTGGTTAACTGTACTTTGTCAACATGAGTAAATGTGATTTACCACCTAAGAGATTAAGAAATGAATCTTATTTTCCTCATTTGTATTTAATTTTATCAGATGTAATAAGGATGATAATTTATAATACAGAACACTTTCCCATAGTGATCATTAATCATTATAGAATAACTGAGGATAAATAACATTTTTGAGTTTTAGTATCAGATGGATTAGATTTTCAAAAAGTTGAGAATAGAGTTAATTTCCTTGAACTTGAGATTTTCCTTATTTAAAATAAGTTGATGATATTTTTCTCAACTAAGAGTAAGTTGGAAGGCACATGTATGGATTGAATTGTGAATATTTAACAGAACTGTATTGGTCAACCACTGCTGTACAACAGGTGGGGACTGACATGGGTCTCCATGTTATAATTCCAGAATGAATGGCCCATTACTTAGGTCACTATTCATTAACAAACATTTAAGTGACTTTTTATTATAATACTTTGAAATAGTAGTGAAATACATGAATGAATATCTCATTCTATTAATATTTATTGTGTATCCTCTGTATGCAAGTCACATTTTGGACCTTGGGGATAAAATGAATCATCAAACTTAAACCTCTATACTCAAGAGGTTGCTGTTTAATGGGGGAAATCAAATATGTTCACAAAATAATAAGGCCCTAATAATAGGAGTAGATCAAGGACCCTGGGGCTCAAGAATTTATAATTCATATCCTTTGCCATATATTCCCCTCACTCTATACCACAGACCTAAGGATCAAAACCCATGGTCTCACATCCCCCCCTCCCAAGCCCTTACAATTTATATCCAGAATCCCCCAAATACTTGATTTGACCAAGTTAAAAGTGATTAGCTATAGAGTCTGAAAAATCACAAAACAGACACAAATAGAAAACCCCTACATAATTATGGTAGAAAACACATTTGAAATATATAACTAGCTTGTTCAATACTGTAACTCCATCACTGCTGCAGTGTCCTGGTGAAATTCTCCTTTTTTTATTTAAACAATATTTTGTACCTATCCCATAATTTTCAGTCACTTTTAGTTTTTAAATATGTGGTCTGGCCCAGCGAGAAGCATTCATTGCTTACACAACCCTTTCCTCCCAACACCAGCCAGCATTAGGCCCCAGAGGCACTTTTCCTTTTCTCATTTGAGATTTGAGATGGCAGGATTATGCAGGGATGTGGTTGCCACTCACTGGGTTATCACTTCTTCCCCTTTTTGGGTTTCTAACGGGTCCTGCGGGTGCATTGGAGGAACTGAGGATGGACAGCAGAAATTGCATTTTTATGTTACATAACAGGTTGCCTGTGTTGGGAGGAGAGCCTGGCCTTGCATTAGCTCAGTCTGGTTCTATGCACTGATGGTGGCTTTCATATGTTTCCTCTGTAGCAATGGTGTGATGTTTTGGGGAAGAATCGGCTTCAAAGAAGGGGCACTCTGGGTTCCATGATAGGGCTGCAGTGCCAACCTTCTCTCCCAGTAGAAAATATGGCAGGCTCATAGCTCAAGTCTTTACCTCCCTGCTTCTTCACATAATTTCATAGGAATTTCCAGGGTTGTCCTTGATAGCCTCTGAGGTCCTAAGGAGACTGCATGTGAGGTCTCCTCACTTAAGACACACTGTATGGTGTCCCTGATTGCTTTATTTGAATAGGTGTTTGAGTACACCTATCCAAAGATATTTCTAGTCCAGAGGTGGGCAAGACTATCTAAGCTCATCTGTGTCCCCCTAAACATATATTTCTTTTAAAAGGCCATAATTTTATTCCAATCATAATTCATTGTGGTCCACAAATTTTGTAGCTCTATAGGTAAGCAGCCAGGGAATGAGGTGGTGGCCTCCTTTCCTATAGGCAAGAGATAATTGGGGGCTCCATTTCACTGTTTTTACACCTACCTGTATATATTTACTTTTTTAAAAAAATCTTTGTCATTATATATACACTGCTTTATTCAATGTTTTTTTAATCCTGCACCTGCCTTTTTGTAGTGTTGGGGATCAGATTCATCCTTACATACACCAGCCCCATCCTGCCCTTTAAGATTAAAATTGTAAAAATTAATTTCTTTATGCTATTGCAAGCCATTTATTATTTATAGTATTATTTTTAATGTCTGAAAAATGTTAGAAATTTAAGTAAGTGTGATGGCGCACACCTGTGATCCCAGTGGCTTGGGAGGCTGAGGTAGGAGATCTCAAATTCAAAGCCAGCCTCAGAAACTTATTGAGGCCCTAAGCAACTTGGTGAGACCCTGTCTCAAAATAAAATATAAAAAGAGCTGGGGACATGGCTCAGTGGTTGAGTGCCCCTGGGTTCAATTCCTGGTACAAACAAACAAAAAAAACAAACCAAACCAACAAACAAAAAAACCCAAACAAATGTATTCAAGGATCACCCATGACTATAAGCAGAGCATACTTGAGGATAGTTACAAGATCCTATAGGTCAGCATTCCTTTGTCAAAGTTATTGAAAGCTATTTATAAAAAGAATTTTCATTGAAGAAAATAATTTTCATTGTGTATTTGCCATTTTACATTTCACTTCATTGATCATTCACTTACTTAATTGTGATAATTTTGGGTCATTTGGATGGTTTCAGATGAAAATGTTTTAAATAATACTAAAGAAGAATATCTTTGAACATGAATGTTTTGCTCCTCTACATTGGATTTTTCCATTTGTTTGAGAGGCAATAACTACTTAGGGAATGATAGATAGCAAGCTACTGAGCTTGTTTCTGGGAACCATTGAAAACATTTTGTAGTGAATATAATTTGGTATTGGTTATGTTTTCTAAATGGTATCTACTCTGATCCTGGAAGGGATCTTCAAACTTTCTCTTCTGGTTGTAGCTGGTTTCTGTCTCTAAGCTTATTTTCAGTGGAATATTTTTTATCATTTAATATTTTATTTTCATGGTTTGGCAGCAAGGGATATATTTATTTCTGCTTTGAGAATTTGGCAAAAACTTTCTGAAGATCTCATAATCATGCCAGCCAATTTACATTCTCTGTGATCCAAGACCGAGATCACTTCCCTGAATTCTAACAATGTGGTAAATTTTCAGGAGCTTCATGAATGCCTTTCCTGGAAAACTTGTTAGAAGCCCCTGATTAGACTTCTTCCTTTTAATGAGTTCTTCTAACAGTATAGTTTTAAAAATCTATCCTTTTTTTGGGGGAATAGACCCAGGCCTTTTATTTAATAAATGCTTCCTTGTTAGAGTGTAAATTAAATGAAACAAAATATTATTCTTATGTTCTCATGATACCACAGGTGGGCCAGGTGTGTCAAGGTGTGGGCCAGGAAGCTGAGAAACTGAGCAGAAAGAACATATTTGTGGAGCATGAACTGTGCAGCAGTTATGTCTGAAGCAGACAGCTACCAGAATGGCCCTGTTACTACTCTCTCCTCTTTATAGCTGGAGGGACAAAAAGGGAGGTTCCTAAACACTGAATGGGGGCAAGTAGATTTCTCACAGCAGATATCTACTATTAAAAGTGATTAGAAAAACTAACCCAAGAGTATCTTTGCTGTTGAATTCCTTTGCAGTCACTTCCTGAGGATTCACATTCACAGGGTGGTGCATTCCTGGTAATGAAATGTAGATGCAGGCTTCATTATGTAGCTCAGCATCAGCTAGAATTGAATTTGCTGTTGGAGCAGACCAAACTCCAATGGGCCAGGTTACAGTATGGATGGACAAAGCCTAGAAGATACCTGGCCTAAAGTGCCTCCATTAGTGATTCTGCTGAATAAGGGGATGTTACTGTGGGCATGTGTAGTGAATAGCAAGAGCCTGATAATTCAGACCTTCAGTCAGGATATTTGGCTAATATCATTTCCTAAGACTGATGGGGGGATAAAATAATAGGAATTGTGCAACAGCAGGCTGGGTCCTCAGGGAGGAGAAGTTACTAAAAGAATGAACAGGAGGCATAATGGGGAAAAAAAAACTGTAGGAAACGGGAATAATCAACATCATGGCTCCAGCCCAGAAAACTAAGCAGGTTGTTTGCTCAGGATAACTTTGTGTTTCTCTTTAGGGAAATGAAACAGGGAAGGAGAAACCCAAACTATGCTGTATTGTGAGAACTTTGGTGGATCACATAAGTCTCTTCAGTTGATGGAGCATTATCTTTTTTTTTTTCCCTCCCAGTGGTTGGGATCAAATCTATGGCCATCTGCATGCTAGGCAAGCACTATAATACTATAATACTGAGCTACATTCTCAGTCCTTTTCATGTTATTTTTTAAATTTATTTTTTATTTTTTTGGTACTGGAGATTGAACCTAGGGATGCCATAGCCCTAGCTCTTTTTAACTTAATTTTAATTTTAGGACAGAGTCTCACTAAGTTGCTTAGGGCCTTGCTAAATTGCGGAGGCATGAATTGAACTTGTGATCCTCCTACCTCAGCCCCTGAAGCCATGGGATTATAGAAGTGTACCACTGTGGCTGATATTCGTTTGATTTTTTTTTTTTTTTGGATACTGGGGATTGAATTCGGGGCACTAAACTCAGGACCACATCCCCAGTCCTATTTTGTATTTTATTTAGAGACAGGGTTTCATTGAGTTGCTTAGCACCTTGCCATTGCCGAAGCTGGTTTTGAATTCAAGACCATCCTGCCTCAACCTCCAGAGCCTCTGGGATTACAGGTGTGTGCCACTGCACCCAGCTTCATTTGATTTTGATAGGCTAAATAAACCATATGATTTATGAGTTTACTATATGCTTACAATGTAATGGCTATACAAATAGTTGTACTGCATTGTTAAAAAAGTAATGACAAGAAAAGTCTGTGCCTGCTCAGTACAGATGCAATTAAAAATTCAGTTGAATCCACAGAAGTGGAACTGTGATGTACACTGGGCTGACTGTATATCAAAATCAGGCTGACACAGAAGTGATGTCAGAAATCCAATTGTGGACGCTGTAGTTTGCTTTCTTTAACAGAAACATGTAGGTGCTTTAGCCAAGCTTGGGCCAGACATGTTGATGAAGCATCTCTCTCTTACTTAAATCTCTTACCCATCTACAATCCTTAGTTTAAACTCAGAATCTGAATTTCACAATTGCAATTCACAAGATGTTGGGACAGCACGTACCCTGACATGACTATTCCAGAGTAAGATATTTGGAAAACAAAGTTATAAAGGAAGGCCTTTTGCTAAGTAAAAGTGGAAAGGGTAAGTAGAACTGGAAGGGGGTCCAGGGAGAGTGGAAAATACGTTTGCGGGCTCTCCACCTGGCATGGTGTGGATGTCTACTGTGACCACCACTTTGCCCATGCTTCCTGCTGGCCTGCATAGATGCAGATCATGACATAAGTACTAACTAAATTTTAAGAGATGGCAAGGAGAAAGTAAATACCTCACAAAATGCAAAACAAGCAGTAAGTATTTGAAAGACAAGATAAAGTATTTGAATATTCCAGAGAAAAATCTAGAAAAAACATGAAAATATTTATAGGATTTTAAAATCAGATGGATAAAAGACTTAAGAGAAAAAGTTAAAAGGAATGGCTGAATCATATTTTAAAAAATAAAGATAAATAAATCTGATAGGGAAAAAGAGGGAAAAAGGCTGATAAGAAAAGGAACAAAAATGATTTAAAAATGTGATTTAAAATAAAAGACAGAAATAAAAGCAAAAAACTTGAAGATAAGATGGATGGTAGACATAAAACAGGAAAAGTAAAGTGATATGCTTGAGCTATAAACTAAAACAATGCTGAGATGTTTTTCAAAAGATAAATAAAGTAAAAAAAACAACAACAAACAAACAAACATTTGAGCAGCTGCTGGAAGCCATCGAGTGGCAAGAATCCTTAACAGAATTCTGAGTTGGAAATGATTTTCATAGTGTGAGGCCCAATGTAATAAACTCCCTAATGGGCCGAGATGAGAGATGATATATCTGTCTATCTACATTTGTGCTCTAGGATCACACTCTCAGCACACCATAGGCACCAGAGCCCATGTCAGGATTGCTGGACAATTAGGAGCACTGAGCAGGGTCCTGGGGGCTGACAGCTTTAGCTTCAGCCATCTGTGGGCTCCTGGGTCTGCAAACTCCATTGTGGATTTAGGTAAAGTAGATGTAGTTAATCCTTGATCATCCAGAGTTATGGATGAAAGCACTAGTTTATGTATTTTAAAATAATTTATACTTGGCTTTTAGACTATGGGGTTTTTTAATTTAAAAAAATTCCCGTAACCCTCTGCTTCTCTCTCCTTAGGTCACTACTGTTATCACTTTTCTGTGTGTCCTTCTAATCTTGATCTATAAATTGATTCAGTCATACATATATATTTACAGGATTTTATACATACACTATAGTCATAGCTAACAAAATGTTTGCCACATTCTAACTATGGACTATATTGAGTCACGAGCTTTATGTGCATCCACTCCATTTCTATAGCATTATCATTTTGATTTTATAGATGAAGAAAGTGAGGCAAATGAGATTAAGTAGCTTGTCCAAGGCCCCCCTGCCAATGAAAAATGGAAACAGGATTTGCCTTTAGGGTTCTTGGTAAGCATTATGGTGAATTTCTGCTTCACTAATTGAGATCGCTTTATACCAACTTTCTGAAACTTAGTTTCACCAATCATGGAGCTCTTCAACATGGTTATATATAGATCTGATCCACTCATTAAGTTTTGTGGCATTCTGCTGTGTATCAAAATTTAATTATTTCTTTCTTTACTATGAGCACTTAGATAATTCTCAGTTTTGATTGCTGGACTCATTTCCTGCAGTGGGTCTTTATTGAGTACCAGGTGGGTGTGAGGTAGTCCCTCTTGGTGTCAGAAAACCAACAGTGAGCAAAACAAAAACCCTGCTGTCGCAGCATCTATTTTCTAGTCATGGAAATAGACATACTCCAGTGAATGTATTGCCTGCAGCAAAACAAGAAAATTGTCATCTCATGATAGAGGACACTGAAGAGGGACAGAGCAGAGTAAAGGACTAGGTAGTGGAAGGGGTGCCATTTTATATGATGTAACAAGGTGATTGATCACCACTCTTTCCCCCCATTAATTTTTTTTTTGAAATAATTATAGACTCTCAAGAAAACACAAGACTACAAATAGGTCGCAGGTACATTTCACCCTGATTACCTGATGATAATATCTTACATAATCATAGAATGTAAGATGTGAGGAAATTGACCTTGGCATAGTCTATAGAACTTTATTAAAATTTCATCAGCTTTTGATACACAGTCATGGGGCATGTGTGTATTTCTGTGCAGCCTTATTAAATGTAGAAATCGTTGTCACATGAATGAAACCTAAAGGAATGAAAAGTAAGATCAGGGCCTATCTGGATGTAAAGTACTTCAGGCAGAGGGTCTAGTATGTGCAAAGGCCCTAAGGCAGGTGGGAAGCCAGTGAGGCTAAAGAGGAACTTTGTGGGGTGGGGTGTTGGGCTTGATCAAAAGAAAATGGCATGGGGGGAGGGGGGGAGGTCAAACCATGCAGTTTTTTTTTTTTTTTTTTTGTACTGGGGACTAAATCCAGGGGTGTTTAACCACTCACTAAGACACATCCCCAGCCTTTTTTTTTATTGTTGGTCATTCCAAACATTACATAGTTCTTAATATATCATATTTCACAGTTTGATTCAAGTGGGTTATGAACTCCCATTTTTACCCCGTATACAGATTGCTGTATCACATCAGTTACACTTCCATTGATTTACATATTGCCATTCTAGTGTCTGATGTATTCTGCTGTCTATCCTATTCTCTACTATCCCCCCTCCCCTCCCCTCCCCTCCCCTCTTCTCTCTCTACCCCCTCTACTATAAATCATTTCTTCCACTTGTATTATTCTTCTCTTACCCGTCATTTCCTCTTATATGTAATTTTGTATAACCCTGAGGATCACCTTCCATTTCCATGCAATTTCCCTTAACTCTCACTTTCCCTCCTGCCTCTCGTCCCTGTTTAATGTTGATCTTCTTCTCAAGCTCTTCGTCCCTACCCTGTCCTTGGTTACTCCCCTTATATCAAAGAAGTCATTTGGCATTTTTTTTAAGGATTGGCTACCTTCACTTAGCATAATCTGCTCTAATGCCATCCATTTCCCTCCGAATTCTATGATTTTGTCATTTTTTAATGCAGAGTAATACTCCATTGTGTATAAATGCCACACTTTTTTTTTATCCATTCGTCTATTGAAGGGCATCCAGGTTGGTTCCACAATCTTGCTATCGTGAATTGTGCTGCTATGAACATTGATGTAGCAGTGTCCCTGTAGCATGCTCTTATTAGGTCTTTAGGGAATAGACCGAGAAGGGGAATAGCTGGGTCAAATGGTGGTTCCATTCCCAGCTTTCCAAGAAATCTCCATACTGCTTTCCAAATTGGCTGCACCAATTTGCAGTCCCACCAACAATGAACAAGTGTACCCTTTTCCCCGCATCCTCTCCAGCACTTGTTGTTGTTGGACTTCATAATGGCTGCCAATCTTACTGGAGTGAGATGGTATCTTAGGGTGGTTTTGATTTGCATTTCTCTGACTGCTAGCGATGCTGAGCATTTTTTCATGTACTTATTGATTGATTGTATGTCCTCCTCTGAGAAGTGTCTGTTCAGGTCCTTGGCCCATTTGTTGATTGGGTTATTTGTTATCTTATTGTCTAATTTTTTGAGTTCTTTGTATACTCTGGATATTAGGGCTCTATCTGAAGTGTGTGGAGTAAAGATTTGTTCCCAGGATGTAGGCTCCCTGTTTACCTCTCTTATTGTTTCTTTTGCTGAGAAAAAACTTTTTAGTTTGAGTAAGTCCCAATTGTTGCTTCTAGTTGTTAACTCTTGCGCTATGGGTGTCCTATTGAGGAATTTGGAGCCTGACCCCACAGTATGTAGATCATAGCCCACTTTTTCTTCTATCAGACGCAGAGTCTCTGATTTAATATCCAGCTCCTTGATCCATTTTGAGTTAACTTTTGTGCATGGCGAGAGAAAGGGATTCAGTTTCATTTTGATGCAAATGGATTTCCAGTTTTCCCAGCACCATTTGTTGAAGATGCTATCCTTCCTCCATTGCATGCTTTTAGCCCCTTTATCAAATATAAGAAAGTTGTAGTTTTGTGGGTTGGTTACTGTGTCCTCTATTCTGTACCATTGGTCCACCCGCCGGTTTTGGTACCAGTACCATGCTGTTTTTGTTACTATTGCTCTGTAGTATAGTTTGAAGTCTGGTATCACTATACCGCCTGATTCACACTTCCTGATTAGCATTGCTTTTGCTATTCTGGGTCTTTTATTATTCCATATAAATTTCATGATTGTTTTATCTATTTCTACAAGAAAAGCTGTTGGGATTTTGATTGGCATTGCATTGAACTTCTGGAGAACTTTTGGTAATATCGCCATTTTGATGATGTTAGTTCTGCCTATCCATGAACAGGGTATATTTTTCCATCTTCTAAGGTCTTCTTCTATATCTCTCTTTAGGGTTCTGTAGTTTTCATTGTATAAATCTTTCACCTCTTTTGTTAGGTTGATTCCCAAGTATTTTATTTTTTGGGGGGATATTGTGAATGGAGTAGTTGTCCTCATTTCCATTTCAGAGGATTTGTCGCTGATATACAGGAATGCATTTGATTTATGCGTGTTGATTTTATATCCTGCCACTTTGCTGAATTCATTTATTAGTTCTAATAGTTTCTTTGTAGACCCTTTTGGGTCTTCTAGGTATAGAATCATGTCATCTGCAAATAGTGATAATTTAAGTTCTTCTTTTCCTATTTTTATGCCTTTAATTTCTTTCGTCTGTCTAATTGCTCTGGCCAGTGTTTCGAGAACTATATTGAATAGAAGTGGAGATAGAGGGCATGCCTGTCTTGTTCCGGATTTTAGAGGGAATGCCTTTAACTTTTCTCCATTCAGAATGATGCTAGCCTGAGGCTTAGCATAGATAGCTTTTACAATGTCAAGGTAAGTTCCTGTTATCCCTAGTTTTTCTAATGTTTTGAACATAAAGGGATGCTGTACTTTGTCGACTGCTTTTTCTGTGTCTATCGAGATGATCATATGGTTCTTATTTTTAAGTCTATTGATGTGGTGAATAACATTTATTGATTTCCGTATATTGAACCAGCCTTGCATCCCAGGGATGAATCCTACTTGATCATGGTGTATAATTTTTTTGATATGTTTTTGAATCCGATTCGCCAGAATTTTATTGAGGATTTTTGCATCTAGGTTCATTAGAGATATTGGTCTGTAGTTTTCTTTCTTTGAAGTGTCTTTGTCTAGTTTAGGTATCAGGGTGATGTTGGCCTCGTAAAATGAATTTGGAAGTTCTCCCTCTTTTTCTATTTCCTGAAATAGCTTGAAAAGTATTGGTGTTAGTTCCTCTTTAAAGATTTTGTAAAACTCTGCTGTATACCCATCCGGTCCTGGGCTTTTCTTAGTTGGTAGTCTTTTGATGGTTTCTTCTATTTCCTCTATTGTTATTGGTCTGTTTAGGTTGTCTATATCCTTCTGACTCAATCTGGGCAGATCATATGACTTAAGAAATTTATCGATGCCTTCACTATCTTCTATTTTATTGGAGTATAAGGATTCAAAATAATTTCTGATTATCTTCTGTATTTCTGAAGTGTCTGTTGTGATATTGACTTTTTCATCCTGTATGCTAGTAATTTGAGTTCTCTCTCTTCTTCTCTTCATTAGCATGGCTAAGGGTCTGTCGATTTTATTTATTTTTTCAAAGAACCAACTTTTAGTTTTGTCAATGTTTTCAATTGTTTATTTTGTTTTGATTTCATTAATTTCAGCTCTGATTTTAATTATTTCTTGCCTTCTACTTCTTTTGCTGTTGTTTTGCTCTTCTTTTTCTAGGATTTTGAGATGAAGTATGAGATCATTTATTTGTTGGTTTTTTCTTTTTCCTTTTTAATATTTTATTTAGAGAAAGTGTCTTGCAGAGTTGCTTAGGGCCTCACTAAATTGCTGAGGCTGGTTTTGAACTCATGAACCTCCTGTTTCAGCCTCCCAAGCCCTTGAGACTATAGACCTGTGCCTCTAGGCCCAGCCCATGCAGAGTTTTTAAAGCTACAGTGAAGTCTAGTTTTTATCCTGAATGATTTTGATAGCTATTGGAAGGTGACAGAGCCAGATTCCTGTTTTAATTGGATTACTCTGGTTGCCAAGTGGAAGCAGGCCAACTTGTTATGGGCTGATTCTAAGGATTGTTCTCAATTATTCCTGTCTTTCTTAAAAGGGGATTACATATCCCCACCTGCTGCCATTTGATTTTCACCCTGTGGGAGGGTTACCCCACCATGCCACCCACCTACCTGCACAATTTTCTAGCTTAGACCACGTGACCTGCTTTTTCAATGACTGTGTGCAGATATGACCTGTGAAGAGCTTTAAGTAAGATCACATGGCTCAGCTCAGCCTCTGGGTTCTATTCTTGACCACAAGAAGAGCAGGATCCTGGAATGAGAAGGCATATGAAAAAGAGCCACAGTCTGAAGTAAAGCATCCACTTACACATAACATGATGAGAAGTACTGTGTTATTCTAGGCCATTAGGATATCAGAGTCATTCATTATTGCAGCTTAGTTGACTAATGCAAAGGGCTGTTGTCATGAGCCAGATGATGGTGGTTGGACTATGGTGGCAGCTGTACTCTCATACATGTAAATTAGAATTTCTGTGGTATAATTGCTGGGTGGAAGAGCATAGGCACTACTGTTAATCTACTAAAAATCTATCAGTCCTCATGAGTATCCATTTGTTGTGCAAGAAAATGCCTGTTTTCTTATGTCTTAGCAAACATATTTTTACATTTTCCCCCAATCTAATGGTAAAAACATATCTCTTATTATAATATGTATTTCTGTGATTATTGGAGAGATCAAACATCCTTGAATGTTTCTTTTTACCTGTTCTTTCAGCTAGACAGATTATATTATGATGTAATCCCAACCTACTTTTCCAGCACTTCTCACATTTCCACCATTATTCTCCAGTTGAATAATATAATTGATTGAACACCTACTGGGTGTCAAGAGAACCCTGAATATTTTATATACATCTTTTTTTTTTGATGGGTACCAGGAATTGAACCCAGGGGTGCTTAACCACTGAGTAACACCCCCAGCTCCCCTTTTTATTTTGTATTTTGAGACAGGATCTTGCCAAGTTGCTTAGGGCCTTACTAAATTGCTGAGGCTGGCTTTGAACTTAGAATCTTCCTGTCTTAGTTTCCCAATCTGCTGGGACTACAGGTGTGTACAACTGTGCCCGGCCTATATACATCTTTTAACTTAACTGTAACAACATTGTCATGATATAGATATCAGGACAAGAGCAACTGTTGTTCCTGTCCCCCCCCCCCCCGGTGCTGTGGATTGAACCCCAGATGTTGTACATGCTAGGCAAGCCCTCTACCACTAAGCCACATCCCCTGCCCCAATTGCCACTTTTAAGCATGAAGAATCTGACGCCTGGAGCTATTATGTGCTTTGCTTCTAGTTATGCAGCTGGTGTTAGAGATGGCTCAATTCATCTCAAGTACTTTTGCCAATGTTGACCTTGTCATCTGGGCTAATTTATTCATTGTTCCTCAGTCAAACTTTGCTTTCCTTGGCTCTAGTTTGCTGAACTATCTTGGTCTGGGGTGATTCTGTGCTGCCCAACTCCTTTCCAATTCTCATCTGCCCTTATAGATCCCTCATATTTTTTCTTAATCATTAAATTCATTAATATGAATTTTTCAGCTGAGAAAAAATATATACTTATGAATCTACTAAAGGATGTTATATAGCTTAGGTAGCACTGAGCAAGGCACATAGTAGTCATAAAATAACTTCAAAATCTTCTTGAACAAAACTCTTTTAACATTATTTCATGCAGACTTTTTGCCCTTGAATGTATTGCAAAAATTTAGTCCTTGAATGTATTGCAAAAATAAATTAAATAAGAAATTTATTTTATCCTCTTTTCCCCAATTTTTTCACAGTCTTTTCTCAGCAATATTTTTTTGTAATGTTGCATTTTACTAATTGAATAAGGAAGCCTCTCAAGGTGGCAGCGATTGCCCTGTGTTATATATTAGGAATCTCAGAAGATGCCGATGGGCGAGAAGCCTAAAATAAAACACAAGGGGAGCATAGAGCCCACCCATGCTCACCCACACCTTCCTCTTATATTGAGTTTTATGTTATAAAGGATGAACACATTATTGTCATGAGAGTCAAAAGCTATTATAGACTTCAAATAGTTTCTTCTGCCTTTTTTTTTTCTACTAATTTAAAGAACAATATGCTTCTGTCCACATGTACTTGAATTAAGAATGGACAAATAATAAGCTTGATTTTTCTTCTCTGGGAACATACCTGTCTCTAGTAAATTCATAATTCTTCCCCATTCAATTACAGTAGGTCTGATTTCTGCTCATCTCCATTTCTCTGTGGCCTCTACATGTCTCTGAAGATATGCGTGTTCCAACTTAATTTTCCATTGTGGTGAAACAGACAAGTGTGTCTGACACGTACTGCACCGGAAATAAGAAAGCATTTTTATGTGCAGAAAATGTAAGTGCCATCTGAAATCAGGCAAGCAGTTAATTAAAAAACATCAATCTACGTACATTTGGAGAAATGGTCCTCCTGGGAAACTGGACCAATCTGGAATTCTTTTTCCAACATGCTTAATTTTAAGATTTTTTTGGAGGTTGAATGATTGTATTCAAGTGTGATAGGATATTTCTTTAAAATTATTGCCATCCCCAAGGTAAGCACTTACTGTTTTGTTTAGATTTCACATAAGGCATTGCACTATGCTTTGGAAATAACACACACAGAGTGGAATAACAATAATTTCTTTTTTGAATCTAAGTTCAATATGAATGAAATCTTAGGTAATTATGGTATTTTACTTTTTAGATTAGCATGGAAGGATTTTTTTCAATAATAAAGATAAGCTCTAAAAGAATTCGGATGTTTCACTATTAGGTTACCATAATTTTTAAAGAACTAATATTAATTGCATTTTTTGCAATCAAAAGTGTGAAGAAAAATGCAATAAAATGTTGGTACGTGGCCTTCGCTATTATGAGTCAAATAATGTTCTCACAAACAATGGTAACTTATTTATGTAACTCATTGTTTCTTATAATAACTTTTTAGAATAATTAAGGTAGACTGCATTCAGCACATAAATGTTGTTAGTCAAAAAATTTCTGAAATGTACTGCAAACTTTCTTTTCTGTTGAGCTTATTGAAGATAAATTAAACCTTTCCAAATGGTTCAGAGAACTCTTGGGAGAATTCATTGTTTTGTGGTTGGAAGATAGTCTAAAGTGTGAATGATAACAATATCATCATCATCATCATCATCATCATCATCCTAGCTAATACTTGTGATATGTATTATATTGCATGCAGGCAAGCCTTCAAGGATATTAGTTATATTAGCTACTCAATTCATATAACAACACTGTGAAGTACCAGTATCCTCCTCAAGGTACAGATGAGGTAACCCAAGCATTGGGGTTGGAAGGGTTAGTAATTGCCCTTGGGTAGTCCAGCTCAGAGGATTCACTTTCAGGCACTCTATCCCTACAGCGTAAAGTCTCAGCCTCACACTTTTTATTATCTAAGATAAGCCTGTGTTCAGGCATCAAGTTTGAATTTTGGCTTTATTACTTGGATATTGAATGATGGGTAAGTTCTTAGCTTTTCTAAGTTCCAATTTTTCTTTTTAATCTTTAGATGAGGATGCCGTTAACATCACAGAGTGTTGCGAAGAGGAAATGAGGCAGTGTAGGCAAAGGGCTTGGTATGTGGGAAGCCAACCATGAAGAGTAACTTCCGTGACTTGTTTTTATTACTTCTATTGTATTAAAAGGTAAGAATTTACACGTGCTCTGTGACATGGGGAACTATTTGCATACCTGAAACGTACCCCTCAGTTGCTAAAAATTTTTAGTCTGCAACTATGGTTTTCTTTCCCATTATAGGTTATCTGCTTTTGCCACGTTCTGATATTGTTTAGTGGTGAAAAATAATATTGAATATGTAACGAATCACACCATCATGTATGATTATATTGCACCAGTAAAAAATATGGAGAAAAACATAAGCTCTAGAAATCTCAGCTCCATCATTTACTGATTTATAGGCAATTTATTCATTTTTCTAAGCCACAGTTTTCCTTCTTTCAAAGGGGGATCTGTATTCTTATTGAAACAATTCCATAAATTTGACAATATGATACTGTCCCTTTGTGATATAAGTAAGAATTTCGAGAAAATATTCTATATCTTAAGATGTCCTCAATATAACCTTCTCAGCATCTGTTTTCTTTTATTTCAAAGTTTGTCTGCTTACTTCAGCATTTTAAATTTGGTCAGGCCAACTCATTCAATATTCCTTCTTATTCTTCCCAAATGCCTGATTGCTTTTGAACACCTCCTTTATTTGTCTTTCATTTTTTAGCACTGGCAGATTTCGTATATTTGTTGCCATCGTTTGGGATGGTTTGGTGGGAAAGGTTTTCCTAAGGGAGGAAGATTTCATATCACCCCACCCCTTTTGTGGGGAAAGCAGGTTGGCTTCTGTTACCAGTTTTGACACATTCATATTGTGGAAATCGTTTGCATGTATCAGTTTTTGAAATAGCTAGTTCCACTCTCTATTTTCCTGATTGCTTTTGATTCAGCCAATTTCATTTGGCGCTCTCTCTCTCTCTCTCTCTCTCTCTCTTTTCTACTTGTATGAGGAATTTTGTAACTGCAGAAATAATGAGTTATAAACAATAATTATGTATACCTTTAGAGGAAAACACAGACATACAGATTCAATGTTAATTCCTATCAAAATGTCAATGATATTATGTGCATGTACAAATATGTAACAACAAATCCCATCATTATGTACCATTAAAAATGTGGAAAAAATACCAATGACATTCTCCACAGGGCTAGAGAAAATAATTCCAAAGTTAATTGGAAACACACACACACACACACACACACACACACACACACAAGCTTCAATAGCAATCTTGAGCCAAAGAACAAAACAGGAGGTCTTATACCAACTGACTTCAAAACATACTTTAAAGCTGTGGTCACAAAAAGAACATGGTATTGGCTGAAAAACTGACACATGAACCACTTGAACAGAAGTACACCAAGATCTACACATCTACAGCAATTGATTTTCAACAAAGGTGATAAGAACACACATTGGAGAAAGACAGTCTTTTTAATAAATGAAGTTGGGAAAACTGAATATCCACATCGAAAGGATGAAACTAGACCCCTCTCTTTCCCTATATGCAAAAATCAACTTGAAATGAACTAAAGTCTTAAGACCTGAAACTACTCAAAGAAAATAGGGGAAGCGCTTTGGGATATTGGAATGGGTAGGATTTTTGGGCAAAATCCCCAAAACACAGGGAACAAAAGGAAAAATAGACAAATGTGATTACATGAAATAAAAAGCTTCGGCACATCAAAGAAAACAACAGAGCAAAAAAAAAAAAAAAAAAAAAAAACCCAAACCAAAACAATGGGATAAAATGTTTGCAAGTTATACATCCAATAAGGGATAGATATCCAGAGTTAATAAGGAGCTCCGAAAACTCAACAGCATAATTCTACAAGTAGCACAGTTTAAAAATGGGCAATAGATCGAAACAGACATTTCTGAAAGAAGGTATACAAATTCATATACAGATACATGAAAAAAATTCTCAATATCACTAATCATCACTTCACCCTGTAAAAACAGCAATTATCGAAAAGACTAAAGAGAGTAGGTGCTGGAAAGGATGTGGAAAAAAGGGAAGCCTTCCACACTGAGGATACAAATATGAATCAATGTAGCCGTTATGCAAAATGGTATGGAGATTCCTAAAAATACAGCACTAAACATATAGCAGTGAATGATCCAACAATCCCATTACTGTGTATATGTCCAAAGGAAACCAAATCAGTATGTTGAAGGGGCAGCTGCACTCCCATGTCCATCACAGCAGTGTTACAATAACTAAGAAATAAAAACAAGCTCAGTGTCTGTCAGTTGATGAATAGATAAGTAAGATGGGGCACATAGCTAGGTTAATATTCAGCCACAAAAATGAATGAAATCCTATCATTTGGGGCAACATGGATGTAACTGGAAATCATTTGTAAGGGAAGTAAGCCAGGCACAGGAAAATAAGTACTGCATGATCTCACTCATGTGAAATCTAAAAAGTTAACCTCATAGAAGGTGGGAATAGAATGGTGGTGACCAGAGACTAGGAGAGGAGCGGGGATAGGGAGAGGCTGATCCATGGGTACCAAGTTGTAGTTAGATAGGAACAAGAAGTTCTGGTGTGCTGCTGTGCAGTGGGTGACTACCGAGAACAACAATGTGCTGTACATTTCAAAAAGCAAAAAAAAAAAAAAAAAGGATTTTGAATATTTTTACCACAAAATGAAAAATATGTGAGGAGCTTAACCTACTTAACCTGATTTAATCATCAGCTATATATATATATATATATGTCAGGACAATTCAGAGCCCCTCACTAATATATGCAATATTTATATTTTTGTGTATCAGTTAAAGGAAAACACTACATAATTGTGCTTGAACAAATTGTGAAGCATGAAAATGACAAGCTTGGGTCAGCTTCTCAGCTCCTTTGTTGCCTATGGTAAAGATCCCTAAGTTTATCAACCCCTCTGGTGCGGCCAGATGAAATGGTACAGAGGACTGTTTTGCAAGGAAACTGCCACCGTAGAAAGAGTCAGGTCATAGGAAGGAGTCATAGACGAGTTTGAAATACAAAATCTATCTCTTTCACCACCCTAGCATTATTTTTTAAGGAGTTCTCAGATTTCCATATTTTAAAATTCATTTTAATGTTGTTTTAAAACATGACAATTATTTTGTTTGTCCGTTGACTCTTTAGGATTTAGATATTTTAATTAGGTGATAGTTACTTTTTTTTAATTTTATTTTTTTTATTGGTTGTTCACAACATTACAAAGCTCTTGACATATCATATTTCATACATTAGATTGAAGTGGGTTATGAACTCCCAATTTTACCCCAAATGCAGATTGCAGAATCACGTTCGTTATACATCCACAATTTTACATAATGGCCTAATAGTAATTGTTGTATTCTGCTACCTTTCCTATCCCCTACTATCCCCCCTCCCCTCCCTTCCCATCTTCTCTCTCTACCCCATCTACTGTAATGCATTTCTCTCCTTGTTTATTTTCCCATTCCCCTCACAACCTCTTATATGTAATTTTGTATAGCGATGAAGGTCTCCCTTCATTTCCATGCAATTTCCCTTTTCTCTCCCTTTCCCTCCCATCTCATGTCTCTGTTTAATGTTAATCTTTTCTTCCTGCTCTTCCTCCCTGCTCTGTTCATAGATGCTCTCATTATATCAAAGAAGACATTTGGTATTTGTTTTTTAGGGATTGGCTAGCTTCACTAAGCATAATCTGCTCTAGTGCCATCCATTTCCCTGCAAATTCTATGATTTTGTCATTTTTTATTGCTGCATAGTACTCCATTGTGTATAGATGCCACATTTTTTTATCCATTCATCTATTGAAGGGCATCTGGGTTGGTTCCACAGTCTATCAATTATGAATTGTGCTGCTATGAACAACGATGTGGCAGTATCCCTGTAGCATGCTTTTTTAAGGTCTTCAGGGAATACTCCGAGAAGGGCAATAGCAAGGTCAAATGGTAGATCAATTCCCAGCTTTCCCAGGAATCTCCAAACTGCTTTCCAAATTGGCCGCACCAATTTGCAGTCCCACCAGCAATGTACAAGTGTACCCTTTTCTCCACATCCTCGCCAGCACTTGTTGTTGTTTGACTTCATAGTGGCTGCCAATCTTACTGGAGTGAGATGGTATCTTAGGGTGGTTTTGATTTGCATTTCTCTTACTGTTAGATATGGTGAGCATTTTTTCATGTACTTGTTGATTGATTGTATATCCTCCTCTGAGAAGTGTCTGTTTAGGTCCTTGGCCCATTTGTTGATTGGGTGATTTGTTATCTTATTGTCTAATTTTTTGAGTTCTTTGTATACTCTGGATATTAGGGCTCTATCTGAAGTGTGAGGAGTAAAAATATGTTCCCAGGATGTAGGCTCCCTATTTACCTCTCTTATTGTTTCTCTTTCTGAGAAAAAACTTTTTAGTTTAAGTAAGTCCCATTTGTTGATTCTTGTTATTAACTCTTGTGCTATGGGTGTCCTATTAAGGAATTTGGAGCCCAACCCCACAATATGTAGATTGGAGCCAACTTTTTCTTCTATCAAATGCAGAGTCTCTGATTTGATATCAAGCTCCTTGATCCATTTTGAGTTAACTTTTGTGCATGGTGAGAGAAAGGGATTCAGTTTCATTTTGTTGCATATGGATTTCCAGTTTTCCCAACACCATTTGTTGAAGATGCTATCCTTCCTCCATTGCATGCTTTTAGCCCCTTTATCAAATATAAGATAGTTGTAACTTTGTGGATTAGTCTCTGCGTCCTCTATTCTATACCATTGGTCCACCCACCTGTTTGGTACCAGTACCATGCTGTTTTTGTCACTATTGCTCTGTAGTATAGTTTGAAGTCTGGTATCGCTATACCACCTGATTCACACTTCCTGCTTAGAATTGCTTTTGCTATTCTGGGTCTTTTATTTTTCCATATGAATTTCATGATTGCTTTATCTATTTCTACAAGAAATGCCGTTGGGATTTTGATTGGCATTGCATTAAACCTATAGAGAACTTTTGGTAATATCACCATTTTGATAATGTTAGTTCTGCCTATCCATGAACAGGGTATATTTTTCCATCTTCTAATATCTTCTTCTTCTTCTCTCTTTAGGGTTCTGTAGTTTTCATTGTATAAATCTTTCACCTCTTTTGTTAGGTTGATTCCCAAGTATTTTATTTCTTTTGAGGATATTGTGAATGGAGTGTTTTTCCTCATTTCCGTTTGAGAAATTTTGTCGCTGATATACAGAAATGCCTTTGATTTATGCGTGTTGATTTTATATCCTGCCACTTTGCTGAATTCATTTATTAGTTCTAGTAGTTTCTTTGTAGACCCTTTGGGTCTTCTAGGTATAGAATCATGTCATCTGCAAATAGTGATAATTTAAGTTCTACTTTTCCTATTTTTATGCCTTTAATTTCTTTCGTCTAATTGCTCTGGCCAGTGTTTCGAGAACTATATTGAATAGAAGTATAGATAGAGGGCATCCCTGTCTTGCTCCGGATTTTAGAGGGAATGCCTTTAACTTTTGTCCATTCAGAATGTTGCTAGCCTGAGGCTTAGCATAGATAGCTTTTACAATGTCAAGGTAAGTTCCTGTTATCCCTAGTTTTTCTAATGTTTTGAACATAAAGGGATGCTGTACTTTGTCGACTGCTTTTTCTGTGTCTATCGAGATGATCATATGGTTCTTATCTTTAAGTCTATTGATGTGGTGAATAACATGTATTGATTTCCGTATATGGAACCATCCTTGCATCCCAGGGATGAATCCTACTTGATCATGGTGCACAATTTTTTTGATGTGTTTTTGTATTCGATTTGCCAGAATTTTATTGAGGATTTTTGCATCTAGGTTCATTAGAGATATTGGTCTGTAGTTTTCTTTCTTTGAGGTGTCTTTGTCTGGTTTCGGAATCAGGGTGATGTTGGCCTCATAGAATGAATTTGGAAGAGCTCCCTCTTTTTCTATTTCCTGAAATAGCTTGAAAAGTATTGGTATTAATTCTTCTTAAAAGGTTTTGTAAAACTCTGCTGTATATCCATCCGGTCCTGGGCTTTTCTTGGTTGGTAGTCTTTTGATGGCTTCTTCAATTTCATCCATTGATATTGGTCTTTCAAATTGCTTGTATCCTCCTGACTCAGTCTGGGCAAATCATATGACTTAAGAAATTTATCGATGTCTTCACTATCTTCTATTTTATTGGAATATAGGTTTTCAAAATAATTTCTAATTGTCTTCTGTATTTCTGTAGCATCTGTTGTGATATTGCCTTTTTCATCCCGTATGTTAGTAATTTGAGTTCTCTCTCTTCTTCTCTTCGTTAGCATGGCTAAAGGTCTGTCGATCTTATTTATTTTTTCGAGGAACCAACTTTTAGTTTTGTTAAATTTTTCAATAGTTTCTTTTGTTTTAATTTCATTGATTTCCGCTCTGATTTTAATTATTTCTTGCCTTCTGCTACATTTGCTGTTGTTTTGCTCTTCATTTTCTAGGGCTCTGAGATGAAGTGTGAGCTCATTTATTTGTTGGTTTTTTCTTTTTTTGAGGAATGACCACCAGGCGATGAATTTCCCTCTTAAAACTGCTTTCATTGTGTCCCATAGATTCCGATATGTTGTGTCTGTATTTTCATTTATCTCTAAGAATTTTTTGATTTCCTCCTTTATGTCTTCTGTAACCCATTGATCATTCAGTAACATATTGTTCATTTTCCATGTGATGTAGGATTTTTCCTTCCTTCTTTTATCATTGATTTCCAGTTTCATTCCATTATGATCAGATAAAATGCATGGTATTATCTCCACCCCTGTATATTTACTGAGGGATGCCCTATGGCATAATATATGGTCTATTTTTGAGAAGGATCCATGTGCTGCTGAGAAAAAAGTATAGCCACTTGATGTTGGTTGATATATTGTATATATTTCAGTTAAGTCTAGGTTATTAATTGTGATATTGAGTTCTATAGTTTCTTTTTTCAACTTTTGTTTGGAGGATCTGTCCAATGGTGAGAGAGGTGTGTTGAAGTCACCCATAATTATTGTGTTGTGGTCTATTTGATTCTTGAACTTGAGGAGAATTTGTTTTATGAATGTCGCAGCACCATTATTTGGTGCATAAATATTGATAATTGTTATGTCTTGTTGGTGAATGGTTCCTTTTAACAGTATATAATGTCCTTCTTTATCCCTTTTGATTAACTTAGTCTTGAAGTTGATTTTATTCGATATGAGGATGACCACTCCTGCTTGCTTATGAGGACCATGTGCATGGTATATTTTTTCCCATCCTTTCACCTTCAGCCTGTGTATGTCTTTTCCAATCAGATGTGTCTCCTGGAGGCAGCATATTGTTGGATTTGTTTTTTTAATCCATGATACCAGCCTATGTAGCTTTATTGGAGAGTTTAAGCCCTTCACATTCAGAGTTACTATTGATATATGGTTTGTACTTCCATCCATGTTTGATTATTTATCCTTTTTTAAAAAAATTTAGTTTATTTCTCCATGATTATCTTTCTCCTCACCCTCTGTCTTTACCGAGGCACTTCCCACTGGTGGTTTTGGTTATTGTTTTTCATTTCTTCCTCGTGTAGTGTTTTGCTCAAAATGCTTTGCAATGCTGGTTTTCTGGCTGCAAATTCTTTTAACTTTTGTTTATCATGAAAGATTTTTATTTCGTTGTCATACCTGAAGCTTAATTTTGCTGGATACAGAATTCTTGGTTGGCATCCATTGTCTTTCAGTGTTTGAAATACATTGTTTCATGACCTTCTTGCTTTCAGCGTCTGTGATGAAAAATCCGTTGTTAACCTTATTGGTTTACCCCTGAATGTAATCTGTCTCCTTTCTCTTGTAGCTTTTAATATTTTCTCTTTGTTCTGTATATTGGATATCTTCATAACAATGTGTCTTGGTGTTGGTGTACTGTGATTTTGTGTGTTCGGTGTCCTGTATGCATCTACAATTTGTATATCCGTTTCCTTTTTTATTTCTGGAAAGTTTTCTGCAATTATTTCATTTAGCAGGTTACTCAATCCCTTGGTTTGAATCTCTATACCTTCCTCTATCCCGATGACTCTTAAGTTTGTTTTTTTATGTTATTCCATATCTCTTGGATGTTTTTCTCGTGATTTTTAACCAGCCTTTCTGAGTTGGCTAGGCTCTTTTCAAGATGATATATTTTGTCTCCATTATCTGACGTTCTGGTTTCTACTTGCTCCACTCTGTTAGTGATACTCTCAATTGAGTTTTTAATTTGGTTTATCGTTTCCTTCATTTCTAGAATTATTGTTTGATTATTTTTTATAATCTCTATCTCCTGATAAAGATGCTTAACTTCTTCTTTTATCTGTTTATGTAATTCATTCTCAATGTGTTCCTTCGCTGCTTGAATTTGCTGTCTTGTATCCTCTTTAAGTTTCCATTCCATCTGTCTAAGGTGTTCCTTGAGTTCTTTATATGACCATTTTTCTGATGACTCTAGGTCCTCCTGAATATTTAGGCTGTCCTGCATTGTTTGTACTCCTTTTCTTCCTTGCTTTTTGAAGCTGCTCATGTTACTTCTTGTTCTGTTTGACTGCTGAGTTACTGTTTACTCCTATAAATTTATTAGATGCTTGGGAGGAAAGGTATTAGAAGGGAAGGGAAGAAGTCACTAAAGAGAATGAGAGTAAGCAGGTAGAATTTAAGGAAGGGGGGATAAGATAATTGAAAAGAAATGAAAAGACAAAAGAATAAAAAAAAGGAAATAAAAAAAAGAAAAAAAATTGGAAACAAAATTAAAATTAAAATTAGAAGAAAAAAAATTAAAAAAATTGTAAAAAACAATTTAAAAAAACAACAAGAAAGAAAAATGAAAATGAAAGAAAAACCCAAATCAAAAAAAAAAAAAAAGAGAAAAGGAAAAAAAAACTAATAAATGCAGCCTTAGAGTTTGATTAACTTCTTTTCCAGTAGGTGGCCCTGTGCCGACCAGGCCAAGTTTCTCCTGTCAATACGTGGGAACCAATCACTGTGCAGCAGCTCCTCCTCCCATACTGGGCAAGTCTCCAATCCCGAGTGCCTAGGGCCTCCTCTTGTGTCTAGTCACTTCCCACTTTTCCTCTAGCCAGGCCCCTCTCACGGGTGCCGCTCACCACAATACTGGCTACACGCTAGGTCTGCTGCTCGCGGGAGCCCTGTTTTCATGAACGACTGGGCACACTCTTCCAGTTTGCCATTCCCTCAGACCCTAAGTTTGTAGAGCTTGGGGCTGAGAATCCTCAGCGAATTTTACTTGCCCTCCGGTAGCCACGCCCCCGGTAGCTGGTGCAAGAGACCTCAGCTGTCAGCACTGGTGGGAGCGGTAGTTCCGCGCCACGTCTGATTCCCTCGGGCTGGCTATCGCGCTCACGGGACAGCTGGATGGGGCCCTTACTGGAGAGCTGGGAGGGGCCCTTAAGGTTTCCCCGATGTGTGGAGAGGGAAGGCTAGGGAATTACACACCTGTAGCCGCAGGTTTCAATGAAGTTATCTCCTCCGCCGCAGTCTGATGACGTCAGTTCTCTGCCATGGTGGTATCTCTTGCAAATGGCGACAGTTTGTTTCCCTTTGCCGGGTGACCAATACAACGGGTGGGTCCTTACTGTCTCTCCCAAGCCCCATTTCAAACCTGTGGCCACTACCTATGAAGGCTCGGTTGGCATTTACCTCCGCAGGATCAGAAGGGCTGACCAGTTGTTTCAGCTGGACGGATTAGTGCTGAGTCACAGCTGTTTGTCTGCGGGAAGCAGGCGAATGGGAGCTTGAATTCAGCCGATCCGGGCTCAGTGTGTGTTCTGAGAGGCCCAGACTGTTCGCCCCAGATCCACGTCAGCTCAGCATTGCCTAGTGATCCTGAGAAAACAGATTTAGATTGTTTACGACTCCCTATGCCTGCACAGCTGAAGAGGTCAGAGACTTGATCTCTCTGCGCCTGCCGCCATGTTGGAATCCTCTGGTGATAGTTTCATATGGTTAAGAAAGAATCCCCCAAACCTTCATTATTGAAGAGATAACAGAAGTCTTACTCTTGCCTGTTTCTCACAAGTTCATTTTCTACTTGCTTTATCTTCTTTTATTAGTTTCTCCTATATCCTTCTAATATACAACTATAAGCAAAGATTAACTATATTCATATTTCATCACTTATTTTTCCAACTTGATTTTTTAAGTTAATATATGGTAGACATCTTTTCATATTAGTATCTAAGAGATAAGTGGGTCTAACATTGTTTACATGACTGGTCTCATACAGATACACACTGGAGTTATTTCTCTCTCTTTTTTTGCTTATGTAATTAAAACTGTAGTGAATAACAGGCTACTTGTACCATGTAACATGTGGGAAGTTTATCTGTAGGATACATTCCTAGAACTGAGATGGCTGGGTAGAGGGAGAATGCATTTGGTAGTGTGATAGTTATGACCAAATGGGTCTCTGAAGAGCATCATTATGTGCTGATTAGCAAAGTAGGGGGTGCCTCTTTCCCCTTGGCTTTGGGAGCATATGTTAACAAATGCCAGGCTTTTGACCCTCTCGTAGGTGAGAAGTAGTATATTATTGTAATTTAAGTTTTTTATTTTGTATGAATGATATCATACATACTATCTTTGTATAGTTTTAAAGATATTAGTTCTTTCCTCTGAATTTCCAGTTGTTTATATATCAAAGAAATTAGATTTTTGTCTGGGATGTCACATAATTTTGTTTCCATTTTGTTACTTGTTTTTTTTTTCTTCACTTAAAGTATCTAGTAGAAGCTTATTATTTTTTATGAAATAAATTTGTCAACTTTCCTTTAATGGATTTTGAATTTTGATAGCTGATTAGAAAGCCTTTTCTCTGCTGAAAGTTATAAAGGATTCTGTCCATGTTTTCTTCTAGTAATTTTATCGTTTGATCTTTTATATATTTAATTTAGATTTTTTGCATATTTAAATTTTATATATTTAAATTTCTTGGATCCAATTCCATCATCTTCCAAATAGTGATTTCTTTTCATAGCACCATGTATTTTTAAAAAGCTATCTTTTGCCCACTAGTACAAATGCAGTATGTATTTGGGCCAATTTTTGGACTTTCCATTCTGTTCCAGTGGCTTGTATGTCTACTTGCAAACTTATAGCATGCTACTTTACTTTTCATGGCATTCTAAATAGTTTTAAAAGTAGTAGAAGTCTTCCACAGGGTCCCTCATCTCTTTACATGTACATGATTAATATGAATAATAACTATTCAGCAAGGTGTTTTTTTTTTCAGTATCTCTAAATATAGATTGACTATCTTAGGGAATGAATAGGGTGTTTTTTTCCCCCACTCTGGATAGAGTATATGTTATGTGTGATAGAAAGTAAGGAAGGACAGAGTTTCTTTTAAAAAAATGTTCTGTTGTTTGACATTTTATATACGTTTTTGATACCTTTTGAATGAAATACTATGACTACAATGAAAATGCTTGTAAAATGCTTGTATGGATACAATTCATTGTCTGTCCTTGGTTCCAGTCCAGTCCTTTTCGTCTTTGTTTTTGGTACTGCTGCCAGTGTGACTTGTTTTAAACATGATCATGCCAATCTCTTATATAAATAGATCAGTGACTATGTGTCAGAGTGAAGCGACCACATGAATGGCAGTTAAGACACCTAAAAGTGGGGCTGGGGATGTGGCTCAAGCGGTAGCGCGCTCGCCTCGCATGCGTGCGGCCCGGGTTCGATCCTCAGCACCACATACCAACAAAGATGTTGTGTCCGCCGAGAACTAAAAAAATAAATATTAAAAGTTCTCTCTCTCTCTCACTCTCTCTCCTCTCTCACTCTCTCTTTAAAAAAAAAAAAAAAAAGACACCTAAAAGTCAAATGATTTTCGAGTATTAACTTTGTTTTATAACAGCAGTGTTATGTATGATAAGAAGCAATACGACCTTTGCCCTTGATCTATAGAGTTTACTACCTAATGGAGAAGACTTAGGCTGACCATGGGATCATACCCAAGTGTGATGTGGCTCTAATACAGCCCTGAGCTCCCTATCTAGGCTTGTCACCTCCTATTACCTGGCTCTCCAGCTATGACAAAATATTTGCAGTTTCTCAAATTAAACCATTCTCACTTATCTCCATGATTTTGTGTCTGCAACATTTTTCTTGAAATGTCTGGATACATTTGACTGAGTCCTTTCTGACTCCATGGAAGGAGCATTTATTCTGAGAAACTTTCCCATACCCTCTGCTCTTCTTTGCTTCCTCCTTTCCTTTCTTGCTTCCTTCCCTTTTAATATTTATTGTCTGGTATGTGCCATACTCTATGCTGGAGACACCATGGCGATTCAGAATAGCTGGATCCTTGTTTGCACTGTGTACCAGGCAGTATGCAATCCTGGGTGATGCAAATATAAACAAGCAAGGCTGTTTCCAGGGAAATCACAGTGTGGGGGAGACAGCACATAAAACTTTAAAATGTGATAGCAAGTGATTTTGCTGGAGATGTTTGGAGGGTGTTATTTAACTAAAGATAGCCATTTCAGGAAAGTGTAGGTTTGAGTCAAATGATTCTGGAGACGTTTCCTGATGTAAATTTTAAAGAAAGATTCGATGTTGACTAATTAAACAGGGCGAGTATTTGAGAGAGGCATTCTTTAGAAAATTCCATGAATGGAGGTTAGGGAGGGATAACCAGCAAGAAGAGCAGTTTTTTTTTGAAAGCCATTTTGTGATGGGACTGGAGAGGGAGCAGAGATCTAGTACAGAAGGCTTGAGAGACTGTCAGGGCAGGGAATGATCTGATTTGACACATCCTCCCCAGTGGATACTTAGAGGTAAGATCGGAGGAAGGGAGATTGGTTTGGAGAGCTGTTCAGAAGGTGGACATCACAGGACTAGATGTGGAAGTGATTGAGACAAAGGCAGGCTTCAGAAAATCTAGCACGCTGTACAGAAGCAATGGGATCTGAAATAATACAGCTAAATAATGAAAGCCAAACAAATCCACCAAATGCCAAAGCCAACTCTGAAAACATTGATGAATAATGTAGTCTTTGGGGGCTTTTAGATGACTGTTATATGTACTTGTTTATTTTAGAATTTATTGGATGTAGCTGACACTTGTTAAGCGATCGCTATGCGTATGACTGTTTTAAGCAATTGATATGCATTAATGGATTTATTCTCAATAATCCTATGAAGTAAGTAGGTGTCGACTTATTCCCAGTTTTATAGATGAGGAAATGGAGGACAAGGGTAATTAGATGATTTGCATAAAATTCCACAATTAGTAGTGGACCTCGTTTTGGTCAGACCTCAAATGTCATTTTGATCATTGTTGGTGGAATTTCGTTCTTAATTTCCTCTTTGTATTGTTCATTGCTGCTGTATAGAAACAAAACTGATGTTTGCAGGTTGATCTTATACCCTGAAACTTTGCAAAATTTGCTTAATAACTATAGTAGTGTGCATGTGTGTTTGTGTGTGTGTATGTGTGTATGTGTATTTTTACGGGCTACTGCCCTAAATTTTGTTAAATTTTTTTCCTTCAAAAATCTGTTGCTATTGATTTAATTTAGAATAGCAAAGGTCTTTAAACACATCTTCTGTATTTTTAGAATGCTACAGACGGTATATCTTTTAATTTTACTTCTCACATTGTCTGGCTTGGAGATTTTGTATGTTTAAAAAAGATCTAAAAACGAATAAAGTCTTCAGTAACATTTTCAAGTGCTAAAGAAAAAAGTGTGTTTGAGGCCAACAATGCTGCCATCAATTAAGAACACTGAAAGTTTCTGTGGATTGATTTGTTTTGGTTGGAGAATTATGTAGAGTTAAGGCAATATCAGTTACTCTGATTGAATGACCCTCATCTAATTAGATAGTTTAGGTGGCCCTCTCTTCCTGGCAAATGATGGCTCTGCAAATCTGTTCTTGATTTGAAGGAAATTGTGGCTATTCAATTCTTTTCATAGTAAAAAAATAACTTGTTTCCTCTTTCTTCTTCACTAATTTATGGTCCCTTGAAAGTCAGGGTTGACTGTCTTTTCTCCCCAAATGGGTCTCCCCCTGCCTTGTTCCAATTCAATTTTGTGTTTGAAAATGAATTTCTTTCCATTTTTATTTTCTGCTCCTAAGACATATGTGGAATTTTACTGACTGTTAACTTAAGATGCTGAAAGCACATTCCTTTCCCACCATTTTGGTGTCTGACCTATTCCAGTGCTTCCTGCTCTTGCAGCCTTGACCTTAGCCCTTGGTTATGATAGATGTGCAACAAATGGATCACGTCAAAGCCTCTCAGTACTCAAAGAGACCTCAGAGGTCATTTTCTGGTGAGAAACTAACCCTCACTCCACATTCCTAGTTTTAGGATTTCAATGCATCTTGCAAATGTCAACTCATAAAGTGCAGTTCGTATTCTGTCTCAACAGAAAAATGGAGACATTCACATCCAAGTCAATGGGAATAAATACCAACTAATTATTTATATTCAGATGCAGAGCTCTGACTCCTGGATTCTGAAAGATATAGGGAAGAAAAAAGCAGACACCCAAAAAATCTGGCATCTTGTCTCTTCTAAAGATGAATCACTGAGCCAATGCAGTGGTATACATCTGTAATCCCAGTGCCTTGGAAGGCTGAGGCAGGAGGATTACAAATTCAAAACTAGCCTCAGCAATTTAGTGAGGCCCTAAGCAACATAGAAAGACCCTGTCTCAAAATAAAAATTAAAAGGGACTAGGAATGCGGCTTAGTGGTTGCGTCCCTTAGTTCAATCCCTGGAACAAAAACAAAAATAAAAGATCTATCACCCAGTTCACAACTAAGGAGCACATGTTTATTGTACCAAGTTCCTTCTGATAGCATTATGGTTTGGACCCTGTACTCATAAACTCTTATGCGAATGTGTTCAGTGTTCCTAACATCTGTCCCATGTGCTCACTGGTACTGTAGTCTGTGACTCCTCCAGAATATCACATGCATTTTATATCTGATAATTATGTCTGTAGATTCATTTTGTTGTATCTAATAAGCCTTAATTGAAAAAATAGTGTTCTTTATATTATTTTAAACTGAAATGTGCATTTAGAAATCCTGGAAAAGTGTTTCTGTGGTTGAGCCCATTGATACTGTTTGGTCTTGCATCTCATCCTACCTTTAAGATTTTTGTTGAAATGCATTCTGTTGCATTTGAAAACTTCTGTGCCCCTTTTCTACTTTTCTCAAGATTTCCTATATGGTAAGTATAGTTCAGAGAGAATACTTAGTTTTTTTTTTTAAATCATGTTTTATAAATGGGTTTTCAATAATTTACAGATACTTAGAGGATCTCTGTAAATCTGGGACATTAGTATAAAGGAGAGAAGTTGGATATAATGTATCCATATTTGAAGATAAGTATTTTCCCAAGCGATTGAATCTCCTAAATGAGTGGAGGAAAGAAGTCTTTTTATATGTTCCAGCTTACATGGCTCTTTTAGACCTCAGTTGCCTTTCCAAGTTAAGATGGCCCAGTGAGGCCTGGAATGGTGGACCCTGTCTCTTCCCACCCATGTGCTGTGCTTCATGCCTACTCTCTGTGCTTCAAAATTGCTTCCAAGGTAAAGGCCTTGCACTGCTATGAAATGCTCCTTCTTTTCCCATTTTCAGCCTCAGTCTCAGCCTCAACACTTCCTCAGGGAAACATGGACTGATTCTCTAGTCTACCTCTCTCTCTGCTCCTCCTTGGTCACTCCCAAAATGACCTGTATATGTCAGGAAAAGCAATTACTTGTATATTTCCCAAGAAGCACACCAAACAATAATTAATACTTGATTTTCTTTTCCTGTTAGTCTGTAGGTCTGGAGGGATTTTCTCCCCCAGTACAATACGGGCTTGAAGAATTTAGATGTGTTCTATCCATCAGTGCATTCCGGCACCTGGCAGTATGCAGATACCAATAAATAGTTGCTGAATGGATGGACAGATGAACAGTTCATATACTTCATGGAATGATGAACTACAATCTCTTTCTTGTCTTCCTAAAATGATTAGAACCCTTTGGGGAAAAGGTCACATATATAGTATCTACACAAAGGTGAGAAGCATTTGACACCAACAGAATTCAGGGGCTTGGGCTAGTTGGTGCTGTTGACATAGAAAATCTGAAATTATGAAAGACTTTAGAGGAACTTTTCTAAGTTTCTAGAACAGTGATTTCTAAATTTGTGCTGATATATCCAGAAGGTTTTATATGTAATATAAAAACAAACACAGTGCATTGCTCACCTTGATATTAATATTATTTTGACTTATTTTAATTTTATCGAATCTGTTATGTTCTCAGTACTTAAAACTTTGTGCCTCAGTCACAGCATATTAAGTTCAATATGAATTAAGAGTGATAAAGTGTTGAATTCCATTTGCATCATTTGGATTTATTTTAAATTTTAGAAATAAATCCACACCAAATTAGGAGCTGACTCTGGGGAAGGGTTCTCTATAACACATCTCTACATGCACATGGAGTTTGGAACCCTTTGATGCTGGTCTTAGAGAATTTGGGATTGTGGGTCTTGATTTTACAAAGAGAAGAAGAAAGTACACAAAAATTTATAACTGAAATAGTTATTACATATACGTTTCAGAGGGAGAGAGACTCTAACCTAACTAATATTTGTAGTATGTGTTGGTTACAAGTGATGACATTTCCTTGGAAATTGGAAAAAATTTAATTGATACCTGTGATGATTAATTTTATATGTCAACTTGGCTCTGTCATACTTCCCAGATATTTGGTCAAACACTGATCTGGAGTTGCTGTGAAGATCTATGTATTTTTTTACTTGAGATTAACATTTAATATATTTTGAGTAAAGCAGCTTGCCATCTGTAATGCAGGTGTGCTTCATCTAGTCCGTGGACAGTCTTGAGTTTAAAAAAAAACTGGCCTTCCCCATGGAAGACGGGATTCTGGCAGCAGACTGCCTTTGGACTCAAGATGAAATATCAACTCTTCCCTGGGGCTCCAGCCAGCTGGTTTACCCAGTAGAGTTTGGATTTGCTAGTCCCCACAAATTAATGAGCCAGCTCTTTAAAATCTGTCTGTCTCCCCCCACTTTCTCTCTCCCCCTCTCTCACACACAGCCTGTTGATTCTTTTTCTCTGGAGAACCCAAATGTAATAAGCACATCTAAAATGATATCTCTTATCGTGCGTGTGGTTGTGTTTTCAGAAATGTCATTGAAACCCTGACATATTTAGTTGGCCCTCACACCATCCTGTGCAGGGGATTGAGGTGGATTACCACATCCCAGCAGGAAAGTTTTATTTGTTCTTTGCTGGATTATAGGGGATCGGTGAGTTGTATCATTGAAAGTTTCCCCCTTCCTGTTACAAGTTAACATGAAGAAATAGTTAAAAAAAAATTGAAGGTGAGATCCTACTTTCAGACTTGGCCAAAGGAACTCCCATCTTGAGAAAAGACCACAACAGAAAAATGACTACTCTGAATAAATAACCAAGACTTCCGTCATTCAGCTTGTTCCCAATGGATGCCAGCCCCAGAGCCCAGGTTTAGAATCCATACCCCTCTTCTCCATTAGGTATCCTGCCAGCCCCTCTCTTACATGGGATCTGCCCCATGTTCTTTGTGTCTTCACTCTCAGCTTTCCTTTATTCCTCTGTGGTCCTGTTAAAATTTGAGAGACAGCATCATTAAAACGTTTACTTAACACTTATTATATGTCAACTTCTGGTCTACATGTTTTGTATGTCTTAGACCATTAAATCCTATTGACCCTATGAATGGGGTACTGGTATTATCCCAATTTTACAGATGAGAAATTTTGGAAGTTTAAATAAGTTCCCCAAGACCACATATTGTAATGGCAGAGCATAGATTTGAGCCAAGCCAGTCTGAGCCTAGAGCTTATGTTAATAAATACACTCTCGTGTTAAACATCACAACAGTGCCGTGCTACAAGTAAATGGCCCTAGCTTACTGTATTTTCCTCTCCAGTCACAGCTGGATTTGAATGATGATGCCCAGGGATTGAGTTGTATGGGATCTCCAGGTACTAGAATGAGGCCAAGGGAAGGTTTCCTGGGGGTGCTCAGGTCTTTGCACATGTGAGCCCTCCACTCACATCAGCAAATTGCAGCTTCCTTTCCTCTTTCCATGATTTTTTTTATTTGATCTTCTGCAATATCCCCTTTATCGGTGGCATAAATACTCCTCTTAACTTCTTAATTTTTAATTTCTGGCAAAGCTAAGATTTCAGAATTTGGTAACATTTTATTGTTAGATAGAAATTTGTTAGGAGTCATTTGATGTATGTCTATGGTTTTGTCAGCCCCACAACTGAAGAGACTTACCCTTCAGTTGCCAGGAGGCACAATAAGGTTGGAAGAGATTTCCCCTGGAATTTAATAATGGCCAGTCCTTGTGTTGCAGGTGAGAGAGCTGAGGCCACAGAGCTGAGGCTGGAGCACTGAGGTGATGTGTAGGGAAGCAGGTTACTGATGACACTTGAATGTGAGCTTAAAGGATGAAAGGATCAACGGAATGGAGACAAGAGGAAAGAACATTCCAAGGAAGAGCAAGGAGATGGGCCTTTGAAGGATCTAGAGTGAGGAGAGAACTGGAGGAGGTTTTGTCTGGATGAAGTATGAGGCAGGTGGAGGTGACACTGGAGGCAGGAGCCTGGTGATGATATGTGTTACTATGAAAATTAAACAGCACATTGAAGGGATTTGGGGATCCCAAATAGAGACACCTTTGGGAAGACTAGTCAGAAGAGGTTTGTGGAGGGAGGATTGGTGGAGAGACAAGGTAAGATGCAGAGATGACTTAGGGCCAGGTTGATGTCAGATGTTTGCTCAGTATCCCTCCCCCCTGTTTGGGGTCAGCATCTTCCCTCTTTCTCTGAGTAACTGCTTCTCTCCTACTCCATATGTGTTTGGGGAAGTTCTACTGTTTCCTGCCTCTTCTCCTCAGTTGTGTAGGTGCACATATTTCTTAGGCCTAGATGATGCTGGTATCCATTCATGCTTGTCCCCAGGCATTCTGATCTGGCCAAGGAACACACATGTGACTTAATTGATGTCAACCAGTTTCTGGGGTTAGAATTTTAAATATGCCGACATGGAAGACTAAGTCATTCCTTCTCTTTTAGGATTCCTAAATGAAAGTGACAGAAGCCTGGATATTAGTCTCATAGGGTTCTTGTACAAAAGTACCACCAGTCAAGGTTTCGGTGAGGTAGTGCACTGGAGGTGTGAGGGCTGCATCCTTCTTTGTTTTGTGTAGCTGCTGGTAATTGTTGGTATTCCTTGGCTGGATCCGTCAGCCAGTATTTACCTGTTGTCCCGTGACCATCTTTTCCCTTTAGGTCTCTGCACCCAAATTGTCCTCTTCTTATTCAGATGCTTGTCAATGAATTATAGAGCCTACCCTAACTCAGAATGATCTCATCTTAATTGGATTACATCTGTAAAGACACTGTTTCTAATTAAAGTCACATTTACAAGTTCTGGATGAACATGCATTTTTGTGGGGGTGGCAACATGTAACTCCATAGAGCCTTCTTTCCTGATATCTGGGTAATCTCAGTGCACTGGGACAGAAAAAGGCCATAGCACATTTGAAACAGAGACAACAGGTAGACAGGGTATTGGCAGATAAGGACTTCTAGTTTCTGGTTTTTAAATGCTTAATTGCACTGGGTCCCACAATGATTATTTTTTGTATTTTATGGTATGCCCAAATTTCCTTTTTTTCAGCAAATATCTGCATTTCCTCATTCTTTTCTTCTGCTTAGGCTAGACAAAGTTAGGTTTCTATCCCTTCTGCTAAAATAGTAGTTCTGACAAATACAGAGATTATGACACCATTCCAGGTGGAAAGTAAAACTGATTTGAGACCTAGTGGAAGTAGTGGTAATTAGTGGCAAGGAATTTAGAAGGTGGAATCAACAGAGCTTGCACTCTACTTAATGTTTGGATTAAGGGAGAAGAATGAATCCATAATAATCCTTGCAATGACTAGGTAGTTGATGGGGCTGTTCCCTGAAAGAGATAGAGGACAAGTACAAAAATGCAGGCAATTCAGTTTTAGGAAACTTCTTTAGACTTTTATTATTTATAAGCCCTCTGAAGTCTTGATTTTCTTGAGGGCATATTTTATCTATCTATCTGTCTATCTATCTATCTATCTATCTATCTATCTATCTAGGTGCTGGGAATTGAACCCAGGGCCTTGTGTATGCAAGGCAAGCACTCTACCAACTGAGCTATCTCCCCAGCCCCTTATTTTATGTATGTATGTATGTATGTGTGTATGTATGTGTTGGGAATAGAATCCAGGGTCTCATGCATGCTGGGCATGCAATTTACCACTAAATTGCAGCTCCAACTCCATTGATTATTTTGTCTTGAGTGTTTGCTATGGTTTATTGGGCACATGGTAGATAGGTAGGTATGCCACAATGTTTGTAACAAATACCTTGATAAGTCAATGTATAAAGAGAAAAGGTTTATTTTGGCTCACAATTTTAGAGATTTCAGCCCATGGCCGGCCCATTACTTAGGACCTGTGGTAGCACATCATAGTGGGAGTGCATGGTGGAGCAAATTCATTCCCCTTAGGAAATAAAGAGAGGAAGGGAAAGGATCTGGGGTCCTACTACCCCTTCAAAGGCAGGCCCTAGTGACTGAAAGATCTCCCAGGAGGCCCCACTTCTAAGTTTCCATCACCTCCCAACAATGCTGACCCAGGGAAGAACCTTTGACCATATGGATCTTTGAGAGAGATTTAAAATCCAAACTATAGCAATGTTTACTCTATTAAAAAAAATCCAGAGTTTGAAAGGCAAAATCAATCAATCTCTCTCTCTCTCTCTCTCTCTCTCTCTCTCTCTCTCTCCCCCCCCCCCCAGCCAATAGAACACATGCCCCATGTTCTTCAGCCTGAAGATGTTTGTATCTATGCCCAGTTCCCTGGGGTGCCCTTCATTTTGTGTAGTAGAAGTTTGCATGCAAAAGGTCACTGGAATCACATTTATATGACAATCACTAAATTGTTTGAAACAGAGGGTAAAAAGTAAACTCATAATATAATCCATGGGGGAAGCTGGCCATTATTTAAACATGTTAACATAAAAACAAAGATTCCTTCTTGGGACAGAGAATTTTAACTGTTTCGATCCCCCTGCCTACACTTACTTCCTCCTTTAAGGTGTACAATGATGGAAACTTTTTGAGGCCAAAATCAAGTTTACAAGCTGCTTTTAGTGGTTAATAGTTACATTAGCTGTAATAGAGATTCAATAAATGTTTGCTGAAGGTATCTGTAGTTGGAAGTCATTGCGCATCTAAGGGTGCTCCTCAGTTATCTCCATAATAAGAAATGAATAATATATGAGTATACTGTTTAATATTTATAATTTATTCTAAATATCTCAGTGTGTATTTTGGGAATTCATAAAACCATGATAGATGGTTTAGAACAAATGCATTTAATGATCAATTAATATTGGTGTATGAATCAACCAACAGGCTGGAATTGTGATTTTTAAAAATTTTTATAGGGTGGCAGTAGTATTACAGATGGCCAGTAAAATCTTTTTATGAATTTGTGAAGTCAGTGATCATAATTGGTACTCTAAGGAACAGGCTTTTGGATTTAAATGGCCACTGATAGTGCAGGGAAATTTGCTATGTATTTTGGCACAACACAGTAATAAAGAATTTAAAAAAATATAAGTAGATCAAGAGGTGAAATTCAACTAGACTATAAAAAATTAAAACAGCTGAAGAACATAAACTCTAGCAATTGTTTTACTGAATCTGACAGCTTTTATAACTTGTAAAAAATCTTGGGAGGTGAAATTTAAACTCTCGTGTCTGCATCACAATTCTTCTTTGCCCACATCATCTGGCAATTACTTGTCTCTTTTTTCAACCAGAGTCATGTTTGTGAAAGCCTAAAATCGTGTATTTAGGCAAATTTCTCTTGAATATCATGCATTCTTACACGATCCAACAGCCTAGAATCTTCATGTGGTTCCTTTAAAAGGAGGCTTGATTTGGGTAGTTCCCCAATCCCATCTTACCTCTTAAATATTTTCTTTTACAGTCCTTAGCTTTTTTATGTCTCTCATATTTCTATCCTGAGTTTTAAAATATTTTTTCCTTTGGTTAAAAATAACAAGCTAGGTAAGATAAGAAATTCTTGTGTGTAGGACCTTAAAAAATAAGATGAATTCAGGAAACCAAATAACCCAAGTGCTTCTGGTAGCATAAGGACCCTGGGGGCCATGCACTTAAGTAGGCACATTAGGACTCCAGACCACCATGTCCCATTTAAGGAAAGCACTGTAGAAATTTGCTGTGCAATAAAGGAGGATAGTGACTTGTGGTTTTATAGCACCTTTATTCCAAAGTACTCAAATGTGCTTTTATATGGATCATCTCCTTTGTCCTAAAAACATTTCTGGATATAATTTTGTATTAATATGTTGTTCCTTAAGTACCTCAAGTAATTCATTCAATGGGGGATTACTTGCACCCTACTATGTGCCAGAATATGAGGTTTACAGATCACTAAAAAGCCTACTACCATCTCTGAGAACAGTATATTGACCAGAGACCTTAGCAATTTATAATAGACGGCGAGGCTAAGGGTAATGATAGGTGCAAATACTGTAGAATCACAGAGAACTGAGTCACTAACTCTTCTTCAAGCATGAGACTGTAAAACTTGTAGAGAGAAAACTCTTGAGCAAGTTCTCAACCATACAAGAAAACAAAGATGGGAATCTCTCTTTATCCAGCTTATTTCTCAGGAAGAGTCATTCTCCATAGTTTACTTATTCCCAGAGCTATGAAAAATATGGTGTGATTGTATGTGTGTGTATGCGTGCATGCAGGCAAGTGCACACATATAGATTTGGGGAGTGATGTCAGAAGAGTATGCAAATAATTTGGAGACTCTGGAGAAAAAAATAATACAAATCTTCCAAAGATTTTTCTATTGTTAATGTCAGAATATATCTCAGTTAGTTCACTTGTGCTATGCAGAAAAAAAATATTGGTAATTTCTGCACTGGAGAGTTATTTTTGTCAATTGGGAGAAGTAACATTACATGAAGTATATTATTCATAAAAACCTATTCTTAAATTATTTTCTCTGTAAAACATATCTATTGTGAATGACACCTCCAAATACAAAGAAATGTGTTATATAAATAAATGAGGAATAATCCATTTCTTGACTTAGCAATAAATAACATATGACAGAGTAGAATTTCTCTTTGTGTTCAAGGATCTGCTAATTATACTCCTCTTCCCTGAAGATGGTACTGATGCGTTACTGATTGAGATAGTAAGAACATAGGAACTGTGAGAAAAGCTGTTGATGGAGTCATGGATTTTCTAAAGTTTCTGTGACAGCTCTGATTTAGGAGAAATCTTTATTAAAATGAGGGGTATCACAGTGTTGAGGTCCCTGGGTGAGCATTCAGGAAGCCCAGGCGCTGGTATTGACATTGAAACTAAATATCCCTGTCATTTAACCATTTGGAGATTCATTTGCTTCACTATAAAATAAAATGTTAATACATCACAATGAATTCTACCTTTGTGTATAACTAGAATGCACCAACTGAAAAAATTAAATAGAAGGAAGATCAGTAGAGTGGAGGAAGGGGATCAGAAAGGAGAAGTACTAGTGATTGAAAGTGAGCAAACTGTGTTATCTGCATTTATGATTATGTCAAAATTAACCCCAGTATTATGTATAACTGCAATGTAGTAATAAAAAATGTTTGGATTTAAAGATATCCAGTTTCTTCTGGTCATAACATTTTATAATTATGTGATATCACACCTGTTTATGCCATTTTACATTGGACTGTTCCTTAGTTCATAGAGTTATCTTTGCCTGTTACAGGATTTTACCCCTCTCCTTTGTCTGGGAAATTACTGTTCATTTTTCAAGATCAAGGAACTAAGAAAGTACTTATAGATTTTGAATGTTATCTGTGCTGCTGAGAAGAAAGTATATTTGCTCGTTGATGGATGAAGTATTGTATATATGTCTGTTAAGTCTAAATTTTGATTGTATTATTTAGTTCTATAGTTTTCTTATTTAGTTTTTATTTGGAGGATCTGTCCAGTAGTGAGAGAGGTATGTTAAAGTCACCCAGTATTATTGTATTGTGGTCTGTTTGACTCTTGAAATTGAGAAGAGTTTGTTTGATATACATAGATACTTCATTGTTTGGGGCATAAATATTTATTATTGTTATACCTGCTTATATATACTTCCCTTAAGAAGTATGAAATGTCCTTCTTTGTCTCTTCTGATTAACTTTGGTTTAAAGTCTACTTTATCTGAGATAAGAATGGAAACCCCTGCTTGAGTCATAAGTTTTTTCCCATACTTTCACCTTCAGCCTGTGGATGTCTTTGCCCATGAGGTGTGTCTCTTGAAGACAGCATGTTCTTGGGTCTTGCTTTTTAATCCAATCTGACAATCTATGTCTTTTGATTGATGAGTTTAGGCCATTAACATTCAAGGTTATTATTGAGATATGATTTGTATTTCCTGTCATTTTAATTTATTTCTGGGTTTTGATTGGTCTTAATTTCTCATTTGGTTGAATGTCCCTTTAGTGTAGATCCTCCCTCTTCTGGTTTTTACTTTTTTTTCCCACTTAATTCTCATGGAATATTTTTGTTGAGTATGCTCTGTAGTGTAGGCTTTCTAGTTGTGAATTCTTTTAATTTTTGTTTATCATGGAAGGTTTTAATTTCATCTTCAAATCTGAAACTTAATTTTACTGGATATAAAATTCTTGATTGGAATCATTTTCTTTTAGAGCTTGAAATGTATTATTCCAGGACCTCCTAGCTTTGAGGGTCTGGGTTGAGAAATCAATAACATAGCATTGATGCTATGTTATTGATGATCCGAATTGGTTTCCCCCGTACATAATTTGATGTTTTTTTTCTCTAATAGCCATTAAGATTTTATCTTTATTCTGTGCATTAGTTAATGTGTCTTGGTGTGGGTCTGCTGTAATTTTGTACATTTGGGGTCCTGTAAGCCTCTTGTATTTGATTTTCCATTCCATTCTTTAGGTTTGGGAAATTTTCTACTATTATATCATTGAAAAGATATAATTCATCTATTCTGATAATTCTTAAATTTGGTCTTTTCATGTTATCCCATAATTTTTGGATGTTCTGTTCATAGTTTCTTACCATCTTCTCTGCATGGTCAACTCTACTTTCAAGATTATATATTTGTCTTTATTGTCTGATTTTCTGTCTTCCAAGTAGTCTAGTATGTTGGTGGTACTTTCTATTGAATTTATAATTTGGTTTACTAATTCCTTCATTTCGAGAATTTCTGCTTTTTTTCACAATTTCTAACTCTTTATTGAAGTAGTCTTTCACTTCCTATATTTTTTTCTTTGATTTCACTCCTTATACTATCCTTTACTTCACATATCAATTTAACTATGTACAATCTGAACTCCTTCTTGGACATTTCTTCTAGTATGTTATCAGTGGCTTCTGTTGTTGAAGCATCTTGGTTTGTTTGGGGTGCTTTATTCCCTTGTTTTTTCATGTTGTTAGTGTGTTTTCCCATCTAGAAGTATGGATCTAAGGCAGCATAAATTCCCTGAAGGTTTTCAGCACTTCACCTTTAATGGTGAGACCAATATCAACAGTACCCAGTGTAAACAATAGTCTTATACCTAATAGCTCCCACTAAGGTGCCTACTGCTTTCTTGTATTAAACCAAAGTGGAGTTCAATAACTACCTATAGTACAAACAGAATATTTGTTAAAACAATTTACGATTTCAAATGGTGGATGAGAGAACAGAGGTAGTATAGTATGCAGTATTCGCGAGGGAGGAAGAGAGAAGCTAGGAGTAAAAATTCATAGGAAGAGTGGAAGAGGAGCCAACAGAGATTGGCTATTGGTTGGGGAAATGTTGGAAAGAAAATCCAAGAAAATAGACAAGAGAGAGGAAGAATACAAACAAAGAGAAAAAATTAAAGATATAAGAAAACAATAAAAATGCAAAACACCATTCATATATCATTGTCCTCCACACACTGATGCATAAAAAACATCCTGTTCCAAATATGGTAGAGAGATTAGCAAATTGAAATAAAATAAAATAAATCATTCTGGAAAGTTGATCTCTGTCAGTGTTCAACAGTTTCTCAGCCCTGTCTCCGACATCTTTCAGGATCACTAAACCCAGATCAGCCCTCACAAACCCAGTCTCTATCCCATCAATCTGGGCTTTAGATACCTGAGGCTCAGCCATGCTGCAGTCCCAATATTTCAATGCTGCTCCTACTTGCAGAGAGACCACCAGGGATACACTCATGCAAAGGAGCACCCGAGATGCAGCAGCAAGACAAGGACCACCAGCACTCTCAGCAGGAAGACCCCAGGCTCCTGCAAACCCACAGTCACCCCCACACTGGACCTGCAGGTCCCAGCTGGAGTCCCCAGACAGAGGCTCTTGTGGTGGTAAACCTTCTGGAACCTGGGCCCCAGACCCTGGCTGGTGTCCCCAAATGGGTGCAGCCATGTGAAACCATACCTGGAGTCTCCCCCCAAACAGTTCTCTGGCTGTGGTAGCAGTGGTAGTGGTGGTGGTGGTTGGTTGTTGGCAGCAGGCAGCAGGTCAGCAGTAGTGGTGGCTGCCGCGGCAGCTGCAACTGGAGCTGTGGTGGCTTTGTCTCCAGGCCATCTCCAGGGGTCAGCAGCAGTGTCAGCTTCAGTTCCATCCAGGGCAGTGGTGTCTTCTGTGGCAGCAGCACCTGGAAGAAGACCTCCAGGTGATCTCAGCCTGGCAACAGTGGAATCAGAGAGCAGTAGCAATCTTGGTGGGATTTTTTCTTATATCACTGTAATGTATATTTTTAGGTGAATTTTTTGTCCAATATTGTCATCTTTTAAAAAAATCTTTTATTGATTTTATTTTTTATTAAATACACGACAGCAGTGGAATGCATTACAATTCTTATTACACATATAGAGCACAATTTTTCATATCTCTGTATATAAAGTATGTTCACGCCAATCTATGCCTTTATATGTGTACTTTTTTGCATTACAATTCTTAATACACATATATACCACAATTTTTTATATCTCTGTTTGTATATAAAGTATGTTGACACCCAATTCAAGTCTTCATACATGTACTTTGTATAATGATGTCCATCACATTCCACCATCCTTGCTAATCCCCTTCCCCCTCCTTTCCCTTCCATCCCTCTTCCCTATCTAGAATTTGTCTAATCCTCCCATGCTCCCCCTCCCTACCCCATATGAGTCAGCCTCCTTATATCAGAGAAAACATTTGGCATTTGTTTTTCTGGGATTGGATAACTTCACTTAGCATTATCTTCTCCAACGCCATCCATTTACCTGCAAATGCCATGATTTTGTTCTTTTTTTAATGCTGAGTAAAATTCCATTATGTATATATGCCACGTTTTTTTTTATCCATTCATCCACTGAAGGACATCTAGGTTGGCTCCACAGTTTAGCTATTGTGAATTGTGCAGCTATAAACATTGATGTGGCTGTATCCCTGTAGTATGCTGTAGTCCTTTGGGTATAGACTGAGGAGAGGAATAGCTAGGTCAAATGGTGGTTCCATTCCCAGATTTCCAAGGAATCTCCATACTGCCTTCCAAATTGGCTGCACCAATTTGCAGTCCCACTTGGTGGGATTTTTTAATAGTATAATTTATATTCTCAAAGTATCCTGATTCAAATGATCAGTTATATTATGATAAGAATGTCTACAAATATTATGCTGTTAGATCTTGTGGAAAAACTAAAATAAAGACAAATTGAGGCACCCCAAAAGAGTAGGCCAAGAGGACACAAGAGACCAGGCTACAGTTACAGCTACCTCCAAATAAACTGGAAACTGTGCAGCAGACTGTAGTTTATGTGGTCAGCACAAATAAACTCAGTTTCTTAATCACCATATGCCTCAGTTTCTCTTAAGGATCAACAATCCTTACACAATTCTGTGAAGTGGATATTATTACTTCTACTTTCCACATGAGAAAAACTGTAGTTTAGAACATATTAAGGTAGTTATTCAACCTTATTGCTTCTGAGTAGTTAAAGTAATTTTATCCTGGTTCTGACTGTAAATGTTTTCTCTATATCTCAATGCCCAGATTAAAAGTCACTTTTGGTAGAAAACCACGGCTGACTTCGCCCCTGACATGATCTATCCTGGTGACCCATAGGTTTGTTTTACCTGGTAGAGAATCACCTCATATATTTGAATATGTCTATGTCTGAGGTTTCTCTCACTGGAATCCACTGCATCTTGAAAACGGAGACCCCACCTTATTTCTGCATCTGCAAGGTTTAGCATACTTTGAATATGCCTGTGTACATCTGAATTATATGTGTCAGATTGCTTGCTGACAAGCGATTGAGAGATTTAGTTTCCATTCAGTCTCCCTGATTTGTAACCTATATGATTTTGAGCGAATCTTACTTTTTCTGAGCTAGTCCGTTTCTAACTTTCAGAGGTTGTGAAGATTTCAAATAAATCTTTCTTTAAAAAGTTAGAATAAAAAGTTAAATTTGAGCAGAACATCAAAAACAAAATCCTTTGTTTCTGAGAATACTATTACTGTGAAGTGATATGTTGCCCCTTATCCAACCTGCTCTTGAATTTTGAGATTCTCCTGATACCACTAAGGGCATTTTGAGAGTAGGAACTTAACAAGAATTTATTGTTAGAGAATAAGCAATGTGTATGAATGATTCAAACAATTTGAAGTTACTTTATTCAATGATACTTGCTGTTTACTTGGGGAAAATGCCTTTATTCTTGGATTCTTATTATGAGGTTTATATATCTTTATGATTCTGCTGATGAATTCCATAGAACTAAAAAGTCTTCTTATTGTTTGCCAAATTGTTAGTATAATCCTTGCCATTTTCTAAAAAATGAGACAGATTGATAATTGTTATTAGGTTCTCAAAGACATTCTGCCTTCATACTTACTTCAATTGGGTCCCTCCCAATATCACTCTGAAGATACCTGGAGTGGGCCTTAGAGATCAATCTAAGGACCAGTCATAACCTTTCTTATAGCCATTAAGTCCTACTTGAGTTAGGATCTGTCTGCTTACCTACATCTAAGAGGGTTTCTTAGATATGCAACCAGTCATGTGACTACAGTGCTAAATGAAAAATAGAATGACTAAGTTTATGTAGGTGTTGGGCTCTACCAGTTATTTTGATATTTGGCCTTAGCTCTAAGATGTTCTAAAGTCATTTGAAATATCATTGCTATGATCCTGACAGGTTCTCTGGGTATTTTCTCTTTTCCCCATGTGTCAGCCCCACTGTAGATAAAATGGAATGTGTAGGTTGCTTGCTCATGAATGAATCATCTCCTTACAGCTAGAGTTATTCCCTTAGCAAAAGGTATGCTGTGCTTATTGAGGAAAACTTGGAAGCCTCTACATTTGAGGATATAGAATTTTAGTCTTTACCATCAAGTGTTTCCAACAGAAAAGTTCTGGTGGTAAAGCTCAGGAAAAACCTGAGCAGTTCTTATAAAGAAACAGAATATTTAATATCTGATTTATTTCAGCTACACTTGATTACAGCAAAAAAAAAAAATATCTGTTTCTCTATTCACTTTGGGGTTAAATGGGGATATTAAAAAAAAACCTTAATGGAATTTTTTGTCCTGTTTTGATTGTTAATATTTGAGTCTAAATATTTCTCTCTGGAAACTATCAGAGGATTGTTTATAATTTTAAAATCACTTCAGAATAGTAGCAGAATTAATTAGTATGGTTTATATGTCCAATTGCTATTGAAATACGTAGGCTTTGGGTTAGTTTTTCCTCCTTTGAGTGCATGAGAATTGTTAAGAGTGTAAGAACAGTTGGCATAGATGGTTCCTTCTTGAATTCAGTTAAGCTTATCACAAACTATGTCATGGCCAGAGCTTAACTCGTTGTTCCCCTTCCAGAACACCACTTGCCAAATACAACACAGTGGGGATGGTGGGAAAACTATAGTGTGTTCACACCAAACCTAGACTTCTCCCCCTAATGTATGAGTTTGGGGCTGAAGAAAACATGCTGAAAAATCAGCACCCCTGACTGCCCTCTCCCCCACTTCTGAAAACCACAAAGCAGAAGCAGCCATTATTGAATCTTTAACATGGAGTGTTTTCTGTTCTGAGCCCATTTGGAACTGACAGTTAATAATCTGAAATGGCATTTGAGGGTAAAAGGGGCCTGGATGGATAACTGTGAATGTTAGGGGAAAAAAAAGAAGATGATATTGCTTGGGGATTGCAGCCTGGATATTTAGCCCCTGAATATGGACGTTCTTTTGTCTTCACCTCACTTGGTAATTAGCACACTGACCCTGTGCAGACTGGAAGCATAAAAAATTATTTTTTTTTGAAAAGTACTGAGGAAGAAGTAGGATTAAGACAAACATTTATATAACCAGGAAAAATGACCCAGGAAAGACGGGAAATCTGGTGACACTCTGTTTACCCAGAGCAATGTTAAAATAGTTTGCAAGTGAAACAAAGCAGAGCCCCTTGAATAAATCATGAAGAAAGTATAAGGATAGACCAACAGCCAAGAGCACGTCACAAGTTATCCGTGTGATGTGATTCTCTCCTATAACACCAGACAGACGGCTTTCCTTTGAATATCACTTCTCCTTTTTCCTCTCCCTGGTTATTTCCATAATGGAATCACGTGAAACTGTGGGCTGCAGTGAGTGGGAGTTGGAAGAGAATGAAAACAGCATAAGTTATTAGGAAAGAGAAGAATATCAGGATATTTGGGTGTTAAATCAGAGGCAGTTTAATAAAATCAAATATCTGCAATCAAAACCCAAAATACTGCATAACAATTTCACAAGGGGCAAAATCTGGCTTGATTTTCCAGGTCATGTGCCCTGTGAGAAGATTTGCTCTTCCGAGGTTAGCATGACTGGGGCTGGTCTCCATCAAAAGCTGGAAGCACAGAAGCTATCAGTCGACTGAACTTTCTTAGCTTGTATATAAGTGGCTTTGGTTTATTGCCAGATGGTTTATCTACGGGGAGATTAGCTCTTTTACAAGCAGGTCTCAAAACTTGGCTGATCGGATTGCCTGCCAGCCAGATGCTAAGAGCCGTAGGCTGGCATGATGAGGAATGCTGTCATGGGTAAGCCACATGCCCCTGCTCAGGGTGCTGAGAGAAGTTGGTGGGATGACTTTGTGGATTTTGCATTCATGCATTCATTTAGGAAGGAGAGCTGCTCCAGATGCCCGGTAGTGAGACAAAGATACTCATAGCCAGTCTCTGTCCTTCTGTAGTTGAGAAGCCAAACTTCAAATAACAGTATCAACTGAGGAAGTATGAAATATGAAAGAGACTATCAAGTGGCAAATAGACATTCAGGGAAGTGAGTGATCAGATGAACTAATCAGTAACATGGTTGCAGAATATGACGGACTTCCATATCATCTCCTGTTCACACAGAACTGCATTGAAACCGTTGGATTTTATACACATCAACTCTTATTTGCGTCTCACATTATTACTACCTTTTCCAGCTGAGGATGGTATGGCCTGGAGGGATGGATAACTTTTACCCAAGTAGTAAGGAGGCCTCACATCCAGTTTGAAACCAGTTCTGCTAAACTATGGCTTTCTTAACAAATGGATAATACAGTTAATCCTTATGATTTGGTGATTTCCTATTTGCTAAAATTTACTCATCACACCAATATCAATATTTGGGACACACTTGCAGTCATTTGTGGGCACATGCAGAGTGGTGAAAGTTTTCCCCTCACCCTATACACATTCCCAGCTGGGGAGGAACAAGATGACGCTCTTCCTTCTCACTACTGCTATCATGCTGTAAACAAGCATCCACTTTGCAATCTGCTTATCACCATGCGTTTAGCACTTCTGTACATTTTATTGGTGATAATTTCTTTTTGGTACCAAGGATTGAACCCAGAGGTATTTAGCCACTGAGCCACATCCCCATCCCTTTTTTGTTTTTTGAGACAGAGTCTTGCTCGGTTGCTTAGGGCCTCACTATGTTGCTGAGGCTGCCTTTGAATTTGCAATCCTTCTGCCTCAGCCTCCTGAGTCACTGGGATTGCAGGTGAGCACCACAGTACTTGGCTGATAGATGATTTTCTTGTTTTAAAACATCCTGCATGTGTAGTTTTGAAGTGCTATCTAGTGTTCCTAAGTACAAGAAAGCTAGGAAATGCAATGTGGAGAAAATGTGTCAGATATGTTTCACTTAGGCATCAGATATAGTGATGTTGGTTGTGAATTCAACATTAATGAACCAACAAAATAAATTAAAATGTCTTTAAAAAGGAACACACATAGAACAAGGATATTATTGAAAACTCAACAAAAATGTTCTGATCAGAGGCTAGAATGAATCTAACCCTTTATTTACCTAAGAGCAAAGGTTTATTATTCACCAGTTTGATGTCCAAGGTAACATAGAAAATAACTGCTGCAAATACCAAGAATTAACTGTACTTAAATGGAGCAAAAAAAAAAAAAGTTTGGAGGATATTGCTGGAGAATACCATGAACAAAAGAACAGAGCTGGGAAAATTAATGGTTGTGTGAAGAACAGAGTATAGACACACTGAAATCAAGGCTCAGGAGCAATTGTAGTAGAAAAAGCTTAAATGCTAGAGTTGGAGGGGGTTTAAATCAGTGATGAATTCAAACTTCATATTGTAAATGGATTTGGAGCAGGGACATCATAAGAACCTCTTTGGGAGAAAAGTATCTTGGCAGGGATATTCAGGAAGGACTGGTCTGAGGAAAATGGCACCCGCCTTGACTGCAGGGACTTATTGGTAGAACAGGAAACCAGTCCTTTCCACATCTTGATGGTTGATATCGAAGGCACAGCGTGAGGAATGAGCTGACAGAGGTGAAGGCATCTCAGGGGAACTGGAGGAATTCCAAGAAAGAAAATTCAAAATAACAAGGAAGGTGATTTAGGAAAGATGTGTAAGTGAATGGGGAGCCAGTGTAAATTCTGGAGTCTGTGGGTGGTGTGGTTGTGCTCCTTCATGTGTGAAAACAGGGTTCTGGGAAGACCAGGCAACTCCAGGAGTAGCCATGGTGACTTCCACAAACAATTCCAAATATGCGTATTTAGTTTCAGGAGCTGAATCCTCTGGATCCCTATGTAATTTCACAGTTAAAGTGTATTCCTAAGGCAAGAAGAATAAGACTATTCTTTGTTAGACCTGTTACCTATCCTTGGGACGATTATTTAAAGTTCATTGTTTTCCATTCAGATCCAAATCTTGCATCAGTGTGCGTGCATGCGCGAGCACGGTGTCATATGACAATCAATGAACCGTGACAGTATAGTACATAACTGGTACCAAAATAAAATAAAAAGTCAATGGTGGCTTTGGAATGACAGTGGGCAATGTCTGACAGATTGAGAGTGGCAGCTTCAGACTTCTGAGGCATGCTGCCCTGAAGCCATCTCTTCCTATTTATCTTGTAATATTTCCGTTAAAATTGACTTTCAAAAATAAGTGGAACGAAACTGTTCATGAGTCACCCAGGCTTTCTTTGTAATAAACCTGGATGCGTAAGCCTTTCTGAGTTTTTAATTTCAGAAGAATTAGGCATCAAGATAAGTTAACATGACAATCCTGCTTTTTTCCTTTGTAACTGAAGACTTTCTGGTTTGACCAGTGTTGGGAGTCGCCCTGGCTCCAAAGACTAACCCCCCCCTCCGCCCCCTCCCCAAGAGCCATCCAATGGTGAGCCCTGCTGGCTCACATGATCCTTACCCACCAATCAGACTAGCCCTGCTGGCTCACATGATCCTTACCCACCAATCAGAAAGCACCCCAGCCAACTGTCAAGCCCTTCAACCATTAAACTGTCATAACTGTCAAACCACATCTGGCTCTATAAATATGCAGAGCTGTTCCTCAATAAACGGGCATTTTCTCCGACAACAGGCCTTGTTTGTTCTTTTAACCAGCCTGGTCAAAGAATCTTAGACCACCAGTGTGAAAATAGGTCTCTCAGGGCAATTGAGTTTTGTCCTATCAAGCAAGATTCACAAACTTGGATACAATTTTCTCAGGAAAGCCTTTCCTTCATCCTCATTTGGCTGCTTTAGACTGGCGTCTGTCACCATCTGATTGGTATTAACAGTATTGTATCTTTGTCATCTTTCTTGATTGTGAGCCCTGAAGGAAAGAAGCCATGTCTTGTCTATCTTTCTATTCCCTCTCTATCCCTGGACTACTTTCTTGCTCAGAGAAGTTGCTCTGTTGGGATATTTGGAGTAATTCTTCACCTGTCACAGAACAGAAACATACATTCTAAGTAACACAGCTGGTGTTACTAGCACCTGAGGCTCTGTGTGGAGCGAATGAATGTTTCCTATTCTCTTCTTTGTTAACATACCTTTTCTTCTTTCTTATATACTTTGCCAAGTAGTGTCTGGTTCTTTGAACAATGAAAAAATCATGTCAACTGATACAAAAAATAGCTTCCTGGAGGGTCGGGGGGGGGGAGTTTTTTCAGTCTAGCAAAGTATCAGAGTCTAAGAATAATTGCAATCTAAAGATCCAGCTACATAAGAGGATGGTCCCAACGATTTGAAGGGAGCATGCAGCCTGAGGAGAGTCTACCAGGATTGTAGAAATGATGGTGGGAGGGAGGGAGGAAGAAGGGGAGGGAAGCGGGACACAGTCTCTGCATAGACTAGTTCTATAGGTCCTAATTCTGCTGAACACATCTGCATACACTTATGTCAACATAAAGATATCTTTAATTTATTTCCCAAATACATATGTGATCACCAGGAGCGCTTACTGTATCAGGTGACTGTGTCGGCCTGAGATTGAACTTTCAAACACGTGTCTTGTCTGCTGCCTGTCATTGGATGCTTTTCAAAAAAAAAAAAATGCAGGAATAACATCAGAAACAGAGTCAACTCATTTGAGTTCATTTTCCTTTAGTCTGAACATCTTTGTGACTGGCAAAGATCCTAGATTGATGTTTCTTACTTATCCTTCACACATTCACTCATATTACTAGTGTTTGTGGAGTGAACATTGCATGTAAGGCTCAGGGTTAGCCAAGGTGAGAGACTACACAGTTACAGACTCAAGAGTGAGAAAATGTAATGTTAGGTCTCTATAGTCACCTTAATTTCTGAGGGCTCTCTTTCCAGATACTGAAGAAGTCTATGAACTTTGAAGCAAACTCAGTCAAGTTTATGTATTTTTCAGTCTACTCAGGTTTGTATTTACTTACTTTCCTTCTTGGTTTCCTCTCTCTCCTTCCCAGGTGAGTTCTGTCAGCTTCTGTCCCTGGTGCAATCATTGTGAGGTCTCTAGTCCTACCTTAAATAGAACTTGTCTCACCTTTGACCTAATCTCCTGCAATACCAAGAGATCATACTCTCATCTGCCAACATCTTGTAAATTTCAGGCCTGATGGCTTTTTTTTTTTTTTTTACTTTCCTTCACCCCATGAAGCTGATAGGCTCTGGCATTCCATTCAACAGAATCCTTGTCCAAGGGAGGAAATATTCGTAGCTGGGAAGTCAGGATGTTTATTTTCTTTGTCTGTCTTTGACTCAAAAACCTGACTCTTGTGTTCCTGACCTCATTACTCACTGTCTATTTTACATCAGCTCTTACTGTGGGTCTTGCTTCCAGATCACTACCCTTACTGGATGATTTATGCATCAGTCAGTGTAGCTGCTATAACAAAATGCTGCAGGCCAGGTGACAACAGAAATGAAATTTTTTCACAGTTCAGAAGGCTGGAAGGCTGAGATTCTGGTGATGGCAGGCTTGGTTTCTCCTGAGGTCTTTATTTCTGGCTATTAGACGGCTGCTTTCTCACGGTGTCCTCACTGAGATGAGCACCCCGGTATCTCTTTTGTGTCCAGTGTGTCCAAATTTTCTTCTCTTATAAGGACACCAGTCAGACTGGATTAGAGCCCATGCTAACAGCCTCATTTTAACTGAATCACCTCTTGAAAGACCTTCTCTCCAAATACAGTCACATTCTGAAGGACTAGAGGTTAGGACTTCAACATATGAATTTTGAGGAGACACAATTCAGCCCATAACAATTTGTTTTCAAAATTATTGTCTCAGGATGATAACCCATCTTTTTATAGTGGCTCAATTAAAAAGGTCTATATTCTTTTATTTTAAATATTTTTTTAGTTGTAGATGGACAGAATCACTTTATTTTATTTATTCTTATATGGTGCGAAGGATCAAACCCAGTGCTTCACATGTGCTAGGCAAGTGCTCTACCACTGAGCCATAACCCCAGACCAAAGTCTATATTCTTGCATTGAAAATAAATCTTGTGCTTGCTTTGGCAGCACATATTTTAAAATTGGAACCATACAGGGAAGATTAGCATGGCCCCTGTACAAGGATGATGTGTAGATTTGTGAAGTGTTCCATATTTTTAAAGGAAATAATCAATAACGTGAAGAGAGAGCCTACAGAATGGGAGAAAATCTTTACCACAGAGACCTCAGATAGAGCTCTAATCTCCAGGATATATAAAGTACTCAAAAAACTTAACACCAAAAAAACAAATAACCCAATCAATAAATGGATTAAGGAACCGAATAGACACTTCACAGAAGAAGAACTATGATCGATCACCAAACATATGAAAAAATGTTCATCATCTCTAGCAATTAGAGAAATGCAAATCAAAACTTCTCTAAGATGGCCTCTCACTCCAGCAAAAATGGCAGTTATCAAGAATATAAGCAACAATAATTGTTGGAGAGATGTGGAGAAAAAGGTAAACTCATTGCTGGTGGGATTGCTAATTGGTGCAACCACTATGGAAAGCAGTATGGAGATCACTCAGAAAACTTGGACTGGCACCACTATTTGACCCTGTTATCCTGCTCCTTGGTTTATACCCAAAGAACTTAAAATCAGCTTACTATAGTGACACAGCTACATCAATGTATCTAGCAGCTCAGTTCACAAGAGCTAAACCATGGAATCTACCTAGGTGCCTTTCAACAGATGACTGGATAAAGAAATGGTGGTATATAAACACAATGGAATATTACTCAGCCATAAAGAAGAATGAAATTATGGTATTTTCCATTAAATAGATGGAGCTGGAGAATATCATGCTAAGCAAAATAAGCCAATTCCAAAAAACCAAAGGCCAAATATTTTCTCTAATAAGCAGATGCTGATCCACACTGGGGGAGGGATAGAGAAGAATAAAGGAATTTTGGATTTTCCAAAGGGGAGTGAGGAGAGTATGGGGATGTGGAGTATATGGGGATGGGAAGGATGGTGGAATGAGATGGGTATTATTACCCTATATACATATATAATTATACATGGTGTGACTCTGTACCATGTTCAGCCAGAGGAAGAATTTGGGCTCCATTTGTATACATGTGTCAAAATGCATTCTACTGTCATGTATAACTAATTAGAGCAAATTAAAAAAATAAATCTTAACCAATGCTTTTATATCTCACAATTGCATAAAAATATTGTATTTCAGTCAGATACCATTTATAACATATTTGAAAGATAAACCTAGGACATTGTAATTATAGAAGATTTTTCCCTTTCTTTCAGAGGAATTCGTGATTACCAAAGGAAGAGCAGTGGCTCTACTTAGTTAATATTTTTTTATATATAATATGCCAAATCCTTTTCTCTGGAGAAAAAATAAAGTCAATGAGAATCTGGTTGGAACAATAGCCATGCTTTAAAATTATCACGTGAATTGGTTGCTATAAAGCAGGACATAATTTGATAAATGATTTTTGAAGGGTAGGTTGAAATTGGAAAAGGATACAAATGTCATTATTTGGGGGAGTATATATTGATCAATATTTATTTACAAATGTATATATGTACATTGGTGTTTGCATTGTCCATTTAGGGCTATCACATGGGAAGCAAACCCTGGGAATTCTCCATCTAAGGGGCCTTTGTACGGTGACTCTGGGGTTGATGAAGGACGTTGCTGCTGTTTAATTATTAGCGTGCCCAAAGTCCAACTTGTCCTTTCTGTGCTAGATAAAGTACCTCGGAAGGGGAGGGCATATGTTAGCAATCACTAGTGACAGGAAACATAACAAGAGTCACATTTACCAAGGGAATACTTTTATTAGCTCATGACTTGAAAGCAGTGGTCACTGATTCTTCTTACTTGTCCCCTGCCATCTCCCACCCCTCTCCCTGCTCCATGCCATCTGAAGGTGCTTCCCTATCCTGGCTTTACCCTCATATCCTTTAAAAATTCATGACCGAGGGCTGAGGTGGTGGCTTACTGTTAGAGTGCCTGCCTAGCACATGTGAGGCACTGGGTTCAATCCTTAGCACTGCATAAAAAAATAAATAAATAAAATTACGTCCATCTAAAATAATATATGTAAAATTCATGACAGTTTAAAATTGTATTTTTGTGAAGACATATTTGATCTACTGCAGGTGTTCCAATTGCTAAATTCAGGAAATAGAAGCTAACTAGGGAAAGTCCTGGGTCATTTTTCTCGAACAGAGTGCTCGCTGTTCCCCCTTTCCTTCTGGGTAAAGGGAGTGTCCTGTGAGACCCAGGCCTGGAGAAGGGGTGTTTGATTCAGTGCAGCGGTGTCTCCCTCCTCGACACAGGAAAAAGGGGGACTTAGTATGATTTTATATTTTAAATGTTAACTTGAGACCTAAAATAACAGGAGCTGCTGTCCCCGGTCTCTGTGGTTGCAATGTTGTCGTATTATTTACAGTTGAAACAGACAAAGCCATCAACAGGCTCCAAGCCCACATTTTCCCCCAATTCTGCTGTTTCCTATATGTGCTTCCTACAGGGACAGGCAGATGCAGCCTTGCAGTGTGACAAGCACCGTTGCTGTCATCTCTGTTTCAAAACTCAAAAATAGGAAGGCATATTTTTGCTTTATTTCTGTTTTCTTCTTTTCTTGTTCCTTCTCCCTCTTTTGTGGTTTTGGCTTTCCAGCTCGGGTTTTCAGTAGATCCAAGAGGTTCAGATGAGATGTTCTTTCCTGTCAAACAGGATCCCAAAACCTTTTGAGGTTTCTCAAGGACTTGTCTCTATAAGCTGAAAAGTCTGTTCTCTCTCTTCGCTGCTGCCAGAAAAGTAATTAGGCCATTTTTCTAATTATAGTAATCTTCCCCAAATGGCATATAACTTCAAATCCAAATGCCATGTAAGTTGGCCGACAACGTTCTGCCATGAAGCACTTTACTAAGACAGCTTGAATGCAGGAGTTTTACACAGTGTTAAGGAAAAATGCTTCTCTGTCCCAGTTACAAGTGGGTTTTCTTTCTCAGCGTCTTGCTCAGAAGGCACTGAATGAAGGGCCTGGAGAGCAACCCTCCCGTCAATGACAGTTTGTGTAGAGTTGCTGTCTGCGGTGGACAAACTCAACTCCTTTTGAGGGTGGGGGGAGAAAAAGAAAAAACCTCTATTTTTCTCAGTAAAAAGAACAAGATGCAATTGTCCTCATGTTACATTAACTTGAAATCTCTACAGATAGAAGGTCCCACAACACTGAACTCAAGTTTTCATCCCCTAAGAAAAATCCCCTTCTAGTCTTCTCTACTGTGCTAACCAAGGGGAAATCAGGTCCTGCTGGTACGTTTTGTGGTCCAAAATATTTTCACAGCAGGTTAATTGCTACTTTTCCTTGTTCCATTTGTCAAAAAGAAAAAAAGTTTGCAAATAATATATCCTTTAGAAATTTGATTTTTCTTTGCTGAACCACTCTCTTGGCCTTTCTGGAAGGGGTTTCTGGACTGGAATAAGGATATTATGAAGAAGTCTCTAGGAAATGGAATGGAAAACTAAAACCATGAATTGCAAGGGTGTTTCTCCCAGAAACAAGGGAGTTATGGTAATTGAAAAAGGAAGAATGAAATAGGATAGGATTTAAGAAAACAAATGGAGTCCGTGTTTAAGGGTCTACTACAGATATGTGTGAGTTATAGGGGTCTGTGGATGATGCTTAGCTGTGTGGTGCCAACCGAAACTACTTTATTCCTTCAAAACAGTGCCCTCAACTCTTCAGAACCGGGGTATTTGTGGGCAGAAGAGAATGCATAAAGTGGGTCTTTCTAAGTGTTAGGGCTTTCTAGTCATATTCCAATTTACTAATATGATAATAGATGATTTGAAATGTTTAGGAAAAGTGCAAATCCCTGTGTTATTTTCCCAGAAATTATATTTAGTGGTCTGAGATGGGGTCCTGGAATTTGCATTTCAGCAAGCTTCTTTGGTGGTTCCAATGAGGTGGTTCTTAGTCAACATTGTACTCTGTTGCTCAGTGGATTGTAAAGAACATGGGCTGGTAGCTTGGGGCACAATTTGAAGCCAGTACAGATTGAAGTTAAATAAGTGAATAATACCTTATAGTCCTGCTGTAGAATACCTTAATATTGAAGGGACAGAGGAGACTAAAAGTGTGGTTGTAGTCAAGGGTGGATGTGTCTCTGCTAGAAAGCTATTCAGGTGGAATTATGACCTGCTAAATGAAAATTAGATTGTTGAGAACCAAGTTATGTATTATTTTAAAAGGATGGTTATTTAGATTTTTAAGTAGGGATAGTAAGAGGAAGTGGAGCTATCTGATTTTTTTTTTAAGGAATGGGTTATAAAAATGTATGAGATAAGGCGAAGGATCAGTAACTGGGCAGATCTTATGCCCCATTGTACAGGAATATATGCCCTCTTATTTTCTTTAATTTATTTCATTTGTTATTATTTCTGTGGATAATCACCACACTACATACATTTCTTAGGCCAGTGTCTGAATTCTGTATGTTCCTTGTGATCTCTTTCAGATTATATAGGTTTAGTGCTTTAAAATATCCAAACAGGACAAGAATGCTCTTATCAGTGAACTATGGGATCTAAATTTCTTGATTGCCTAGAGGAAAAAACAAGGACAAAGGAATCTTGGATATATTTAAGTTGGAAATATGCTTTTGCATAAAAAATAACTTTCTACCCAACATCTCTTGTAATCTGTGTGGTTGCATGCGGTAATAAAGATTTAATAAAGATCCCCTGGCTGGCAATACTTTTTTATTCAGAAGCACCCCCGTGAGAAGTCAGTTTTTAAAAGGAAGCATATAATCTCATAATCAAAATGCTACCGAGTTCTAGGGACTTACTTCTTCCAATAATCCCCAAATTACCTGCTTATCATAGATAGGCCTATTATTCATCAGAACAGTTCAGTGAGACTGGTTGTTTTTTTTAATAGTTTAATTATAATTCACAAAGGGTTACAAAGGGATATGAATATAAAAGATTTTAGTTTTGGGTGCTTTGGAAAGTGTGCTTCAGCTCTACTGTCTTTATCCCCAAAAGAGTCGGGGAGGGTGGGAAGCCATCAGAAACTAGGAGAGACAAGGAACAAAGTCTTGCCTGGAGCCTCAGGGGGCAATGAGGCCCACACACATCTTAATTTTGACTCAGTGAAACTGACTTCAGGCTCATGGTCTCCTGAATGCAGGAGAGTGCGTTTCTGTGGCCTCCAGATTTCATGTTTGGGGTAGTTTGTGATGGCAGTGAGTTGTACTCTTCTGACTTGTACTCTGGCTTGCAGCACCATGGTTATCTGCAAAACTCCTTAAGAAATTGGATTTCTGGGTTTCACCACAGATTTAGAGAAATAGAATTTTTAGGAATTGAAGTCCAAGGACCTGTAGTTCTAACTGACTGCCCGAGAATGTTACCAAGTTTGATAACCATTTCTCTAGTATGCTCTATTAATTTTCTAATTCTGTTATAAGAAATTACTGTGCATTTCATAGCTTAAATCAACAGAAATTAATTTCATTATAGATCAGGAGGTCAGAAGTCCAAAATTAGTGATAGTGGGCTAAAAACAATGTATCAACAGCACTGGTTCCTTCTGGGTGCTGGGAGGGAAAGATCCATTTCCTTGCTTTTTTTTTTTTTTTTTGCTTTTACTGGCTGTCTGTAGTCCTTAATTTGTGGCCCCTTTTGTCATCCTCAGAGCACATCACTCCCATCTCTGCTACTGTCATCACATCATCTTCCCTGATTCTCACACCCGTGACCCTCTTGTAAGGACCATTGTGATTACATTGAACCCACTCAGAAAATCTAGGAGCATTTCATCTTAAAGATCCTTATCTTGATCTTATCTGCAAAGTCCCTTTTGATACATAAAATAACATTCACAGTGCCTGGGATTACAAGTAGATACATCTGGTGGTGGTGGTGGTGGGGGCAATTCCTTAATTTGCCACAGAATGCATGCTAACATCTCGCCTAGAAACCATAGATGTAAATGAGTTTCAATAACAGAGAGTCATGCATAATGCATGATTTTTTCACCTGCCTTTTTTTATGTGTGTGTACAAGCTTCTTTTTCTAAATAAAGCCAATGGAACATTTAAAAACATTTACATATGGATAATACTGTCTTTGACACGTGGATGGCACATAACAAATGTGAAAAGTTGCTGATTTCACAAAGTATTGTTGAGGCAATTGTGCAACCCTGGGGATCCGGGCTGACGGATTCGCCCGGCCTGCCCCGCGGCTACAGAAGGCGGGACGCTGCAGAGAAGCGATTAATTAGCAAGCAGGGAGGAAAATGGCTGCCATTCGGTGGAACCCCGCCGGCCAAACCCGCACTGACCCCCGGGCTGAGTACGGGATTTCAGACGGGGAAGGAAGCGATACAGTCCCGTCCCCCACAACGGAAATTCCACCAAGGCAATCAGCGGCCACTATCTTGGAGAGCTGAAGGATCCACCGCCACCCTCCGACAGACTGCAACAATAAAACAGGTCTGTGTCACTCATCCCATCCCCCATACATCGGGGAATCTGCATAAAACCCCTCCTAGGCTTTCTGGGGGAGGGAGTATCAGAGTGAGCCCGCATAAAGACTAGCGGAAAACTAGAGACACCTGACCTTCAACTCCCCCTCCCATCAGCAGCCAAAACGAAACCTGTCTAGCCAGCGCTGGGGGAGGGGCAAGCAGAAAAAATCAAAACGATAGAGTGCCGGGGATCCCAATAGCCAACTGTGCGACCGGAGATCTGGGCTGACTGATTCGGCCGGCCTTCCCTGCGGCTACAGAAGGCGGGGCGCCGCAGAGAAGTAATTAATTAGCAAGCAGGGAGAAAAGTGGCTGCGATTTGGTGGAATCCTGCCGGATGAGCCCGCACTGACCCCCGGGCTGAGTATGGGATTTCAGAGGGGGAAGGAAGCGGTGCACTTCTATCCCACACAACGGGAACAAAACAATAGAGTGCCGGGGTTCCCAAAAGACACCCTCCACACCCAACAAACGGCAGGTCCAGAGTACAGTTTGAACTGCCGAGAGCCATCACTCAGGGGAAATCTGGTCCAGCAGGAGAAACCAAGACTCGCAGGAGAAACCAGGGGACTAGAGGCCAGGCCCTCGCGACTGGGCGGCTGGAAACTGCAGGCCCGCTGGTGACAGTTCACCCACAGCCAGCGTAACTGGGCAGTAGGAGAATGCCCGCCCACCGGCTACCTACCGCAGGACAGGGTGTCTAGAGATTGCCCGCCCACCGGAGACAGCCGGCCCACTGCCCGTGCGACTGGGCGGCTGAAGTCCACTCCCCCGCCGGCGACCGATCACCCGCCCGCTGCCTGAGATACTGGGCGGCTGGAGACTGCCCGCCTGCCTCGACCGGGAGCTGAAACCAAACAGAGACAGTCCAGTCACACAGCCCCATTAGGACACCCCAGCAAGGAGCCTGGGGCCTGTCATAGCAGAGCACTGACGTCACTGGAGCTCGGCCATCGGAATTCCTTCCCAGCAGAATCCATGTTAGCAGGCACCTTTTAACAACACAAAGAAGAAACAACAGAGTAATACAGAACCAAAACAAATCTATAGAAGAGAGCAGAAACACGGCAATCAAATAGAGCTAGAAAGTAACGTGGACAACATGAGAAAACAAGGGAAAAAAGGATTACAAACAATACAGGACAAATTAACTCGACAGGAGGACAGAAAAATCAGAAGCAGGGATAGGGAATGAACTCAAGGCCTACCTAACGTGAATGGAAAGGAATATTAGGGAAGACATGAGACAGCAAGTCCAAGCAATAAAAGTATATTTTGAAAACGAATTAAACAAACAAATTCAAATGGCAAAGAACGAGCTCTACCAGGAGATAGAGATCTTAAAAAAAATCAAACAATAATCCTAGAATTGCAGGAAAATATAAACCAAATTAAAAACTCAAACGAGAATATAACAAACAGACTTGATCAAGTAGAAGTCAGAACATCAGATAATGAAGACAAGGTTTATCAACTTGAAGAGAATATAGTCAACACAGAAAAGATGCTTAAATCCCATGAGCAATCTATTCAAGAGATATGGGATGTCATAAAAAAACCAAATTTGAGGGTCATCGGGATAGAAGAAGGCACAGAGACTCAAACCAAAGGAATGGACAGCATATTAAATGAAATAATTCTAGAAAACTTCCCAGAGATGAAAGATGAAATGGATTGCCAAATCCTGGAAGCCTACAGGACCCCAAACATTCAAAACCATAATAGACCAACTCCAAGACATATAATTATGAAGATAGCCAACGTACAGAACAAGGAGAGAATATTAAAAGCTACAAGAGAAAAGAGGCAGATTACATTCAGGGGTAAACCAATTAGGTTAACGACTGATTTCTCATCACAGACTTTGAAAGCGAGAAGATCCTGGAACAATGTATTTCAAACGCTGAAAAATAATGGATTCCAACCAAGAATACTGTATCCAGCAAAATTAAGCTTCAGATTTGACAATGAAATTAAAATCTTTCACGATAAACAAAAGCTAAAAGAATTCGCAGCAAGAAAACAAGCTCTGCAAAGCATTTTGAGCAAAATACTACAAGAAGAGGAATTGAAAAATAGTGCCCAAAACTAACAGCAGGAGGTATCTCAGTAAAGGGGGAGGAAAATAACCAAAAAGTAAAACCAGCCAAACTAAAATAAGTAAATAAAGAAGCATGACTGGAAGTACAAATCATATCTCAATTGTAACCTTAAATGTTAATGGCCTAAACTCACCAGTCAAGAGATATAGGCTAGTAAATTGGATCAAAAAAACAAATCCAACAATATGCTGCCTTCAAGAGACTCATATGATAGGAAAAGACATACACAGGCTGAAGGTAAAAGGTTGGGAAAAATCATACCACTCACATGGCCCTCGGAAGCAAGCAGGAGTGGCCATACTCATATCGAATAAAATCAACTTTAAACCTAAGTTAACCAAGAAGGATAAAGAAGAACACTATATCCTGTTAAAAGGAACCATCCACCAACAAGACATAACAATTATCAATTTGTATACACCAAACAATGGAGCTGCAACGTTCATAAAACAAACTCTCCTCAAGTTCAGGAGTCAAATAGACCACAACACAATAATTATGGGTGACTTCAACACACCGCTCTCGCCATTAGACAGATCCTCTAGACAAAAACTGAATAAAGAAACTATAGAACTCAACAGCACAATCAATAACCTAGACTTAACCGACATATATAGAATATATCAATCATCATCAAGTGGATACACGTTCTTCTCAGCAGCACATGGATCCTACTCAAAGATAGACCATATATTATGCCATAAGGCAATGATCAGTAAATATAAAGGCGTGGAGATAATACCATGCACCATATCTGATCACAATGGAATGAAATTGGAAATCAATGATAAAAGAAGGAAGGGAAAATCCTACATCACATGGAAAATGAACAATATGTTACTGAATGAGCAATGGGTTACAGAAGACATAAAGGAGGAGATGAAAAAATTCTTAGAGACAAATGATAATACAGACACAACATACTGGAATCTATGGGACACAATGAAAGCAATTTTAAGAGGAAAATTCATTTCTTGGAGTTCTTTCCTCAAAAAAAGAAATAACCAACAAATAAATGAACTCACACTACACCTCAAAAACCTAGAAAAGGAAGAGCAAAACAACAGCAAATGTAGTAGAAGACAAGAAATAATTAAAATTAGAGCAGAAATCAACGAAATTGAAACAAAAAAAAACATTGAAAATATTGATCAAACTAAAAGTTGGTTCTTTGAAAAAATAAATAAGATAGACAGGCCCTTAGCCATGCTAACAAAGAGAAGAAGAGAGAGAACTCAAATTACTAACATACGGGATGAAAAAGGCAATATCACAACAGACACTACAGAAATACAGAAGATAATTAGAAAGTATTTTGAAACCCTATATTCCAATAAAATAGAAGATAGTGAAGATATCGATAAATTTCTTAAGGCATAATATCTGCCCAGATTGAGACAGGAAGACACACACAATTTAAACAGACCAATAACAAAGGAAGAAATTGAAGAAGCCATCAAAAGACTACCAACCAAGAAAAGCCCTGGACCAGGTGGGTATACAGCGGAGTTTTACAAAACCTTCAAAGAAGAATTAATACCAATACTTTTCAAGCTATTTCAAGAAATAGAAAAAGAAGGAGCTCTTCCAAATTCATTCTATGAGGCCAACATCACTCTGATCCCGAAACCAGACAAAGACACTTCAAAGAAAGAAAACTACAGACCAATATCTCTAATGAACTTGGATGCAAAAATTTTCAATAAAATTCTGGCGAATCGAATACAAAAACATATCAAAAAACTTGTGCACCATGATCAAGTAGGATTTATCCCTGGGATGCAAGGCTGGTTCAATATACGGAAATCAATAAATGCTATTCACCACATCAACAGACTTAAAGACAAGAACCATATGATCATCTCGATAGATGCAGAAAAAGCATTTGACAAAGTACAGCATCCTTGATGTTCAAAACACTAGAAAAACTAGGGATAACAGGAACTTACCTCAACATTGTAAAAGCTATCTATATTAAGCCTCAGGCTAGCATCATTCTGAATGGACAAAAGTTAAAGGCTTTCCCTCTAAAATCTGGAACAAGACAGGTATGCCCTCTATCACCACTTCTATTCAATTTAGTTCTCGAAGTACTAGCCAGAGCAATTAGACAGACAAAAGAAATTAAAGGCATAAAAATAGGAAAAGAAGAAATTAAATTATCGCTATTTGCGGATGACATGATAATATACCTAACAGACACAAACGGGTCTACAAAGAAGCTGCTAGAGTTAATAAGTGAATTCAGCAAAGTAGCAGGTTATAAAATGAACACGCATAAGTCAAAGGCATTCCTGTATATCAGCAACAAAACCTCTGAAATGGAAATAAGGAAAACCACTCCATTCACAATATCCTCAAAGAAAATAAGATACTTGGGAATCAACCTAACAAAAGAGGTGAAAGATTTATACAATGAAAACTACAGGACCCTAAAGAGAGAGATAGAAGAAGATCTCAGAAGATGGAAAAATGTACCCTGTTCATGGATAGGCAGAACTAACATCATCAAAATGGTGATATTACCCAAAGTTCTCTACAGGTTTAATGCGATGCCAATCAAAATCCCAACGGCATTTCTTGTAGAAATAGATAAAGAAATCATGAAATTCATATGGAAAGACAAAAGACCCAGAATAGCAAAAGCAATTCTAAGCAGGAAGTGTGAATCTGGAGGTATAGCGATACCAGAGTTCAAACTGTACTACAAAGCAATAGTGACAAAAACAGCATGGTACTGATACCAAAACAGGCAGGTGGACCAATGGTACAGAATAGAGGACACAGAGACTAATCCACAAAGTTACAACTATCTTATATTTGATAAAGGGGCTAAAAACATGCAATGGAGGAAGGATAGCATCTTCAACAAATGGTGCTGGGAAAATTGGAAATCCATATGCAACAAAATGAAATTGAATCCCTTTCTCTCGCCTTCCACAAAAGTTAACTCAAAATGGATCAAGGAGCTAGATATCAAATCAGAGACGGTGCGTTTGATAGAAGAAAAAGTTGGCTCCGATCTACATATAGTGGGGTCGGGCTCCAAATTCCTTAATAGGACGCCCATAGCCCAAGAGTTAATAACAAGAATAAACAAATGGGACTTACTTAAACTAAAAAGTTTTTTCTCAGCAAGAGAAACAATAAAAGAAGTAAATAGAGAGCCTACATCATGGGAACAAATTTTTACCCCTCACACCTCAGATAGAGCCCTAATATCCAGAATGTACAAAGAACACAAAAAAATAAACAATAAGATAACAAACAACCCAATCAACAAATGGACCAACGACCTGAATAGACACTTCTCAGAGGAGGACATACAGTCAATCAACAAGTACATGGAAAAATGCTCACCATCTCTAGCAGTCAGAGAAATGCAAATCAAAACCACCCTAAGATACCATCTCACTCCAGTAAGATTGGCAGCCATTATGAAATCAAATAACAATAAGTGTTGGCGGGGATGTGGGGAAAAGGGTACACTTGTACACTGCTGGTGGGACTGCAAAATGGTGAGGCCAATTTGGAAAGCAGTATGGAGATTCCTGGGAAAGCTGGGAATGGATCCACCATTCGACCCAGCTATCGCCCTTCTCGGACTATTCCCTGAGGACCTTAAAAGAGCGCACTATAGGGATACAGCCATATCAATGATTATAGCGGCACAATTCACAATAGCTAGACTGTGGAACCAACCTAGATGCCCTTCAATAGATGAATGGATAAAAAAAAAAATGTGGCATCTATACAAATGGAGTATTATGCAGCACTAAGAAATGACAAAATCATAGAATTTTCAGGGAAATGGATGGCATTAGAGCAGATTATGCTAAGTGAAGCTAGCCAAGCCCTAAAAAACAAATGCCAAATGTCTTCTTTGATATAAAGAGAGCAACTAAGAACAGAACAGGAAGGAAGAGCATGAGGAAAAGACTAATAGTAAACAAAGACGAATGAGGGGAGAGAAAGGGAGAGAGAAGGGAAAGCATATGGAAATGGTAGGAGACCTTCAATGATACACAAAATTATAAGAGGTTATGAGGGGCAAGGGGGAGGGGGGGAAAGGGAGAGAATTGAACAACAGCAGAGGAGGTAGAGAGGGAAGAGGGGAGGGGAGGGGAGGGGAGGGGGGATAGTAGGGGATAGGAAAGGTAGCAGAATACAAGAGTCACTAATATGCCATTATGTAATAATGTGAGTATGTAACAGTTGTGATTCTGCAATCTGTATGTGGGGTAAAAATGGGAGTTCAAAACCCAATTGAGTCTAATGTATGAAAGATAATATATCATGAGCTCTGTATTGTTTTGAACAATCAATAAAAAAAACAAAAAAACAAAGTATTGTTATTACATTACAAATTATTTGCAATGCTGAGCCCTGGAGGTGATCAAATGGGGAGATTTTGTCTTTTCCCAAATCATTATCAGCCTCTTCCTTAACCACCCTCAGATCAACACGCATTCTAGGTTGAAACAATTCTCGTTCTGCAAATGTAGTTTCAGGTCAACATCATTTCCATAAAAAAAGAAAAGAAAAGAAAAGACATTGCTATGCATGCATGTAACTGTGAGACCAGCCCTCAAGGGCCGTTTTCCACTGAGTTACCTCTTTAAACTCTCCTTGTAGAATGTCCCGAACTTTCTTTCAGTGTTTTATATTTACTGTTAATGGAGAATTGCAGATTTGAAGCAAATGGCAATAGGTACTATCGAATGAAAGGACGTTTCTTAAAACATGTGACGTGTATTCCTTGTCAGTGACATTGTTGTCCAATTAGTGCATGTATTTTTTTCTTGAACCTGTTCAGTTGTCTCATTTTCATGGTTGCTGCTGTGATTCAGGCTTTCCTGGGCCTCCTGGGATGACTGCAGTCACTCAGCAATCCTCGACCTAGTTTTCTCATTTCCTTTCCAGGATGCTTCTCCTCCACCATCCAGTCGCTTCTCACACAACTGCCAGTGTTACTTTTAAACCTATGACTCTGATCTGGTCCCACTCCCACATAAAATCCTTTAGGGCTGCCCTCAAGATCCAAATTAAAATTAGACATGGCTTTTAAGGTCTTCCAGGATCCCAGCCTATTACTTTGTTTCCTGTCTTCCAGGTGTACTTTTGCATACTCTATGTTCTAGCCCACGTTTTTTCTTTCTCTTAAAGAATCATACTAGTTTTGAGAGCCATTATGGGGGAAGACATTCTGCGATTAAACATTTGGGAAATGTATTTTTGTACTGTTTTAGAAACTTCAAAATGCCTCTTAGTGTCCCATAGTAAAGATAATTGTTAGGGTTTTTGGTAAGTTCTTACTGAAGGAAACATAAGTATTTTAAAGTACATTGATATTAAGTGTGCAGATCTATGAATTTTTACAAAGTGAACGAAATTTGGGTAGTATATTCACAGTCTAGATCAAACGGAAGAGTATCCCACCTCTCCAAGCCTCCTCCATGTCTACCACCCTGCTCAGGCCACCTTCATGATAAGTGGGTTTTATCTTTGAACTTTGTGTAAGTGGCATCAGGGTTTGCTCTTTTTTTGTGTCTCTTTTCTGTTGCGTAGCATTATGGTGATGACATTCCTGCACGTAGTCACATAATTTGCTCTGTTACTCTAGGACAGGGACCTGCACTTTCCTCCCTGAAGTCATACCTGTTTTGTATAACCTGTAAGCCAAGGATAATTTTGACATTTCTCAAGGATTATAAAATATGTACGTAATTCATATATATGCGGGTTATAGATAGTCATGCCATAGAGACCATATATGACCCACAAAGCCTAAAACATTCATTACCTAAGCCTGCCAAGTCCTGCTCATTGTCTTGTGTGAGTGTGCAATATACTTATTCCTTGTGCTATTTATGGGTTATTTTCTGTTTGGGGTTCTGACAGATAGTACAGCTATGCTTCCTCTTTTTTTCTCCACATTTTTTTTATTGGTATGTTATAGCTGTATACAATGATAGGATTCATTGTTACATATTTGTACAAGCACACAATGTAACAATATAAATTGGCCAATATCACTTCCTAGCACTTCTTCCCCTTCCTCCCCTCCTCCTGCCCCTTGGTTCCTTTTCTCTACTGATCTCCCTTGGATTTTTAGGAGATCTGCCCCCACCTTTCTTTTCCTTTTTCCTCTCTAGCTTCTGCATATGAGAAAAAAACATATGCCTATGACATCCTAAGTTTGACTTATTTGCTGTGAATACTCTTACACATAAACATATGTACACATTTTTGGTAGGAATGGAATTCCTAGATCAAAAAATGAATATATGAGGTTTTAGAAATACCGCTACATGTTTTGTTCATGATGATTGTGCCAATTTATGTTTCCTCTGTCATATATGAGGATTCCTGTTGTTCCATATGATTACCAGTCTTTGATATTGATAGATTAATTTTTTTTTCTGTTGTGTGTGTAGTGGAGTCTTACTGTGGTAAGACAGTGATAGGAGACATGGGCTTGTTCTGATGAAAACCAAGAGCTTTGTCTTAGTTAACAGAATTTCTAGAAGGAAAACCATCTAAAGAAACAGTCTACATTGCTTTCATAAGTGTATAAATCTAACTTGGTGGTACCTCCACCCTCTAGAGCAATGGTGAAAAGATTGATCTGGCCAGGGGTGGTGGTCTTCTCCTGTAATCCCAGTGGCTCAGGAGGCTGAGGCAGGAGGATCACAAGTTCAAACCCAGCCTCAGCAATTTAGCAAGGCCCTAAGCATCTTACCTTGTCTCAAAGTAAAAATATAAAAAGGACTAGGCTAGGGATGTATCTCCATGGTTAAACACTGCTGGGTTCAATCCCTGGTACAAACAAACAAACAAACTGAACCCCCCAAAAAAACAAAACAAAACAAAACAGATTGATCTGCCTTTGGTTGGTCCAGATTAGAATTTCAGAGGAATACTTTATATTAGACCTATAATCTTTATTGAAAAGAAGGGTATAGGAGGTGGCTATTAAAACCAATAGGTGTTGTATAATTCTAAAATGTCTTTTACATGAAGTAGAGCCCTCTTACCAAAGCTATAAAGGCCCAAAGTTAACTAAATTAAAAAAAAAAAAAGCCAGGTATACCCAAAGAAATAATAAATACCTCATTCTGTTACCCCACCTGCATATCCACAAGTGTAGACATTTGTTCAATGAATGATATTTTGTTGTATCAAACTTTTTCTGCCCATGTGCATCTATTGATTGGAGTTCAAATTTTTTGATAAGTAATTTTTCATAGCCCATAGTTTCTACTTTTGTTTTCCTTATAGTGAGCTCTTAAGCACATTTTTGGAGCTATGTGAGTTCAAGATCTTCCTAAATTTTTATTTTTCCTAAATTTTTAGTGTTGCTTTACTTGCATTTGTCTCAATCCAAATTCTTATTAATTTTTAAAATCAGTTTTTCTTTATCACATCTTTCAAATCACTCATTTCATGGAAATAGGGTTTTCACATTTAGATGGCATAATGTGTACATTTAAATCACATAATTGCATTGAAGTAGATATGGGAGTAAATATAGCAGATTCTTTATTATCCTAAATTCCCTGGTAGGGTCAGGTCCTGGACATTTCGGAGTGCATAGAGGATGCCAATTTTGCTAGAATGTGCATACTCACAGGTATCATTGAGAGAGAGAACTTGATAATCTCCAACATCTTAGAGAACTCATTTGAAACTGATACTGATCAAGATATCACTTTTTAAAAAATAGTTTTCAGAATCTAGTGGCATTTTTTTTGCATAGATTTTCCATAGGCATTTTCTGCATGTGTATGCATGTCTGTGTGCCTGAAAACACACCCCTTTATATATATCACTTTTTTAGACTTGGCAAAATGTTCTCTTAGTTGTATAACACTGGACTAATCTTGGCTCCAATCAGGTCTTACTTGCTCCTTGTAATTTGGAAATATTTATATTCAAGTTTGATTTAAAATAAATGGCATTTGAGACCATGGTAACTTACCTCCTAAGCGTGGGAGCATGTAACAGAATGCAGTCGGGTGTGAGGGCCCAGTCTGTGTGGTACCCTATGGGAAAGACCTGAGAATGGGAGAGTACTCTCGGTATTGGATGTGTACACAGATTCAGCTTTTTGAAACATGTTCCCATTTTTTTTAAAAATTGCTGTAGCAACTGGCTCTCTATATGAAATCTTCTTGAGATGGAAAAGATAAAAATAAATGATAGGATTTTTAGAAGCTTTTTAAATGCAGTCGGAAGTTAAAAACAGAACCTTAATAATACATGGCACAGTAGAAAGCTTTTCTCAATGAATGCTTTCAGAGTAAGAATTTCTATCTCACGTATTCACTTCCTCACTTGGCTGCACTGTAAGAATCTGAAGTCTGTGTGGGTAGCAGCTTCCAGGGAAATATGAATATACAAGACCATGTTGAAGTAGAGATGTTAAAGGTAGCTAAAACACTGAGTATTTTTTTCCTCTTAGTTTCAACATGGCCCTTAGGATAAAGCAGTAGAAATGAATCTAGGGACATCGTATAGAAAATAAGTAGAGTGTTCTGGATGTTCCTAAACTTTATTAAGAGAGAGCACAGTGTTTTAATAACTGAACATGGAGTGTTAAAAAGAAACTAAAAGTGTTTAGATAGGTAATGAGTTACTGGGATTGGTTCTGTGAAATATTAAATAGTTTCCATCCAATTTTTCTTTACTTAATAATTTGTGATCTGTTCATTCATTCATTCACTCACCAAGTGTATCTGTGGGATTTTACACTATCCCAAGTCATTTAAAATTGGATTAAACAACCAGGTAGGAGAGTAATGGAAGCAGGATGTGAGCATGGTCTAAGCAAATACCACAAAAAGGAGTAAGTGAATTGGCACCCAAATTGTCAATATTTCTTTTTGGCTTATTGCAACCTAGTATTACAGAGAGGTAGAAATGATGGTGAAAGGGTAATCCTTTTGTCAGTATGCCTTGGAGTTAAAGTATTTGCATTTATGCTAGGAATTGAAGAAAGCTGAATTTATATTTTACAGCTTACAACTTTTAGAAAGAAAAAATTCTCCTTGAGCACAAGCAATGAAACCTCTTATTTAATTATTTATTTCTGTATTAGGGCTAGAGTTCTTTGTTCTTATAGTTGGCTGTCATGTACCTGGCCTCTTGTTGGTGTTCATGCCATATTATCACATACAGTTAAGAAGTAACAGAAACTAGCTATGAATCAGCTTATATAACTGAAGGAAAAATAATCAATCATGACAACAATAATTAGAATTCATCAAATTATATTCATATTCAGTCCAGGAGCTTCTTTATCCTAATGGTCTCCAAAGCACATTAACAGCTAATTAGAGAAGAATGGTTCCATTCAACTGATATTTTTCTTACAAGTCATTAATGATCATGTGCTACGTTATCTTCTGCTGTAGTTTGTAATGAAGATGCTATGATGCACTTGGACATTGTGTATGTATCTGCATATGTGCTTATGGGTTCATTCAAAATATTTTAGTACTTATGGAAATTTTCAATTTTAACCTACCTTGCTTGAACTAGCATTATGCAAGGAAAATAATGCAAATAGATTCACCATCTTACCCTGGGAAAGATGAAGTATTTAGTTTTTACCAGTTACTAGATACAAAAGTGGAAGCTGATTTTTATTTTTCCCTAGTAGATTTTTTTAGAATCAGCCCTGAAGCAACTATGACTTTTTAATTTTTGGATAAGAGGTTCCCACGACAGAAAATTAAGTGAAGTGTGAAGGTCTTGGGTGTCCTGCTGAATTGAGCTTGGTTGATATTGCAGAATGAATTCAAGTTTGTGTAATAAATCACTTGCATGTGAAGGCTGGAAATGGCTGCAAAATCAAGGCACTCTCATGAAGAGATTCAAGGAGAGTAATAATGTATCACAGTCTTGATGATCTATATAATAATCTAAAAGATTTTATGAGAACAGCACAAAGCTGACACCTGATAAAGAAGGAAACTCAGAGTGGGAAGATGGCTGGATTCTTGAACAGGAAAATGAGTAAAGAGGAGAAGACTTTTAAAATGGCTTTTGAGATCTTACACGTAAGTTCATGTTTGTGGGAAAAGTCTGCGGCTTGTGAATACTTTTGTCAGTGAACCAAAAATGGCCTCTGGGTTAAAGCATTTCCTCATCCATCAGCAACTGAGGAGAGCAAAGTACATGTTTAAAAAGGAAATTTAGTTCAATACCTTTCGGTGTGTTTGAATGGGAACATACATCATTTTTGCAAAGCTTCGGTGATATTCTTTAAACTGACAGCAGGTCTGGCTGCATTTCCTTCAGCTTCCTATAGTGAATGAACTTGTGAACTCCTTGGGCCCTGTCTGGCTTCAGACATTTCAATAGTGTTGGCTCTTTTCAGACTTTCAGCTTGGAAGAATTCTTATTAATTTTATTTGTTTTTCTTATGGTTTTTTGAAAGTATTTCACCCAGTTGCTCATTTTTGGTGAGATAAATGGAGAAAGTTACCATTCACAGAGTTGGCCTTTCTTGGTTAAATGATGCCATAGCATTCCACCCCTGCCCCTCAAAGGCTCATGCCCATCTCACAACGTAAAATGCATTCAGTCCCAGGAGTCCCCCAGAGTCTTAACAGTTCCAGTATTTCTAAATGTCCAAGTCCAAAGTCTCCTCTGAGATGTCCAGCAAACTCTTAGCTGAAAGCCCCTATAAAAATAAAGAAGCAAATTATATACTTCTAACATAAATGTCATAGAGTGAAACATTCTTATTCCAAAAGGAGAGAATAAGAGTATAGAAAGATGGGCTGTCATGAAAGCAAGATGGAAATCCAGCAGGACAAACATTAAATTCTGTAGCTCCATGTCTAGTATCTGGGCACATGGTGGCAATGGTGAGGGGTGAGCCTCAGAGGGCTCAGGCAGCCCTGTCCTGTGGCCTTGCCAGGCATGGTCCACATGGCCTCTCTCTTGGGTGGCTTTCCTCACTACCTGCAGCTTTCCTAAGCAGACATTCCATGTTTCTGGCATCCCTAACTCCCTGAGGTCTCCTCTGAAGCTTTGGCTTCACTCTCACAGCTTACATATCACCCTCTCAAGGCTGCCTGCAGGGATTCCAACCCTGACACATAGTACCTGGGCTTTCAGGTGTCCTTTTGAAATCTCGTTGGTAGATTTCATGAATCTGTAATTCTTGCAGTTTGCAAGTCTGATTGTAAAGGGCTCCAAAGAGAAGTTAAAATTTCATATCTTATCCAAAGAGCAACTGTATCTCTGCCAATGCATTGAAATGTGCTTTGTGATCACCCCCATTGTGACAATCTTACAAGTTAACATCCATCAAAACCACATGAGTTTCTTGCATTTGCAGTACTTGGAAGAAATTCTGTTTTCTATGGTGCTAGTTCTTGACTAGGTAAGCTAAGAATGGCTTACTCTTCATTTTATATATATACACATAGAGAATGCTAAATGATTATAAGTCAAAGATTCATGGTCATTTCAACAAATTACCAAAAATTATTTCATATCACTATTTACTATGTGGGGAAATTATTTTCTTTTATTACAATTTCAAATTATACATTTACATAGTCTTAGATAATTTTTCAGCATTTTCAGTAATTTTGACATATATTATATAATTTCATCTCACAAATGATCCTATCATAAATAGAAGACATCACACAAACACTTACTATACACTGAGTACTTTAGGTGGATTATCTTAGTTAATATCTATAAAAACCTGAAGAGATAGACATTATTTTTGTGTTATAAATCACTGTGTGATATTTGTCTGATAAGATCAATACAAAGTTTTTGAACCAGTATTTTAATAATGTCCTCTCATTCCCCAAAGTTTATGAAAAAAACTAAAAGTAAATGTAGTGTCACTACCCAAAGGTAAACACTGGAAGATTTTTCTTATATATTCTATCATATTTTTTTTTCTAAACTACAATATATTTTCCGTCTTACTCTCTCCCTCCCTCACAAAGCCTCTGTGAGCAACAAAATTCCATTCAGAAGGTTCACTGAAGACCTCAATGAAGGGATTTTTGTAAGTGTGGGCAGGGATACAGGAGCCAACCGGAGAAATTGAGAGGCTTGGAAACTAATTGTAGGGGCCTATTATCTCCTAAGCCTGGGGGGTCTGGGGAAATAATAATGCCGTTGGACACCCCATCCCCAACCTCAGAACTGTAATCCAAAATGGCTCCGACTGCTGAAACAATCTCAGGGTAAGACAGGAAAGCAAATTGCCAGACCTCCAGCTCTTTTTCTCTCTCCTCCCCTTCTAGTGTCCCCTTGGTCTTCTAATTGGTAGAATCCAGTTGGCCTGGGTGCAAGCTCAGGTAATGCTTTCCATAAACATTAGCATCTCTGGCACAGAGTAAAGGCAAAGAAGTGTAGAGAGGAGGGAAATAGGGGAAGTGCAAATGTTGAAACACCTGCACAAGAGCTTATACATAATCATTTTCTGTTTTATGACAATTAAGTATTAAAAATGGCTTAATAGAGTTGACCCCAAGGAGATGCCTTAAACCTTTACAATAGAATATTTAGAACATTTGTAAATTTATTATTATTAATATTAATGCTATAATAAATATCCCTTTAGATACCATTTTTTTGTACATATCTTTTATCATATCCTTAGAATAAATTCCTGGAAGAGAAATTGGAGTTAGAAGATCTGCACATTTTGAAATGCAATATAATGTAACTATCAAGTGCAAAAACTCTTTTTTTTTTTTGGTACCAGAGATTGAACTCAGAGGCACTCAATCACTGAGCCACATCCCCATCCCTATTTTGTATTTTATTTATAGACAGGGTCTCACTGAGTTGCTTAGCATCTCACTTTTGTTGAGGCCAGCTTTCAACTTGTGAACCTCCTGCCTCAGCCTCCAGAGCCACTGGGATTATAGGTATGCACAAACTCTTGAAAGCTGTTTTTCTGTGTTAAAATCCTGGCTCTACCATTTGCCAGCTGTGACTTGGCACAGGTTAATTAATCTCTGAGAGGCTATGTCTTCATCTGGAAAATGGGGCTAATGGTAATACCTATCTCATAGGGATTTTTAAAGTATCAATAAATTAATAGATGCAAAGCATTTAGAGTAGCTTATAAATTATAATTTATAATAAGCACAGTATAAATATTGGGGCTTATTTTTTTGTGAACCTTTTAATATATTTTGGCAAACTACTTTCTAAAAAGTTTGTACTAATTTATGTTTCCTTAACCAGTGTATAAGGGGGCCCATTTCCTCATACCTCCATCATTTCTCTTAATCTTTGCCAGCTTAATAGGCCAGGATGCTATCTCATTACCATTTTAATTTTCAGTTGAGATTTAATTTGGAGATGAATTTACTTCCTTTAATCTAGAAGCAACTTTGAAATCATGTAACTTTAGAATATTATGAACATCAATCATTGTGGTAGTATGGTTACACAGGAGTGATGGCTAATTGAGAGTTCTGGTTTTTAATATTGGCTGTAGTATGTAATAGCTTAGTCACTATGTAAATAAGGTCACTAATGAATATTCATAAATTATTCATTAACTAAGTGAATGCATCACCAAAGGGGTTAAATGAATGCAAAGATTTTCCATAATAAAATGCTAGGTATATAACAGATGTACAATTCCAGTGTGGAATGGGCTCACTACTGTTCCAAACAGCCATCACGTGACTCAGGGAATCATCCTTGCACCTGCTCATGTGGTGTGCATGTGTGCTGTTGGCAGTGAGACTAACAGCGATGTTGGAGAGGGATTGCTTTTTATCTGTAGCTGTTAGTGCGTGGTAAGATACTTCTGGTGATAATTTTATTTACAGCTTCCTTTTTAGTGACCTCATCTCTCCCTTCTCACATTAGTTATTCCAATGTATCACTATCACCATGTAGCGGGTCATGTCATTTATCTACTCTTGAATACAATCTGCTTAAAACCAGAAGTAAAGATTCTGGTCTAAAGTTTAAAAATGAAACTTCAAATATGTTTCTTTAAATGTAATAGGGGACATGCTTTAGATCTGACTTGTTATGACTTGCGAGCTTGTGGTGAGGTGGTGACAGAGGAGAAGAATGGTTTTGAACAACCAATAAAAAAATAAATAAAAAATAAATAAATAAAAGAATGGTCCATTCTTTTAGGTGGTGATTCAGTATAAGTTGCTGACACACAGGTCATCCAATTAGGTCCCTGCTAATTTTTGTAGTTGTATCTTACAATGTCTGAGAAGAAAGGAAGGTTATGGCATATACATTTTTATAGAAAAGACGGGATAACTCTCTCATGATTGGTTCTCTTGGTTTTCTTTAAGAAATCGTCACTAGTAAACAATCATAAAGGTATTCCATTTTTCTTCTAGAAGTTTTTTTAAAATATTTCTTAATTGTCGATGGACCTATATTTATTTATATGTGGTGCTGAGAATCGAATGCTCTTCCACTGAGCTACAACCCCAGACACTTCTAGAAGTTTTATAGTATCAGCTTTTATATTCAGGTTTATGATTTATGTCAAATTAATTATTTGTTTATGGTATGAGGTTAAGACCAAGGGTCATTTTTCCCCCTATGTGTATATCTGGTTGTATTGGTTTTATTGTTTTAAAACAAAACTAAAAAAAACCTTTCTTATCCTCTAACAATTGCATTGGTACTTTGAAAATCAATTGAATGTGTTTAACTTTCTTACTTTTTTATTTTGTTTGATCTATTTGCCCATCAAAGTGGTTTTTAAAGTATGGGCCACAGACTTGTGGGAAGTCCTTGAGATTCTTCCAGAGATTATGTGAGGCATAAACTATTTTCATAATAACACTAAGATACTATTGGCTTTTTTTTTCAGATAGTATTTGTCCTGGGTATGTAAAGCAATGGAGGGTAAAGTTGTGGTACCTTCACATGAATTCAGGAATTGGCCCTAATCTGTGCTCATTTTCCTTGTCTTCCTACCACACACTGCAGTCCACAATGAGACAAGGAAAACTATTCATTGAATTGAAACTGAATCTTGAGTACATTAAATTTTTAAATTTTCCATTTGAGGGAAAATAAACAAGGAGAGAAATGAATTACAGTAGATGGGGTAGAGAGAGAAGATGGGAGGGGAGGGGAGGGGGGATAGTAGGGGATAGGAAAGGTAGCAGAATACAACAATTACTGATAGGGCATTATGTAAAATTGTGGATGTGTAACCGACGTGATTCTGCAATCTGCATTTGGGGTAAAATTGGGGGTTCATAACCCACTTCAATCTAATGTATGAAATATGATATGTCAAGAGCTTTGTAATGTTGTGAACAACCAATAAAAAAAAATCCCTAAATCTAGCCAAAGTCAGACCAAAAAAAAAAAATTTCCATTTGATGAGATGGGAAGTATGCATAAAACATACCCATTACGTGCTGAAGCTCTGATGGCTGTCTAGAACAGGAGTGGCAAACCAGATAGGCAGCTTTGCACAACACATAGTACCTGTTACGACTCCTTACCCCTGCCACCTGCGCATTAAGCAGCCAAAGACAATATGTAAATGAACAAGCAGGGCTGTGTTCTAATAGGACTTGATTTAATAGAATGGATATAAGGTGGGATTTGGGATAGTCTGGTATTAGGTAATTTGTAGCACTCTAGAACAGAGGAAATGCTCTTTTGCAGTTGTGTGACTTGTAAGCTGAGGTAAATGCTCCCATCCATGAAATTCCATCACTACTTGAAAAAATGATTGACAAAATAAAGTGATTATAAAAAATGTAAATGCTACTTATGAATTTTTCTTTGTTTTGGAGTCTTTAGTTACTTTTCATAAAAATAGTTTGTTATATTTAATGAATTAAAAAGACTTTGAAAACTTTTGCTAATATGCTAGATATTGATAATTTTAACTATAAAAATAAAAGGTATTTTTTATCTTTAATAATTTGCAAGAATGTATAGGAGTCCTGAGACAAATAAAAACACTGGGAACCACTGATTCATCTTTATATCAATACCCCTTTGTCTTAATAATTATATCCTTAGAATAAGTATTAAAGTCAAGTAGTGAGTTCTTCAGTATTATTATATTTTCAAGGTTTTTTAGGCCATACTTATTCTTTCAAATTTTCTTAAAAATTTTAGAATGAGTTTATTGCTGTTTTTTTTTTTGAAAACCAGTAGGGGATTTTGATTCGGATTGACTTGAATATCTAGATTAACTAGGGAAAAATGACTTTACAACAAAGAATCTTCTTATCCATTAGCATGGTCTCTCCACATTTATTTAAGTTTTCTTAAATAATTCTTTAATTTCTCTCAGAAATATTTTCTACATTTTGTTGTACAAATGTACATTTCTAAGCATTTTCCATTTTTGATGCCATTTTAAATAAAATTATTACATTCAATAGACCTTCTTTTTTAAATGAGTTTTAGGTTTGTGCACAATTGAGTGGAAAGTAATTGAGTGGAAGACAATTTCCACGTATCACTTGCTGTAAACATGCACAGCCTTTCTAATCAATATTCTGTACCACAGTGGCATGTTTACAACAATGGATAAGCCTATATTAGCACACCATTTCACCCAAAGTCCATGGTTTTATATTAGGAGGTATCCTTAATGCTGTACCCCTATGTGTTTTAACAGATGTGTAATTTCATTTGCCCAATATTGTGGGATCATCCTTCTCTTTTGTCTAACTTGTGTCAACCACTCACCTTTTACTAGTTGAGCAGTTATGAATAAAGCTGCTATAACATCTGTGTGTAGATTTTTGGGTAGACATATGTTTTTAATTTATGCAGATAATTCCATGCAATGCAATTGCTGGATCATGGGGTAAGAATATACTTAGAAATTGCTAAATTGTCTTGCAAAGTGGCCCTATTATTTTGCATCCCACCAATAACAGATGAGAGTTCCTGTTGCTCCACATCCTTGTCAGCATTTGTTGGTGTCAGTATTTTGGATTTAGGCCATTCTCATAGGTGTGTAGTGATATCTCGTTGTTGTTTTAACTTGTAATTCCCTTTGCATATGATGTTGAACATCTTTTCATATGCTTAGCACCATCTGTATGTCTTTGGTGATAAATGTGTTGTCTTTTATTCTTTTTTAATTAAGTTGTTCATTTTCTTATTGAGTTTTAAGAGGTCTTTTTTTGGTATATTTTGGATGATAGTCATTTATCAGTTGTGTCTTCACAAATATTGTCTTTAAGTCTGTGACTAGTCTTTTCATTCCCTTGACTTTGTCTTTTACAAAACAGAAGTTTTAATTTTAATGAAGTTCAGTTTATCAGTTTTCTCTTTCATGGACAATGCTTTTGATGCTATATCTAAAATTTTAAGTCATTACCATACCCAAGGCCATGTAAAATTTTCTCTCTGTGTGTTTTATACTTGTGTGTTTTATATTTAGGTCTATTATCCATTTTGAGTGAATTTTTGTGAAGGATATGATGTCTGTCTAGATTTACTTTTTTAGAAGAAAATATATATGGATGTCCAATGGTTCTTATCCATTGTATGTCCTTGCTCCTTTGTCAAAGATCAATTGACTATTTATGTAAGACTTTTTCTGTACTGTTATGTTCCATTGACCTAGTTGTCTATTTTTTGGCCAATACCACAACTGTCTTGGTGACTGTGTCTTTACAGGAAGTCTTAAAGTCAGGTAGTATTAATTCTCTAATACTGGGCTAGAGGTCTTTTTTCTTACCACATAAATTTTACAGTAAGTTTGTTGATATACAAAATAACTTGCTGAGATTTTGATTATATTGAATTTTAGTTCATGTGTTATAATCAATCTATAATGAAATAGTGTTAAAAGTTGGACCTTTGAAAGATGATTAAGACAGAGGGTTTAATGTCATCATGATATTGGGTTTGTTATCATGGGAGTGGGTTCCTGATAGGACGTTTGGACTCCTTCTCTTGTGCCATAAGTGCATATTTATTTGCCATATGTTGCCTTCTGTCATGTTATGACACAACAAGAAGAACCTCACTAGAGGCAACCCCTTGATCTTGTACTTCCTAAACTCTAGAAACATGAGTCAAATAAATTTCTATTGTTTTATAATGTACACATTTTGTGGTATTCTGTGATAGCAGTAGAAAATGAACTAATACACCAAGTATTTCTTTTGTGTGTGTGCTAATGTAAATAATATGTTTTACATTTCAAATTTTAAGTTCCTCTTGTTCATTGCTTCTGTAAGAAAACAATTGACTTTTGTATATTAACCTTGTATCCTACAACCTTGCTGTAATTACTTATTAGCTCCATGAATATTTTTGTTGATTCTTTCATATTTTCTACATAGATAATCCTGTCATCTGTGGACAGTTTTACTTCTTCCTTTGAGATACACACACACACACACACACACACACACACACACACACACACCTTTTATACACATGAATATATAACATACACACAAACACACACAGCTTTTATATATTCCTTTTGTTTTCTTGTCTTATTTCATTAGCTAGTACTTTCAGTATGATATTGAAGAAGGATGATGAGAGGTGAAATCATTGCCTTGTTTCTGATCTTAGTTTGAAAGTTTCTAGGTTTTTACCACTAAACATGTTGTTAGCTGTAGAATTTTTACAGATATTCTTTGTCCAGTTGAGGAAGTTCCCTTTTATTTCTAGTTTGCAGAGTTGATTGATATTTAGTTTTGTCAAATGCTTTTTCTGCATTTATTGATTTGATCATGTGGGTTTTTTCCTTTAGCCTACTGATATGATCAATTACATGAATTGATTTTCAAAAATTGAACCAGGCTTGCATATCTAGGATAAATTCCATGTGGTTTGGTATATAACTTTTTTTATACATTTGTGGATTCAGCCTGATGATATTTGTTGAAGATTTTCTCATTTCTGTTTATTTTTCATCTACGTATTGTTCTGTAGTTTTCTTTTCTTGCAATGTCTTTTTTTTCTTTTGGTATTAAGGTAATGCTGACCTCATAAAATGCTTTTCCTCTGCTTATTCCCTTTACTTGTAAAGAGATTGTAAAGAATTGGTATATTTTCTTTATAAAATATCAAGTAGACTTTACTAGTGTGTCTAACTAGCTGTGCTAATTTTTGTTTTGAATGTTATTAATTATTGATTCAACTTTTAAAACAGATATGTGCCTATTCAGATTGTCTATTTTTTTTGTGTAAAATTTGGCAGATTGTGTCTTTTAGGGAATTGGTCCATGTCATCTAGGTTACCAAATTTATAGGTATTAAGTTGTTCATAATTTTCCTTCAGTATTCTTTTGATAATTGTGGAATCTGTGGTGATATCACCACTTTCTTTTCTTATATTAATAACTTGTGTCTTTTCCTTTTTCCTAATCTTTTTGAGAATTATCTATTTTATTTCAAAGAAATTGCTTTTGGTTTTGTTGATTTTCTTAATTTATTTCCTTCAGTTTCATTGCTTTCTGCTCTAAATTTTATTTATTTTCTTCTGCTTACTTTGAAATAAATTAGCTCTTATTATTCTAGTTTCCTATGGTGGTGGTGTAGATGATTGATTTTAGGTCTTTCTGGTTTTTTTTTCTATTGATGCTTTTAATGCTATGAATTTTCCTCTAAGTATTACTTTTGCTGCATTCCATAAATTTTTCAAAATTCTATTTTTGTCTTAATTTTAAAATTATTTAAAATTAAGTTTTCCATTTGTTTTCTAGAATGCAGAAGCAAAATTTGCTTTTGTTTACTGATCTTGAGTATCTGAAATTTTGTTCTGTTTGTGGTTTTGTTCTAGTGCATGTTTTTTATTTCTTAGCTTTCTGTATGCAAACAATCATCTTATTTCTTCAAAGAAACCATTAATTTATTCTCTTTTAGTTTTATTTTATTTTCTTTCTTTTTATTCTTTCATTTTATTTCTTTTTCTTTCCTTTTGTACAGCTTGAAACTCTTTATAAGAGCTCTGACAGTGGCTTTTTATATTTGATGAGGGTGATGGTAACATCCATCAGGGGAACATCCAGAAAATGAAAATTCAGTGGGTTTCAGAAAAATAGTAATTGAGGAACTTCAGAATAGGGATTGAGTTTTTGGTTATTTTGAGGACTTTAACAAAAGTTACTTGAACCTTAAGGAGTTTCTAAAATTGGGGATAAGTCTACACTTAGATCAATCTAGTTTCTGAAAAGGTGTCTGTCTTGGAAAACTGTCACCTTGGGCATTTTTCTTTGGGGAATATGAGTACTATTGTATTAATTGTAGCACACTTCTTGTAAGGGATTTCAAGTCCAGAACCTCTTGCCCTTGCCCTTCCCCACATAGTGCATATAAACCCTCTGCCACTTGCTTTGAGTATACCCTGATTGCAGGTGCTACCATTGGAGTTGGAGATGGCTGAACAGTTGGAGGAAGTCCATGTTGACTCAGGCTCACTTGGAAGAAAATATTGGACACCTAATATATATATATATATATATATATATATATATATGTGTGTGTGTGTGTGTGTGTGTGTGTGTGTGTGTGTGTGTGTGTATATATATATATATATATATATATATATATATTTAAGTTAAAACATGCTGTCCATCATAATACATTGTTGATAGGGCAAAGGAGAATCATTGGAACAAAGATTTCGAAAATTCAATTCCCCTTCTTAAGTCAGAAATCCAGATTGCACTTAACTTTTTTATTTTGGCTTAAATGAATGGAAAGAAAGATGTGACTTGAGACACAAATTGGCTATTTCATTTGTTAAACAGCAAGGCCATACTGAGTATTTGCTTTGTTTACAGCACAATGCAAGGCGCTATGGGAAAGGAAGCTGTGTTAGCTCTACTTTACATACTGATTACAGAAATAGCTGCTTAGTACATTTTGAAATTTCATGATGTTAACAAACTATTGCCAGTTACAATGTGGAAGTCCTTGGGAAATGTGATAAATACACATTTAGGTACATACACATTAAATGCCAAGGAGAAAACTGTGGTATTGTCTCTAACCAGAATGCTCACCCACAATTTGACTGCTTCCAAGGTAAGGAGGCTAGAAATACTTTTTCTCCAAGCTGTTCTCTTACTTAATTGAAGTTTATGATCATTTGCAATGGAAGTTGTATTAAAAGAGATTTAAAAATCAAGAATAAATGAGCAACATCGATTTACCCATCACTTGTCAAGGGTCACTGATATAATAGAAACAGAACTAGAACTTAGAAACACATTAATAAGAAATACCCAGCCCTGTATTTAGGAAGTATTAATGCTGGTAACAAAGGATGCTGTTTCAAATAATCATGATATGAGATAAGGCGTAGCAGACATTTAAGAAGTATTCAAAATGATATTGAGGTTCTGAGAGGCCTACTGTCAAATATATTTATAAATATGTATCTATCATGTATATCTCATCAATCTTTTGGAATTCAATATATATGTGATAACTGTAAAGTCATTTTCAGATCCCATGATTTTCTGTACTTTTTATTACCTTTTTGACTATTTAGCTGCACATTTTTGTTTTCAAATAAATGAGATTTAACTTGGTAACTAAAAAAATGTGTTGATCATCTACTACATGTGAGGCATAGCTGGGCCTTAGGCATATAGAGATGTACGATAAAATTTCCATCATCAAGGAAGTTGAAATCTAGTTAGAACCATGAACAGGCAGTAATGAGATCGTGTTAGCAAGTCACATATTCTGGATGCACAAAGAAGGGGCTGTCCAATCTGGGTTGAAGGAAGAGAAGACCAGAAAGGGCTGCCAGAGGCAGCACTGTCTGGAAGAGTGAGCAGGATTTGGCCAGATGAAGGGGCTGGCTGCCTGTGGTATGAAGAGTTACAAGTAGGAGTCATTGTCAGCTGTATTTCTCATGGGCTGGTGTGAAACAGGCAAAGAAATGATGGCTGTAGTCGGAGGGCAATGCTTGATTTCTGTCTTCTAGGCAATAGGGAAAGAAATCACACAAGGAGATCATATTTCAGAAAGTTCACCTTCTAACTATGATTCCATATGAGTGGAAACGTTCAACTTTGCACTTGAGCAAAGTTGAGTTTGCCAGGGCAAACCAACATACCCAGGCACACAGACTCAGACATGCATGAGGAACTGCGGTGCTTATTTCTAATAAGATGATAACTTATATAATTATTAATACTATAACCAACTTTTGTATTAATGATATAACCAATTTTTAACATTGTGTTGTATAATATGATATTTTATTTGACTTTTCTCTCATTTTCCCCAAATATTTAATAAATTTGGGGGGATAAAGGATACTCTGGTTAGGCATGGAAAACATTGTGACACATGTTTTCTAGACCATTTTAGGGGAAAGATAAATGCAAAATCCTGTATTATTGGAGATACAGGATTTTTTTTCCTGACCATTTGCACTAGAAGTTGTATTTTAAAAGATTTAAAAATCAAGAGATGTGTGTGTGTGTGTGTGTGTGTGTGTGTGTGTGTGTGTGTTTAGACACAAAATATATCCATTTGAGTGGCATGCTGCACTGGTCATTTTTAGTTGGTGCACTGACTTATGTAAGAATACAATTTCCTTTGCTTGCCTCTTTTTCCACTTATGACCTAAGTATGCTTTGTTTTGCCAACCAAATGTGACCATTTTCTACCTTGTCATTTTGGATCTTGGCTCAGGAAGAGTTGGCAATCAGAAGAGGAATTGGAGAAGGATTTTTGCTGCATCAGAGCTTTGGGAATTGATTCGGTGAGCTCTCATGTGCTTGATGTGTTCTGAGCCACAGGCAGCTTGTTCATAGAACAGTGACACAGGCCAGACATTGATGAGAGTCTGAACCTGCTATTGGAAAGGTCCATAATCACAGTGCTTCTGTCTACATTGATGTCTCCTGGGTTACACTTTATTCTTTCTTTTGTATTTATTTCTCTTTTGACTCATGATGCTCTCAATCCTATAATATTATTATGGTCTTACATGAGAGAGGAGAAATTTGGTTCTTTTTACTTAACTTCTTTCCCCATAATTATTATATTTTGCTTACTTTTACTCTAGAGCACTCTGGTCTCCATCTCCTATAGCTATACAGAGAATTTCTTTTTCAAGAACATTTTAAAACACGTTGAGTTTTGAAATAAGCACTGTTGATGATGGTTGGAAAAAGAGGAAGGTTTTGCATGTGGAAAATCTAACTAGAGCTGTGACAAAATTCTGATCTGATGAAAAGAAAAGGAAACAAAATTATTAAAAGACAAAATGAGGCCCAAACAGCAGCCTGATAATTAGCAAACTTGAAGCATTGCCTCTTGCAAGTTTCTAAATTATGAATAAGTTTCACCATCTTATCTTTCTTTGCTTCATTTTTAGGTAATGTGGCAGACAGAAAGCATGAAGCAGGAAGGGCTAAATACCTCACAAGAGAATGCTATTTCCAGCCAAGTCTTTTGAGGCCCAGGGATTTCAGAGAGTTTGGATCAGATGCAAATGTATAATTCAGAATGAGTTCTATTCTAACAACAACATTCAAATGATGAAAATCAGTTGTTGCTTCAAATAGTGTTGATGAAAAGAAAGCATAATTGGAGAGGAGGAGGAGAAGAATGAGAGTTTCTAGAAAACAAATAAGCCCATAAGTACCTTTTTACTTATACATTGCTATAAAATTGCAGATAAGAATGAATTAAGGAACTTTGTGATGTATTAAACATCTTCAGGGGCTGCTGAATATTGGTGCCTTTGCCATCTTAAAATGGTGTCTTTTAATAACAAAAACATTGATTGTATAAATTAAATTTTATGTATCATGGCCAAAGAGGTGATTCCCTTACAAGGTATAAACAAAGTGGTTTTGTTATTACTTAGCAAACTGTACTTGGTATTGATATACACATTCCCTCTCCTGCAAATTCTGCCTGAGATTATAATTGATTAATCAATAAGACATTTAATAAAATATTCTCATCATATGCATATATGCTATTTGTTTTGCCTTCCCTACTTTGATGAACCTAGAGGCAGTGATTAGATGTTTGAAGTTGTTGACATAATTACTTAGCTTTACTACATGGGGCTATTGAAGTCAAAAAAGGAAAGTATATTTTAAGTTGAACTTGAATCTTTATCCTTGGTTTTTGCAGAAATGGCGTCCTGGGTACTTGTTAAAAATACAGAAGCTCAATTTCCAGGTCTGTCTCCCTAAATCAGAAATCCTGAGAGTGGCTTCAGCTTTTGCATGCTCCCTTGGTGCCACAGGTGAATTGTCTGCTCTGGTTCCTCCCATGCAGTTGGAATGGCTCAGGACTCCCCAGTGGCATATCACTTAATTGATTATATTCTCTTGAGAGGTGTTTCCTTTGATTCTTTTTGCAACCATCTAGTCAAGGCTTCTGACATTGTGCTTTTTCAACCTGGATCTTGCCTTTGCCACCCTAAATCTCTGATTCTTAATCAGCTAGGGAACAGAGACAAAAGACAGGACACAACATCATAGACTCGCCTGCGGCAGGGAAAAGAGGAGGAAGAGCTTTCTCAAATGCATTACTGGAGTCTGTCTTTTATAAAACCTACCGTGCTTCCTGAGTCATGAGCGCAGCATTCAGATGAGTGGTAAGGATTAGATGGTGACTGTACACAAGGCTCCACGGCTTCTCTCTTCACTTTCTCTAGCAGTAATGTAACAAATGGTATGTTCACATTTAAAGACATGAACCCAGGGAGGAAATTTTCACTTGGAACAGTTGCCAGACAAGAAGCCACTTGAGCCAGAACATTTTATAGTCCTCCTTGGCTTGCTGACCGCTCTTGAGATGGAGCCAGTATTTTACTCTATTTTGACTTTGAGTTATAATGATCTTTTCTCCACCAATGAGCATAACATTGTATGCTAATTCTTTATAGTTGCCAGCAAATATCTTTGACATTTGTAATGCTAATGAATTATTGGGTTAGGTATTTCATGATTAAAAAAGAGTATGAATTAAATATGCATCTTGCCCATAAGGTGCTTTTAGGCTGATAAGAGAAATAAATCATACATTAGTAACTAACACGGAGTGGAGAAGGTCATTCCTGGCAGTGAGGGAAGTAGAAGCTGATTGCTATGGAGAGTTTGTCTGAGGAACAAAGTACTCCTAGCAGGGAGCAAGGGATCATGGGATGTCTTGCAAAGGAAGTTCTTTGCATATCTGACCTTGAAATACCTCTGGGGTGGGAACCTCTAAAGTTGTGGTTTGGGCAGAGAGACCAAAATGGCAAAGCAGAGTAGTGGTAAGCATAGAGGACTCTACTGGGAGACAGCAAATAGTTCAGATGGCTACTGGGGAGTGGGGTTCAAATTAAGGATAACCTTGATTGTCAGGGCTTTGGACTTGCCCTTTGGTTAATTGGAGAGGCATCAAAACCATTTAAATTGGGAACAACATTTTTCAGTAAGATTGTTCTGGTAGCCGGAAGTAAAACTGAGTGAAAGAAGAGTCTGGAAAAGGGAGAGACTTAACAGAGGAAAAGACTGTCCAACTCTTGTCAGACTTTAAGATTACACTCACCTGGTATGTCTCTTAAGATTTTTTAAAATTCATGAAACAGGGAATTAAGCGTATAGTGGAAATTTCCATTAATAACGGAGTCTGACAAGGAAACATTAATGATAGATTATTAGAATATAAAAACTATGTCCAGATGATATTTCTGTACCTACTACTTCAGTTTTCTATGCTAGATTTAATTCTTTAAAGTGTTTTTATACTTAGTATGGTTTTATATCGTTATTTTATTTCAACACCACAGAATTAAGGCAATAACACTCTATAAGTCATTTGATCCTAGATAAGGTACACAGGAAGTGAATGTCTTTCTTGGAAGAATCACTCCGATTTTTTCAGTGCTAGGGATTGAACCCAGGACCTTGCACACCATGCACATGCTAGGTGAATCATCTGCTGCTGAGTCACACCTCCATCCATTACTCAGATTTTCCAGCTCTTAACCTTTCTCTCTTCCCATGGTCTTCCTTCTGTCTGTCCTATTCAGTGACATGCTGTCTTTCAATGGGAGCAGTCATGGGTTCATATGTAAATCCTTTCTTCATTCCCTCAAGGAAGAGGTTTTTCTTTGATTATACAACCTCAAGTTCTGCGGTTTATTTCAGGAAATCAGACTCTTCAACCATCTTAAAAGGGTAAAAGAAAATCTCAGAAGGAATGAAGGCATAGTTATTCTTGGGAATAGAAGTGCACATAAAATTCCCACTAAATTATTGTCTGAAAAAATGACATTGTCCTCCTGCTCCTGTGTCTTCCTACTCTGTAAGTTATATAGGTTTAAACAGGCCTCAAACAACATTTAATGCTGGTAGATTTAAATGCTGATGAGATGGTATTTGGAGTGATCTTTTTTTTCCCTCGCTGCGCCTAATGGATTACTAAATTTAAGTGCTCAGGGCACAGAGTTGCCCTCCTTTGTGAGTGCCTGGCTCTTATTGACGTCAGCGGGAGCCCTGTGTCTCTGCAGGGCAGAATTTGGCACTTCCATGTAGAATATTTTTAAACTATAAAATTGAATTACAAAGGTATTGCATCTGCTTTTTATATAGTTATTGTTTGGTTTATTAAAGAATGTTTCATAAATCTAGCCAATTCTGCTGGACCTACATATTTAGCTAAGCAAAGTATTTTTAGAAATTACATAAAAAGGAGAGCGAACTTTTCTTTTAATTTAAAATCAGGACTGTTTAGGACTGGGTTTATAAAAATGAGAATGATAAATAGTTGAAAGTAAGCTCATTATTAAACCATGCTTTTATTTTTAGCGAGCTTGATGGGGAGTAGAATTTAAGTTTGCATTTCCATTGGGAATGCACAAATGAAAATGGTAAACAAAACACTAAATGGAACTTGCTACCAACCGAAATTATCTGTACCCCTTTTGTTTTTAGGATTGAATTTCATGGAGCTTATGTATTACAGCAGTGTTAGGATAAAGAGAACGGGGGTGGCTCTTCTCACCTCTGGGTTCCACAGTACCCCAGTGTTTTCATTTTAGACAATTTCTCTTCTAACCCACCTCTCTTAAGTTCAGTGCAGGTGGTTGGGAGTGAGGGAGGCAGTGGGTGGGCAGTAAACCCTCCTTCCTGGGTAGTGGTTCCCAAATCAATAGAACAATGTTTACTCTGTCCGTGAGTTGATCCTGATCTTCTCTCTGAAACTTGTTTTCTGAATGGAACTATAATGATTTTTTAAAAAATTTTATACATAATCGCTGTGTGTGTGTTATTTTGATAGTGCAAGACCCTAGATGGTGTGACAGGATTTTCGTACCCACAGGTCTGCAACACTTTTGCAACCTCTGTCACTGAACATTATTGTCACTGATAATATACATCTCAAACTTCTCCATGTCATTGTAATGCTGCAACAATAATCCAATCCATTAAAAGTTTCTTTTCTTGAGCTATTACTTTGAAATGTACAGGAAAGAACTCTCATTTAAGAATCTTAGGGCTTTTGCTAGCTGTGTAGTTTTAGTTCTGTTGGCAGATTTGCTCTCTGAAGTAGAATAATGGTTATAATTCTTGGTGTAAAGAGTATGTACTTTCAGTAAGATCTAGCAAATATCCACTTGACCATCACCTATGAATTCTAGTGCGAAAACCAGGGGAAAATTGGTGCCATTAGCAAAAATACTAACATAGGCCAATTTGGAGTCCCCAAAGATAAGCACTCTCTCAGGGAAGATGTGGGAATTCCCCATGACTTTGTACTTTATTGTTTCAAGTCTGATTCTTTGGAAGGGACGTCAGCAAGAAGACACCAGGGAGGGAGCCAGACAGTTCTGTGATCCTGGTATGTTTGAATGTTGCTACGGTAGACATGAAAATAAACAATGAGAACCTCCTACTCCAAGTGGAAATATTTCTCCTCTTACTGAGAAATTATGGAACCCAACAGGACACAGTAGGAGATATTTTAATTCAGCAAGACCGGGAGCACTTGGAATGTTTGGGCTTATATATCATTTTGTTCTATTTCTTCCTTTTATAGATGAAGAAATGGGAGAAGTTAAGTGATAACCGCACAGTTAGATAGTGACAGATTTAGGCCTGAAGCCAGGTTCCCTGGTTCATTAGACAAATTTCTTCTGTTTTGGGGCTGAACATTTTTTGGAAACAAGTTTTGTTCCCTTTCCCGTCTTTCTCTACATTTCCCATACTCAACATTCTGGCATCTATGGCTGGTGATGAGGGGATGGGTAGTGGTATCATTAGTGTTGAAATAATCTTTCCATGTGATGAGCAGAGAAAAATTCATCCTTGCTTTTCTTTCTTTCCTCCTATTTCACCACTGTACCTATTTCTCAACAAACAACGTCTTGTTTGCCACTTGAGCCAGTCCTTCTCGAGCAATATTCGGACTCCAGATTTTTAAATACAACAATGAAGGTTTGCCCTGTGTTCTGTTACTTCAAAGCTGTTTTAGGTGACTGTGAAAAACAATTGCATCTCAGCAAATTGCTTCAATTAATTTACACACAAGTTTGGAGGAGAGGAGAAATTTCCAGCCTTCCGTCAGGCTAGTGGAAAGGAATCTGTGGCACCGTAATCTTGGGTGTGGCATAAGTCACAAAGATTGTTATGTTCACTTGTAAGCCAAGTGCTGGCCCTCGCTTCCTGAGCTTTGATTAGATAGAAAGGGACATCTCTGCTCAAGATTGTTTCAGAGTTTTAACGCTATAAAAGTTATGGAGGACCCATAGGCTCTTAGCCATTACAATCGCTGAAGAGCTTAATTTCAAATGAAGCAAAGCAAACAAAACGTGAATTTTATGGAGATAAGATCAATTTACAGATTCGTTTTCCTTTCCTTTTTGAGGCATAACTTACGCAGAACAAACAGCACACAATGTGTGTGGATAGATTGACACATTTTCATGCATATACCTTGATGCACCCCATGGAATATTCTAGCACTCCAGTAGGCTTGCTCGTGGAAATATTTGTGATCATTTTCTCATAGTCTTATGTAATGCCACTACATGTTTATTTGGCCATTGGTGTTGAATATTTTGGTAGCCATGTTTTTCCTTTTCTACTTCAACCTCTAAATTTAAAAATGTAGACTGTTTATCAATAATCATTTGGATGAGAGATGTCATCTAAGTAGTGGATGAAACATTTAGGTTTGAACTTTTATAACCCATTAAACTTGGTGAGTGGTAAGAATTGGGCCTAATTCTCCTTTAAGTACTATTTTACTTGTTGGATAGGATTTTACTTTATTTACAAATTTCCTTAAAGGAATTACTTAAAATACATAGCAGGTGTAGGTACAATAGCAGTATTCTGATTTCATATTTTTCCTGTCTCTAAGGAATGAAAAATAAAACAGTGTATCAAATCTGTTTTTTTTTAATGTAAGAGGTATGAGTAGAGAGAATTTAGTTGTGGACTATTTAAAAACTTATTTAAGATCACAAAGAAAGGTCAGCTTAAGCCATATGAGCATTTGGCTCTTTTGAGGAATAAAAATGTTGACAACATTAAAAACTGGAAGCTCATTGTTCCAGACTTTATGTTTGAGTTTTCCAAGCCTTTTTTTTGGACAATTTCCCCCTGACTTGTAAAATATCTTCCATGCCATTTAGCAACTAGACAAACTAAACTCAGGTTTGGAGTTGACTGCATTTAAGACCTGTGCAAGAGACTTTAGTATCTCATTATTCTGCTCTAAAAAAATGATTCATCTCTTCTTGGAATTTAGAAAATATGTCTTCTGCCTCAATAGTTACTCAATAATAAAGAAGAACATAAAAAAATAGCTTTTTTAAAGTTGTGATTGGACATTTCTTCTCTTTGAAGTATTGCAAAATAGCACATCAAGGTATAAACATTTATCCAGATTTAAAACATTGTTTTGTTTGCTTTTTTGGAGATGATCTTTGCTTTTGTCTTCTTTGCTTAAACTTTTCCCACAAAAGGGGGAACACTATCTAATCTCATATTATATTCATTAGCATTTGGTATTTGAAGTAAAAAATTGTGCAAGTAATGAAATGTTTTTGCTTCCCAGAATTTAGATTATAAAATTGAACTGCATTTCTTAAAGCAATAGGATTTCTTCTAGCATAATTTAAAATTTTGATTCTGGGAAGGATTGGTGAGGATTGTAAATTGATAATTCTAATGCTGTAGTGAAAGTTCTCCGTGTATTTAAAAAATTCTACTTGTTTTTTAAGATAGAAAATCTAGAGTGCTGAATCATATATATATGATTATATATATCAGATATATATATCAGAAGTAGAATGATATAGGCCATTTTATTGGATTACTTTAATGGGATGTTCATATTAGTTGACCTTTTGGCCCCACTGTTATACCTTATTGAGTTGTGGCATCTAAAGAAGGAGGGTCAGTTTCCTGTGGAAGGTAGGATGTGTATAAAGTTGTGTTCTTTTGGGACAGACCTACTTGGAGAAGGTATTCATAGGCAAACGGGAGACCTAGAAGATGAGGAAAGTTAGATTCTGTCATGTAAAGTACAGGAGGTAGAAAGAATTAGACATATTTATCCCCCCAAAATATAGATGCAGAGTTAATTTCAAATATTTTAAGGGAAGTGGGTAGTGAAAACTGTATTCAATTATTTATGACCTCAAGGGGTTGTGTTAGAATTGATGGGTGACAGATATTTTTGATTCACTTTAACAATTTTTTCTTCTAAAAATCAGAGCTGTTTCCCAACAGTATGGACTAAACTGGAAATAGAGCGTTTCTAATAACGGGAAGTACTTGGACATATGGTACAGAGTTTCTTTGATAACAATGTTAGAGAACTGAGATAATCATTGGTGAATATTTGGCTTAAATGAATGTTTAAATATCTGATTTGTATGTTGTATGCTTTTATTATATTATTTAAAAACATCCTGATTGCTGAAACATGTCACTTTGATCAACTTAACACCTCTCTAAAAAGAGTCCTTTTCTTAATGTATATATTTTTCTCCCACAAAGATGATCTTGAAGTGTCAATCTCTTTCATTTTCATGAAGATAGTGAACTATGTCAATATGAATTTAATTTAAATACTATTTTATTTAAAGTTTAATAATGTGAAGAAGCATATTTTTGGATTATAAATTTTTAGTTATAAGTAAATTAACAAAGATCTTATTTTAAAGATCTTTTTAAGACCTTATTTTAATGATAAGTTAAGAGTTTTTTTTATGTCCTTAAATATTTTTGAGATGTTGAGGATAGAATTTGTTTTAAAGTTAAACTATAGAGTTTATGAGTGTTTCCTCTTTAAATCTCAGCCAGTGTCAAGCATTATTTCTGATAAGGAATGTAACAATTCAAATATCAGAGTTTTTTTCTTAACTGTCTGTTTTTTTGAATCTATGATCTTGGAGAAAATGAAAGAAAGCCTCTGTCCTATAGAAGGAAATAATTTCTCAAAATTTGCCAGAAATGAATAGCAATTATCTGGAGAACTAGATGATGTCTTAATAGTTTAATTCAAGGGATATTAGAAAATTTGAGTATGTGTATACCTAAAAGATAATGTCTAGAATAAAATTGTATCTCCTTATATTTAACTGTAGTCACTTTAATTATATAGAGAAGGGAAATTCCTTTGAAAAATAAGAGAAATAATAATACCAAACATATAATCTAGTAAATAGAAATGCAGTTAACAGTGTTGATTAATTACTATATGATATTATAAAAAATGGAAATCAAGATGGAAGAAAATTATTGTGTGTAGGAACAACAGAAAAGACTGTAGTATGTGGAACTTGAAGCCCTCAAAGGGTTGCCAGTGTTGGATGGAAGGAGTTCCTATTTCAGGTGTCTGTAGGAAATGGTAAATTATAGCAGAGAGGAGCATGAGTCAAATTTTTGGTCTATGGAAGGGGAATGGCCCAGGGAAGTGCAGATGGCATGTTGGAATCAGTGAGAGATAGTGTTGACCCAAAGATTAGGGTGAAAGAAAGTCCAGCTACCCAAGGACTTAATAATTGGGACATAGGAGTAGGACTGTATTTGGCAATAGGAATGCTTTGTACTTTTTGAGTACAAATATTGACAGTTCTGTTTTAAGATTCATCCCAAATCTTGTACATTGTTCTAAGCTACAGAAATTTCTGAGGTGCTCAAAAGTGGGGGTGGTATATGAGACAACCTAATAAATGGCTAATTATGTCTATTTCTTCTCCTCCTTCTCCTTCTCATCCTTGTCCTCCTTCTCCTCCTTCATATCTTCTTGAAGATCACATAATATGTAATTCTTTGCTTTCAAAAAAATTAAAATTTTTGTGTTGTAAAAGGAATGGAAAGATGTAAGTCCAATATGCTTTCTAAAGAAGAAAATGGGCTTATTTTACTATTAAATTGAAGAAAGGTACCCTAATGAATTGGAATCTGTGAAAAAAATCTTGATGTATTCAAAGATACTCTTTATTGGGGGGCAGGGGTACTTACAGTTCTGGGGATCAAACCAGGGGCCTCACACATGCTACACAAACACTCTACCATTGAGTCATATCCCTACTTCCTTCTGAGACACTCTTAGCTCCTCCAAATCTAAGGCAAATCTTTTGATTTTTTTTCTTTTTTCTTGCAGTCCTGGGGTTTGAACCCTAGGTCTCACACATACTAGGCACATGCTCCACCACTAAGTCACATCCCTAGCCTGGCCCCTCCGAATCTTTTCTGCTTATAACCCTTCTGATGATGTCCCACAGTTTGGGGAGGCAGTCTAAATATGTGTTCTAACATTCTGTCCAAACATCAGAATAATTTCACTGAACTCTCTTCCCTATGTCATCATTTTTATGTTTGCTTCCATGATAGCCATACATCAAACACTTAAAAAATGTGTCACTCAATGAATACATGAGGAAGAAATGATAAATTTATTTCCCACAATAACTTTTAGTTATTAAACTATTTTGATTCTGTAGTGTCTTTCACTATATTCTATTCAAAAGCTAATATTTCTGGTTTACACTATCCTTGATATATCCTCATCTACTATAATGAGGTCTCCATTTGTCTCCCTGTTTTGGATGAATTTCCTCTTTCAATCCAGGATATCTAGTGTTTCTAGTCATATATGTTTGTGGTATTGGAGCTAGAACCTAAGGGCCTCACACCTCCTAGGAAGGTACCCTACCACTGAGCAACAACTCCAACCCTTTTTTTCTAGCTTAATAGTTCTAAAGCATAGTTAAAATTGTAACACTTCCCTGATCAAAAATCATCCATCGTCTCCTGTGGCAGTAGTCTCCTGACTGAGGGACATAGGCCCCAGGAGGCTCACAAAGATTTCCCAAAGGTTCTCAGGCACTGATAGTTTTATGAGTATCAGTTTCCAGATTTTCAATTTTTTTAAGACACCCTGCCTGCTATGAATATGGGACAGAAACTGTGATTTCTCTTTTCCAATGACTTCTTTTAAAACTGCCCTTCTTCCACCCAACAAAAGAACTGCATATTTCACTTATCGTGAATCTTGTATATTTGTCTAGGTTACAAATTACTGATGCCCATAAAAGGGTAGCTTAAGATGTTGGTGATAATTGAAATCTAATAACATTCTCTTATTGATAAAATAATATCTTAATCCTTGCTTTGAATAGAATTAAGGTATGTCTAATTGAATTGTCAAATGATAGCTAAAAGTAACATTTGATGATAGATTTCTCGATTTTTTTGATATAATTCACGAGTGCAAGGAATGAATAATATTTCTAAAACAAAGTTTGTTACTTTTGCATACTTATTTACATGACAACCCAGTCAACACCTAAGATAATGACATAATGGGCAGTAGATAAAAGTTACTAAAATCATAAATGGATCTTCTGCAAAGATGTCCACCATTAGTTCCTCCGGTCCCTGTATGTGTGTGCCAATCCTTCCACTAGAGGGAGGTCCATTTCTTCTCCCCTTAGTTTTGGCTCACCTTGTATCTTGTTACTAAAAGACTGGAGTGGAACTAAAAGAGTACCTGTTCTGGGCTTAGTCCTGTAGAGTACAGGCAGTCTTCAGCTGCATTTGATCACCAAGCTACCTGGTAAGGAAGTCCATCTGTTTCATCCTGACTTGCCTCTGTATTAGAATATTTGTGAATACATTGTGTTCCTCAATCTTGACTAATTTCTATTCTACATTTGAAATTCCTATATTCAATTCAGAACAAATATCAGTGACTTTTAGTATCCCAGATTGTTTCATGCACTGATATCAATGGCTTAATTTCTTAATTTCCTAGTAATTTTCTTCTAATTCTGTGAATCTACACCTCATATTAGGTAGCTTAACTACATTTTTTCCATTTATTACACATTTACTGCTAACAAAGATTCCATAATCTGTAAAGAATGGATTTTCACCAGATAATGCACCAGCTGGTGTCTTCTGTTTTGCTGATGAGGTATTACTCTGCAACTAGATCTTATTTATTAAAAAAAACATTGAGATATATTTAGTAAAGAAAAAAAGTCTGTTAACTTAAGAGAATATTAATTTTTGTACAAGGAAAGTAATATTTTATACAAAAAAGTCCAAAATGCCTTTTTATTTTAAAAAAAAAAAGCTATTTTTTTTGTTTATTTAATTGGTTTTGGTGCTAGGTATTGAATTCAGGCCCTTCCACATGCTAAGTATGCACTCTACCACTGGAGCTACACCCCAGACCCTGGAATTCATTTTTTACAATTTGATGCACTATAATGAATTTAGATTTATAGTAATGTTTAAAAAGCAAAACAAGATGCAAATGAAAGTCGGATGGATGATATGGAGTTAGGCTACCTCAGACATCAAAAGCCTGTATTTTTGCGTTGCATTTGACCATATAAAGGAACATTGACTTGTTTTGGACAAAAGTTCTAATGGTTGGGGTAAGCAGCTAAGTGGGTGGAGACAGATTACTAGACATGGGTTCCCATGGCAGGAAGTGTGGTGACGGAATCAACTATTACATATTTCCCTTGTCTGTTTCCAATACCTGCAACAACCTACAAGGCAGTTGTGATTAGTCTCCTTAATAGATGACCAAACTGAGGCTCAGACAGGTACAATAACTTGTTCCAAAGTGACATTTTAGAAGTGGCAGATTTGGGATTCAAGCTCAGATTTCTTTATATAACCTTACCTCTCAAATACCTTACAAAATTATGAAATATAGAATGGTGTAATGTTGGGAGCTGCTCTGGACAGGAGCTATGAACACACCTTTGAGTCCTGAGTAAATAGGTGCTGAACAGGTATTGCATTCCACAATATAATTTAGACTTTACCTCTGTGCTCTGATAAAGAGGTGCAGCTCCAGGAGAAGGTGTCACTGACAGGGTTGGATTATACCCATTGGTTTGTTGTAAGCCTACTCCTTGCCTCATTTGAATGGCTCCTCCCCAATAAAACCCCGGGTTGGAGTCATGCTCCCTCTCTTTCTTGCCTACCTTGTCCCCTTTGTGGGAGCTGTGGCTGAGGAGTGGTCACTGAACCCAAAGAGAAATTATTTTCTATGTCTGTGTCTTTATTTAGTTCCCAAATTTACTTGGAGTGACGCTGACCTGTTTAGTTGTGTGTCGTGAGAGTGGGAATTCTTTAAAAATTTATATTTAAAAGCAATCTTTGTGATGGGAATGTTTGCCGGTTCTCAGAGGATTTGGCTGTGTCAGAGGACACTGTAGAGAAATAGTTGCATTGAGGGTCACGTGCAATAGTTTGCAGGTTGGATAAAACTAAGTTTTTAGGACCATAAATGAAATTCTTTTTTTTAATTTATTTTTTTATTGTTGGTTGTTCAAAACATTACATAGTTCTTGATATATCAGATTTCACACTTTATTCAAGTGGGTTATGAACTCCCATTTTTACCCCGTATACAGATTGCAGAATCACATCAGTTACGCTTCCATTGATTTACATATTGACATACTCATGTCTGTTGTATTCTGCTGCCTTTCCTATCCTCTACTATCCCCCCTCCCCTCCACTCCCCTCCCCTCCCCTCCCCTCTTCTCTCTCTACCCCCTCTACTATAATTCATTCCTCCCCCTTGTATTATTTTTCCCTTTCCCCTCACTTCCTCTTGTATGTAATTTTGTATAACCCTGAGGGTCTCCTTCCATTTCCATGCAATTTCCCTTCTCTCTCCCTTTCCTTCCCACCTCTCATCCTGGTTTAATGTTGGTCTTCTTCTCGTGCTCTTCTTCCCTAGTCTGTTCTTAGTTACTCTCCTTATATCAAAGAAGGCATTTGGCATTTGTTTTTTAGGGCTTGGCTAGCTTCACTTAGCATAATCTGCTCTAATGCCGTCCATTTCCCTCCAAATTCTATGATTTTGTCATTTTTTAGTGCAGAGTAATACTCCATTGTGTATAAATGCCACATTTTTTTTATCCATTCGTCTATTGAAGGGCATCTAGGTTGGTTCCACAGTCTTGCTATTGTGAATTGTGCTGCTATGAACATCGATGTAGCAGTGTCCCTGTAGCATGCTCTTTTTAGGTCTTTAGGGAATAGACCGAGAAGGGGAATAGCTGGGTCAAATGGTGGTTCCATTCCTAGCTTTCCAAGAAATCTCCATACTGCTTTCCAAATTGGCTGCACCAATTTGCAGTCCCACCAACAATGTACAAGTGTACACTTTTCCCCACATCCTCGCCAGAACTTGTTGTAGTTGGACTTCATAATGACTGCCAATCTTACTGGAGTGAGATGGTATCTTAGGGTGGTTTTGATTTGCATTTCTCTGACTGCTAGAAATGGTGAGCATTTTTCCATGTACTTGTTGATTGATTGTATGTCCTCCTCTGAGAAGTGTCTGTTCAGGTCCTTGGCCCATTTGTTGATTGGGTTATTTGTTATCTTATTGTCTAATTTTTTGAGTTCTTTATATACTCTGGATATTAGGGCTCTATCTGAAGTGTGAGGAGTAAAGATTTGTTCCCAGGACGTAGGCTCCCTATTTACCTCTCTTATTGTTTCTTTTGCTGAGAAAAAACTTTTTAGTTTGAGTAAGTCCCATTTGTTGATTCTAGATGTTAACTCTTGTGCTATGGGTTTCCTATTGAGGAATTTGGAGCCCGACCCCACAGTATGTAGATCATAGCCAACTTTTTCTTCTATCAGACGCCGTGTCTCTGATTTGATATCAAGCAGCTTGATCCATTTTGAGTTAACTTTTGTGCATGGCGAGAGAAAGGGATTCAGTTTCATTTTGTTGCATATGGATTTCCAGTTTTCCCAGCACCATTTGTTGAAGATGCTATCCTTCCTCCATTGCATGCTTTTAGCCCCTTTATCAAATATAAGAAAGTTGTAGTTTTGTGGGTTGGTTACTGTGTCTTCTATTCTGTACCATTGGTCCACCCGCCTGTTTTGGTACCAGTACCATGCTGTTTTTGTTACTATTGCTCTGTAGTATAGTTTGAAGTCCGGTATCGCTATACCACCTGATTCACACTTCCTGCTTAGCATTGTTTTTGCTATTCTGGGTCTCTTATTCTTCCATATGAATTTCATGATTGCTTTCTCTATTTCTACAAGAAATGCCGTTGGGATTTTGATTGGCATTTCATTAAACCTATAGAGAACTTTTGGTAATATCACCATTTTGATGATGTTAGTTCTGCCTATCCATGAACAGGGTATATTTTTCCATCTTCTAATATCTTCTTCTACTTCTCTCTTTAGGGTTCTGTAGTTTTCATTGTATAAGTCTTTCACCTCTTTTGTTAGGTTGATTCCCAAGTATTTTATTATTTTTGAGGATATTGTGAATGGAGTGGTTGTCCTCATTTCCATTTCAGAGGATTTGTCACTGATATACAGGAATGCCTTTGATTTATGCGTGTTGATTTTATATCCTGCCACTTTCCTGAATTCATTTATTAGCTCTAATAGTTTCTTTGTAGACCCTTTTGGGTCTGCTAGGTATAGAATCATGTCATCTGCAAATAGTGATAATTTAAGTTCTTCTTTTCCTATTTTTATGCCTTTAATTTCTTTCGTCTGTCTAATTGCTCTGGCCAGTGTTTCGAGAACTATGTTGAACAGAAGTGGTGAGAGAGGGCATCCCTGTCTTGTACCAGATTTTAGAGGGAATGCCTTCAATTTTTCTCCATTCAGAATGATGCTAGCCTGAGGCTTAGCATAGATTGCTTTTACAATGTTGAGGTATGTTCCTGTTATCCCTAGTTTTTTGAGAGTTTTGAACATAAAGGGATGCTGTACTTTGTCGAATGCTTTTTCCGCATCTATCGAGATGATCATATGGTTCTTATTTTTAAGTCTATTGATGTGGTGAATAACATTTATTGATTTCCGTATATTGAACCAGCCTTGCATACCAGGGGTGAATCCTACTTGATCATGGTGCACAATTTTTTTGATATGTTTTTGTATCTGATTCGCCAGAATTTTATTGAGGACTTTTGCATCTAGGTTCATTAGAGATATTGGTCTGTAGTTTTCTTTCTTTGAAGTGTCTTTGTCTGGTTTAGGAATCAGGGTGATGTTGGCCTCGTAAAATGAATTTGGAAGTTCTCCCTCTTTTTCTATTTCCTGAAATAGCTTGAAAAGTATTTTATTAGTTCCTCTTTAAAGGTTTTGTAAAACTCTGCTGTATACCCATCCGGTCCTGGGCTTTTCTTAGTTGGTAGTCTTTTGATGGTTTCTTCTATTTCTTCAATTGATATTGGTCTGTTTAGGTTGTCTATATCCTCCTGACTCAATCTGGGCAGATCATATGACTTAAGAAATTTATCAATGCCTTCACTATCTTCTATTTTATTGGAGTATAAGGATTCAAAATAATTTCTGATTATCTTCTGTATTTCTGAAGTGTCTGTTGTGATATTGCCTTTTTCATCCCGTATGCTAGTAATTTGAGTTCTCTCTCTTCTTCTCTTCATTAGCATGGCTAAGGGTCTGTCGATTTTATTTATTTTTTCAAAGAACCAACTTTTAGTTTTGTCAATTTTTTCAATTGTTTCTTTTGTTTCAATTTCATTAATTTCAGCTCTGATTTTAATTATTTCTTGCCTTCTACTTCTTTTGCTGTTGTTTTGCTCTTCTTTTTCTAGGATTTTGAGATGAAGTATGAGATCATTTATTTGTTGGTTTTTTCTTTTTTTAAGGAATGAACTCCAAGCAATGAATTTTCCTCTTAGAACTGCTTTCAATGTGTCCCATAGGTTCCGATATGTTGTGTCTGTGTTTTCATTTAACTCTAAGAATTTTTTAATTTCCTCCTTGATGTCTTCTAAAACCCATTGATCATTCAGTAACCTATTGTTCATTCTCCAAGTGATGCATGATTTTTCCTTCCTTCTTTTATCATTGATTTTCAGTTTCATTCCATTATGATCAGATAAGATGCATGGTATTATCTCTACTCCTTTATATTTTCTAAGAGTTGCCCTGTGACATAATATGTGATCTATTTTTGAGGAGGATCCATGTGCTGCTGATAAAAAAGTGTAACTGCTTGATGTTGGGTGGTATATTCTATATATGTCAATTAAGTCTAGGTTATTAATTGTGTTATTGAGTTCTATAGTTTCCTTATTCAACTTTTGTTTGGAAGATCTGTCCAGTGGTGAGAGAGGTGTGTTGAAGTCTCCCATGATTATTGTATGGTGGTCTATTAGACTCTTGAACTTGAGAAGAGTTGCTTGATGAACATAGCAGCACCGTTGTTTGGGGCATATATATTTATGATTGTTATGTCTTGTTGGTGTATGGTTCCCTTGAGCAGTATGTAGTGTCCCTCTTTATCCCTTTTGATTAACTTTGGCTTGAAATCTATTTTATTTGATATGAGTATGGACACTCCTGCTTGTTTCCGCAGTCCATATGAGTGGTATGATTTTTCCCAACCTTTCACCTTCAGTCTATGTATATCTTTTCCTATCAAATGCGTCTCCTGTAGGCAGCATATTGTTGGGTCTTGTTTTGTGATCCATTTTACTAGCCTGTGTCTCTTAATGGTGAGTTTAAGCCATTGACATTTAGGGTTATTATTGAGATATGGTTTGTTCTTCTAGCCATATTTGTTTATTAATGTTACTAAATCTGATTTGTTTTTCTCTTTGATTATTTTCCCCCCTTTACTGTCCTACCTCCCACTGTTGGTTTTCATTGTTATTTTCCATTTCCTCTTCCTGTAATGTTTTGCCAAGGATTTTTTGAAGAGATGGTTTTCTAGCTGCGAATTCTTTTAACTTTTGTTTATCATGGAAGGTTTTAATTTCATCTTCCATCCTGAAGCTTAATTTCGCCGGATACACGATTCTTGGTTGGAACCCATTTTCTTTCAGTGTTTGAAATATGTTATTCCAGGATCTTCTAGCTTTCAGAGTCTGTGTTGAAAGATCAGCTGTTATCCTGATTGGTTTACCCCTAAATGTAATCTGCTTCCTTTCTCTTGTAGCTTTTAAAATTCTCTCCTTATTCTGTATGTTGGGCATCTTCATTATAATGTGTCTAGGTGTGGATCTCTTATGATTTTGCACATTCGGCGTCCTGTAGGCTTCTAGGATTTGGGATTCTGTCTCATTCTTCAAGTCTGGGAAGTTTTCTCATATTATTTCATTGAATAGATTGTTTATTCCTTTGGTTTGGAGCTCTGTGCCTTCCTGTATCCCAATGACTCTTAAGTTTGGTCTTTTAATGTTATCCCATATTTCTTGGATGTTCTGCTCATGGTTTCTTAGCAATCTTGCTGAGCTGTCTATGTTCTTTTCAAGTTGAAATACTTTGTCTTCATTGTCTGATGTTCTATCTTCTAAGTGATCTACTCTGCTGGTAGTATTCTCAATTGAGTTTTTAAGTTGGTTTATTGCTTCCTGCATTTCTAGGATTTCTATTTGTTTGTTTTTTATTACCTCTATCTCCCTGTGTAATTGATCTTTTACTTCCTGGATTTGTTTATGTAGTTCCTTGTCAAAGTGATCTTTCATTGTCTGATTTTGCTGTCTCATGTCTTCCTTGAGACTCCAGATCATCTGAAGCATGTATATCCTGAATTCTTTATCTGACATTCCATCTGTTGCAGCTATTACCTCTTCTAGAGTTGAGTTGACCTGCATTTCTTGTGGTCCTTTCTTTCCTTGTCTTTTCATACTGCTCGAGTTTCTTTCTGCTTGGTGAAACTGTTGTGTTTTTGAAATTTTCCCTCTATTTATTTATATTGCTCTTGTATAGTTGAAAAATCTCCCTTGCAGGGCAGGTAGTGGCTGTGATCCTCCTCCAATTGGGGTGATCTGTCTACCATGCTGGCGGGCCGCTAGGTCTGCTCTGCCGGTTGGTTGCAGGTCTGTCTACCCTGTAGGCGTGTGGGGCAGCTCTGTCACTCCACAGGTTGCTGGGCCTGACCTGCTGGTGGTTCGCAGGTCCGCCTACCTTGCATGTTCGGGGGGAGGGGGCGGCTCCGCCCCTCAGCAGGCCGCTGGGCCTGATCTGCTGGTGGTCACAGTTCCGCCTACCTTGCAGGTACTGGGGGAGGGGGCGGGCCTGCCCCTCAGCAGGTCGCTGGACCTGTTCTGCTGGTGGGTCGCAGGTCCGCCTACCCTGTAGGCGCGTGGGGCAGCTCTGTCACTCCGCAGGTTGCTGGGCCTGACCTGCCAGTGGGTCGCAGGTCCGCCTACCTTGCAGGTGCGGGGGGAGGGGGCGGCTCCACCCCTCAGCAGGCCGCTGGGCCTGATCTGCTGGTGGTCGCAGTTCTGCCTACCTTCCAGGCACGGGGGGAGGGGGCGGGCCTGCCCTTAGCAGGCCTCTGGACCTTTTCTGCTGGTGGGTCGCAGGTCCGCCTACCCTGCAGGCGCGTGGGGCAGCTCTGTCACTCCGCAGGTTGCTGGGCCTGACCTGCTGGTGGGTCGCAGGTCCGCCTACCTTGTAGGTGTGGGGGGAGGGGAATGAAATTCTTAAGTATGCTTTAGTGTAGTTTTCCTGACCCCTAAACACATGCAAAGGACTGTGACAAATTCAGAGTAGCAATTGAGAAAAAAGAATTTCCTTTGCTAAAAAGATAATGATTGAGTTAGTTTATTTCTTCTCCTAAATGGAAATTAAAAATATGGGCCTCACAACTGGACATGATTTGCACTTACAGTGTATAGACCATAGACTGCCGGATATATAGTGACTTTTGCCTGGTGTCAAATTCCTTTTGAATTTGTTGTTCCCTGTATTTTAGATACTTCTTGTGGATGGAATACTGGCCATCTTTTTCATTCAACTTTGCTTTCCTGCCAAGCAATAATTGGTAATCATTCAAGGGTACACAACAAATCTAAGCTAGTCTAATCATGGACAGGATTACAATTTGTTGTTCAAATGAGGTCACTTTCCCCTAGTTCTTATTTTGAAAATTTTCAAGCGTTAAAAGAATAACACCATGAATACAATCTGTTGCAATCTCCACTTTGGATAATTACTAACATTTTGTGATACTCACAGTCTTTTGCTATAGACATATGCTAAGTTTTGATTTATTAGAAAGTAAGATGCCAACATTATAACACATTTTCCGTAAATCCTTCATCATATATCTCAGGACAAAGAACATTCTTAAATGAAGTACAGTATTGCCATCATTCATGAATGTTCCCCAAATTTCTTTTTTAGGTGCTCCCCTACTCCATAGAATCATGCATTTAATTTGGTTTTATATATTTTAGTCTCTTCCAATTTTCTTTTAAAACTCTTATGACATGGACATTTCTCAAGCACTCAGGAAGTTTATGTTAAAGAATGTCTCACAATCTGGATTTTTCTAATTAATTCCTTAAGTTAGCTTTAAATTAAACTTTATGGCAGGATGACTACATAGTTAAAGCTATGGGCATTGGGAATGTTTAATGAGTGGAAGGGTGCACTGTTAGTCATGATGCCAAAACCACAGGTATAAACTAGGATGTGTGGCCATACCAATCATAGGAACCCCACCTGCAGTCAAAATGGCAGTCCTATAATGGAAACAAGATCTAAACCAGGTAAGTCAGAGTCTTTTCTTGAAAAATCTTATATTGATATGAGGAAAGAAAACTTAAAATGGTCACTAAGCTATTTGTAAGTTGGAAAAGATGGAAAGATACACAGAAGGCAAGAAAATGGAATAAGTGAATTCTGTCATCAATAAATAGTTGGTTTCAGATCTCTTCAAAATTAGATTTACCTTTGCTCTTTAAAAAGTTTATGCACATTTATTATGGTACCACTGAATAGTCTAAGGGCTTTATATGCACTCAATCATTTAGTTCTCCTAATTGTTTTATGAGATAGTTTTATAAAAATTCTTTTTAGTTATGACAATAGAGTGTATCTTGACATAATATATTTACTGAGAGAATTTTTATAGAGGCCAAGAGAGGGAAAAGTTTAATTTACTTACAGATATTGTACATCAATTTCTTACATGGTAGAAAACCAAAATAAGAATCAGGAACACATGGTCTTGACTATAGTAGTAAGAATACACCTACTGTTTACTACTGTTCACTACTGTTCTTAGTTCCTTGAATTTCTCTCTGCGATCTTAGTCTATTTCAATACACACATTGCTCGTCATTCTTTAGGAATCGAGGAATCCAATCAACTCTGGAAATTTCAGGTATTCATGGCTAAAGTCGCTTTCCCAGGCTGTTTTTATTTGCCTTTTAGACACAGAACTTCATTACTTCTAGGGATGTGCTCTTGATTAAGAATTCTCCAACAAATAGTTTGTAGGGCCTTTACAGGATGTTGTCATGGTTATCGGAATAATGAAAGAATTTTGGCATAGACCGGTTGAAGTTTTGATAGTTACTGTTTAGTCAAACCAATTAAAACATTGAGAACATCAATTAAGAAGAAATAATCTTCCACACATTAAACGTCTTTCACTGTATTATCCCTCTAAGAGCAAATTGTTTTGTGAGACGCTCTTCTTAATGTGTCAGAAGACTGCATAGTCAGTTGTAAAATGCGAAACAGAAGTTAGCATGAAAGAAGTGGTCTTCCTGGTGACAAGGACAGATGACAGGGTATTGTGAAATTTTAATATGGGGCAGGATTTCTTAAAATTGCTTCCATGTTTGCTGAGGTAATTTGCAAACGAGACGTCGAGTCAAACCTTCCATTGGTATCATAATGCACACCAGTGAATAAAATCCAAAAGTTAACATAGGTACAGTTTAACATCAAGTCACTTTCCTGTCATTTCATGTACATCAAATATATCAATTCATAAGACTCCAGCTCTAAGTTTTAGGATAGTTACCTTTTTAAAGATGAACCATATAAAGGAAAACTTTGTGCATGGTACATGTTACCATGACCATTTTTTTCTCTGTTATCCATCAGTTGTCCCTGTATGTTGAAGGCCATCATGTTCTCAGTATTTTTTATGAATGAATTTGAAATTGAAGTTGGACTAAGAAGATAAAAGGAGTGAAATATATGAGTTAAAGGAAACTGTGTTTTGTCCATCAGCCAGCTTTCTTAAATTTTTGTAAAGGAGTTGTCAATTTTTTTTAATTAAAAAAATTTTTAGTTGTAGATGGACACAATACTTTCATTTTATTTATTTATTTTTATGTGATGGTGAGGATTGAACCCAGTGCCTCACATTTCTCTTTAAGAAGGAAAAGTTGTGGCATTGAGTTACTTGTTTAAGGTTAATTATAGATGGTAAATCTGGGACTAAAACTCAGGTCTTTCCCACTGGGAAGAATGAAAAGTTAAATATGTTAATTATTCTGAAAGATAAATAGATGACTAGGTAAAGAAAATGTGGCATATATACAATGGAATATTATTCAGCATTAAAAGAGAATAAAATCATGGCATTTGCAGGTAAATGGATGGAGCTGGAGAATATAATGCTAAGTGAAATTAGCCAATCTCCAAAAACCAAATGTTGAAGTATTTCTCTGATTTAAGGGTGTTGATCCATAATATGCTGGGGTCGGGGGAATGGGAGGATTAAATGAACTCTAGATAGGGCAAAGGGGAAAAGGGGAGGGAGGTGAAGGGAGGGAATAGAGGGGTAGGAAAGATGGTGGAATGCGATTGTCATCATTACCCTAAGTACATGTATGAAGACATGAAGGCTGTGACTCTACTTTGTGTACAACCAGAGATATGAAAAATTGTGCTCTATATGTGCAATATGAATTGTAATGCATCCTGCTGTCATATATAACAAATTAAAAGTAAAAAATAACCCATATACATTAAAAATATGTTTACAAATGCTGTGGATTCTTTTCCTGTCATTACATGTTGGTGTTCAGGAAGGAACGATGTTGAGTGGATAAAAGAAAGTAATCTAGGGCATGCAGGTCATGAGGTGAGCCTTAATCTACAGTATTTACTGAATATAAACAATGTGAACTTCCAGTTATTTACAGTCTTTGTAATTTATGTCCTTTATACAGGAAGAGAAGCACACACTAATTTTTATCCATTCGGATAATAATACATGAAATATAGATTAGGGTTTAGTACATTAGTAACATTGTATCCCTGCAAAATTCCAGAATTTAGGATATTTTTGCATACACTTTCCCCAGCATCTCTTATTTCCCGGGTGATGAGAAATAAAGTCTTATGGTACCAGATTATGTTTTCAGTTTATAGTGACTGACTGTAGGTGGAGGTATTTTATTCAGACTTCATTTCTTTTAGTTCTTTTGCCAAGACTGGACTAATTTTCAAGAGTAGGCTGAGTTATTTTTTACTTATGTCACATATGTATTTTTCTCTTATCTGCTTTCCCTTGGTAGAAACGATTTGTCCTTTTCCTTTAATTCTGTGGGAAATGTACATTTATGAACTTCCCACACTCTCCCCATTAAATATAAATGTAAACGTGGATTTCATCTTATATTAATTCCTCAAATGCTGCTATCAGAAAAGACATTTTAAACTGTCATAACAAGACCTGGTAGGTGAGAGCAGACTTGGACTAGGCGTAGAGTATGCTTCAGCCCTTGTTACAAGTTCACGTTCATGTCACTGCATTCCTATTCTAACTCCCATAACTAGTCAGCAATGACAAATGAAAATATGAGATATTTCTTTGCATTGGCCAAAATCACAATTTAAGAAGACATGGTTTCCTTAGTTATTTTTAAATTATACTATTTATAATACTTGATAGGGTTAGATGGAAAAAAAAATCCAAACATTTTTTTAAAAAATAAAAGATCTTGAAATGTTTAGCTGCATAACTAGTGGAATATTTTCTTGTGTCTTCATGGGAACAGGTATTCTAATGGGATCCAGAGCTAAATAAGATGTGAAACGTAAATATTTTAAATGTTCTGCAGTGTAGTCTAAATTTAAAAATAAGGCGACAAATGCCATGGATTCTCTCCCTAGAAAATTGTTTTATGCATGTGTATGTGCACATGTTTTTGATTATAATTTATTTGTGAATCTTCTGATGCCAATTCAAGGATCTCCAAATTTATGGTCCCCTTATAATATATGCAGTCACAATGTAATTACTAGGTAGTATATTTTTAAGTAATGGAGGCTGACTTGTATTATGTACCTATTTGGCATTTCGGCTTGACCCTGGCTGGAGCGGGGCCACTCTTCTCTCCTCTGTAGCTGGACTTTATTGTCATTAAACATGGGAAAAATCTCATAAATTTTCCTCATCATAATCACCTTTATTGAAAAATATATTTTTAAATGGCAACAGATGAAGACTCAGCATTTCACATTTCCCTGATTCACTTTCTATCCATTTTGGGTTTGCTGGGTTTTTAGTGTTTTATTTTTGGTTGGGGCTTTGTTGATTCCCTCCCCTACCCTAATATCTTCCCTTAAATAACAGAATTTGAGTTCTGTCTCTATTTACAACTTTTCACTCCTTTGCTGCCTTCATGAGAAAGGATGTTGCTTTGTCAGCAAGGGGAAGAAACTGGAATTTGCTGTTGCCTACAAGTTGTTAGGTAAAGGACTACATCATTTCTCTACTTTCTTGGTGGGGGATTGAGTGTTGTTCTGGTGATAAAATAGAACATACGTAACCGGGCCACAACAACAACAACTTCACATATTAGTGTAAGAACTGAACTACCATTCCTTTGACAATTACCTAAATTTATCTATACATCCTGGTCTTATGAAGCCATATGTGAAATAATAACTGCTATAACTGGTAAAGATCGACTACCAAATTCAAGAAGACCTCAGACCTTTTGATTCCCATGGAGGCCCATACCATTAAAATACCTTGAAGTCAATCATCTGCAAAATCATGATAACTTTAAGGGTGCGGGGAGTTGCCTACAGCCACCAACTGTGGGCTGTCTTTGTTTTTGCAAGGCAATCTGTTAGAAGCCTGGCAATGTAAAAGAGAGCTGGCACAATGACGACCCGAGTATTCTGTGCATGGGAGATTACTGGCTGACACAGTTTAGGACCCGTCCTAGGCATACAGATTGATGGGACAGGGAAGCTTAGCAGACATACAACTGGAATTCCTAGTGGAATAGTTCAATTTAAACTCTACCGAATTTGGATACTCCCACAACAAAAATCTTTAGCCTTGCTTCTGTTGGAAAGAATTATTGAAATAAATTCCAGTTAAAGTTGAAATGATTATGACAAGTCTGTCTTATAACGATGTGGTGAATGTCTAGACTTAGCTCTAATTGGTCTTATTTTAATGTGTTTATTGTTTAATTGCTTGTAGGAATGATTTATTCTTTCATAGAACTGAGATTAATGGCAACTGGCGGCTTTATTGGCATTGCTATCAGAAAAATGACCAAAGTCTCAAAATAGAATTAAGGAGACAGATTCTAGGCACTTAGGAATGTCAGACTAATGTAATAACATGAAAACTGTATTCCACAAGTGTTACTACTTCAGTGATTTTGTAGTGTGTTCATTAATGCTATTTTTTAATTCTCAAATTTTAATGTATGGGTTGAGATTATATTATGGTGTTGAATATAATTTCCTTTTGTGGAATGTGTAGGACTGATATTTGAACAATGAATAAAAATTCAGCATTTCAAATCATTAACCTGAAAGTATCAGCTTTTTTATATCTTCATAATATTTTTGGTGGAAGTGTGAAACCTATATAAAGGAATAATATATTTTGAATATTTGACTTTTGTTGATTGCTCTAACCCTTTTGTGTATATTTGAAATCTACCTAATATTGGTAGAAGTTATATGTGGCTTGTCAATTACATTGTCTCTGTTGGTAGATGAAAATGATAGCTTCTTTGTATATTCACGTTGTTGTTGTGTATTCTATTTCAGATTTTCATCTAAACAGATGGAATTGGAAGTTTGAAGGGTAGGCATTGGGGAATATTTTTTTTCTTTTTTGGTATCAATAAATTTATCATTACAGTATAGATTAAATATGATAAGAATTTTCCAGAGAATAAAGTTTGGTACTAGAGGGGAATGCATTTAAGTGGGGGAAAAGAAAACAATGTAAAATGTAAGAAATTCTATGATAGCTATTTGGTAATACAGAAGGAAAACTCAAGATTTCAGTGCATATATGTGTTGAGGGCCACAGCCGAGTCAGGATGACCCATGGCATTTTGCCAGAAGTAGTGGTTGAGAGGTGACGCCAGCGAGTTCTCGCGGAGTTCCCGTTGAGTTCCAGTTGAGCTCTCGAGGGGATTCCCAGAGAGTTCCCATTGGTTGGGGAAGTGCCGGAGGAGGGATATTTCCGGTTGCTGGTTCCTGGACGAGCCGCGTGGCGTTCGGGAGTATTTCCCGGGGAGCGTGTGGAGTGTGCTGGTGGAGTTCAGAAATAAAGTTTGTTCCTGCTTCAGTGGCTCGTGATTTGTGCCCAGCCAGACTGCGGCATATATGGATATATAACAGTTATGGAAATTTGCAGGTACCTCATTATTAATCAAACTGAAATATCTAGATAGTCCAGAAAACATAGTACTCTTATTTTGTAATGTTCATTTCTTTGTTGTGAAACATTAATATATAATTAGAGAAATTGATGTATACTTGTCATGTGAATAAACAGTTCTGTGGTGAATACTGGGTAGCCACCATCATTGAGGTCAAGACATAGAATGTAGCTGGCTCCCTGGAAGTCCAAGGCCCTTCTGACTCTCTCTAAACATAGCCCCATCTGTTTGACTTGGAGGGATACATTCTAGGGTCATTTGTCATGAAACTATAAAGAAAAGAAAGAGATATTAACACCTCTAAAAATGACAGTTTAGTGTCATCTTTTTTAAAAGTTCTTTTGAATAGCATCATATATGTCTTTTACTACTTTCTTCATCTTAATAAGATATATCTACATTGATGGCTGTCCTATAGTTGCATAAAATCCTTCATTTTCCTTGCTATAAATTATTTGATTCTATGGGTATACTAAGTTTCTTTCTGTGCTGTTTTAGTAGACATTTGGCTTGTTTCCAGCCACGAGGAGCTGGTATCCTAGTGTTAACATGTACCAGCTTCTGGAGATGTGGATTTGTTGAATGGAAGGCAATATAAATCCTCTGTTTTACTAGATCAGGTCAAGCCATTCTTCAGCAGTGTTTGGGAGTTGCCATTGCCATATCGTTGGTAACACTTAATGTAGAAAATTTTGAAAATTTCTCTCAGTCTGATGGATATATAACAGTTATAGAAATTTGCAGGTACCTCATTACTAATCAAACTGAGAAAATTTTGTATGTTTGTTTGCCATTTAGACTATATTTTTCTTTTATCATTTTGCCTGCTTTCTCCATGATTTGTAGTCTGTATTTTCTTTATAGTTCTTTAAATAAGCATATGTGAAGAGTATATCACTTCCTTTACAAGTAATCTTGTTTGTATCTTATTTAAAATAAATCTTTCCAAATCCTTAAGTCATATATGTTTCTTAATATTTTCTAAGATTAATAATTTATTGTTTTCATTTCAGTCTTTTATCTGTGATTGATTTTAGTAAATTATGTGAAAATGTCATAATTTAATTTTATCTCCTAAGGATATCTAATTTTCTCATAATCATTTAATTAAATATCTGCTATGACTTTACCAATAGACAGTGTCATGAAAGAGTGCCCATAATAATGAGGTCTGATTCCATGGTTTTATTTGTTTGCATTATAAAATAAATATAGATATCCATTTGAGGGAGTCACCCTAATTTGTTCCCCAAAAGCATTTTCTCTATTCTTGGATTTTTGAATTTTGAAAATAAGAATCAGTGTGTCAAACATGAAAAAAGATGTTAAGATTTTTGTTTGAAGTTGCATTGAATCTATACAGCAGAGGAGAATTAATATCTCTAAAGTATAAAGATTTCAACCCATGAACATTTTTTTCTATTTCCATCCAATAGGTCATTTAGAATGTTTTTCAACTAGTTTCATCTTAAACATGTTTTCACAGACTTATTCTTCGACACTTTACATTTTTGATATTATTAAAAATAATGTCACTTTCAATTTCATTTTTAACTACTTGTAGGAGTAAGTTTTCCTATTGATTTTAATATTATGAACCATACTAAAATTTTCTCATTAAAAACTTATCTATAGATTCTTTTTGATTTCATATAAATGCAATTATTTCTTTTGTAAATAATAAAAATTCTATTTCTTTTGTTCCAACCCTTATACCTTTTTTTTCTTGTCTAATTTCACTGATTAGGACCTCAAATACAAAATGAATCATAGTACCAACAGTGGTAAGTCTTGTCCTGTTCCTATATCAAAGGAAATGATTTTCACCAATAATTGAGCTTATGAGCTATGTTTTATAGATATTATCTAACTCAGGAATTGGTAGTATTTGTATGACTCATGGGCCAAATCCAGGATGCCACTTATGTTTGTAAATAAAGTTATGTCAGAACCCAATCCCACCCATTCATGTGTATATTGTCTGTGGATGCTTTCACAACACAATCATGTAGTATGATAGAGATCAGATGACTGCAAAGTTGGAAATATTTATCTGGTACTTTGAGAAAAAGTTTGCTACCTCCTTCTTTTACAGATTAAAATGTTCTCTTCTATTTTTGCTACATTTTTTTGCCATGAAAAAATATCAAATATTATTGAAGGCTTGTCTTGCAATTCCTGCATTGAGATAATGTGATGATGCAATGAACTAAATTGCCTTTCTCATGTTAAACTGAGTTTATATTCCTGGAATAAACTTTCATTTGTTTAAATGTACTATCATTTTTATGTATTGTTGGACTTTGTTGCCTTTCTGTTGAGAATTTTTCCATCTTTGTTTATAGTTAGATTTATCTGTTATTTTCCTTTGCTTACTGTTCCTTTGGGTTTTGATATTGGAGGTATGCTTGCTTCTTAAAATAAGCATAAATTGTATTTGGATAACTATTGAATGAAGACATTTGTGCCCGGAGTTTAGTTGTGGGAAGATTTTTTCATTGTTCATGCAGTTTGTTTCATGGCTGTAGGATTATTCATATTTCTTTTTCTCTTTGAGTATAGTTCTATTTTTCTGGGAATTTGTCCATTTGTCCTAAATTCATATTTATGGGCACAAGCTATTCATAAAATTTTCTTAAACTCTTTAATGTCTGCAAGATGTTACTTTTGTCATTTGAATATATGTTATGTCTTCTCTCTCTTTTACTTGTTCACCAGTTGTTTATTGGTTTCATTAATCTTTTTATTTTTTTTAAATTTTTTCTTTTTAGTTATGAAAGTAGAATGTATTTTGATATATTATAATACATGGAGTATAACTTCCCATTTTTGTGGTTTTCTCATGATGCAGGAAGGTTATGTCTGATTTCTCATAACACAGGAAGGTTATGTTTTATTTATTTTACTATCTTTCCCATTCCCATTGCCCTTCCTTTCCCCTACTCTGCTCTGTCCAATCCAGTGAACCTCCTCAACCCCCTTTGTAAGTCAGCATCCATATATCAAAGAGAACATTTGGCCTTTAATTTTCTGGGATTGTCTTATCTCACTTAGCATGATAGTGTACAGTACCATCCATTTACCAGCAAATGCCATAATTTCATTCTTTATGGCTGGGTAATATTCCATTGTGTATATGTACCAAATTTTCTGTATATATTCATCTGTTGAAGTGCACCTAGGTTGATTCCATAGATTACCTATTGTGAATTGAGCTGCTATAAACATTGATGTGGCTGTGTCACTATAGTATGCTGATTTTAAGTCCTTTGGGTATAAACCAAGAAGTGAGATATCAGGGTCAAACAGTGGTTTCATTTCAAGTTTTCTAAGGAATATCCATACCACTTTCCAGAATGGGTGCACCAATTTGCAGTCCCACTAGCAGTGTATGAGTGTACCTTTTTCCTCACATCCTCACCAACATTTATTGTTACTTGTATTCTTAATAGCTGCCATTCGGACCGTAGTGAGATGAAATCTTAGAGTAGTTTTGATTTGCATTTCTCTAATTGCTAGAGATGTTGAACACTTTTTTCATATATTTGTTGATCAATTGTATTTCTTCTTCTGTGAGGTGTCTGTTTAGTTCCTCAGTCCATTTATTGATTGGGTTATTTATTTTTTGGGGGGTTAAGTTTTGTAAGTTCTAATAGTCTTTTCAAAGAACTGACTCTTAGCATTGTTCTTCTCTGCTTTGCATGTGTTTTCTAGTGCATAAGTTTTCTTACTAATAGTCTCTTTTCTTTTTATTGGGGGGGTTAAATTTGATTTTATCAAATTTTTAAAAAATTAATATTTAACTCATTATTTTTAGCTTTTTTTTTTTTTTTACTTTTTCAACATGTTATCCACCATTGACTACAAATTCTTCTAAAATAAGCAAATGTTCTTAATTTTGGTAACTTCTATTTAAAATTTTTTAAATTTATAACCTTTTCTGGTTTCTAACATATATGTAACCCAGGGGGATTTTCTATTTTTTAAAAATTTATAGATTAATTGCATTAAATTTATAAAGCTTTCTCCATAGGATATTGTTTTAAAATTTGTTGATACTTACTTTATCACTCAACATATGGTCAATATGTGTTCCAGGTAATTTGTAAAGAAAGAATATTTGAGAGTAGATGGATATATCATTACATATGTCCATTAAGTTTATAAATCTTGTTCTGTTGTTTGATATCAATATATTTTTTGCCTGATTGTTCTATGAATTATTGAGAAAAGTATATTGAAATTTCAAACTACAGTTGTGAATTTATCTATAATTCTTTGTTCTGTTAATTTTTACTTTAAATATTTGAGATCATGTTTGAGGCCATATTATTATAGAAAAACTAGAGAAGGAAAGAAAATGAGATTGCCTAGGAGAACCCCTCTTCCACAGAAAACCTAAAGCAGAGGATGAGGATTTAAGGTGATAGTCATGAGCCTTCATCATTGCTCAAAAATATATTCACATATCCTTTCTCCTTTCATAACGATCAGGTCTGTGAATTAAGTCAGGCACTGTTAATCAATCCTGAGGATTTTAAGGTAAGTGTATCACCCTAAATCACAGGCTACTTAAGAATAGGGTCAGGTCCAAGAAATGAGTTTCTAAAATCATTTCCCAAGTCTGTTCTACCCTCTCCCTTTAACACGCTTCAGTCCAGACATCCTGGCTTTCCTGCTACCAACTTCCAGCTGTTCAGGGCACTCCACTCTTAGGTGTTGGTGGTTGGTGCTCCGTTTACCAGGGCAAGTAGATCTCTGTTCATATGTATGTCAACTTTTCAGAGAGACCTTTCCTGACCATTCTGATCATTCTCTATTCTCTTAGTGCTCTATTCTTTAGAGCACTTGATGCTATCCCACTTGATAATATCTATTGGTGTATATAATTATCATCACTCTCCTCTCTAGTATATAAGGTGCCAGACACCAGGGTCTTTATTGAATTCACTCTGTGTTTCCTACAACAGCTGACATACAGTAGGTGCTGAATAAGTTTTGATTGACTGACTTAATGAATGAGAGAATTAATCTTACCAGTACATTGATTTATCAAAAACATTTAGATTGTTCAAGAAATAAATAATTATTGAGGTTTCCTGGATGAAAGAAACTCTTTTAAGCATGACAAGTAGAAAAAAACAAGATTACTGACTTCAGACAGATTATAGATAAATCCATATATACAAGCAATAATAAGGTAATCACAGATCTATAGACAATTAATAGCCAAATATATTATCTAAACGATAAGTGTGGGGAATTTCATGCAAAGAAGCATTGCTGTATTTGTAGTACAGAGAACAAAAGGAATGTAAAATGTATGAGTTGGGTACATCATTAGTTGTTTAAGAATTGCCTTTTCTGTTAAAAGGAAGGAGAAAAAGGAGATATTTGAGTCATGAAGATGAGAGATTAGCAGGACCTAATTTATCCCTTTACCAGACTGCCAGTATCTCCATTGCAGAAACTGTGTTGTATTCATTCCTCATCCCTAGGCATGAACTAAAGAACAAAAGAGCAATAAGTTAGACCTATTGTCAATCAATCTATCCCTGTATTTATGATTCGAGATCAGCAATGGAATATAATTTGTAGGCATCTTGCAGCCACGGATCCACTTTGCTTTGTAAAGTTAATTGCTAAATGTAAGAGTAGGCTGGTGGGTTTATATATCATTACACCCTAAAATATGTAGCTTCTTCTGTCCTGTCTTTCCTCTGGCTGAGAGACAAAGATCCCAGTTTTGTAATCCTGCTTAAAACCTCGCTTTGATCCTAAATGACAAAGAATGTCATTCTACTCATTGTGAATTAAGTCCCCTTCACTTGCTTAAGCAGTACATGTCTACATCCTCATTTTAAAATGTGTTATAGAGAATTTCTATACTTGGATTCCAAAGAGTTGTAGAAAAAGGATTCCTCTAATGAAAATATATTTACATTAGGTTTTAGTGGCATCATGATTAAAAGGATCATGTTTATTTTGTTTTTCATTATTACTTAGTCTTCATTATATTTGACTAGAAGATTAGTAATTCCCAGAAAAATAATGATTCTCACATATTTTATATCTTAAAATAATATTCTACCCACCAAATTTTCATTCTTAAATAAATCCATAATAAGAATTCCATCATTAATTTCAGCAAACTCTACAGCTTGAAATATTTTAGTTGGTTGACTCTAAATTATATATTGACATTAAGGTGAAGTTTCTTTAAGATCTGTAAGCAATGAAAACACCACATTTCTTTTTCCTTTAAATTGACCATAAAACCCTCTCGGTTTTAATTTCTCTTCTGACCTAGGAACATATCTAGACCTATAAAGAATGCTGGCTCTTTGGGGAAGATGCCTATTGGATCCTGATGCTCTTCTTTTCTACGAATTCTCTGAATTAATGGGGTGTTTTTGTGACAGACCTTTGTGTTTTTTATTTCTAAGTGCCTTGGAATTTTAGATCTTTGTCCCAGACCTCTCTCATGAGAATTAAACTTACTTGTCCCAATTCCTACCCACTGTATCCATTTGGTGATTCCACAGGTGCCTCAAATATCTCAAAACAAATCCAGCTACTTCCCAACACACCTGCTGGCTCCTGATCTGCTAGTTTTCAATCTCAAGCACCCAAGGGACAAACTAGAATTTTTAAAAAACATTCTGACTCACAAAAATGTTATCAATTTTTTCCTGAAATATTTTTGGAAATAAAATATTTTTTGCCCTAAATTAAAAAAAAAAATCTTCCTTTCATCCTCATTTCTCTGTCTACCACTTACTTGCCCAATTACTTTTAGGCAAGTTACTTAATTTTCTACTCTAGTGTCCTCATCTGTAAAATGGGGATAGGAATAGGTCTTACCTTATAGGATTTTTGTGAGCATTAAATGAATTAATTCATGTTTGATGCTTACAAGAGTGTCTGGAAAATAGCAGATCACACAACATGCTCAAGTTATCTTCATCATCATTATTTCTTCTACTACTATCAACCTACCTAAATTTAGGTTCCATGGGCTGCTGTCTGGATTGTTTCACCAGCCCCTTCACATTCCCTTCTGCCTCTTTTCTTTTTTTTATTTTTAATGTTTATTTTTTAGTTGTACTTGGATGCCATACCTTTATTTTATTTATTTTTATGTGGTGCTGAGGATCAAACCCAGGGCCTCACACATTCTAGGCAAATGTTTTACCACTGAGCCACAACCCCCAGCCCCTCTGCCTCTTTTCTTGTTCTCAAATTTGACTTCAACAATGCCTTCAGAATACTCTGTCTAAATTGTAAATTGAATTTTTTGGCCACCTTGCTTAAAATCCTGTGATATTTTCTTTTTTTTTATTGATTGTTCAAAACATTACAGAGCTCATGATATATCATCTTTCATACATTTGACTCAATTGGGTTTTGATCTCCAATTTTTACCCCAAATACAGATTGCAGAATCACATCTGTTACACACTCACGTTTTTACATAATGGCATATTAGTGACTGTTGTATTCTGCTACCATTCCTATCCCCTACTATCCACCCTCGCCTCCCCTCCCCTCCCATCTTCCCTCTCTACCTCCTCTGCTGTTGTTCAATTCTCTCCCCCCTTTTTTCCCCTCCTCTTTGCCCCTCACAACCTCTTATAATTTTGTGTATCATTGAAGGTCTCCTACCATTTCCATATGCTTTCCCTTCTCTCTCCTTTTCTCTCCCCCCATTCATCTTTGTTTACTGTTAGTCTTCTCCTCATGCTCTTCCTTCCTGTTCTGTTCTTAGTTGCTCTCTTTGTATCAAAGAAGACATTTGGCATTTGATTTTTAGGGCTTGGCTAGCTTCACTTAGCGTAATCTGCTCTAATGCCATCCATTTCCCTGCAAATTCTATGATTTTGTCATTTCTTAGTGCTGCATAATACTCCATTGTGTATAGATGCCACATTTTTTTTTATCCACTCATCTATTGAAGGGCATCTAGGTTGGTTCCACAGTCTAGCTATTGTGAATTGTGCCGCTATAATCATTGATGCAGCCGTATCCCTATAGTGCGCTCTTTTAAAGTCCTCAGGGAATAGTCCGAGAAGGGAGATAGCTGGGTCAAATGGTGGATCCATTCCCAGCTTTCCCAGGAATCTCCATACTGCTTTCCAAATTGGCCTCACCATTTTGCAGTCCCACCAGCAGTGTACAAGTGTACCCTTTTCCCCACATCCCCGCCAACACTTATGGTTATTTGACTTCATAATGGCTGCCAATCTTACTGGAGTGAGATGGTATCTTAGGGTGGTTTTGATTTGCATTTCTCTGACTGCTAGAGATGGTGAGCATTTTTCCATGTACTTGTTGATTGATTGTATGTCCTCCTCTGAGAAGTGTCTGTTCAGGTCCTTGGCCCATTTGTTGATTGGGTTATTTATTATCTTATTGTTTAATTTTTTGAGTTCTTTGTATATTCTGGATATTAGGGCTCTATCTGAGGTGTGAGGGGTAAAAATTTGTTCCCAGGATGTAGGCTCTCTATTTACCTCTTTTATTGTTTCTCTTGCTGAGAAAAAACTTTTTAGTTTAAGTAAGTCCCATTTATTTATTCTTGTTATTAACTCTTGGGCTATGGGCGTCCTATTAAGGAATTTGGAGCCCGACCCCACAATATGTAGATCGTAGCCAACTTTTTCTTCTATCAGACCCAGTGTCTCTGATTTGATATCTAGCTCCTTGATCCATTTTGAGTTAACTTTTGTGCATGGCTAGAGAAAGGGATTCAGTTTCATTTTGTTGCATATGGATTTCCAATTTTCCCAGCACCATTTGTTGAAGAGGCTATCCTTACTCCATTGCATGCTTTTAGCCCCTTTATCAAATATAAGATAGTTGTAACTTTGTGGATTAGTCTTTGTGTCCTCTATTCTGTACCATTGGTCCACCCGCCTGTTTTGGTACCAATACCATGCTGTTTTTGTTACTATTGCTTTGTAGTACAGTTTGACCTCCGGTATCGCTATACCTCCAGATTCACACTTCCTGCTTAGAATTGCTTTTGCTATTCTGGGTCTTTTGTTTTTCCATATGAATTTCATGATTGCTTTATCTATTTCTACAGGAAATGCCATTGGGATTTTGATTGGCATTGCATTAAACCTGTAGAGAACTTTGGGTAATATCACCATTTTGATGATGTTAGTTCTGCCTTTCCATGAACAGGGTACATTTTTCCATCTTCTGAGATCTTCTTCTATCTCTCTCTTTAGGGTCCTGTAGTTTTCACTGTATAAATCTTTCACCTCTTTTGTTAGGTTGATTCCCAAGTATCTTATTTTCTTTGAGGATATTGTGAATGGAGTGGTTTTCCTTATTTCCATTTCATAGGTTTTGTTGCTGATATACAGGAATGCCTTTGATTTATGCGTGTTGATTTTATAACCTGCCACTTTGCTGAATTCATTTATTAACTCTTGCAGCTTCTTTGTAGACCCTTTTGGGTCTCTTAAGTATATTATCATGTCATCCACAAATAGCAATAATTTAATTTCTTCTTTTCCTATTTTTATGCCTTTAATTTCTTTTGTCTGTCTAATTGCTCTGGCTAGTACTTCGAGAACTAAATTGAATGGAGGGCATCCCTGTCTTGCTCCAGATTTTAGAGGGAATGCCTTTAACTTTTGTCCATTCAGAATGATGCTAGCCTGAGGCTTAGCATAGATAGCTTTTACAATGTTGAGGTAAGTTCCTGTTATCCCTAGTTTTTCTAGTGTTTTGAACATCAAGGGATGCTGTACTTTGTCAAATGCTTTTTCTGCATCTATTGAGATGATCATATGGTTCTTGTCTTTAAGTCTATTGATGTGGTGAATAGCATTTATTGATTTCCGTATATTGAACCAGCCTTGCATCCCAGGGATGAATCCTACTTGATCATGGTGCACAAGTTTTTTGATATGGTTTTGTATTCGATTCACCAGAATTTTATTGAGAATTTTTGCATCCAAGTTCATTAGAGATATTGGTCTGTAGTTTTCTTTCTTTGAAGTGTCTTTGTCTGGTTTCGGGATCAGAGTGATGTTGGCCTCATAGAATGAATTTGGAAGAGCTCCTTCTTTTTCTATTTCTTGAAATAGCTTGAAAAGTATTGGTATTAATTCTTCTTTGAAGGTTTTGTAGAACTCCGCTCTATACCCATCCAGTCCAGGGCTTTTCTTGGTTGGTAGTCTTTTGATGGCTTCTTCTCTTTCTTCCTTTGTTATTGGTCTGTTTAAATTGTGTGTGTCTTCCTGTCTCAATCTGGGCAGATATTATGCCTTAAGAAATTTATCGATATCTTCACTATCTTCTATTTTATTGGAATATAGGGTTTCAAAATACTTTCTAATTATCTTCTGTATTTCTGTAGTGTCTGTTGTGATATTGCCTTTTTCATCCCGTATGTTGGTAATTTGAGTTCTCTCTCTTCTTCTCTTCGTTAGCATGGCTAAGGGCCTGTCTATCTTACTTATTTTTTCAAAGAACCAACTTTTAGTTTTATCAATTTTTTCAATGGTTTTTTTTGATTCAATTTCATTGATTTCTGCTCTAGTTTTAATTATTTCTTGTCTTCTACTACATTTGCTGTTGTTTTGCTCTTCCTTTTCTTAGGTTTTTTAAGTGTAGTGTGAGTTCATTTATTTGTTGGTTTTTTCTTTTTTTGAGGAAAGAACTCCAAGAAATGAATTTCTCTCTTAAAACTGCTTTTATTGTGTCCCATAGATTCCAGTATGTTGTGTCTGTATTATCATTTGCCTCTAAGAATTTTTTCATCTCCTCCTTTATGTCTTCTGTAACCCATTGCTCATTCAGTAACATATTGTTCATTTTCCATGTGTTGTAGGATTTTCCCTTCCTTCTTTTATCATTGATTCCCAATTTCATTCCATTGTGATCAGATATGGTGCATGGTATTATCTCCACACCTTTATATTTACTGATCATTGCCTTATGGCATAATATATGTCTATCTTTGAGTAGGATCCATGTGCTGCTGAGAAGAACGTGTATCCACTTGATGATGGTTGATATATTCTATATATGTCAGTTAAGTCTAGGTTATTGATTGTGCTGTTGAGTTCTATAGTTTCTTTATTCAGTTTTTGTCTAGTGTATCTGTCTAATGGCGAGATTGGTGTGTTGAAGTCACCCATAATTATTGTGTTGTGGTCTATTTGACTCTTGAACTTGAGGAGAGTTTGTTTTATGAACGTTGCAGCTCCATTGTTTGGTGCATACAAATTGATAATTGTTCTGTCTTGTTGGTGGATGGTTATTTTTAACAGTATATAGTGTCCTTCTTTATCCTTCTTGATTAACTTAGGTTTGAAGTTGATTTTATTCGATATGAGTATGGCCACTCCTGCTTGCTTCCGAGGGCCATGTGAGTGGTATGATTTTTCCCAACCTTTTACCTTCAGCCTGTGTATGTCTTTTCCTATCATATGAGTCTCTTGAAGGCAGCATATTGTTGGATTTGTTTTTTTTGATCCAGGTTACTAGCCTATGTCTCTTGATTGGTGAGTTTAGCCCATTAACATTTAAGGTTACAATTGAGATATGATTTGTACTTCCAGTCATGATTCTTTATTTATTTATTTTAGTTTGGCTGGTTTTACTTTTTGGATATTTTCCTCCCCCTTTACTGAGATACCTCCTGCTGTTAGTTTTGGGCACTATTGTTCAATTCTTCTTCCTGTAGTATTTTGCTCAAAATGCTTTGCAGTGCTTGTTTTCTTGCTGCGAATTCTTTTAGCTTTTGTTTATCGTGAAAGATTTTAATTTCATTGTCAAATCTGAAGCTTAATTTTGCTGGATACAGTATTCTTGGTTGGAATCCATTATTTTTCAGCGTTTGAAATACATTGTTCCAGGATCTTCTCGCTTTCAAAGTCTGTGATGAGAAATCAGTCGTTAATCTAATTGGTTTACCCCTGAATGTAATCTGCCTCCTTTCTGTCATAGCTTTTAATATTCTCTCCTTGTTCTGTATGTTGGCTATCTTCATAATTATATGTCTTGGAGTTGGTCTATTATGGTTTTGAATGTTTGGGGTCCTGTGGGCTTCCAGGATTTAGCAATCCATTCCATTTTTCATCTCTGGGAAGTTTTCTATAATTATTTCATTTAATATGCTATCCATTCCTTTGGTTTGAATCTCTGTGCCTGCTTCTATCCTGATGACTCTCAAATTTGTTTTTTTATGACATCCCATATCTCTTGAATAGATTGCTCGTGGGATTTAAGCATCTTTTCTGTGTTGACTATATTCTTTTCAAGTTGATAAACCTTGTCTTCATTATCTGATGTTCTGACTTCTACTTGATCAAGTCTGTTTGTAATATTCTCGTTTGAGTTTTTAATTTGGTTTATATTTTCCTGCAATTCTAGGATTATTGTTTGATTTTTTTTAAGATCTCTATCTCCTGGTAGAGCTCATTCTTTGCCATTTGAATTTGTTTGTTTAATTCGTTTTCAAAATATACTTTTATTGCTTGGACTTGCTGTCTCATGTCTTCCCTAATATTCCTTTCCATTCAAGTTAGGTATGCCTTGAGTTCTTTCCCTATCCCCGCTTCTCATGTTTCTATGTCCTCCTGTAGAATTAAGTTGTCCTGCATTGTTTGTACTCCTTTTTTCCCTTGTTTTCTCATGTTGTCCACGTTACTTTCCAGCTCTATTTGATTGCCGTGTTTCTGCTCTCTTCTATAGATTTGTTTTGGTTCTGTATTACTCTGTTGTCTCTCCTTTGTGTTGTTAAACTATGCCTGCTAACGTGGATTCCGCTGGGAAGGAATTCCGATGGCCGAGCTCCAGTGATGTCACTAGTCTGCTATGACGGGCCCCAGGCTCCTTGCCGAGGTGTCCTAATGGGGTGTGTGTGACTGGACTGTCTCTGTTTGGTTTCAGCTCCCAGTCACGGCAGGCGGGCGGTCTCCAGCCACCCAGTATCTCAGGCAGCGGGCGGGTGATCGGTCGCCTGCGGGGGGGGTGGACTCCAGCCGCCCAGTTGCGCGGGCAGCGGGCCGGCTGTTGACAGTCGGCGGGCGATCTCTAGCCACCCAGTTGTGCGGTCGGTAGCCGGCTGACAGGCGTTCTCCTACCACCCAGTTACGCGGGCAGTGGGTGAACTGCCGCTAGCAGGCCTGCGGTTTCCAGCCGCCCAGTCGCGAGGGCCTGGCCTCTAGTCCCCTGGTTTCTCCTGCTAGTCTTGGTTTCTCCTGCTAGACCAGATTTCCCCTGAGTGATGGCTCTTGGCAGTTCAAACTGTACTCTGGGCCTGCTGTTTGTTGGGTGTGGAGGGTGGCTATTGGGAACCCCGGCACTCTATTGTTTTGTTTCCGTTGTGGGGGATATGACTGTACCGCTTCCTTCCCCGTCTGAAATCCCTTACTCAGCCCCGGGGGTCAGTTCGGGCTCAGCCGAATCACAGCCACTTTTCTCCCTGATTGCTAATTTATCGCTTCTCTGCGGCGCCCCGCCTTCTGTAGCCGTGGGGCAGGCCACGCGAATCAGTCAGCCCGGATCTCCGGTCGCACAGTTGGCTCCTGTGATATTTTCTGATAAATTCTTAATCACTAGTTGCTAAAACAATCAATGAATGAGTAGAAGAGTGAAAATATCTCAGATTTCTATAGAGCAAGGTTTTAATACATTTTAAAAATTATGAATAAAGGAATAAAATAACTGGGATTTTATTCATATTGTCAAGATTAATCCTTGTGTTTGTTTATTACAGCCTTTTACTTAGTTATCTTTACTACATGGTATTTTAATTTACAAACAAGTCGCCATCTAGATTTATACTTAATTCATACTGGCTTTTCTTAGGTCTCTCTGTCCTCGGCAATCTCTCACTCAACTTCTAGTTATTTTGTTCCTTTGAAGGCTTTGGTTTTAATTGCTCTAACCACTTTTATTTTTTCCAAATTTTTGGCCGGATGTGCTCTTCCAGCATAATTAGTTTCACTCTTGATCTTTCTTCCACTGTACAGAAAAAAGAACATCACACAATACTGCTTTAGTCTTGTTTAAAAGTACAGCATGGTTTATTCTCAATTTTTACTATATTCTAAACCATTCAAGATGTACTCTTCTTATCTCATTCAACTAATTATTCACTTAAGTATTCTTCTGCTCAAATCCCAAGAAGATAACATAATCCGCAAGTGACAGTAAGGCTGTTTGTCTGCCCATCTCTCAAAAGCCAAAAGTAGGTGTCTTCCACTTCCTTCAGAGTGATTTCCTCTTATGCTTTTACCTTTCCCAAATGTAGGATGCAACCAGATACAGAGATCTGCTAAAACATTTTTTTCAGAAGTGAGTGGATGGTAGTGTTAACCTTGTTTCACCTATTTGCATTCCAACTGAAAATTCCTGAGACCTGAAATGCTGTCCAGGGCCATTTGAATATAATCCTATTGGTGGAATTTAAGGCACATATACTAGGAGTTATCTTGGCACATGAAGCTCTTCCTGGAATTTTTCAATCATCATGAAACCAGCACACGTTTTCCTCCATTATGAAGTCCTAAAGCTTGTGAACTTTATTTATTCTTATAAAATTTATGGTGTACAACATGATGTTTTGAAGTATGTGAGCATTGTTTAATGGCCTAAATTAAGCTAATTAACATATGCATTACCTCACATACTTATTTATTTGTGTTGAGAATACTTGAAGTCTATTCTCTTAGTAATGTTCAATCATATAGTTCTTAGTAACTATCATCAACATATTGCATGATAATAAATCTTGAACTTACTCTACCCGTCTAACTGAAATGTTGATCTTTGATCAACATCTCAGTTCCTACCTAACCCTTGCACACTCTAAGCAAAAAATTTATATATGAAATCTTGTGGTATTTGTCAATCTGTGCCTGGCATGATAAGGAGATTCTTTCTTCCTTAACCTTTACAGGGAAAGCAAATTTAAAAGGATCCCTCTGCTGCTGTTCCATTTCTGCTTTCTTTAGACAACTTCTGTCTATGAAGTGTTTTCCCTACATTTTCCTCTAGTAACTTCAAAGTTCAAGGTCTTACATTAAGATATTTGATCTATTTTTAGTTGGTTTTTATTACAGGGTGAGAGACAGGAACTAGTACCAATATTCAGTGTCTAGCTTTCCCAGTACCATTTGTTCAATGGGCTATCTTTTCTCTAAAGTATGTTTTTGGCATCTTTGTCTAGAATCTCATGGCTGTAGATACATATGTTTATTTCTGGCCATTGGTCTATGATTTTTGTGCCTATACCATGCTGTTTATGCTTCTGTGGCTCTAGTATATTTTGAAATGAAACCTCCAACATTCTTTCTGTTTAGAATTGCTTTGGCTGCTTGGTGTCTTTGGTACATTTATATGAATTTTAGAATTGTTCTTTCTATTTCTGTGAGGTCATTGGTATTTTGATGAACATTGCATTGAATCTGCAGTTTGCTTTGGCCAGTATGACCTTTTTAACAACATTGCTTTTCCTAATCTATAGACATAAGAGGTCTTTCCATTTTCTAGCTTCTTTTTAATTTCTTTCTTCAACATTTTATAATTTTCATTGTAGATATATTTAACCTCTTTAGCTAGATGTATTCCTAAGTACATTATTTTATTATATTTTCAGGCTATTGTGCATAAGATTATTTTCCCGGTTTCTTTTTCAGTGAGTTCATTATTGGTGTTTAGAAAAGCTAATCTTTTTTTTTTTTTTTTTTTGACGTAGACTTTGTGTCTTACTACTTTGATGAATTTGTTTATCAGTTTTAAACCACCATTTGACCCAGAACCTTTTGGGGTTTTCTAACATCTGCAAACAGGGTTAATTTGATCTCCTCCTTTCCTATTTGTATCCCTTTATTTTTTTCTTGTCTGACTGCTCTGGCTAAAATTTCAGGTACTATATTGAATAAGAATAGTGAGCATGTACACTTGTCTTGTTCCTGATTTTAGGGGAAATGCTTTCTGTTTTCCCCTCATTCAGTATGATATTGACTGTGGGTTTTTTGTATATTCATTATATTGGGGTGTGATACTTCCATACCTAGTTTATTTAGGGCTTTTATCATGAAAGGAGGTTGAATTCATTTACTGTTTTTCATCTTTTGCAATGCATGAATTTACTTCTGACCGTTCTGTTCCATTGGCTTATGTGCCTATTTTCATACCTGTAGTTTGCTAAAACTTGAGAACTTTAAGCATAGCCTGGATTCCATCCTCTTGCTTCTTTACATAATGGATCAAGAGAACAGAAAGATGATCAGAAAATGAATATAGAGAATACAGGGATAGATTAAAAAAGGAAACCCAGACCAAAGTGGTAGACATTTTCTTTATAGCAACATTCCCCACCCTTATCCTTTCAGTTTATCACACTGAAGTAAAGATACTTCAAATCACAAAGTATTTCTTGCATTGATTGATTTTTTTCCCATGTCTTCACCACCCTCTTACATTAGTCAAATCAATCATCACTTCTCTCCTGTACCGTAGGGAAAACTTCCTAGTGGGTCTCTTTCCTTCTATTCTTACCCCTTGCAACTTTTTATCATGTATCAAGAGTTCCCCTAATATAAACACATAATATTGATCTGTAGGCTGCAGTTCCTGCTTCTTTCTCCAGCTACTTTTTTTTGGTCTTATTTTTACTTGTAAAAAAATTAAGATATAATTTACAAACAAAATGGCAAATATTTATAGCACACAAGATATTTTGATATGTGCATACATTGTGAAATGATTAGATCAAGCTAATTAACATCCATTGCTTCACATATTTATCATTTTTATGGTAAAGACATTTACGCTCTAATCTTGTAGCAATTTTCAAGACTACATTATTATATACTGTAGTCACCAAGCTGCTGTATGATAGATCTCCAGAACTTATTCACCCAAGCCAACTGAAACTTTGTACCCTTTCACTGACATCTCCCCATTCCCCTGCCCAGACCCTGTCACCCACATGACCTCCAGCGTCATCTTGAACCATTTCATTGCTCACAACTAACTGGCACAACTGGCTCCTTGTAGCCCCCAGCTCAACAGCACTGAGGTCTTCTCTGAATCAGGACCTGCACTTGTGCTGTTTCACCTGGAACACTTTTTACTCCATGCATTGCTCAGCTTTCAATCTCAGGTCACTTCCACAGAGAAACCTTCCTAGGTCCCCAAATCAGTTAGTACCCTTTTCTCACCCATGATAGCGATCTGATCTTGTCCTTCATGGTAGTAATCTCACTGGTAATTATGTTTGTTTGCTGATTATTTATTTATATATGGCCCACCCAGACTGGATTAGACTGTCTTCTGTTCTATACTTATCTCTTGACTGAGGCCCCATTGAGGATACTTTTGGTGTATTTTTCTCCATTTTAACACTTAACAAACTAATTTGATCATCTGTTAATTTTTCTGTTTCCCCAGTAAACTGTAAGCCACACTACTGGGCCTTTTTGCTTTGTTTTATTTAATGTATTAGCAAATTCTTTGCAAGGAGTAGTTACTTAATAAATGATGATATAATTAAAGTATGCAGATGATATAATTAAACTATACCTGGGTTGGGCTGTGTGTCTGGTGGCCAGATGAATGAGAGATGGGAACTAGTAAGATTCTAAGAGGCTTGATTATGCCTGCTGTTTTAGTTGTATGGGATGCATTCTTTTTATGTATGGGATGGTACTCATTTGAATTTTAGAACATTACCTATTCCACTCTTTTATATTTATATAAGGTTATTTTTCTAAATCCAAAACATCTCTAACTTAAATTTTATGCTTTGCTTACTCATTCATTGTATAGAAGTTTACAAATCATAGGAGCAAATAAAACAAACAACTCCTGTCTTATCCTGCATCTGCATGTTTTTGTTTCACAAGTATGGACATTTTATCCATGCCAGCACAGGGGAGTTCAACCAAACAGATTAGAGAGGTTACCAAGAGCATAGTTGAGCAAGATACATAGTCCCTTAGCCCCACATGGGAGAGAGAGGGTGGGTGGGGGAAAGAGGGGTGGGAAATGATCAGAAGTTCTGCATCAGAGGAAAACCTATGTTGGTGGGGAAGTGTTTGAATGTCTGATAAGGAATTGCCATTTATTAGCTATTTGGCCCTGGACATGTCAGTCTCTATGGACCTCAGTTCCTTTTCTTATGGATGAAAGACTAAGCCCCACCCGTGAGGAATACTTTCCTCTCTATGAATGTTCAATTCTTATTTTCTCCATAATAATGGAAGAGTAAGAAAGTGTATATTGTTATGTGCAACTAATAAAAAAAGAAAAGAAAAGAAAGTGTATATGAGAAAAAAGGGTAAAAAAAGATACTTTTACAGAATAGAAAGTGCTAAAAAGAGTCATGGAAGTGGTTATGAAAGGAAAAAAATGCAAAATAAGGATTTAGATTCCCCCAAATTTATTTTTTAACAAACATTACTATAATGCTAAAAAATTATTTATATATCATTGACTATGTGCCAGGCATTGTACTAAGTGCTTTACAAATGTTATCCCCATTTCATGGCTGAGGAAATTGGGACACAGAGAGGTTAAGCAACTTAAGTCAGGTCACATAGCTAGTAAGAACTGAGCTGGGTTTCACACGTAGATAGTTCTGAATCCGGAGTTCCTGCTTTTGTCATGTTCATTTTACTGTTACAATGTACCCTACATTTCCTTATTGAAAACCTCTACATCAAAGACAAAAACTTATTGAACTGTAACAAAAATAATAAATCACTCCAGACGTATTTAGGCTAACACATACCCTATTTGTTTCTGTGTAATTACACTTTCTCAAGAGCCTGCCACATTTGGTATCACTGTTTTCTTATGAACTCTTCAAGCAAGACTAATGCAAAATGGAGAGGATTGTTCTTCGTTCAGCTGCAAACCAGGTGGCACAAAGCACAAAGGGGCAAGCCAGGCGCCAGGGACCGTGGAAAGGCGACTGACTCAGAAACACAATTAGCAAGCATTTTCCTTCAAATAATTGCAAACTTTTAAAAAGTTCATATACTGTTTTCCTCCTGCTACCCTATTTAATGGAACAAACAAACAAACTCCATCACGACTATCACCAAAACCCTCTGAAAAGCATTACTATTAAAACTATCCAGATAGTTTGGCTTTGCCTCTCAGAAACCTTTCAAGTTCCAGCGCTATGTGGACCTTGTGCTGCAGGAAGCAGCGTCTCATTAATAAAATAAGGTCCACTTCTTATTGTGGGTCTTTGTCGTTTCTTTCAGTATTGCAAATGGGATTGTTTCATTCTCTAATATAGTTTGGTTTGTATTTAGGAAGTAAGGAATTTAAAGGTTTTAGAGAAGAGCGGAATCAAGGATCGCTGCTGATTTGTTGACATAAAACAAATCCCTCTCCTTTCCTATTGTTTCAGTCTATTGTTATAGTTCATCCTTGAACTCCTACTATTTAGAGTTTAAAATCTTACAGTTGAAATAAAGTGGAAGGTCATTTCTCTTGATTTAATCCTCTCATTTTTACAGAGGCAGGAATAAGACACACAGAATAGTTAAGTGGCTGGCCCAAGACAAGAGAATGGAAAGACAGACTGGCTTCTAGGCTTTTCCATTGCTGGCTCTGTTCTCTCCACACAATACCAGGCTTGAGTCTTTGCTTAGCCTCGGATTCAAGCTCTTATAACATCGCTTCTTTCCTCTTCCCCGGTGAAAAACTATTTTACCACATATCCCTTTATTTTCTGTCTCCCGGTACAAATTTTTTAGAAGAAGACACACATGAGGATCTGGGGAGTTGATGCTGATGTCCAGAGGGTCATTCAGATTTGCTAAACTTCAAGCAATGAAATGTCTGGAGAGTCATCCATCACAGGTACCTGGAAGGGATGCTCGTAGAGAGAGAAGTCCTGACCACTGGGAGTTGGGCCTTCCCCCATCCCTGGGCCTTGCAGTCATATTGTCAGTGTGTGTTAGCACTCAGCTGCATGCCTCCAGTCCTGCTGTGGTGACTGTCCCCTCTCCTTCATCTTCTTTTTATATTTTATTTACATATGCATGTAATCTGTGTTCACATCTTTTTTTTTCCTTATGCTACACTCTTAAGAATTAGAATTGGTATCTCAGGACAAGCCTTATGCGCTCCCTCTCCCCAAACCTTTTTTAAATTTTTTTTTTTTTGCATTTGCTTCGTTCCTCGAGGAAAAGAAGAGAAAATTTGTATTCCATTCATCGAAGTTTATTTAGAACACTCCAGCCCATGGTCATCTCCCTTTCATTTAAGCTAGGACATCTGTGTTGATAGCTCTCTTCTGTTACTTTTTAATGTTCAAAGTCTCCAACAAGATTGTGACCCATCTCAAGGTGTGTTCCAGTCAGTTCTGCTCTGAAGAATAGAACAGGTATCTGTCTAGGGGATGAACTGACTCAAGTCCCTGTCCATTAATCCTTCTTGCTCCCTCATTAGAAAAGATTCTGTAGCTAATTTGATGGATCAGATTTTGGGATGATGGATTAGACCACATCTACCCAAGGGTCAGTATTTGCTAAAAGGTCACCCATGGATGCAACCCTTCCTTTCCTCTTACAGTTGGCAGGCAAGCTGATACAAAGGGCACGTTTAGCTGCTTTATTCTCTACATTCAAACGAGGTAGGCTAGCTGCCTAACAATAAAATTCAGATTTGGGTTTTAGGTAGAATAAAAAATAACCCCTTAAGCCTGAAATTCAATTTACATAGAGCTCTGCATGAGAGTTTCAGGACCATCTGAGCCAACAATAATAAAGTATCCTTTGATTTTTGCCTTTGTACCTTTATTTATGACTCCATCAGATCCTTAGGAGACCCAGTGTACCTGATGCATAGTCAGATGCAAAATCCAGATGCAATTTGGAAGCCCAAATTTCCTCTCCCCTTTGTAATCTCTCTCTTTTCTATCCCCAGGCATCTCCTGCTCTGCTTCCTGTCATGATGCATTTTCTAGAACTTTACATTAATTCAGTGGTGTATTGCATACACTTTCTTTCTTTGGGTTTCTTCACTAAGCATAATCATTTGAATGTTTAGTCAATGGTTTGCCTTTTCACTTTCTTAGTGGTGTCTCACAGAGCAACAGTTGGTAATTTTTATTTTTTTATTTTAGTTTTTATGAAGCTAAATTTGCCAGTTTTTAAATGGTTTGTGTGCTTTATGTTCTAAGAAAATTTTGCCTACCACACAGTCTCATAGACATTGAAATAATATCATGCTTTTATTGTTGTTATCTTCTAACATAATTCTACTGTGAGGGAACATACTCTGAAGAATTTTGATATTTGCAAAATTATTGAGATCTGTTCTGTGATCCTCTGTTCTATCTCAGTGAATATATCATGAACATGTATACTTGAAAATAATATATATTTTGCAGATGCTAATTCTGTTAATTAGGTCTCAGTCTTTCATGGTGGTTTTTGTATTGTCCATGACTTTGATTGTATTTTGTGCTTTATTGCTGCCAATTTTTTCTACAAGTATTTCTACTTTGGTATTAGACTTATATATATTTATAATCTTCCCTTGTTATTTTTTATTAATACTCTTTACCTTGAAGTCTAATTCATCTGATGTGAATAGGGGTGTGCCCATCTTCCTGTTCTGGACTTTTTGCTTAGTTGCGTATTTTTCCATCCATTTAATTTCAATTTAATCTTTCTCTATTCATAAAATGAGTCTCTTTCCCTCAACATGTGTTTTTTCTTACTTTTATTTCCATTCTAAAGATTTCCTTTTATTTGGATTGCTTAGTTAATATGTAATGGAACTTTTGATGTGATTGGATTTATATACATCATATTACTATAAGTGTTTGGCCTCTCTTTTTTTAGTTTACAAAAATGGACATCATTATCCAAAGTACATGTATGAAGACACGAATTGGGTGTCAACCTATTTTATATACAGAGATATGAAAAATTGTGGTATATGTGTGTAATAAGAATTGTAATGCAAAAAAAACCAAGAACATGTATAAAGACATGAATTGGTGTGAACATACTTTATACAAAGACATGAAAACTTGTGCTCTATATGTGTAATAAGAATTGTAATACATTCTGCTGTTGTGTATTTAAAAAATAAAATCAATAAAAAATAATTCCTTTTGAATTATTTATTTCTAAAATTATACATATCTTGTGGGTTTTTTTAGCTGTACTTTTTTGCATTATTTATTTTTAGTGACTTTTCTAGTAATGAAATTATGTATTTATTATAGTTTTATATTCTATTTAGGATTGATATAGTATTGCCTTAGATAAAATGTAGAATCCTGCAATTGTAGGTATTCACTTGCCTTCCTTCTCCACCTGATATTTTTATGCTATAGTTTTATGTGTATCACGTCTATATTTATATTACGATTCTAATAAGACCAGTGTTGAAACTTTTGCCTTAAGCAAGCATATGTATCATTAACAAATTAAGAAGAAAAACTAATGTTTCTGTTTACCCTAGTATTTGTTAATTCCTATGCTCTTCTTTACTTCCTGAGCATCTAGGTTTTTATGTGCTATCATTTTCCTTCAGCCTGAAGACATTTTCTCAGCCATGAAACGGGTACCACACATTTCTTAGGAGTATCATGTAGACATTGTTCTATAAACAAATTATAGCCCTTATTTAAAATGGAGGGTTTATCATACCAGAATAATAAATGTTTTTACATATGAAACTCTAGAAAATTCAGCTGATTTGGTTACATAACTAGTCCATCAAATTGTATCTTTATAAAACAGAGGGAAGGTTCTCTTTGAAGCTATACAAAAAAACTACATTATTATTAAAAGAAAAAAGACTATTTTCATTTGTGAATTGTGAGGGGTTAGTGAGAACAAGATATCATTTAAAGAATGTTTTACCGAATTAAGGGTTTGTAGCAGACCAAGAAGAAAAAGAGTGCTTATAAGGCTTAAAAACCATATTAATTTTTTTTCAAACAAATAATCATTATTAGCTTTCTCTCGTCAGTTCAAACCAGTTTTTCTGCTGTTTAATGAGTATGACTCCACAAGTGTATGATTCCAATAGATAGTAGCACTAGGTACAATCCTTCCCATCAAGACTCTGAAACTGTCTTTGTAGAAGGTCAAATTTATAGAACTTTCATTAAAAATGTGGAAGAGAAACATAGATTAACTGTTGTTGAGCAAAAAGCCCAAATTTCAAAGGGCTGTTTTATCTTACAAAAATGAAACAAACAAAAACAAATTACAACAAGCATATAAGATACTATCAAAAAGATGATCATATTTTACTTGTCAGAGACTAAACCTTGATCTTTATATGACAAACGTTGCAAAATAAACAGTAAAATTGTATTCCTAACCATTGCTGCCAACAGTTGGGGAAGAAAATTAGAATCAGAACCAAACTTGTATAAGGACCAGGAAAGTAAACAAAGTCAGATTCAGAAAAGCAAAGCAAACAGAAATAGAGAAGGTAAATTTTGAAACAAAACAAAACAAAACAAAACAAAAAAAACTGGTCTCTGGGACACAAGGAAAGACATGGATGGACCTAATAGATTCTGCAGCACATTTTTCACATAACATAATTTAATTTGTTCAGCTTGTATGCCTTCTTCCACACATTGGTAAAATTTCCCAAAACTGTCAAAATATGATTTCCACATGTTAAAACATGATATCTTTACAAATATAAAATGAGACCATGTTAAGACTATGTTTAACTCATTAGTGAAGTAACAAGCATACTTGTAAATTTGGTTCCCCCATAATATATTTAATAGTATAGTAATCTAATCCTTTCATTCTTACATATTCCAAGTATGGTACCTTATACATATATGATGTTTATATGTAATCAAAATTTACTCATTTACTGCTTACTTTGACTAGAAAATGTTGCATTCCTAACAGACCTTATTGGTATCTATATTTCTTTCTTTTTTTGAGAGAGAGAGAGAGAGAATTTCTAATATTTATTTTTTAGTTTTCGGCGGACACACATCTTTGTTGGTATGTGGTGCTGAGGATTGAACCCGGGCCGCACACATGCCAGGCGAGCCGCACTACCACTTGAGCCACATCCCCAGCCCCTGGTATCTATATTTTTAAATGCTTTTTATTCTTGAGGCCTTCAAAATTTTTGAAATTCACGTTATTGTATTTTCCAAGTCACTCCTTTGGAATTGTTGACTTTCTGTAGATTTTACATTGAAATTCTGGTTTTATGATGTTCAATCATGCCCACAACCTAATTTGTCCCTTTTCCCTCCTCTCCTTCTTCCCCCGGCCCACTTTCTCTACTTCTTTTACTATACTACTCTCTCCTATTTATTTTTAAAATTGGTATGTTGTAAGTATATTAAGTAGGATTTGATAGCATAATTTCATCAATTTAATTCTGCAGTACCTCCCCTGCCCTTCCCCCTTGATCCCCTTCCTCTACTGAAATCCCTCCTGTTTTTGAGAGATCTACCTTTTTAAATTTTATTCTTTTTTTTCCCTTGTAGCTTCTGCATATGAGAGAAAAATTCAACTCTTGATTTTTTGAGTCTGGCTTATTTCACTTAGCATGATGTTCTTCACTGCCATTCATTTATTAGCAAATGACAAAATTTCATTCTTCTTTATCCACTCTGTATATATGCCACCTTTTCTTATCCATTCATCTGTTGATGGACACCCAGGCTATTTCCATGGTTTGGCTACTGTGAATTGTGCTGCTATAAACATGGGTGTGCATGTATCACTTGAGTATGATGACTTTAATTCTTTAGTATAAATACCAAGAAGTGGTATAACTGGGTCAATGGTGGTTCCATGCCTAGTCTTTTGAGGATTCTCCATACAGATTTCCATAATGGTTATACTAATTTGCAGTCCCACCAATGATGTGTAAGTGTTCCTTTATCCCTACATCCTTGCCAGCATTTATTATTATTTATATTATTGATGCTTGCTCTTCTAACAAAATTCCAAACTCTTAAACAAACATGCCAAGTAAGCTCCATGTATAGATCAAGAGCATTGTTTTGAGAGTTAAGAAAAGTTTAAGCTCCTTTTGCAGGAAAGAAGAATTCATAGACCAACAAAATTGACAAAATATTTATTTTAAATTATTTAAATATTTAAAAAATAACACTAGGTATGAACTCCTTATGTTTGTAGTGCCTATATGATTATATAACCAAAAGTATTTTCAAATTTAGTATAAAAAAGATCTATAAAGCCAATACCAATGAACGTAAGCATAAGTTTTACATGATAGTTGATGTTGTTTTATTGAAATAGAATAATTTATCATGTTGCTCTCAGAAAATAAAAGTTAAAATCTTAAAATGTTAAGAGTTCTAAGACCTAGATAAGTAGTGCCCCATTAAAAAAATTAGTTTAAATTTATTTTAGTATAAATTTATAAAGTTATATCCCTCACAATGCATGTGTATAAACATGTATGTATGAATTAATGGCTCTTACAGTGTTACTATGTATCGTTCATTGCGAAACACACAGGAAAAGTAGAAATGAGGAAAGAATGATTAAAAAATCTGAGTAATGTTAAATAATGTCTCTCTGAACCCCATGAACAATCTGTGTTGTTTCTGGGATCTGTGCATCCTCCTTTGAGGACTGCTAACTTCATGCTGACTTCCATTATAGAATTTCTATAATGAACTTTCTATCCTCACCCCAGTGTGCTTCTTGCACATGGTCCTGTTCTCCAGCACTCCCCTTGGACCCCTCCTGCCCCTCCCTCCAGTGCTAATGTTACACTGACCCATCTGCTGGTGCTCCCATGCGAGCCTTCACAGTTGTGGGGATGGGTGGGAATGGCATGAAAGAGGAAGGAAGCATGTGCTCTGGGAGTGCAAGCCTGGGCAGTGAATCAAGAAACAAAAAGAATCGTGGTGTCCTTTTATAAAAGCATTTAGGACCACTTAGTAAAGCTGCCCAGGTTTGTTATTGGTTCCAGAAATGTCTAGAGGTTCTGTAGTGCCCTGAAATCTTCAACTGTGCAACTACTTTTCATCCTCTGTGCCCCTGGGGTAGCAGAGAGTAACATACTGATATCAGCATAATGAAATAGTAAAAAACTGCTTCCCCCCAGCACAAAGTTCAGTCAACAGAAATTTTCATTCCAATATATGTTGGAATATGTATATTTCCAATCTTTCATTTATGTCTCCTGTTCTTGCTAGAATATAACTGCCAGGGCTCTAAGCAGGACATGTTGGATCATTTTAAGCCAGTTGTCCATCGTCAGACTGTGATGGCTTTCTTTTTCTCACTAATATGCTTTTCACATTGCTATGCCACTTTGTGACACAAGTAAGTAAATAATTAACAACTCTAAGTTCCTGACTTCAAAATGCAGATGATCCTTGACTTACAATGGTGACTTCAAAACACAGATGGTCCTTGACTTATGATGGTTGAACTTACATTTTTTTGACTTTATGATGGTGTGAAAGCCAGTATAAACTATACTATAAAATATGAATTTTGATCTTTTACCAGGTTAACAATACACACACTACCAATATTTTCTCGTGATATTGGGCAACAGCAGTGAGCAGGAGCTGCCAGACAGCCATGAAATAAACAACTGATAATCCTCATTGTGCTGTGTTGCTCAACCATGATGCTTAGTAAATTAGGTGTCTAAAAGCATTTTTAACTTAGTGATATAAAAGTTGAAGAGCATCTGTATACTACAAAATGATGGTAATCAAAGCAGCGTGGTACTGGTGTAAAAACAGATGCATAACGATTGGAACACAATAGAGCCCAGAAACAAGTCCATGCATTAACAACCAACTGATTTTGGATGAAAGTGCCAAGAACACACAATGGGGAAAGAACAGTCTCTTCAATAAATGGTGTTAGGAAATCTGGGTATCCACATGCAGGATAATGAAATCCAATCCTTATTTTACACCATAGACAAAAATGAATCCCAATGGACTTGAAACTATAAAACTACAGAAAACAGGGGGCTGGGGATGGGGCTTAAGCAGTAGCGCACTCTCCTGGCATGCGCGGGGTGCTGGGTTTGATCCTCAGCACCACATAAAAATGAAACATGTTGTGTCTACTGAAAACTAAAAAAATAAATATTAAAAAAAACTACAGAAAACACGGTGGTAAAGCTCCTTGGTGCTGGTCTGAGCAATGATTTTCTTTGGATATAAACTCAAAAGCACAGGTGATAAAAGCTAGAGCAGAAAAATGGGATTGCATTAAACAAAAAATTTCTTCATGGCCAAGGAAATAATCAGCAGCATGAAGAGACAACCAATGGAATGGGATAAAATATTTTCATACCACACATTTAATAAGGCTTACCAATAAAATATTACACACACACACACACACACACACACACACACACACACACACACATCTAATATAGGGAACACAAGCCACAGCAAGGAAACAACCCAATTAAAAAATGGACAACAGACCTGAAAAGATATTTCTCAAAAAAACATACAAGTGACTAACAAATATATGAAAGAATGTTCAACTTCATGAGGAAAATCCAAGTCAACACCAGAAGACATCACTCTGTTGGAATGCCTGCTATCAAGAAGATGCAGATAATATGTGTTGGTGAGATTGTGGAGAAGAGAGAACACTCGCATGCAGTTCATGGAAATGTAAAATAGTATAGCCTTTATGGAAAACAGTATGGAGGTTCCTCCAAAACTAAAAAATAGAACAACCATACCAGTCCACCACTGGGCATATTTCCAAAGGAAATTAGATCTGTGTCAGAGAGTTATGTATACTTCATGTTCATTGTAGCATATTCACAATAGTCAAAATATAGAACCAACCCAAGTATCCATCAGGGGATGAATGGATAAGGAAAATGTGGTACATGTACAGAATGGAATACTATCCATCTGTTAAAAAAAAGGAAAATCTGTCATTTGCAATAGCATGGATTAACCTGAAAAATATTATGTTAAGTGGAATAAGCCAGGCACATAAAGACAAATACCACACGATCTCACTCATATATAGAATCTGAAAAATTTGAATTCTAGAAATAAGAGAAAGGTAATTAGCAGAAGCTGGGGTGGTTCATGTGTGAGAAAATGCAAAATAATTCAGAGGTAAAATGATTGGTTTATGAGAACCTTAATCCAATCAGTGAATTAACCCCCTGAAATGGATAAACTGAGTGGTAACTGTAGGCTGTTAGGATGTGGCTGGAGGAGGTAGATTCTTGGGGTTGTGCTTTTGGGGTATATATTTGGTGAGCTGAGCTTAGTTGCTCTCTCTGCTTTCTGATCATTATGTGAGTCACTTCCTTCCACCACACCATTCTGCCATGATGTTCTGCCTCCACCTTGAGCCCCAAGGAATGGAGCTGGCTGACTATGCACTGAGACCTCTGAAACTCTGAGCCCCCATATAAACTTTTCCTCTTCTAAAATAGTTTTTGTCAGACAATTTTTTTTTTGTCACAGCAGCAACAAAGCTGACTAAAACAGACATAAAATTGCAGTTAGGAAGAATAAGTTCAAGTCATCTATTGTTCTATTATACAAAATTATATGTTGTTATATGTATTGTTAACTATATTTAGTAATGATATATTGTATTTTTAAAATGCTTAGAGGGTGGATGTTAATTGTTCCCACCACAAAAATGGTAACTTTGAGCTGGATTTAACTATTCTATGGTATATATATATTTCAAAACATCATTTTATACATGATAAATATATACTATTTTATTGTTCAATCAAAAAATAATTTGAACCCCCTTGAACAATAATATGTAAAATTTTTCTTTATCTACTTAGAAGAATAAATAAGAGAATTATGAAATAAAAAGTTCATTGAACCAGTTGTTGGGAAAACATAGCATAATCACCAGAGGAGATTTTTAAAATTCATAATTTCTGTTTTTTTGCCCACTTTTTCTACTGTCCTTACCCAGCTCTCCAAGTCTATTAGACATCTTGTGGGGAGAGGGATTGAATCCTTTACAAAATTTCAAGTTTAATCTAATAGCATTCTCCCTAAATTCTGAAGTTTATAGTATGAAATTTTGATTTTGTTTCATCTGTTTGCTGTGGTAGAAGTGAGAAAAGACTGAGGATTATTTCTCAAGGGAGATTGTGTACTTTCTGTTTTTTTGCAAGAGGAATTTCTATTTGATCTTGCTTGAATCACTAGGAAATTGATGTGGCAGAAGACCACAATCAGTTCCTTGGGGAGATTTCTTGTTTATGAGTTTGAAAGTCATTAGAATAGTTTTTTTTTCCTAAATGCATTTCAGTTAAACACCTAAATCACAAACATATGACCTCTTGATTTTTCTTGAATTGGCGTGTCATCATGCCATGAGAAGGATGAAATTTGAGGTCAAAATTATTTGGACAAAATTTGCAAGTGTCATAAATATTTGTTTGGAAAACAAATACATTAATTAGATTATTAGCAGTAATGAGCCAAGATCTATGTCCTGGTGACAGAGGAGCACTTGCAATTGGAACAATTTCCTTATCCTCTCTAGTCTCCAGATCCTTCTTCTGTAAAATAAACAGATTCACACATAGCTTTCAAATGATACTAGAGCAGAACTCTTTGAATGAAACAGTAAAGGAACTGGAATGTACAAACAGGAAAAGCAGCATTCTGCTTTGGCTGATGAAGGCTACTGGGCTCCCCGTCTTTGAGGTCAGCTCTTGGGGTATCCTCAGGAGGAGCACTTTCTTCATGCCCCTCTGATGTTACTAGTTTATGTGTCATTAGTGAGAGCCAGTGGTCTGGGTTTCCTTCAAACTCCAAAATTCAATGACTGCATTATGTGTGGGTTGGTAGTGTAGTGAGTTTCCTGTAGGAGGGATGGAAAATCGCACCCTTTATTTCAATTCACTAATTGAAAAGGTTTCTTGAGGAGGAGGCATCTTTATTCTTGCAGGAGCCCAATTCCCTAGTCTAGGTACTACCTCCTCTGCATTTGTTTGATCAGTGACCTCCTCTCTTTTCTGTGTCTTTTGATTTTCAACTTCCTTCTTTCACTTCCACCTCTCTCTCACACACCAGCACAAACAAAAACAGCCTTTCCACTGACATTTCATTCTCTTCAAATTATCAACCTAGAGAAAAAAATAATAATATATTTCTCGTCTCTTATTTCCTCACTCCTCCCTCTATTGCAGTTTTGCTTTCATTATTCCATTTGCATTGAAAATTCATTCACTAAAGTCTGCCTCTTAACTGTCAAATCTAGCAAAAAGTTTCAGTTTTTCTTAACATCGTGAGCCATTGGACACTTTTGCCTCACATATTTTACTGTAACTCTTTTCTGTTTTAGTTTGGTTTGGTTTTCCAGGATTTTTACCCTCTCTTTGGAGAACTTCATCTATTTCCAAGGTTCTTCCTGGCACATATAGTTGATAGTTATAAAATTTTGTACCTTATTTTCAAATTGTTTTGTAAGTTTCAAGGTCTTTTAATTCAAAGGCATCTCAAACCACAAATGTCATGACAGAATTCACCTTGCTTCATATATTTGTTGATTGATTATATATCATCTTCTGAGAAGTGTCTGTTCAGGTCCTTGGCCCATTTATTGATTGGGTTATTTGTTTTTTTGGTGTTTAACTTTTTGAGTTCTTTATATACCCTAGAGATTAGTGCTCTATCTGATGTGTGAGGAGTAAAATTTGCTCCCAAGATGTAGGCTTTTTATTGACTTCACTGATTGTTTCTTTTGCTGACAAGTAACTTTTAAGTTTTGGGTTCATCCCACTTATTCATTTTTTATTTTAATCAGAGAAATGCAAATCAAAACCACTCTAAGATTTCATCTCACTCCAGTCAGAATGGCAGCTATTATGAATACAATCAACAATAAGTGTTGGCAAGGATGTGGAGAAAAAGACACACTCATACACTGCTGGTGGGACTGCAAACTGGTGCAGCCAATATGGAAAGCAGTATGGAGATTTCTTGGAAAATTGGGAATGGAACCACCATTTGATTCTGCTATCCCTCTCCTTGGTCTATACTCAAAGGACTTAAAAACAGCATACTATAGAGACATAGCCACATCAATGTTCATAGCAGCACAATTCACAGTAGCTAAACTATGGAACCAACCTAGATGCCCTTCAACAGATGAATGGATAAAAAATATGGCATATATACAAAATAGAATTTTACTCAGCAATAAAAGGGGATAAAATCATGGCATTTTCAGGTAAATGAATGGAGTTAGAGAAGATAATGCTAAGTGAAGTTAGCCAATCCCAAAAAACCAAATGCTGAATGTTTTCTTTGATATAAGGAGGCTGATTCATAGTAGGATAGGGAGAAGGAGCATGGGAGGAATAGACAAACTCTAGATAGGGCAAAAGGGTTGGAGGGGAAGGGAGGGGGCATGGGGTTAGAAATGATGGTGAAATGTGATTATCATTATTATCCAAAGTACATGTATGAAGACATAAATTGGTGTGAATATACTTTGTATACAAGCAGAGATATGAAAAATTGTGCTCTGTATGTGTAATAAGAATTGTAATGCATTCCACTGTCATATACAAATAAAAAAAAGAATTCACCTTGCTTCTTCACATGTGACTGTTCTGAATTTATTATTTTTCAGTCCAAATCTTGCCTTTGTTGCCTCCTCTGTGATCATGGAGCTGCACCTGTAAACAGCTCTCCTTTGTCAACTGGCATGATGTTAAGCTTTGCCAGTAGGGTGTTCAAGAGCATTACAGGAGGGAGGCGTTTCCCTTGTTGGTTTGTATGCCCTTCTCTATAGGCTCCAGAGCACCTGTGGCCACTAGTCCAGTCCTTCCCCCTAAGCACTGTTCTCAGTACCCCAAGCACTTGCTTTCCATTAAGTTCAGTATCCTGACACCTCCCAGTGGATATTTTTTACCACCACCCCAAATGTAAGGATCTTGGTGTGTCTGGCTCATGTGGCATTGCAGCAAAATGTGTCGTGTTGGCTTCTCCTGTCCTGGTCTAAATTTCAACTTTGGGAGATGGGTGCCTATTCCAGACTTCTTGGTTCCTTTGGTGTTTTGCATCAGCCTTCAAAATAGTGGTTGTGCCTACAGGTGTCATTCCTGTAGTCTTTAAAGTTGTCTTTTAGTAAATTATTCCCTCCTTCAGTTAATTCTATGTACTAAGCTTTCTCTGTTTAAAATGCTGTGTGCTTCTGTCTCCCATGACATATACCTCTGTTTTGCATTCTTCATCAGATTATCACAACCAGCACTTCTTCCTATTTATCCCACTCTATCAAGTGTTTTTCTTATACCTCATCTCTATCCTATTTCTTGTTTATATCCATAATATAATTCATGTGGACTCTTATATAGACTCCTACCTCTACACTGCAGCTAATTCTGACTTCTTAGTTAGAATTTAATATACATTTAGTATTTCTCCTTCATTAGTCTAATATATGTATTTACTTCTATAGGGCATATTTTGTTAGATAAAAATGGTTCCATTTTTGTTTTATGAGGATCTTTGGGCATGTAAAGAGATGATGGGTGAGCCCAGTTTAGAGATCTGATAATGAAGTCCCAAGACCATATCTGTGTGAACCAAATGAATCTGCTTCATGGCACCCCAGGTTACTAGTTAAGAGTGTGGTCTTTGAAGGTGGCCTACTTGGATTTGAATCCTGACTCTGATAACAATAATGTGACTAGAAGCAAAATATTTAACTTCTTTAGTTCTCAACTTTCTTCTTTAAAATGGAGATAATTTTATTGTTTAACACGAATTTTAAATGAGTATCAGTGCTTTTTAAAGGCTTAGTGTATTTCTTGGCACTGAATAAATATTAGACACTATTGTTATAATGGATATTATTAAATAATCAGAACCCCTTTAAAGTATATTTAATGCTGTGGTTACTTGTATTTCAATATTTGATGATGAAAATTATCATGATAAGTAATGCAAGAATTCATTGCTTTGGCCTCAAACACCCTTCTTTACCATCTTGACAATGGCCAATGTAGCCCCACTCAATGGTGAGGATCCACAGGCCAGAGAGTGTGGATAAATCAGTATGAACTGGTCACAGTTACTGGAAAGTCAATTCAAAGGATGCCACGGGTCAGCAAATGTGTACTGTTTTTGAATACAAAAGATTTTTTGTTTTTCCTCTCAGAAAAAGTTGAGTAAGTAGCCTGATGGTTTATCTCTGGCCCCAAGTCTTTGTATGATAGGCTTCTTTTAATGTACTTCATGTTTTCATTCTCTAATTTCAAGGGCAATTGTTTCTGAATTCTACATTGCATCACTAAGAGCTCTTCTCTCAGCAGATGCTTTTGTGTTGTCAGAAATATTCCTGGGTGGTTAAGAAAGAAGGCGGCCTGAGATCATTGACTTGACAGGGTCTTCCTTTATTTTTTTTTTTGAAAAGGTAGCTAGAGCTATAATCATTTAATTACTTGATATTTGCCAAAAAATTGTTGATTAGCCTTCTGGCAATTCTAGGTACTTTAATGGCTGACAGCAAAGCAATCAGGAAACCAGTAAGTACCTCTGTCCACATCAAAATGGCTTATTTGAGATAGGCCTTTTCACTCAGCTCCACACAGACGTTCTCGCATAGGAGAGTCTATAAACAAAACCTATTTTTAAAAAGCCAGAAATAACAAGAACAACTGAATTTGAAAACTTTGTTCTTGACAGACAAAAGGAAGATGTCCATGCCTTTCATGTATTTAATGTACATATTTGTGGTTTTTTTTGCATTTTATGCGATCTCTAGTATTTTATTAATTTCTACAACCTTAAGATACTTGACAATGTAGAATTTTCTTTATTGTATACTTTGAATCATCTCCAAATGGTTGGCCTCTTGAAGTCTGAAGGCATCATGTGGCTCAAATATGTTCCGTTTCCAGATGGGCAGGCAGGAGGATTATAGAGAACACCATGAGTCCTGATTCCTCAGAAGACATACTTGCCAATAAAAGGCAAATGCAAAACAGATTTTTAGAAAGGTGTTGCAATTTTCCATTAGTTACCTAGTAAATAGGTCCTCCCCTCCTCAGGTGAATAATTGTTCCTTTTCGTAACTAATATAAAAATGATACAAAAATTCTATTTTCTGACATCTGCTTCAGGTATTTTTCACTCAGAATAAGAAATGTATTATGTGATGTGTGTGTGTATACTTGTATAGGAATGGATCTCAAAATTTCACGGCAATCAGAAATATATAGGTCGTTCATTAAAAATTCAGGATTGTATGTGCTATCCTCAGGTCTGGAATCTACTGATAATTCTGATGGAGATGATCAGTAGATCACAGTTTCAGAAAAATTTTGGTTTATGGGCTAGGAGAGGGAAAGTGGAATAATTTAGAAGGATAAGAAGAGCCTCTGACTATGTGAAACAATGCTAGGGCCTAAGGATACAAAGATTAATAACAGCCTTTACTGGAGGGTCAAGTTTGAGCTATGAGCACTTTCAGTAGCATTGCTAGGAAAATAGTGTCCCAGCCAATCTTCCACGGAGTTATTTAGTAGAAGCAGAATGGCTCCGGAGGCTTTCTCATAGGATTATTAGGCAGTGCTACTCTGAAATCATCCAACCTCTCCTTTTTTTTTTTAAATTTTCAGTTTTTAAATTTGTTCTAATTAGCTATACATGACAGTAGAATACATTTTGACACATCATACATAATGGAGTATAACTTCTCATTCTTCTGGTTGTACATGATGTAGAGTTACACAGGTCGTCTGATCATATATGCACATAAGGTAATAATGTCTGATTCATTCTACTATCATCCCTACCCCTATCCCCCCTCCTCTTTCTTCACTCCCCTCTTTCTAATCCAAAGATTTAATCACTTCTAGATGGAGGCTGTGATTAACCTAAAATTTGTAGGTGTTTTCTATGGGAATGCCACCGTGTTGAACTTGGATACACTAGTAAGTGTACCTGTAGGTTGACAAACAAATTCATTTGATTTTGTTATACATATTTTGAGTGAATGCCTCATTATGCACATGTATGCAAAAAATAAAACAAAGTTGTAATTTGAGCCAAGAGCACTGTTGTCCTTTTTAAAAGAGTGAATGAAATCAAGTTCAGGAGAATGAGCATCAGGGAAACCTCTGAGAGTCACATTTGCTCTCCTTCTGGGGAAGCCGCTCCCAGGACTCTCGAGCCCTCGCAGGGGTGCTTGGTTTGAAACACAACCTGCAAAATCAAAGCCCTTCTCCACGGCGGAGTTCACTAGGCATGCAGAGTTGAGGAAAGAAGATTTTTCTGTTGGCTGAGTGTCAACATCTTGATGTTTTTGAACTTACTTTTAAAATTAAAGGCAGGAAGAAAAAGAATTAATGTGCAAATTTTCTTAGCCTAGAGAACAACTTCCCAGAAAGTTTACAGTTCTATTCCTGTGTTCTGGGAAAAGAGGTCTAAGAAGGATGGCTCTTTGTTTTCTCAGCAATTTACTCTAAGTATTATGTATTTATAATTTTTATTTGGAAAAGAAATCCATCTCTTTAAGAAATATAAATTTCTAATTTAATCTCATTCTTCCTAAATTCATTAAAATACAAATAACCTTGACTCAAAAACAATGTTTCATACATTCTCCAGTATAATATCAGAGTCAGGGAGATTACAAGTTAAATGAAGGATTTGTGTCCACAAATTATTATCTACTATGGTTTGAACTTAAATTTTCCTAAAAGGCTCATATACTAAAGGCTTAATTGCCAGCTTGGGGCAGTGGTGGGAGTGGTGCACCTTTAAGGAAGAAGGGCCTAGCAGAAGGAAGGTAGGACCCTGGGAATGTGCTCTTGAAGGGAGAATTGGGATCCTCTGGGATCTTCCTCTGTCTCTATTTATTTTCTAACCACTCTGCTATGTGCTTGTGCCATGATGTGCTGCCTCATCACAGGCCCTGAAACAACAGAACCAACTGAGCTATGGGCTAAAACCCCTGAAACCATGACCAAAATAAACCTTTCTTCCTTACAAGTTGATTTTCTCAGGCATTTTGTCACAGGGATAGAAAACTAACATGCCTACTATGTTACTTTCCTAGCACCACCATAACAAGTTAAATCAAATGAGGTGGTAAAGTCTGGGTGAATATTGGCTTCTAATAACTCTATTAATTGTGCATTATTAATGATAATTGCAATCACAAATGCAAATACAACTGTTATGGTTTGGGTATAAGGTGTCACCCAAAAGCTTCTGTGTTGATGCAGGGATATTCAAAAGTAAATTGATTTGATTGTGAGACTTGTAAGCTAATCTGTCCATCCTAGTTTGAATGGACTAACTGGGTAGTAACAGTGGCTGGTGCAGCATGGCCCATGGAGATGGGTCATTCGAGGCATTTCCTAGAAGGGTTCATCTTCCCTCTGCCCTGTCCTTCTGTCTGTCTGCTTCCTGGCCACCTGAGCAGAGCAGTGCTCCATGACCTTCTGAAATGATGTTCTGCTTTATCTTGGCTCAGAGCCATAGAGACAGCCAACCATGAACTGAATCTCTGAAACCATGAACAAAAATAAACTTTGCCTCTTCTAAGGATTTTGGCCACAGCAATGAAAACCTAACACACTTACTCAGAGAATGCAGGAAAATGTTAATAGTAATTAATTTGCAATGTAATCATAAAACTTCCTATCTTCCAATTATGTCCTAAATTCAACTATTTTTGGTTGTAATAACTGCTTCCTAGAATATGATTTCTCAATCTTGACCCCACTACCATCTTCTGTATGCTTTTTCTGATGGGGGAGGAGAGGACAGGAGCCCGCTGGCAGAGAATAATTTTATTTACATTAGGAGTCTCTGTCCCTCATCCACCATGGCTTAGGGTTTACCTCAGACAGCACAGCCTTAAGCATTGACTGGTGGTAAGCACATCAACCTGAAGGGGCTTAGTATTGTAGAACAAATGTGTCTCTTAGAGGAGATACATGCAGATACTGCCAGAGGAATGATAAACTTCTAGAAGGAGTGGGGTGAACACCCTGGATGCAAGTAGTAGAGGAATGTGAGCCCAGAGTTCAAAACATTGCTATCACTGCTACCCTTGCTCTACTCTAAGGAATTAGACCAGAGGCAGCAGCATATTCAGAAGAGGGACAGGCAAAAACCTAAACATGAGCACCCACACAAGGCCAAGCCGAAGGGACTTATGAGTCTTGGGGAGAGCAGTGGTAGGGTAGGCACTCTCTTTGATGGCTGTCTTTGATGCCCCTCCCCCATCTCTTGGCATTCATGTGCTTGAGTAATCGTCTCCCCTTGACAGTGGGCCAGACTCATTGACTTACTTATAATGAATATAATGGGGCAGAAGTAATGAGATGTCACTTCTGGGATTGGGTTATATAGAGACTGTGGCTCCTGCCTTGAGCATTCTCTCTTGGAATTTTCAGCCAGGGAAAGTTAGCTATGATGTTGTGAGGCAGCCCCGGGGTGCAGCCACGTGGGTGAGCGGGGGATAAGACCACTCAGGTATGCTTGGAAGCAGATCCTTCAGCCTGTCATGTTTTCAGACAGCTGAAACCTCGTAAAAGACTTTGAATCAGAGTCATTTAACTAAGCTGTCCATAGACTCCTAATCCACAGAAACTGAGAAGATAAATTTTTGATTTGACTGTTCTTTCTTGCCTTCTAACCTTTGCTTCCTCCGTGGTATACCTCTTGCAATTATTATAGTGCCCTGTACTTATTTTTTATTTACTTCAATCAGTTTCCCTAGTTCATCTTGTGTGAGTGGAGACTATGTATTATTTTTGTACGTGTCTCCGACACAGGGTTTAGTCCACAGTAAGCAAATGGCCTATGCTTCTGTGTTTCTGACATAAATGGATGTTGGGGAGGATTGTAGTAAGATAGCAGATAAGGAGCCTTCTCGTGTGTGGGATATGTCATGCCCTCTTACCTCTCATTCTAATATTTATGAGGCATATGTGCTTTCTTTGAGAGCAAAAATCTTATAATAGTGCTTGTATGTATTTTCCTTATTTATATTTTCTTCATTTTTATTATCAACAACATCATTTATAAACAGTAGTAAGTAAAGTAGGAAGAAGAGTAGGATCCTTTGGCCAGACCCAGGAGAGTATTTTTAATATCTAGAGAAGATAGAAACTCCTCAATGATTCCTACTTAATATCTTGTGGACAGGCAGGTGAGTCAGTGAGAACCAGTGTAATAATTGATGACAAAGTTCTAGATAAAGAAGCCTGTTTACTTTCTTTTTTCTTTTCTTTTTTTAAAAATTGATTTTAAACTTTTTAAATACATGACAGAAGAATGCATTACAATTCTTATTACACATATAGAGCACAATTTTTCATATCTCTGTTTGTATATAAGTATGTTCACACCAATTCATGTCTTCATAGAAGTACTTTGAGTAATGATGTCCATCACATTCCTCCATCATTGCTAACCCCCTGCTCCCTCCCTTTCCCTTCCACCCCTCTGCCCTATCTAGAGTTCATATATTCCCCCCAAGCTCCCCCTCCCTACCCCACAATGAGTCAGTCACCTTATATCAGAGAAAATATTTGGCATTTGTTTTTTCGGGATTGGTTAACTTCACTTAGCATTATCTTCTCCGAGTCCATCCATTTACCTGCAAATTCCATGATTTTATTCTCTTTTATTGCTGAGTAATATTCCATTGTGTATATATGCCACATTTTTAATCCATTCATGTATTGAAGGGCACCTAATTTGGTTCCACAGTTTAGCTATTGTGAATTGTGCTGCTATAAACATTGATGTGGCTGTGTCGCTGTATTATGCTGTTTTTAAGTCCTTTGGGTATAGACCAAGGAGAGGATATCTTGGTCAAATGCTGGTTCCATTCCCAGTTTTCCAAGGAATCTCAATACTGCTTTCCATATTGGCTCCACCAATTTGCAGTCCCACCAGCAATGTATGAGTGTACCTTTTTCCTCCACATCCTCACCAACACTTGTTGTTTGTCTTCATAACAGCTGCCATTCTGACTGGAGTGAGATGATATCTTAGAGTTCTTTTGATTTGCACTTCTCTAATTGCTAGAGATGATGAACATTTTTTTCATATATTTATTGATTGATTTTATATCCTCTTCTGAGAAGTGTCTGTTCAGGTCCTTGTCCCATTTATTGATTGGGTTATTTGGTTTTTTTTTAATATACCTTAGATAAGTGCTCTATTTGATGTGTGAGGGATAAAAATTTGCTCCCAAGATGTAGGCTCTCTGTTCACTGCAAAGATTGTTTCTTTTGCTGAGAAGAAACTTTTATTTTGATTCCATCCCATTTATTGATTCTTGGTTTTAATTCTTGTGCTATAGGAGTCTTATTAAGGGAGTTGGGGCCTAATCCCACATGATGAAGATTAGGGCCTACTTTTTCTTCTGATACAGTGTCTCTGGTTTAATTCCTAGGTCCTTGATCCACTTTGAGTTGTGTTTTGTGCATGGTGAGAGATAGGGGTTTAATTTCATTTTGTTGCATATGGATTTCCAGTTTTCCCAGCACAATTTGTTGAAAACGCTAGCTTTTCTCCAACACATGTTTTTGGTGCCTTTGTTTAGTATAAGATAATTGTAATTTTGGGGGTTAGTCTCTGTGTCCTCTATTCTGTACCATTGGTATACCAGTCTGTTTTGGTGCCAATACCATGCTGTTTTGTTACTATTACTCTGTAGTATAGTTTAAAGTCTGGTATAGTAATGCCACCTGCTTCACTCTTCCTGCTAAGGATTGCTTTAGCTCTTCTGGGTCTCTTATTTTTCCAGATGAATTTCATGATTTCTTTCTCTATTTCTCTAAGGAATGCCATTGGGATTTTGATCAGAATTGCATTAAATCTGTATAGTGCTTTGGGTATTATGGTCATTTTGATAATATTAATTCTGCCTATCCAAGAGCAAGGTAGATTTTTCCATCTTCTAAGGTCTTCTTTGATTTCTTTCTTTAGACTTCTATAGTTTTCATTGTATAGATCTTTTACCTCTTTTGTTAATTACCAAGTATTTTATTATTTTTTTTTGAGGTTATTGTAAATGGGGCAGTTTTTCTCATTTCCCTCTCAGAGGATTTGTCACTGATATACAGAAATGCCTTTGATTTATGGGTGTTGATTTTTGTACCTGCAAAGTAGCAGAATTCATTCACTAGTTCTAGAAGTTTCCTGATGAAGCCTTTTGGGTCTCCTAGGTATAGAATCATATCATAGCAATACTGCTAATCATAGCAAATAGTTCTAATTTAAGTTCTTCTTTTCCTATCTGTATCCCTTTAATTTCTTTCGTCTGTCTAATTGCTCTGGCCAGTGTTTCAAGAACTATATTAAATAGAAGTGGTGAAAGAGGGCATCCCTGTCTTGTTTCAGTTTTTAGAGGGAATTCCTTCAATTTTTCTCCATTTAGAATGATGTTGGCCTGGGGCTTAGCATAGATAGCCTTTAAGATGTTGAGATATGTTCCTATTGTCCTAGTTTTTCTAGTGTTTTGAACATGAAGGCGTGCTGTTGAAAAAGCATTGTCAAATGCTTTTTCTGAATCTATTGAGATGATCATATGATTCTTATCTTTGAGTCTATTGATGTGATGAATTACATTTATTGATTTCTGTATGTTGAACCAAACTTGCATCCCTAGGATGAATCCCACTTGATCAAGGTGCACGATCTTTTTAGTATGTTTTTGTGTTTGATTTGCCAGAATTTTATTGAGAATTTTTGCATCTATGTTCATTAGAGATATTCATCTAATTTTTTTTTTTGATGTGCCTTTGCCTGGTTTTGGAATCAGGGTGATATTGGCCTCATAGACTGAGTTTAGAAATGCTCCCTCTTTTTCTATTTCCTGAAATAAATTGAAGAGTATTTGGTATTAGTTCTTCTTTAAAGGTCTTGTAGAACTCGGCTGTGTATCCATCTGGTCCTGGGCTTTTCTTGGTTGGTAGGTTTCTGATGGCATCTTTCATTTCATCACTTGATATTGATCTGTCTAAATTGTGTATCTCTTTCTGTTTCAATCTGGGCAAATTGTATGACTTAAATTTGTTGATGCTTTCAATGTCTTATATTTTATTGGAGTATAAGTTTTCAAAATAATTTCTAATTATCCTCTGTATTTCTGTAGTGTCTGTTGTGATATTACCTTTTCATCACGTATGCTGGTAATTTGAGTTTTCTCTCTCCTTCTCTTCATTAGCATAGCTAAGGGTCTGTCAATTTTATTTATTTTTTCAAAGAACCAACTTTTTGTTTGGTCAATTTTTTCAATTGTTTCTTTTATTTCGATTTCATTAATTTCAGCTCTAATTTTAATTATTTCTTGCCTTCTACTGATTTTGCTGTTGATATGTTCTTTTTCTAGGGCTTTGAGATGTAATGTGAGGTCATTTATTTGTTGACTTTTTCTTCTTTTAAGAAATGAACTCCATGTAATGAACTTTCCTCTTAGAACTGCTTTGATAGTGTCCCATAAATTTCCATATGTTGTGTTTATGTTCTGATTTACCTCTAAAAATTTTTTGATCTCCTCCTTGATGTCTTCTGCAATCCATTATTCATTCAGTAGCATATTGTTTAATCTCCAGCTGTTGGAGTAATTTTTATTTTTTATTTTGTCATTGATTTCCAATTTTATTCCATTATGATCTGATAAAATGCATGGTAGTATCTCTACTTTTTTATGTTTTCTTAGAGTTGTTTTATGCATATTATATGGACTATTTTTGAAAATTATTTACGTGCTGCTGAAAAGAAAATGTATCCACTTGATGCACGTTGAAATATTTATATATGTCAGTTAAGTCTAAGTTATTGATTGTATTATTTAGTTCTATAGTTTCTTTATTCAACTTTTGTTTGGAAGAACTATCCAGTGGTGAGAGAGGTTTGTTACAGTCACCCAAGATTATTGTGTTGTGGTCAATTTGACTCTTGAACTTGAGAAGAATTTGTTTGATGAACATAGCTACACCATTGTGTGGGGCATATATATCTATGATTGCTATGTCTTGTTGGTGTATGGTTCCCTTGAGCAGTATGCAATGTCCATCTTTATCCCTTTTGATTAACTTTGGCTTGAAGTCTACTTTATTTGATACAAGGATGGAAAATTATGCTTGCTTCCACAGTCCATGTGAGTGGTATGATTTTCCCAAACTTTCACCTTCAGTCTGAGTATGTCTTTTTCCTATCAGATGAGTCTCCTGGAGGCAGAATATTGTTGGATAATTTTTAATCCAATCTGCAAGCCTATGTCTTTTGATTGGTGAGTTTAAGCCATTAAAATTCAGGTTTATTATTGATAAATGACTTGTATTCCCAGCCATACTTGTTTATTTTTGTTTTTTAATTTGATTTAATTTTTTTCTTTGATTAGTTTTTCTTTTAGGGTACTAACTCCCTCTGCTGATTTTCATTATTGTTGTTGTTTTTTTTTTTAAAGAGAGAGTGAGAGAGGAGAGAGAGAGAGAGAGAGAGAGAGAGAGAGAGAGAGAGAATTTTTAATATTTTTATTTTTTTTTAGTTCTCGGCGGACACAACATCTTTGTTGGTATGTGGTGCTGAGGATCGAACCCTGGCTGCACGCATGCCAGGCGAGCGCACTACTGCTTGAGCCACGTCCCCAGCCCTCATTGTTGTTTTTTGTTTCCTCTTCATGGAATATTTTTCCAAGGATGTTTTGTAGTGTTGGTTTTCTAGCTATAAATTCTTTTAACTATTGTTTATCTTAGAAGGTTTTTATTTCATCTTCAAATCTAAAGCTTAATTTTACAAGATTCTTGGTTGGCACCCATTTTTTTTTCAGAGCTTGATATACATTATTCCAGGGTCTTCTTGCTTTCAGGGTCTGTGTTGAAAACTCTGCTGTTATCCTAATTGGTTTTCCACTATATGTAATCTGATTCCTTTCTCTTGTGGATTTTAAAATTCTCTCCTTATTCTGTATGTTAGTAATTTTCATTATAATATGCCTTAGCGTGGATCTGTTGTGATTTTGTACATTTAGCATCCCGTAGGCTTCTTGAATTTGGATTTCAAATTAATTCTTCATTTTTGTAATGTTTTCTGATATTATTTCATCGAATAGATTGTTTATTCCTTTGGTTTGGACCTCTATGCCTTCCTCTATCCCAATAACTCTTAAATTTTGTCTTTTTATGCTGTCCCTTATTTCTTGGATGTTCTGCTCATGGTTTCTTACCATTATCACTGTGTGGTCTATGTTCTTTTTAAGATTATATATTTTGTCATCAGTGTCTGATGTCCTATTTTCCAGTTGGTCTACTCTGTTGGTGATGCTTTCATTTGAGCTTTTAATTTGGTTTATTGTTTCTTTCATGTCAAAGATTTCTGTTTTTTTTTTTTTAACCTCTATCTCCCTGTTGAGGTGATCTTTTGCTTCCTGTATTTGTTTATGTAGCTCCTTGTCGAAGTGATCTTTCATTGCCTGTATTTTTGTTATTTAACTTGACATATCTTCCTTGAGTTCCCAGAACATTTTAACAACTATTATACATCCTGAACTCCTTCTCTGTCATTTCTTCTGTTGTGGCTGCCAATGATTCTAGTGATGTGGTGTCTTGATTTGTTTGGGGCACTTTCTTCCCTTGTCGTTTCATGTTGCTTGTGTGTCTTCCTTTCCAACTCTGTGGGTCTGGAGTGTTATTGTTCTCACCCTATAGGTTTGTAATGCTTTTGTAGGGTTTTAAGACCTCTCCTTTGTGGGGAAGAACAATGTTAACAGATCCTAATATCAACAATATACCACCTGTGAACGATTTGTTGTTATTAAGATGTTTACAGTTTAGTCTCAATGTACAGAAATGTTGGATTCAATTATTATCTAAAATATAATCAGTTGTTTTTTAAAAAGGTTTACAGTTTCTGACAGTGGACAATGAACTGGGGGTGGGGCACAGGAGGATATGCTAAGGAGGTAGGATGTGAGGATATAGAGTTAATATGTCGTAGGACGTGTGAAAGAGAAATCTAATGAAGAGGGTTAGTAGCAAGAGAATAGACAGTAAGTAATTTAGGATAGGCAAGTACTTGGGAAGGCAGTAGAGAACATTAAAAAAACACACATATGTATTTAGAAAAATACAGATGTTAAAATAATAAAATTTGGAGGGGGAAAGGAAATGAAAGAAGAAAAAGGAAAAAAGGCATATACAACACTCTATATTATATTATTCAGATGAGTCAGTCCTCAAAATCCTATTTCATGCAAAATCCTGGGTTTCACATATGTTCAGAATGTGAGGGCAGGAGGATAGAGGGATAGAAGAGAAAAAAGAACTTGAAGGAAGAAACCAGGGTTGTAGGTAGCTTTAGAGATCTGAATATTTCCTGCTTCTCTTCTCTTCCAATAGGTGTGGTCATCTGTTGTTAGCTGGTGTCTCTGTCTTCTGGATGGTGTAGGTAACCACGGTGGGAAGACTGGTCCTGGCGCAGGGTACCTGGAAGCAAGGAGTGTCTCCTGCCAATCCCTGCAGGGAGACTGCCCCTCACAATTCTCATTTTAGGACCACTCATATGACTTGACCGCCCAGTACTCTCTCCCTATGTTGCCTGGAGATTTTCCAGTTCCTGGTCTATTAGGCTCCAAACATTAGCCTGTCTCCATCTCCCCTAGCAGTTCTCAATTGCGAAACCTCTCACACCAGGGCCACCATGGGCGGTTCCCTGGTCACACTGCACACCTGTGTTGGGCAGCTACTGTGTTGGGTTACTGCCACTGGGGAGGGGGTAAGGTTGGAAAACTGATACCTGGTCGCTGGAGATCCAATCTGGGAGCTGCCCCCACTAATATGGAGAGAATGTTGAGCCAAGATGGAGGCAGTCTGCCTTCAGCGCTGGGGTGTCTGGTGAGGTGGGGGAAGCAGGACAACGGCATTGTGCTGTGGGTAGGTAGAAGCTGAGTGACCTGCATGGGAGCAGAACAGTATTGGAGAGCTGCAGATTTATTGATTGGTGATTCTGCTAAGGTGTTTGGGAGCTCTGAGTTGGTTAAAACTTTGGGCTTTGGGTCCTGCTGGAACACAAGGCGTCCTGCTCCAACACTGAGGCCTGTCAGGATGCCCGGAGCCCTGCACAGGGTCACAGCACTGGTGATTTCTGTAGAGAGCAGCTGTATAGGGAGTTTTCTAACACTCTCAGAGATGCAGTGTTCCGACTAGGTGAGATCTGGATCACAGAGCAACACAGAATGCTGTTACCTTTTGGCCCTCCTTCTTTCTTCTGAAGCCTATTTGCTTTCATATTTATCTGTCCACCTTTTTCACAATGGTAAGGAAATGTGAATGGATTACTCTACAGGTTGTTTTTTTTTTTCAAAGAACCGCTCCAAGACCAAACTCTGGAAACCTAGATTTCTCTTGTAAAGGACAAGATGCATTATTTGCTTAATAGTTAAAAAAACATTTTAGAGACAGGTAAACAGGGGCACTAATCATCCCATAGATATCTTTTCTGATTTTGCAAACATGAAGTGGAAATGATCCTGAGAGTATCTTCCTTAATTATTTTGGGTTATTGAACAAAAAGTGATTGCATAGATAATAGGAGAGAAAATTCATTTAGCAAACCTGATTAAGAGTTCATGCAGAATAGCCTCAAAAGGTGAAACTAATGAACTTAATTACAGAGAAGACCAGCCAAAAGTTTCGTGGGACAAAGAGGGGCAACAAGAGATTAATAATTAAATATAGCATATAATAATTATAATGATAATGAGATCAAGGCTCATCAGAGAAAATATTATTACAATTTTTGTCCAGAGGAAAAACTTATAAGCCCTAGTTTAGGACCCATGTTTCAGTGTGCTTACAATGCCAAATAAAATTCTAATAAAAACAATCTTGTCAATTTCATAGAGTTTATTGTCATATTCATCCTAGTAAAGAAGAAACATGGAACTTTTTAACAGTTACTATTATTATTTTGTTATTTAATGACATGGGTGAAATTAACCTGAAGTTGAGCAAAAACATGAAGGCCAGAAATACTACTTCCTATTATTCCTAATTGACATTGGTGTCATAGAAATAGAAAATACAATATTGGTACTGATAATAAAATACATGTATTAGACAAAACTAGAAGAAAAATAGGCCCAACTCTCCATCATCTTGGTTTAAGAACTGAATTCCTCAAAAAGACTCCTAAAGTGCAAGAAATAAAATCAAGAATCAATAAATGTGATTGAATTAAACTAAAAAGTTTCTTCACTGCAAAGGAAATAGTCAAGAACATGAAAACAGAGCCTACAGAATGGGAGAAAATCTTTGCCACCTGCACCTCAGATAGAGCATTAATTTCCAGGATATATAAAGAACTAAAAAAACTTAACACCAAAAAACAATAAACAAAAACAAAACGAAACAAAAAATCAAATAACCCAATCAATAAATGGGCAAAGGTACTGAACAGACACTTCACAGAAGAAGAAATACAATTGGTCAACAAATATGAAAAAATATGGAATTCCACTAGCAATTAGAGAAATGGCAATTAAAACTACACTGAAATTTCATCTCACTTTAGTCAGAATGGCAATTATCAAGAATACAAGTAACAATAAATGTTAGTGAGGATGTGGGGAAAAAGGGATACTCATACACTGCTGGTGGGACTGCAAACTGGTGTAATCATTCTGGAAAGCAGTATGGAGATTTCTTAGAAAACTTGGAATGGAACCACCATTTGACCCAGTTATCCCATTCCTCAGCATATACTCAGAGGACTTAAAATTGGCATACTATAGTGAGCCAGCCACATCAATGTCTATTCAGCTCAATTCACAATAGCTAAGCTATGGAACCAACCTAGGTACACTTTAACAGATGAATGGATAATGAAAATGTGGTACATATACACAATGGAATATTAGCCATAAAGAAAGTGAAATTATGGCATTTGTCAGTAAATGGATGGAACTGGAGAATATCATGCTAAGTGAAATAAGTCAATCCCCAATAAACCAAAGACTGAATGTTCTCTCTGATATATGAATGCTGACTCACAATAAGGGGGATTAGGGGTGGAAGAGGAGGGGAGGAGGGGAAGGATGGACACAATGGAGTTGGGGGAAGGGAGCAGGGATTGGAATAGGAAAAACAGTAGAATGGATGGAACATAACATTCCGATGTTTATATACAAACACATGACCAGTATAACTCTACTTCACATACAACCACAAAAATGGGAAGTTTTACTCCATGTATGTACGATATGTCAAATTACATTCCACTGTCATGTATACCTACAAAGAACAAATTTTAAAAATTTAAAAAATATGTGCTAGAATTAAAGAATGTTCTTCCATGGAATAGATGTGTATTTTACTTTTTACAAGGATATAGCAGAAATGGTGTTAATATTATTTATTTTATTATTAAAATGAACCAGATGTGAGGCCTTTATTAAAATGAAAATGCCTTAATTAAAAATTATTATATCCCTCTAATATGCCAAGAAAAATCTCAGCCCCTCTGGGAATGCTTAAAAATGTAGAAAGTGGCTACATTTTTAGGCGTGTAATTTACTATTAAAATTTATTAAAATAAATAATATTTTGATGAAAGTAGAGCTTTAAAAAAATTACAACATACATCAGGATGTCCTTAGGCATATCCAATTTTAAAATTTTGGGGTGGGTGTATACAAGTTTCTCTAATAAGGCACAGGCATGAAATTTCAATAATCAAAGGGTTAAAAACATTGATGGTTAGAATTGAAGTTTATTTTCTGGAATTCACATGAGTAGTTTATAAATGCTATCACAGCACATTAAATGTTATTATACTGATTATTTATCACATGGTTAATTATGCCTAATGCAAAGTGAGAGTTTACTGCAACTGATTATAATTAGATGTATTTGGCTGCAGTTAGAATTTGTAATGGTATACGGTTTATATTTTCACTTCGTGTGTGAAATGGAGAGGCTTTGGTAATGAGTTTATAGCAATAATTAGGTCATGGATTTACTGCTAAATGCATTACAGTTAGTCAATTTTCTCTCTCTCTCTCTCTCTCTCTCTATATATATATATATATATATATATATATATATATAGAGAGAGAGAGAGAGAGAGAGAGAGAGACTGAATACTTATTCATATTATTTATCTGCAAAACATGTAACCAAAAACATATGAAGTTGCTGAAGCAATTTTTATTTTTTGTGATCATTGTTTTGAAAGTTCAAGAGAAAGGACTAGAAGTCTTTATATGTATGCTCAAAATTTCAAGATCTGTTGAAATTTTTAGTAGACCACTATCCAACTTATTGCATACTTTCATTAATTTGGTATCAATGCAAATGAAATCTAAGTAAGCCTATTTGCTGAGAAGGGTTACAGAATAGCATATCTCAAATTTCCTTACACAGCACAATAAAAACTCTCCATAAAGACATCAGTTCACCCTTGTCCTTCAGCTCTTCTGTTGTCAATAATAAATTTTTTTAAAATTAATTTTCTCAGTCTGACAAACTGTGCAATGTCTAATAGTCTACTTTTATTCCCTTATGTGCTGAAAACAAATTCATCTCTAAAGTCACATCACAGAGTACATTTTATATTTTTATTTTTGTGAAGTGCATTAAAAGTTTTATTTCATATTTAAGAAACAATGCAGTTCTTATATTTCAATTTTGTCATAGGATTTGTTTTCGATGTGTGCTATTTAGTATTTTGATAGTTGATTAAAATGAAAAAAGAGATGGCTGAGAGCTAGGAAGAACAGCTAATATTTCAAATGGCAAAAAAAAAATCTGACTGAAAATCAGTTTTTTAAGGTAATAAGTTCTAACATCCATTAGTTACTCCAAATATGCACACGAAGAAGTCTTAACTTTGTAGCAAAAGGTCAAAAATGCCCTTGGGGTTCTAGTGAACCGCAAGCTTGAGGCTAATCAACTGGTGTTTTAAAAGTTGATACTAGGAAGACTTCACCCAGGCATGGATGGTCCTAGGAGCCGGTGGGCTTGGTGGTGCTTGGATCTCCTCTTCTGGACTATGTTAGGGCCTGATAGCGACAGCAGCATTCTAACCTGGAGTGCATACAGATAAGATGAGGAGAGAGGAGGAGGAAGGACTCCCAGGTGGCTGAAGAATGTGGGTAGGTGAGGAGAGATTGGTGAGGCTTGACTTGGGAAGAATTGGGCTCACTGCACATGCTCAGTCTGGAGAAGAGAAGGTTTAATGGAGAATCTCCTGTGAGCAAGAGATTAAAGATTACTATTCAATAATGGAAATAAGGTTATTTTTCAGTGTTCTGGAGAACCCAGAGGTGGAAGAAATGGGAACATTCATATTATTTCAATAAAAGAAACCTTTGGAAAATAAGAATGAAGCAACATTTGAACTATTTCTCTCCTAGTTAGTGAGTCTCTGGACATCTGAAGCATGCAAACAGGAGCTAAATGTCCAAATGTTCTGGGCACAGGATGTAGAGAGAAGTCTTGTATCATGTGGAAACTTGGCTCTTATAACCCCCAACTCCCTAACTTCTTTGTGATTCTTCAGGTTTTTCCAGGCATTCTAGGGGGCATATCTTGTTACTGTGTTCGGCAGTACATAAAAACATTCTGAGGTTAATTTGTATTCTATTTGGGAAAACAGAAATGGAATTGTGAAATACTCAAGGCCAAAAGTATACAACAAATGGTGGAGATTTTTAACGTGATAATTCCTTTTCCTTCGGTTGTGTATACAGTGCAGATTTCTGTTGGTGATTACTCTTCCTCTCACTTGCAATGTTATAATTTGCAGAATTGAATAGAAATTACAAAACACAGACAGAAATAAAAACCCAAAGATGTTAGGATCCACATGAATTTTAATGATTGATTAGCATATGCACAAAGCTTGAATGTTAAATATGGCAAATTGATTATCTGAGGCAAACTTCCAAGAGGAAAAAGTGCTATGCGTGTTCTGTCTTCCAGTTAACATCTGTTATGTAGTAGATATTCTAGAGAAAAAGTGAGAGGAGCTGAGTCTGTACCCTTGGCTACCTTGGGGCCAAGAACACAGGGATGGCTCCAACGTGGTGGGCATGCATGGATTGTGGTCATTCTGAAGAAAAGGAAGTAAAACAAATTCCTGTGGTCCCTGTAATTGGTGGTAGGGAGTAGGGGTGCTGGAACTAGGAAGAATCACCCTTCAAGCCTAAGGGCATGTGAAAGGAGAGAAGCAATGAAAACCTTTATTCTAGGGAATGTTAGGGAAGAACTATCTGCTGCTGAAGAAGTGGCCATAGGTAAAGTTTGCTTAGCAACACTAGCTTTAGGGAAATCGGAGAGGAAGCATCAGCAGCTACACCACCACAGCCTGACCAGTATGGGATGATGTTTTTCCACTAACATCGAAACAAGAGAAAATGTTATCTTCTGTCGGGGGCCGTGAGCTAAACATCCCCTCTCAGCTTTGAGTAAAGGGGGTGTCAGATTGGCATCACAAGCCATGTGCTGTGCAAAGCAAGTGGTCTTTACCTTCGCTGAGCAAGGAAGTGCTTCAGCTCTGGATTTGAGCATTACCCAATGGGATTGGGCAACCCCCCTTTTGAAATATTATCCCCTGTCTTATTTGGGTAGAATAGTCTATCGATTTTCTTTTCCCTATAAATAAAGGGGTTCCAGGTGCCCTGTCTCAACTTCCAGCGTGGAAGAGGACCTTAGAGGTCACAGAGCCATCCACAACCTCTGCTTTGTGAAAAAATTACTTTCGTGTGGTCTTCTTGTTGCTTGAGAGTGATCTGGGATTCCATTACCTGCGCAGGATTGGGCAATAGTAGTCTTCAGTTTTTTCACAATCTGTTGGTAAGCAGAGAACTGTAAGGGAAAAGAAGAAGCACATGAGTCTTGCACTTGATGGTTTATTTACGGCTTGCAGGTAGCTGTGTGCTGTCCTCCAGGTCTGCTCTTCAGCAAGTGTCCTCATTTCCATCAGCATTGGTGCATCTCCATGAACAGCTCCTTTCACCCCCATTTCCAATGCTTGCTCATTCATCCTCTCTGCCACTCTCTGATTCAGACCACATCATCTTTGGACTTGGTCATCTCCAGAACTTTCTAATTGACCATCTTTATCTTGTTCTCTACTCTACAGCCAAAGTAATCTCTTCAAAAAGCAGAACAGATTGTATGATTCTGATACTCAATGTGCTTCAGTGGTATCCTTTTTCCCCTAAGGGTAAAGACTGAAGTTGTTACCTTGGCCTATGAGACCTGATATGATCTGGCCTCTGCCACTTCCTTAAGGTTCCTCTCCTCTTTATTCTCTGTCTGCTGTAATGTGCTGAATTACTGCTATAGGAACAGCACATGAAAGAATCGACTAGAGGATATGGAGAGATTGGGAAGTATGAGATTAGATAGATCATGAAAAAAAATGTTTATGGGATTTAAGAGAATGAACCAGTATTACAACTGCAATCAAGAATCATAGAGTTCCTTCAAGTTTTGGCTCTTCAGTTAGGCTCACTTTGGTTGTTAGACTGATTTTTTTTTTTTGCCTACTTCCAAAAATCATGGAGTTTCTCTCTTCTCTTGGTGATGTTCTGCAGAGAAGATACCTGATCCAATCAGAGTTAAATCCCAAAGTCCTTCATGAATTTTCATTGAAGTTGAACTTATCAAAAAATTGACTGCTCATAGTGGGATTCACTATGTGGCAGTAGGACCAGCAATTCAGTGTTCCTTTTGGTGAGTTGTAGGTGAGCAAGCATGATTCAACTGAGATTGGAAAGAAAGTGTATGGATGGGGGATAGCTCTCAAAGGATAAATGGATGACCTTCTGTATTAATTGTTAATATTAATGCTATAAGAGATGAATTAATGTTATAATAAATGCTATAATAGATGAATCCTGATATCCCAATGGCTTAATACACCACGAATCTGTTTCTTGCTCACATAAAGTTCAAATCAAGCATTAGTGATGATGTCCAGGCAGTGATTCAGAAACTTGAGTTTACTCAATCCTGTGACTCTTCCATCCTCCGAAGACTTTCTAGAATTTCATCCAGCTAATGGAGAAAGAAAGGTGAGGAGGGAACTCCTGCTTTTCAGCCACTTCATCCTGGAAATGACTCATACTGGTTCACATTCCTTGAGAGGGTGAAATCAGGCAGGTTCAAACTGCAGTGAGCTGGTTGGGTAGCTGCTTCCTAGAAAAAACTTGTATTGGTCAGGGTGCCCCAGATAAACAGAACCAATAGAGTGTGTGTGTGTGTGTGTGTGTGTGTGTATGTGTGTGAGATATATAGATTGACATATATTGACATATAGAATATATTAGATTGACACAACTGATTAGTGATTAAATAGGACCACATTAGTTATCTAAAGGCTGGAGAGCCAGGGAAATCAGTAGATGCTCAGTCTAAGAGGCTCAAGAATGAGAGGCCAAAGATGAAGCCCCAGTCTGAGGCCTTCAGAAGGCCTGAAAGCCCCTTGGAGAGCCACTGATACAAGACTCCATTCAAAGCCTGAAGAATCTGGAGTCTGATGTCCACAGATGGCAGCAACAGAAAACACAGCCACTCATGGAGGATCAAGTATCAGAGAGACTTAGCTTCTATGTTTTTATGACATCTGGGCCCCCAGCCTATTGGATGGTGCCACCCATATTCAGGGCAGGGCTTTCCCAGTTTGCTGACCTGCAGACTAATCTCCTCTGAGTATAACCTCACAGACACACTCAGAAATGTGCTTTACCAATTCTTTAATCAGAATTAACCATAACCCACTCAACACCATGAAAGGAGAATATGAATTTTTGGTAGGGAGTTGGTTATCTCTGCCACATGCAGAAAAAGAAGCATGTTTCATGTGTTACTTAATATTCATTGTTATGTGTTAGGTTTTATTCCCCTTGGTAATTATCAATTAATTATTTATGTTATTGTTCATTGTCTAAAAATGATTGAACTCCCTCAGGCAAGAGAAGAGAGGCTAGCAGCGTTCACTTTATGGTAAAGTTTGCTCCATACAGTTTTATGTACTGGATAAATGAACATTGTTATAAGGAGTGGGAGAGTGGTAAAATTCTTATTGCTGGATATCTTACTTGCCTTACCATTTAATCCATATCCAGTGACTTACAGAGTTTTGTAACTATTGCACACATTATAGAGGGGCATGCTAGAAATACTATATAATATAAGTACAATATAAGTATTGACTTTTGAGTGTGAATAGTATATAATAGGAGATAATGTTGTTGAGTATATAGTCTTATTTACTTTTCTACTGAAATAAAATAGCAGGTTTTCTCCCTGTAATTCACTCAAGGTGGCCAGAAAGAGTATTAACTGAAACCTTTGAGCTTAAAGAATAAGAATACACAGGGGATTTCCAGTTTTCCCAACACCATTTGTTGAAGATGCTATCCTTCCTCCATTGCATGCTTTTAGCCCCTTTATCAAGTATAAGATAGTTGTAATTTTGTGGGTTGGTTTCCGTGTCCTCTATTCTGTACCATTGGTCCACCCACCTGTTTTGGTACCAGTACCATGCTGTTTTTGTTACTATTGCTCTGTAATATAGTTTGAAATCTGGTATCGCTATACCGCCTGATTCACACTTCCTGCTTAGAATTGCTTTTGCTATTCTGGGTCTTTTATTTTTCCATATGAATTTCATGATTGCTTTATCTATTTCTACAAGAAATGCCGTTGGGATTTTGGTTGGCAGTGCTTTAAACCTATAGAGAACTTTTGGTAATATCGCCATTTTGATGAGGTTAGTTCTGCCTATCCAAGAACAGGGTATATTTTTCCATCTTCTAAGATCTTCTTCTACTTCTCTCTTTATGGTTCTGTAGTTTTCATTGTATAAATCTTTCACCTCTTTTGTTAGGTTGATTCCCAAGTATTTTATTTTTTTTGAGGATATTGTGAATGGAGTGTTTTTCCTCATTTCCGTTTCAGAAGTTTTGTCGCTGATATACAGAAATGCCTTTGATTTATGTGTGTTGATTTTATATCCTGCCACGTTGCTGAATTCATTTATTAGTTCTAGTAGTTTTTTTGTAGACCCTTTTGGGTCTTCTAGGTATAGAATCATGTCTTCCGCAAATAGTGATAATTTAAGTTCTTCTTTTCCTATTTTTTATGCCTTTAATTTCTTTCGTCTGTCTAATTGCTAATCCATATGCAACAAAATGAAACTGAATCCCCTCCTCTCGCCATGCACAAAAGTTAACTCAAAATGGATCAAGGAGCTTGATATCAAATCAGAGACTCTGCGTCTGATAGAAGAAAAAGTTGGCTCCGATCTACATATTGTGGGGTCGGGATCCAAATTCCTTAATAGGACACCCATAGCACTAGAATCAACAAATGGGACTTACTCAAACTAAAAAGTTTTTTTCTCAGCAAAAGAAACAATAAGAGAGGTAAATAGGGAGCTTACATCATGGGAGCAAATTTTTACTCCTCACACTTAAGATAGAGCCCTAATATCCAGAGTATACAAAGAACTCAAAAAATTAGACAATAAGATAACAAATAACCCAATCAACAAATGGGCCAAGGACCTGAACCGACACTTCTCAGTGGAGGACATACAATCAATCAACAAGTAAATGAAAAAATGCTCACCATCTCTAGCAGTCAAGGAAATGCAAATCAAAACCACCCTAAGATACCATCTCACTCCAGTAAGATTGGCAGCCATTATGAAGTCAAACAACAACAAGTGCTGGCAAGGATGTGGGGAAAAGGGTACTCTTGTACATTGCTGGTGGGACTGCAAATTAGTGCGGCCAATTTGGAAAGCAGTTTGGAGATTCCTGGGAAAGCTGGGAAAGGAACCACCATTTGACCCAGCTATTGCCCTTCTCAAGCTATTTCCTGAAGACCTTAAAAGAGTGTACTACAGGGATACTGCCACATCGATGTTCATAGCAGCACAATTCACAATAGCAAGACTGTGGAACCAACCCAGATGCCCTTCAATAGATGAATGGATAAAAAAAATGTGGCATTTATACACCATGGAGTATTATGCAGCACTAAAAAAATGACAAAATCATGGAATTTCCAGGGAAATGGTTAGCATTAGAGCAGATTATACTTAGTGAAGCTAACCAATCCCTATAAAACAAATACCAAATGTCTTCTTTGATATAATGAGAGCAACTAAGAACAGAGCAGGGAGGAAGAGCAGGAAGAAAAGATTAACATTAAACAGAGACATGAGGTGGGAGGGAAAGGGAGAGAAAAGGGAAATTGCATGGAAATAGAGGGAGACCCTCATTGTTATACAAAATTACATATAAGAGGTTGTGAAGGGAATGGGAAAATAAACAAGGAGAGAAATGAATTACAGTAGATGGGGTAGAGAAAGAAGATGGGAGGGGAGGGGAGGGGGATAGTAGGGGATAGGAAAGGTAGCAGAATACAACAGTTACTAATAGGGAATTATGTAAAAATGTGCATGTGTAACTGATGTGATTCTGCAATCTGTATTTGGGGTAAAAATGGGAGTTCATAACCCACTTGAATCTAATGTATGAAATATGATATGTCAAGAGCTTTGTAACATTTTGAACAACCAATAAAAAATAAAAAAAAGAATACATAGGGGAAGATTCCCTATTCTACTGAGGACTGTCTAGTAATGCAGGTAGCTGAAATGGAGGAGGGTGAATGCACTGTTTACCCAGGGAATATTAGAAGGTTAAAATTCTCTTGATGGGTGCAGTGCTGCTTGGCTAATCCTCTGACTTTCTTTTTTTTATTATTATTTTTTAATTTATTTTATTTTATTTTTTTATTGGTTGTTCACAACATTACAAAGCTCTTGACATATCATATTTCATACATTACATTGAAGTGGGTTATGAACCCCCAATTTTACCCCAAATGCAGATTGCAGAATCACGTCGGTTACACATCCACAATTTTACATAATGCCCTATTAGTAATTGTTGTATTCTCCTACCTTTCCTATCCCCTACTATCCCCCCTTCCCTCCCCTCCCATCTTCTCTCTCTACCCCATCTACTGTAATTCATTTCTCTCCTTGTTTATTTTCCCATTCCCTTCACAACCTCTTATATGTAATTTTGTATAGCAATGAGGGTCTCCCTTCATTTCCATGCAATTTCCCTTTTCTCTCCCTTTCCCTCCCATCTCATGTCTCTGTTTAATGTTAATCTTTTCTTCCTGCTCTTCCTCCCTACTCTGTTCATAGTTGCTCTCATTATATCAAAGAAGACATTTGGTATTTGTTTTTTAGGGATTGGCTAGCCTCACTAAGCATAATCTGCTCAAGTGCCATCCATTTCCCTGCAAATTCTATGATTTTGTCATTTTTTATTGCTGCATAGTACTCCATTGTGTATAGATGCCACATTTTTTTTATCCATTCATCTATTGATGGGCATCTGGGTTGGTTCTACAGTCTAGATATTGTGAATTGTGCTGCTATGAACATCGATGTGGCAGTATCCCTGTAGCATGCTCTTTTAAGGTCTTCAGGGAATAGTCCGAGAAGGGCAATAGCAGGGTCAAATGGTGGTTCCATTCCCATCTTTCCCAGAAATCTCCAAACTGCTTTCCAAATTGGCCGCACTAATTTGCAGTCCCACTAGCAATGTACAAGTGTACCCTTTTCTCCACATCCTCACCAGCACTTGTTGTCGTTTGACTTCATAATGGCTGCCAATCTTACTGGAGTGAGATGGTATCTTAGGGTGGTTTTGATTTGCATTTCTCTGACTGCTAGAGATGGTGAGCATTTTTTTCATGTACTTGTTGATTGATTGTATATCCTCCTCTGAGAAGTGTCTGTTCAGTTCCTTGGCCCATTTGTTGTTTGGGTTATTTGTTATCTTATTGTCTAATTTTTTGAGTTCTTTGTGTACTCTGGATATTAGGGCTCTATCTGAAGTGTGAGGAGTAAAAATTTGTTCCTAGGATGTAGGCTCCTTATTTACCTCTCTTATTGTTTCTCTTGCTGAGAAAAAACTTTTAAGTTTAATTAAGTCCCATTTGTTGATTCTTGTTATTAACTCTTGTGCTATGGGTGTCCTATTAAGGAATTTGGAGCCCGACCCCACAATATGTAGATCGGAGCCAACTTTTTCTTCTATCAGATGCAGAGTCTCTGATTTGATATCAAGCTCCTTGATCCATTTTGAGTTAACTTTTGTGCATGGCGAGAGAAAGGGATTCAGTTTCATTTTGCTGCATATGGATTTCCAGTTTTCCCAACACCATTTGTTGAAGATGCTATCCTTCCTCCATTTCATGCTTTTAGCCCCTTTATCAAATATAAGATAGTTGTAACTTTGTGGATTAGTCTCTGTGTCCTCTATTCTATACCTTTGGTCCACCCGCCTGTTTTGGTACCAGTACCATGCTGTTTTTGTCACTATTGCTCTGTAATATAGTTTGAAATCTGGTATCGCTATACCGCCTGATTCACACTTCCTGCTTAGAATTGCTTTTGCTATTCTGGGTCTTTTATTTTTCCATATGAATTTCATGATTGCTTTATCTATTTCTACAAGAAATGCCGTTGGGATTTTGATTGGCATTGCATTAAACCTATAGAGAACTTTTGGTAATATCGCCATTTTGATAATGTTAGTTCTGCCTATCCATGAACAGGGTATATTTTTCCATCTTCTAAGATCTTCTTCTACTTCTCTCTTTAGGGATCTGTAGTTTTCATTGTATAAATCTTTCACCTCTTTTGTTAGGTTGATTCCCAAGTATTTTATTTTTTTTGAGGATATTGTGAATGGAGTGTTTTTCCTCATTTCCGTTTCAGAAGTTTTGTCGCTGATATACAGAAATGCCTTTGATTTATGCATATTGATTTTATATCCTGCCACTTTGCTGAATTCATTTATTAGTTCTAGTAGTTTCTTTGTAGACCCTATTGGGTCTTCTAGGTATAGAATCATTTCATCTGCAAATAGTGATAATTTAAGTTCTTCTTTTCCTATTTTTATGCCTTTAATTTCTTTCGTCTGTCTAATTGCTCTGGCCGGTGTTTCGAGAACTATATTGAATAGAAGTGGTGATAGAGGGCATCCCTGTCTTGTTCCAGATTTTAGAGGGAATGCCTTTAACTTTTGTCCATTCAGAATGATGCTAGCCTGAGGCTTAGCATAGATAGCTTTTACAATGTCAAGTTAAGTTCCTGTTATCCCTAGTTTTTCTAATGTTTTGAACATAAAGGGATGCTGTACTTTGTCGAATGCTTTCTCTGCGTCTATCGAGATGATCATATGGTTCTTATCTTTAAGTCTATTGATGTGGTGAATAACATTTATTGATTTCCGTATATTGAACCGTCCTTGCAACCCAGGGATGAATCCTACTTGATCATCATGCACAATTTTTTGATGTGGTTTTTTGTATTTGATTCGCCAGAATTTTATTGAGGATTTTTGCATCTAGGTTCATTAGAGCTATTGGTCTGTAGTTTTCTTTCTTTGAGGTGTCTTTGTCTGGTTTCGGAATCAGGATGATGTTGGCCTCATAGAATGAATTTGGAAGAGCTCCCTCTTTTTCTATTTCCTGAAATAACTTGAAAAGTATTGGTATTAATTCTTCTTTAATGGTTTTGTAAAACTCCGCTGTATACCCATTCAGTCCTGGGCTTTTCTTGGTTGGTAGTCTTTTGATGGCTTCTTCAATTTCATCCATTGATATTTGTCTGTTCAAATTGTGTGTATCCTCCTGACTCAGTCTGGGCAAAACATATGACTTAAGAAATTTATTGATGTCTTCACTATCTTCTATTTTATTGGAATATAGGTTTTCAAAATAATTTCTAATTGTCTTCTGTATTTCTGTAGCATCTGTTGTGATATTGCCTTTTTCATCCCATATGTTAGTAATTTGAGTTCTCTCTCTTCTTCTCTTTGTTAGCATGGCTAAAGGTCTGTCGATCTTATTTATTTTTTCGAAGAACCAACTTTTAGTTTTGTTAATTTTTTCAATAGTTTCTTTTGTTTCAATTTCATTGATTTCCGCTCTGATTTTAATTATTTCTTGCCTTCTGCTACATTTGCTGTTGTTTTGCTCTTCCTTTTCTAGGGCTTTGAGATGAAGTGTGAGCTCATTTATTTGTTGGTTTTTCCTTTTTTTGAGGAATGACCACCAGGCGATGAATTTTCCTCTTAAAACTGCTTTCATTGTGTCCCATAGATTCCGATATGTTGTGTCTGTATTTTCATTTATCTCTAAGAATTTTTTGATTTCCTCCTTTATGTCTTCTGTAACCCATTGATCATTGAGTAACATATTGTTCATTTTCCATGTGATGTAGGATTTTTCCTTCCTTCTTTTATCATTGATTTCCAGTTTCATTCCATTATGATCAGATAAAATGCAAGGTATTATCTCCACCCCTTTATATTTACTGAGGGTTGCCCTATGGCATAATATATGGTCTATTTTTGAGAAGGATCCATGTGCTGCTGAGAAAAAAGTGTATCCATTTGATGATGGTTGATATATATGTCAGTTAAGTCTAGGTTATTGATTGTGGTATTGAGTTCTATAGTTTCTTTATTCAACTTTTGTTTGGAGGATCTGTCCAATGGTGAGAGAGGTGTGTTGAAGTCACCCATAATTATTGTGTTGTGGTCTATTTGATTCTTGAACTTGAGGAGAATTTGTTTTATGAATGTCGCAGCACCATTATTTGGTGCATAAATATTGATAATTGTTATGTGTTGTTGGTGAATGGTTCCTTTTAACAGTATATAATGTCCTTCTTTATCCCTTTTGATTAACTTAGTCTTGAAGTCGATTTTATTCAATAGGAGGATGGCCACCCCTGCTTGCTTATGAGGACCGTGTGCGTGGTATATTTTTTCCCCATCCTTTCACCTTCAGCCTGTGTATGTCTTTTCCAAACAGATGTGTCTCCTGGCAGCAGCATATTGTTGGATTTGTTTTTTTAATCCATGATACCATCCTATGTCGCTTTATTGGAGAGTTTAAGCCATTCACATTAAGAGTTACTATTGATATATGGTTTGTACTTCCATCCATGTTTGATTATTTATCCTTTTTTAAAAAAAATTAGTTTGTTTCTCCATGATTATCTTTCCCCTCGCCCTCTGTCTTTACCGAGGCACTTCCCACTGATGGTTTTGGTTATTGTTTTTCATTTGTTCCTCATGTAGTGTTTTCCTCAAAATGCTTTGCAATGCTGGTTTTCTGGCTGCAAATTCTTTTAACTTTTGTTTATCATGAAAGATTTTTATTTTGTTGTCATACCTGAAGCTTAATTTTGCTGGATACAGAATTCTTGGTTGGCATCCATTGTCTTTCAGTGTTTGAAATACATTGCTCCATGACCTTCTTGCTTTCAGTGTCTGTGATGAAAAATCCGTTGTTAACCTTATTGGTTTACCCCTGAATGTAATCTGTCTCCTTTCTCTTGTAGCTTTTAATATTTTCTCTGTGTTCTGTATATTGGATATCTTCATAACAATGTGTCTTGGCGTTGGTCTACTGTGATTTTGTGTGCTCGGTGTCCTGTATGCATCTTCAATTTGTATGTCTGTTTCCTTTTTTATTTCTAGGAAGTTTTCTGTAATTATTTCATTCAGCAGGCTACTCATTCCCTTGGTTTGAATCTCTGTACCTTCTTCTATCCCGATGACTCGTACGTTTGGTTTTTTTATGTTATCCCATATCTCTTGGATGTTTTTCTCGTGATTTTTTACCAGCCTTTCTGAGTTGGCTAGACTCTTTTCAAGATGATATATTTTGTCTTCATTATCTGACGTTCTGGCTTCTACTTGCTCCACTCTGTTAGTGATCCTCTCAATTGAGTTTTTAATTTGGTTTATCATTTCCTTCATTTCTAGAATTATTGTTTGATTATTTTTTATAATCTCTATCTCCTGATAAAGATGCTTAACTTCTTCTTTTATCTGTTTATGTAATTCATTCTCAATGAGTTCTTTCGCTGCTTGAATTTGCTGTCTTTTATCCTCTTTAAGGTTCCATTCCATCTGTCTAAGGTATTCCTTGAGTTCTTTATATGACCATTTTTCTGATGACTCTAGGTCCTCCTGAATATTTAGGCTGTCCTGCATTGTTTGTACTCCTTTTCTTCCTTGCTTTTTGAAGCTGCTCATGTTACTTCTTGTTCTGTTTGACTGCTGAGTTACTGTTTACTCCTATAAATTTATTAGATGCTTGGGAGGAAAGGTATTAGAAGGGAAGGGAAGAAGTCACTAAAGAGAATGAGAGTAAGCAGGTAGAATTCAAGGAAGGGGGGATAAGATAATTGAAAAGAAATGAAAAGACAAAAGAAGAAAAAAATAGGAAATAAAAAAAGAAAAAAATTTTAAAAAAATAATAAAAAAATTAAAATTAAAATTAGAAGAAAAAAATTTAGAAAAAATTGTAAAAAAAATTTAAAAAAACAACAAGAAAGAAAAATGAAAATGAAAGAAAAACCGAAATCAAAAAAAAAAGAGAAAAGAAAAAATGAAAAAAAAAAAACTAATAAAGCAGTCTTAGAGTTTGATTAACTTCTCTTCCAGTAGGTGGCGCTGTGCCCACCAGGCCAAGTTTCTCCTGTCAATACCCGGGAACCAATCACTGTGCAGCAGCTCCTCCCAGACTGGGCGAGTCTCCAATCCTGAGTGCCTAGGGCCTCCTCTTGTGTCTAGTCACTTCCCACTTTTCCTCTAGCCAGGCCCCTCTCACAGGTGCCGCTCACCACAATACTGGCTACACGCCAGGTCTGCTGCTCCCAGGAGCCCTGTTTCATGAACGACTGGGCACACTCTTCCAGTTTGCCATTCCCTCAGACCCTAAGTTTGTAGAGCTTGGGGCTGAGAATCCTCAGCGAATTTTACTTGCCCTCCGGTAGCCACGCCCCCAGTAGCTGGTGCAAGAGACCTCAGCTGTCAGCACTGGTGGGAGCAGTAGTTCCGCTCATGGGTCCCGCGCCACCTCTGATTCCCTTGGTCTGGCTATCGTGCTTACGGGAGAGCTAGGAGGGACCCTTATTGGAGAGCTGGGAGGGGCCCTTAAGGTTTCCCCGATGTGGGGAGATGGAAGGCTAGGGAATTACACACCTGTAGCCGCAGGTTTCAATGAAGTTATCTCCTCCGCCGCAGTGTGATGACATCAGTTCTCTGCCATGGTGGTATCTCTTGCAAATGGCGACAGTTTATTTCCCTTTGCCGGGCGACCAATGCAACGGTGGGTCCTTACTGTCTCTCCCAAGCCCCGTTTCAAACCTGTGGCCACTACCTATGAAGGCTCGGTAGGCATTTACCTCCGTAGGATGAGAAGGGCTGACCAGTTGTTTCAGCCTGATGGATTAGTGCTGAGTCACAGCTGTTTGTCTGCGGGAAGCAGGCGAATGGGAGCTTGAATTCAGCTGATCCGGGCTCACTGTGTGTTCTGAGAGGCCCAGACTGTTCGCCCCAGATCCACATCAGCTCAGCATTGCCTAGTGATCCTGAGCAAACAGATTTAGGTTGTTTACGACTCCCTATGCCTGCACAGCTGAAGAGGTCAGAGACTTGATCTCTCTGTGCCCACCGCCATGTTGGAATCTAATCCTCTGACTTTCATTGTTCTATGATTCCACTATATCCAATGATATAGGAAAAAAAAAATCTTTGAAAAAACTGCCTCTTCTAATCAATTCCAAGAAGGACAAACTGAAAAAGCAATTTGTGTTTGTCTTTCTCAATATTACTTTAGTTTTCATGTCTGAGCTATTGGAAGAACAGAGATAAAATTCATATCATTAAGTAAAGCAAATGAATTTTCTATGTCTCTAATGATTGGAGGTAGGAGGGGAGAGAGAGAGAGAGAGAGAGAGAGAGAGAGAGAGAGAGAGAGAGAGAAAAGTTAAGAAGTATGGATTCAAATCTTAGGTACATAGGATTTGAATAGGTACAAATAAATGGCTAGGGTGGCATTTTCATGATTGGAGTGACTAAAATTATGTTTTTCTGAGACATTTTACATAAATTAGAAACAGATGAAAGGATTTTGTCCAACTCTTGGAATTTACTTTCATTGCTCAATCTTGCAGAGGTTGTATATGTGCAGAAAAATATGTGTGGACAGAACAGAGAAGTATCTCTGAAATATAAAATAGAAAGATTAGGGTGTGATATCAGGAAGATTCCACTACATTCAAAGACTATATTTCTTTAGATATTTGTTTACATCTGCCAAGAGTAAGCCATGGAGAGTTCTATGTACTGAAGGTTTCATATCTGTTAGAACACAGAATTAGAACCAAGCATTTGGCATTATATTAGTCCTTCTTTATCTGTGGTTTCATTTTTCATGGTCAGTTATCTATAGTCAACCATATTCTGAAAATATTAAGTGAAAGTTTCAGCATAAATAATCATAAGTTTCAAATTACATGCTATTCTGAGTAGTATAATGAAATTTTATGCCATCTTAAACTGTCCCACCTAAGATGTGAAATATCCCTTTGTCCAAAGTTATCTATTCTGCATACACTACCTGCCCATTAGTCACTTAGTGACCATCTTTGTTATCAGAATGGCAATAGTGGTGTCACAGTGCTTGAGTTCAAATGACTCTTATTTTCTTAATAATGGTCCCAAAGCACAACGGTAGTGATGCTGGAAGTTTAGACATGACAGAGAGAAGCTATAAAGTGCTTCCTTTATTTGAAAAGATGAAAGCACAATAAGATATTTTGGCAGAGATACAGGGACCACCTTCACATAACTTTTATTACAGTATATGGTTATGATTGTTCTATGTTAGTATTGTTAATCTTTTATTGTGCCTAATTTATAAATTAAACTTTATCATAGATATGTATGTATAGGAAAAAAATAGTACTTATAAAGTTTGGCACTAGTTTTAGACATCCAGTGGGAATTCTGCAATACAAGTGTCCCCTGTGCATAGGGATGAGGGTGAGGCTGCTCTACTAGTTGGCACAATTTTCTAAGAATTAATAAAAATTTGAAAGATAGAATTAAAATTGTCTAAAAATGGAATAGGTTGACTTATATGGAGAAGCTCTACTTTATGCTGAATAATGATCAGTAATTAAATATTTGGGTTTCAACTAGATGACTTCTGAGAGTGTGAGCATCCTAATAGAAAAAGGGCATGCCATGTTTAAAATGGTAAAAATAGGACTTTGACCCACAGCCTGCAGCCACCATCCCAGGAAATCACTTGTTCCTTCTTCCAGTGACAGTGCATGAATTAATAAGTCCAGAGGGACCCACTTCTGTTCTTCTGCTTAGAACTGAATTTTCTCTTGGTGCCCATGCTTTACTGTTTTAACTAAATATTACCCATTCCAGTCTATTTTGTTTCAGGATTTTTACATACATCTCTTTCTCTTTGTGAAATTGTGATCTTGTGGATCTGTACTGTCCAATATGGTGGCTGCTATCCACATACGGCCATTGGGCATGGAATATGTTTTTTTTTTTAATTTATAAACATAAATATTACTGTCATTAATTTTACCATAAATATTGCTGTCATTAATTTTTGCTTTTGAATACAATTATTAGGAAGTTTAAAATTACACATGTGACTTTCATTTGTGATTGGCAAGTGTTATATAGATGGCAGTGATTGTACAATTGCCAAACTTGTAGCAATGCACACACTTTTGCATAATATTTGCATGGACTTGATGCTAAATATTTGTTGGAACTGAGAAAATATATTGGGAACTTGATGGAAATAAAATGAAACAATGAGTAACAAGTAGTTCAAAGAGTATAGTTAATTCAAGGGTGAACTTTTGCTGCCAGACATTTAAGTATCTAGGTATCAGATACAATGGAGACTTTGAGGCAAGACCTTTATTACCAACAAATGCTATAGGCTTGATAGGAAAAAATGTATGATGATTAAGGCACTCTTAAGATAGTCAACAGAATTTATTGAAGATGTATTAGATGTCAAGTCCTGTTTTATGTATCAGAGATACAAAGGGATTCAAGTATTACATTTTACCAGTTGTCTGGGAGTTCAGAGTCTATGGTGAAGGTAGAAATGCATACAGCTAATTACTGTCCAGTGAGCTAGCTAGCCACAGGATACGATACTTGCTGTAATGCTATATAAATAATACACTGGTGTAGCCAAGCTGAGTTTTAGACCTAGGGCAGCCAAATGGCAATTAGATGGGAGCTGAATCATGTGAATGGGAGATAAGAGCCCTACAGAGGTGTCCTGAAGTTCTTACTATTTCAAGCTTGTTTTGCTTGAAACAGTCTCGTAGGTAACAAGCTTAAAACAGAAGGGAGTTCTGGAAATATTACCTGTGAGAATTTTAACTGTTTATTATCTGTACTTATAATTACAGACATGTATTGAGTATGAGTGACCATGTGGGCATTTTAAGCATTGGCTGAACTTCCAATTGGCTAAAAATAGAAAAGGAAGTACCAGTCGGTTATGCCAGGCATTCACTCTGTAGGCTGTGTTTGGCTTTGTCTGGTTCTCTCTGGGAGAAGAACAACTCTCATGTTAAAGCAGGTGCATCTACATGTTGTCAATAATTACTGTGCAATGCAGTGACAAAGCTTATTGTATCCCTTTAGCATTTTCTAGCAGCAAAGGGGATGTCCTCAGCTGTGTACTAGGCAATGATTGTACCATTATCTCATTCAGTTATACGCCCTTTCTAAATACAACTTTAAATTTGGCGACCTTTCCAAAGTAGTGTGTAGGGAACTTGTTCATGTGATACTCATTAAGGTCACATGGCTAACATTTCTGCCCACTTCATCTGTGAAAACTAGATAGAGAAAAACACTTTGTCAACTTTCAGAAGAGACACAAAACAGAGAATTGGACCACCTGCAGATGGAAGCCCCTCTGTGGTCTCATACTAGGTGTTGTTTTCTTGGCTGCAGCCTCCTGGCAAATCTTACGCTGCCTAAGTGATACTCAAACACAGTTATGTTTTTGAGTCTATAGAGCTTAGAGGGACAACAGACCCAAACATAATAGTGACCAAGAAGATGAGTGACATTATCTTCTTGATTTAAGGGATTCACAGAATTGCTATTAAAAAAAATTTCCAGTTCTACAGAAGCATTTTTATTTACTAGTGTATAATTTCTTTTAATAACACAGGAAAATTCTTTAAAGAGGTAACAATATCCCCATTGTACCAAAGAAGAAATTGAGTCACAGAGACATGAAATAATGTCCCACTGTTGGGAAGCTAAGTTGTGAACTTGGATTTTTGACCTCAGGATTTTGGACACGAAAGCTAATGTCTTTCTTCCATGACTTCACTGATCAGAGGCGAAGGAGGGCTTCTAGGTCAGTCTTCACTCATGATGTCAGCTCTGATATTCACTTTCTTAGTGACCTGGATATGTCATTTAACTTCTCAGACCCTTTTGAAAGAGAGAAAACAAGTTACTTCTTTCAGTAAAGAAAGTACACATTTTGAAAATAGGGACTATAATGGCTAATGAGAAAATTCCGGAACAATATCAATATAGGATGTGATCTGAACTTTTCTGTAACAATAACAACAACAACAATAACATACACACCCCCCCCCACACACACCCTTATCTCTTTTGAGCCTGATATACTCTTCCACTCATATAGCAGTTACTTTTTCCCAAACTGAAATTTTAGACATACTGAAATAAGTTATTTTGGTGTAGCGTATAAAAATATATAAGATTTCCCTAGAAAGCATGCAAAAACTACAAAAATCTCACCAGAATGACCCTCTAAAAGCTGACTTTTTCTTTGTCACCTTTCTAGATTCTCTTTCACTGAACCTCCTCCAGGGACAGGCCCTTCTGTCCCAATCAGCTGATAACCATGGGTCTCCATCTTAGTGGATCATTTTTTTTTTGAGGGAGAGGGAGAGGGAGAGGGAGGGAGGAAGAGGGAGGGGGAGAGAGAGAGAGAGAGAAAGAATCTTTTTTTTTTTTCTGGATGGACACAACACAATGCCTTTATTTTTATGTGGTTTTGAGTCCTGCCCATGCTAAGCGAGCGCTGAGCCACAGTCCCAGCCCTGGATCTTTTTCTCATGAAAAAGTAATGTGCCATTCAGATGTCCTTAGTTTGTAAGCATTTACAAGTAGTGTTGGCAATTAAACAAAATAACCCCAGACTGAGATTCCATCTCACCCTAGTCAAAATTGCAATTATCAAAACAAAAACAAAAACAAAAACCCAAAACAAGTAACAATAAATGCTGGTGAGGATGTGGGGGGAAGGTACACTCACACATTGTTGATGGGACTGCAAATCGGTGCAACCACTCTAGAAAGAAGTATGGAAATTGTTTAGAAAACTTGGAATGGAACCGTCATTTGACCCAGCTATCTCACACCTCAGTTTATACCCAAAGGATTTAAAATCAGGATACTATAGTGATGCAGCCACATCAATGTTCATAGCAGCTCAATTTTCAATAGCTAAACTATGGAACTAATCTAGGACTTCTACAACAGGTCAATGGATAAAAAAATGTGATATATATATATCATATATATATATATATATATATATATATATATATATATATACACACACACACAAAATGACATATTATTCAGACTTAAAGAATGAAATTATGGCATTTGCTGGTAAATGGATGGAATGGAAGATTATCATGCTAGGTAAAATAAGCCAATCCCCAAAAAACAAAGACAGAATGTTCTCCCTGATATGTGGATGCTAACCCACAACAAGGGAGAAGAAGAATAGAAGTTCATTGGATTAGACAAAAGGGAATAAACAGATGGAGGGGGGGAATGGTAATAGGAAAGACAGTAGGATGAATCAGACATATCTTTCCTATCATATATAAATACATAACCAATGTAACTCTTCATCATGTACAACCACAATAATGGGATCCTAACTCAAATTTGCTAGTTGTGACAAGCAAACTATGCTAAAAATATTTCACAAATATTTGATTGGAGGTTGTATGCTGGTAAATTTGTTTCTGCTTTAATGTCATTATACATGTAGCATTTCAAAGCAGGAATATTTTTTGGATGGAACTGGAGACTATCATGCTAAGTGAAATGAGCCAATCCCAAAAAACCAAAGGCCCAGTGTTCTCTCTGATATGAGGACGCTAAAACACAGTGGCAGAAGGCAGGGAAGAATAGAAGTTCAGTGAAGTAGACAAAGGGGAATGAAAGGACGAGAGGGAGGATGGGAGTAGGAAAGACAGTAGGATGAATCAGACATAACTTTCCTATGTCCACATATGAATACATGACTAGTGAAACTCCACATCCTGTACAACCACAAGAATGGGATCCTAATTAGAATAAGCTATAGTCCATGTATTATAATATGTCAAAACACATTATACTGTCATGCATATCAAAAAAGAACAAGGAAAAAATAAAAAAGGATTTTTTTGATGAAGTATTCTTTATGATTTCACTGTTGAATTCACCAAAATATACCCAAATATCCTGTTTATAAAGAACAATTAAATTGATTATGAGTTGCTGCAGTAAGAGTAAATGCCACTCTCACAAGTCTTAGCAATGTCTCTGGAGGAAAGTTAGGAGATGAATATTTAGTTTTGAGGTTCAAACTCCAGTCCTAAAGGGAGAGACTCTTTAAGGCAGGGAGCTGACTGTGGTTGGGCCAAATTTATAATAGGCTTTATGTAAAACAAAGATAAAAGGAGAATGTATAAACTCTCACCCAATAAGAAAATATACACTACTTAGCAATGTGCATGAACTTGTTTATAAACCACAACTACAAAGTAACTTGCAATAGTTATTTCTCATACTTAGGAACTGGTAAGATCCCGGCAGTGGCACACAGGGAATTATCAGTGCTCTGTTCTAGTTTAGGTTCTCTTCTTTGTCACCAGGTTTTGTTTATTCTCCTCCATTTGAACCCTGCTGCTTTGGCTTCAACAATGACTGACTGAGAGTCAGCACTTCCTATTTCTGTGATGATGACAATGATGATGATTATTCACAGACAATTCTCCATATGTAATTGATTAAAGATCAGATTTTCATTGTGGAGTCTTTATCACCTGTATTTACTTCATGACTTGGAAATGATCAGATTCCCTTCCAGAGGGTCATTCTCTTCTTTTGTCTTCCCTATCATCAAGGAAATGGGGTGGGTTTTATGCTGTTGCTATAATTTACTTAAAAATTGCTAAACATTCACAAAGTGATATCTGATTATATTATTAATCTTTAAAGGGGATTAAATAGTGTTTAAAACATGTATCCAGGAATATACCCTGCAACTGGAATAGTTCACAAAGTTCTAATCCTGTAGTTCTCAACTTCATTTGTAAATTGCAATTATGAGGAAGGCTTGAAGCCCACTGATGAACAAATTCTACCCTTGGAAATTCTGGTTTTGCTGGTCTGGTTGCAGCCTGGGTGTTGGAATTTAAAAACTCTCTCTAGGTGATTCTAATAATCATTCATGATTGCTCTAACCAGACTCTGGTACCCAGAGATTTGCTAAGCTACAGTGAATTTACCTGAGGTCAGCACTAGAGCATGGATCAGCATAAGTGAAGCTATAAGATTTCTCATGGATGAAGTGGGTGGTGTCCATGCCATGTCAACTAGAAGAGGACATAGCTGCCTCAGGGCTGCTTAAACAGGACCTAGGCATCTAGTGGCCCCGATGCCTGTAACCATATTTACTAATGCCTTTGCCTCATACACCCAGATCTGTGAAGGGTTCTGTTACTTGATCCAAACAGAACCTTAGCTGACTTCTTCCCCTAGGACATCTGCTTCTAATTAAACTTTTATGCAAAGTGTTTGTTGTCAAAACACCATAAAGCACAGAGGGCTGGAACTTTGTTGAGCATACAGAATGGTTTGTATGGTTGCTTACATAGTTGCTTACTAATAAATGTTGTATGTATTACCAAGTTCAGTCTAAGACCTGCTTTTAATTTTTTAATGTAATAATTGCAAATATTTATGGGGCACAATATGGTATTTCAATACGTGTATATACTGTGTACTGATTAAATCAGCATTTCCATCTCCTTATAATTTCTTTATGTTTGGAAACTTGGAGGTCCTTTCCTCTGGTTCTTTATAAAATATATAATGGCTATGTGAAATATAGTCACCTACTGTGCTGTAGAAACTCAGACATTTCTTCTATATCTAACTGCATTTAGGAACCTGACATCTAAACTTTCTCTATCCTCTTTGCCTCCTACCTTTCCTAGATTTTAGTGATTATGATTCTACCTTCAAATCAATTCTTTTAGCTTCCACATATGAGAGAGAGAGAGACCATGCAGTATTGTCCTTTGTCTGGCTTACTTCATTTGGCATAATATAAGACCTGCTTTCATTACAACTAACTCCTAGAGGTGAGGGGACTGGAGAAGGACACCTATTGCTCTGACCTCTAACTGTTGGAAGTTACTGAGATAGACTAGATAAACACATCGATTTAGAACATTTTTCAATATGTACAGTTTTTGATGGGAGTAGTTTCCAAGTCTATTTCCATCTACAATAGCATTCCTATAAGCAGCAGTGGGGAATCTCATGAAACAGGAACTTCTTACGTAATATTAAAGTCTTGTTTGGCTGAATTTTTAAAATTTGTCATTGGACTGCATAGTTATCAGTGCTCTGATAATTACTGTGAAAAATGTCTTGTAACTCTAACATAAAATCTTAGCCCTTTATTTTTTTTTAATTTCATTTCTTTTTAAAAAATTAATTTATTTTAATTAGGTATATATGACAGCAGAATGCATTTTGATTCATTGTACACAATTGCAGCACAACTTTTCATTTTTCTGGTTGTACACAATGTAGTGTTGCACCATATGTGCAGTCATACATGTACCTAGGGAAATGACGTCCATCTCATTCCACCATCTTTCCTGCCCCCATGCACCCTCCCCACCCCATCCCTATCCTTTGCCCAATCAAATTTCCTCCATTTTTCCCATTTACCCCCCCCCCCTCATTATGGATCAGCATCCACTTATCAGAGAGAACATTCAGCCTTTGTTTTTTTTTTTTTAAATTGGCGTACTTCGCTTAGCATGATATTCTTCAACTCCATCCATTTACCTGCAAATGCCATAATTTTATTCTCTTTTAATGCTGAGTAATATTCCATTGTGTGTATGCATGCATGTGTGTGTATGTATGTGTATATATATATATATATAATCACAGTTCCCTGATATAAATATATATACATTTCCCTGAGATATATATATATTTATATATATGACAGTTTCTTTATTCATTCGTCTATTGAAGGGCATCTAGATTGCTTCCACAGTTTTAACTATTGTGAATTTAGCTTCTATGAACACGGATGTGCCTAACTCTTTATTTTGTCCACCCAAGTTTAATGAATATTCCTTCCACACAGTAAAATGCACATATATTAATTGTACAGTGCAGAGTACTGAAAAATAAATACATCTATGTAACTCACACTCTTACCAAGGTACAGAACATTTTCATGAGCCCAGAAATTATACTGGTGCCCCTTCCCATTTAATAACACTCCCCAAACACCAAACATCACTAACTGATTAGTTTTACCTAATTTAGTATTTTATTTAAATGGAACCATCCAACATGCACTCCTTTGTGTCTGGGTGCTTTTCTTCAGCATAATGTTTTCAAGATTCATCTGTAGCATGTCTCAGTAGTCTGCTGATTTTTATTGCTGAGAAGTATATCATAGAATAAATATCACAGTTTATTCATCTATTCTCCTGCTGAGGGACACTGAGCTGTTTCTAGTTTGGGGCTAGTATGACTAAAACTGCTATAACGATTCTTATACAAGGTTTTTAGAGGACATATGTTTTCACTTTTCTTGGATAACTTTCTGGAAGTGAACTTTTGTCATGGGGTGAATGTGTGATGGTCCCTTTCCATACTTCCCCAAGCAATGTATGAGGTAAGAGTTGCTCTGCTTCCTCATCAGTATTTGCATCCCATCTTTTTTATTTTAGTTATTTTGGTGGCAGGTAGTGTTTTGTCCCTTGTCATTATGATTTTAATTTGCATTTCCCTGATGACTAATTATGTTGAACAGTTTATGTGTTTTTATGTACTAATTGGTCTTATGTATATCTTTCATAAAATCTTTTCTGCCTTTAAAAAATTGAGTTGCCTACCATTTTGTTGTTTGAGTCCTATGATTGGTTTTAAACATTCTGAATTAAAGTCTTCAGTCACTTATATGTTGTGACTAGTTTTTCAGTCTGTTTTCTTTTATGGAGTTTTTTAAAAATAAAAAGAGGCTTTCATTTTGATAAATAAGATTTTTTAACTTTTTTCTTAGATAGGGCTTTCTTGTCTTATCTGAGAAATCTGTATGTTTGTTTTCCTACCTATATTCTATGTTGAATTCTTTCCTCAAATATTCAGTAATCCTCGGTTATCCAGTTGTTTGAGTGAGGAGCTGAAAAGCTGGTTGGAAGATTTTTAGAGTGGGATAGACTTGTACACTGAGAGCACTCTTTCTAGGAGAAGTCACCTGGCTAGTTAGCTTTGTCATTACAGGACTTGACCTGTTAGTAAAGGGCCTTCAATATCCTGCTTGGAGACACCAATCTAACCACTGCTATTCTGGAACTAGGTGAGGTGGGAGAGGTGGATAATTTGGATAGTTGTCCAGTGGCTGGGTATGCAGACTTAATCTTCTGTTCTCAGTATGACCTCACATGCTGGTTGTTTCCTGTGTTTGGAGCTTGGGGTTATTCTTGTTAGATTGTTCACAGAACAGATCTTTGGTGTCTTGCTTTTTTTCTAGAAGCTTTATGCTTTTGACTGCAAATCTAACTTGTTTTGGTACATATTTTTGGAAATTTATCTTGCTTTATACTATTTGCTCATTCTTGCTTTATGTAGCACCTGATTTTTTGAGCTATTCTGTATTGTTGCCAATCATTTATTCTGAGGTTCTGCAGGGAGAATCACCTTGCTTTTATCGGAACTCTATAGGCACTTAGGATTGTCTCCCCTCTTGCACTGAAAGTGAAATTGAGTTTTCTGTTTCTTGTTTTTATTTTGGAGTGATTCTTTGAGAAAGAAAAAAGGGAAACACTTTTACTCTCCATCTTGAAACTACTCATCTAATTTACTTAAAAAAAAGGAAAATATAGCAAAGTGTAATTACAAAAAGGAGAAAAAAACCATTTATTTATATTGTTTCACTCTCTTTGTCAAAACAGCAAAACCACTAAGATGCTTGTATCAAAACTTACCTGAGTTAGAAGTCTGTAACCTGAAGATGGAGACGAGTATAAATAGGACTTATTCGTTTCTATGTCACTGAATGACTCAGTATGTACATGTACATAACATATATGTACATGTATATAACATGTATATACATTAAGGTTCTGACCCTCAGAGAATATATTCTTTTTCTTGTTTCTTAGCTTAGATAGTTTGTATCCCTGTATCTCCTATAGATAAACATTCATTCTACAAAAATAGGTAAATCTGTTACCTTCTTAGGATACTAAGTGGCAATTAAGGTTTGTTCTATACTGCTTTTATGTATGCTGAGACACCACTAGAGATAATACTTGGTGACTTGTAAGATCAATTTTATTTTCTAAAGTGAATTTCTTCTTATCTTTTCAAAATGGTTTTATTAGTGCATTATAGTTGTATTTGCATTAATTTTGACATAATGATACATGCTGGGTATGCAGACTGCTCCCTTTCAGTTGCAGCTGTCTCCTCTTTCCCTCCCTCCCTCTATTCTCCTTCATCTCTTCTCCTGGTCTCCCTTCTATTTGTTTTTAATTGGTGCTGTATAGATACACATAAAGGTAGAATTCACTGTGGTGTATTTATGCATGTACATAGTGTGATTTTGTCAGATTCATTCTTCATCTCCTCCCCTTTTCCATCTCTCCTCACTCCCCCTTCAAACTCCATCAACTCCACTGATTTTCCTCTGTCCTTATGAGATTCAACCCCCACTTAAGCAATGTAATTCTTGAGCTATTTCAAATATTTTTCCACTTGATTGGAGTCTTAGTATGTGTATTATCTTTCAAATATACTATAAATCAATTTAAATTCTAAAAAAATATGTTTATGCTTGAAATTGTATTCTTCTCCACAGTTTTACAAAAGAAAGAGTATAACCATTTACCTTTTATTTTATTGAAAGCCATTTATTCACATGCTTGTTGGAAAGAGGATTAGGTAACTAACTGCCCATAAGAATAACTTGGACCATCCTTTTATGGAGCCATCAACCCTTTTCCTCCCATCCTATTATCCATTAAGGGACTTTCAAGATTTCTCAAGAGCCATACCTGAGAAATAACCTCTGCCAATATTGAAAAACCTGTTGGATTTGGGGCAGGGGTGCAAGCAGAATGTCACTGGAAACTTTTGGGAATGAAGTGGGAGAGATGCAGCAGCTATCCTTTAACAGAGCTGCAGGTTCATCTGTGCCACCCAGCTCTGGTTAGTCCAAACAGAAAGCACAGTGGTCTCAAAAAATGAGCAAAGCCAGCGCCCTACACAATGCTAGATGGCTTTTCTCATTTTTCCAAGTTGTCTTTCATAAAACGTTTAAGGAGCAAGTAGGGAGAAAACCAGAATTTTAATGGAAACATTGAAAATACAGCTGTGAAGATCATATGCTCAAAAAAAAAAAAAAAAAACAATCAGGTCAGCCTATTTTTCTTTTTGCATGATGTAGATTTAAAAAATATTTCTGACAAAGAATAAATGAACTTAGCTTGAAGAACAAATGAGATGGGTCTGGATCTGCATAGGATATTTTCATCTACATCATAAACAAAAAATGAATTAGAGTTGGAAGCAGAGTAAGCCAAAACCTGAGAGAATAAAATCAAGATTGTTAACACTCATTGTGCATCATTTTAGACTTTGTTGTTGTTGTTGTTGTTAATGGTTAATGTGTTACCTTTCTGTCACTGTGACAAAATACCTGTGATAAACAATTTACAAGCAGCAAAGATTTATTTGGGCTTATGGTTTCAGAGGTTTTGGTCCATGGCTGGTTGGATCTATTGCTTTATGGCCTGTGATAAGACAGAATATCAATATCATGGCTTAAGTGGATGGTGGAAGAGGTCTGTATGTTCACTGTGGCAGCAGAGAAAAGTCCAAGATCCCAATATCTCTTTCAATGGCATGTCCCCAGTGCCCTGACTTCCTTCCACTAGGTTCTACCTTCTAAAGGTTTCACCACTTCACAGTGGCACCAAAGGCTGGCAACCACGCCTTTAGCATACGGACCCTTGGGGACATTTTAGATCCAAACTATAATGTAACAACTGTGTCATAGGTTTATTCTGGTAAGTAAAAGAAAAAAAATTACTCAATTCTCATTATGGTTCAGTTGTAAGCACTTATTAAAATTTGATTTTAATTTAAGTTATTAGTATAAAAGAAATTATTCAAAAGATCATGTAAATATACTGTTGTTTCCCAAGTATTTATTAAAAATTTTAAATTTGTCACTATATTAAGAGATACTCAATTAACTTTGTTTTGCAGCAAATTTTATGAGAGTTTATTTGTTTTTTTGTATATGACAGTACCTTAAAAGTGCTAACTGAGCAGGGCAGGGTCTGTCTTTCTACTGATTTCTTACAGGTATAAGAAACTGTACATTGACTTGAAATCCAGTCTTAATTGTAGGGCAAGTTCATTAATAGTTTTCAGTGCGGTGTGCCAACCATTGATTGAACTTTGGACAATGAAATAGAAATAGTAACAAGAAATCAAATTAGTTCATGATTTTTGAACTGTGATATTTTCCTCTCCATGTAAGACATCTTTAGAATTTTTAAATCAAATAATCTACCAGCGTTGTCCATTGGCATCGGCCTAAGCTCCTACTTGGCACTTTCTGGCAGCATCTCTAATCTCCTGCTGCTCTGGTGGTCCAGGCACTGTACCACCCCTGCACTTACTCTGTCATCTCTGCTGTATGCTGTCTTCTCTCTGACCTGCCTGTCTTGACTCTGTCCCTTATGTGTCTCCTGACATTTTATTTTATTCATCTTATTTAGCTTTCAACTCCAATACCATTTTCTACCATCCTTCAATTCAAAATTAACGGGTCTTCTCTTGTGCACCTTTGGATATTATATTTCAGTATAACTTGTCATTCATTACTCCATTGTGCTGAGTCAACAAGACATATGACATCAAGAGCTCATATTCTAAGGAAAAAAAAAAACAAAAACAAAAAACCCAGTTGCTCCAAAAGATTTATAACTGCAATTCCATACTTTGGTGAGGCTCTGCATGTTTGCTCTGGGACGACCAAGAAAGGGCTGACAAAAGTGTCTAAAGGAGCTGAGAATTTCTCCCAAAAAAGTGAAATAAGAGTTGAAGTTGACATAGTGGAAATATGGGAAGGGTTTTCTAGGAATTTTTTTTTATTTATTCAGAAAACATTTACATAGAACCTAGGATGTACAGACATTGTGTTTGACACTAAAAATTTAAAAAAACCCAAAGATATATGTGTGTGTGTGTAAATATAGATCAATAATGGAATAAAAACACCATTTGTCCCTTCTCTTTTATTCTAAAGAAGATAACATTGACAATTTTTTTTTCTTTTTGGGGGGGTGGGGTACCAGAGATTGAACTCAGGGGCATTTGACCACTGAGTCACATCACCAGCCCTATTTTGTATTTTATTTAGAGATAGAGTCTCACTGAGTTGCTTAGCGCCTTGATTTTGCTGAGGCTGGTTTTCAACTTGCTATCCTCCTGCTTCAGCCTCCAGAGCTGCTGGGATTACATGTTTATGCCACTGCACCTGGCGACAAAAAATTTTTTCCTACAATTTATTTAAGACATATTTATTGAGCATCTACTAAATGCCTTTCATCTGCTAGAGTCATTTATATTAGCACATAATACACACTCAAAATAATTCTTGAAAAATGGATGAATAAATCATCTTACCCATGAAGGGGTTAACAGTCCAGTTGTGACTACAGCCATCTATTTAAATAATCAGAATAGAAAATATTATTTCCCATGATATTTTATGGAAAAGAAAGCTAATAATAGTAGAAACATAAAAAGATGGAAGGCCTAAGAATCAAGTCACTTAGGCTAAAAAGAGGCAAGAGGGGTTGAATACAGTTCTAAGGAAAACTTGTGAATTGATTAATTAAAGTATAAAAAATTAATTTAGAGAAAAAGAATCAGAGAGACTATATTATATTCTGGGAAAATTTACTAACTGTGTGGCTGAGCATAGGGTAACACAGAAAGATTGACTGAAAATACACCCTCTTTGGACACGACTATGGCTCCTTTGATATTGGACTCTTGACTTCTGAGTTGTCTCTGTCATTCTTGAGGCCCCAGATAACAGCGGAAAAGGTGTGAGGTTTATATTTTGGAAAGCTTCAATTCACTGTATTGTGGAGACAAGGTTGGACTAGATTCCTTTCTAGGGAAGACACTGGAAGCCAATTGGGAAACTATTTGCAGTAGTAATGTGAGAGATGTATTAGACCAGCCTCGGGTACACATAAGTTTAGGAGATGAAACTGACAGGGTTGGTGATGGGTAGGTTGTGGGGGCTGAGAGTAAGGGAGAGGACATGAAGTCCTCTGGGTCTTATGGCCTTGAACCTGAACAGGTAGTGCCACCACTGAAATGGAGCTTACAGGGGAAGGATCAGTTGAAGATCTTGTGTTCTGTGATGGGCATGTTCATTACAAGGGGTCTTATGTATCCTTACTGGGTAACAAACTTCTTGCTGGTAAGGCTTATGAATTGTCACAACTTGTTTGTTGTTTATTTGTTCACTTATTTTGGAATTGTCACTATTTTATGCTCAGAATCTAGTTTATGGTACTCAGAATATTGAGTGCCTCTGTCTATATATACATAAACACATATATATATGTGTGTGTGTGTGTGTGTGTGTGTGTGTGTGTGTGTGTATATATATATATATGTATTTTTGTTTGCAAAAAAGAATATTTCTTAGCTCTGGTGCTGAATTATGGTTATTCCACATTAGGATTTAAATATTTCTTAATTTATTCAAAATATTTTAGTTTCATTGTACAATATTGGTACATGAAAGGAATTTCCCCTTTAATGTAGCTCTTTTTTTCTATTTGAATAGTAAAAATAAGATTAACTATGATTTTTTAATGATTAAGATTAAACCAAGATTATGATTTAATGCAGTTTAATTAGTGACAAAGACTGGCATACACTAATTAGGTATTTAATCCAGTGCTATTTTTTTTTACTAGTTTGAATCTCCTCTTATAACACAAATTTGATAAATGAGATTCCATAAATGTGTTGACTAAACAACAAGATATTGTCCCTCTAAAGCAAGGCAGAAGTTTCTCACTGCTATTGATTGGCTCTCTGTCAGGAATGCTAATCTTTTATGGATCTAGAGCCCACAGTTTCTAGTGACGCAGTTTGAAGATACACAAATAAAGTCCTGCCAGCCCCAGGAAATCAATTGCACAGAGGTATCTTCTGTTGGCAAACAGCGTGGACATTCTAATATCTGTTGCCAACAGTAGTCACCTGACTTGTGGGTGGCTACCTGGTAACTGATGTAATGGCAAAAGTTTATTATTTTTATTGACCATGTGCTAAGGAGTTCTAGGACACAGACACTGTACGGAACAGATTGCTAGAACTAAATGAGATGGATGAAGTGCTGGATGAGAAACAGTGACAAAGTCAGTGTTGTCACATGATCATATCTGGAGAAACATTGTATACAATGAGGGTATTTATTGCAGGAGTCATCATTTAGTAATGTCATCTACATTCATCACATCTTTCATCTACTTCCCTGCAGGATGTCTTCTCATATTGTGAAGTAGGTCTATCTGGTGCAATTATCTTCTTTTCACTGATGCTGGAGGGAAAAGATTTTCTGAATGCACTGGAGAAATACATACGTTGCCCTTTCTCTTCTTATTTCCCTGGGATTCTAGGACTGCACAGTCCTACTTCTGTGTACAAAAGAGGGCAATAGTGTTGACAAAGACAAGCAGGATGATGAATGGAATTTAATTTATGCAACATTCATGTAGGGTGAGTCCTCTGGGTAAATTGCCATGGTAGTACTTCCTCCCCCTCCATGACACGTTCTGCTTGGCTGACTCAACCCTCCCTGAGAAGCTTGGCACTTAAGGTTATGTAAGCAGTGCACTGATGTTCAAATATTCATTACAAGAATGGCCACATGAAAAAGAAAAAAACAGCAAAGGAAGGAGAAGTCTGACGTTAGATAACTACCCAGAGCAGCTAGGATAAGTTGAAGAACTGAAAGGGACTTGGAGACCTAATTTGAAATTAGAGATTTACTCCCTGAGGTGGTTCATAAAAAGGTTTTGAGCCGTGTTTAGAGTGCTAGATTATTATTGATTGGCCTTTAGCCCAAATTGATTTCAGCCCCTTCCTGCTGCTACTCAGTAAAGCCAAAGAAAATTATTTCATTTCATCATACGAAAACAATAATTTCTCCTCTATAAAAAGTCTACTAATTATGGTCATGACCTACATCTTTCTTTCTTACTGACATAGCCACTCATTCATGTTCTAAATTGCTAACTGTCCAGGAAGGTTTTGCCAGAGATCAGAATTAGAGCAGATAGAAAATACCCAACTGTGAGTATTGAAGAATTATTGAATGATTTGGGCCTGACTACGGAGATGACTTCAGAGAAAAAATCATTTTACTCATTTTCTAGTGAAAATTTTCTAACCATGAGACAAAGCCCTTTATAAACTGACAAATAAACAAATTAATTAGCAAGAGATTTTATTTGGAGACAAAAAGTTACAGTCTGTGTCACACTGTGCACATTAATTTCACTTAGAATTAGTGTCACCGATGAATCATTAATTCCATGAAGAATGATAAATGCCTAGGTATGTCAGTTTTCCTTCTTTAACTAATTGGTTGAAAATAAATGTGAACACTAGCATAATGCTTAAAACCACTTGGGCAGATCAGCACTGATATTTTCCTTGGTGTGAAGAAGGAACAGGATTTAGTAAACTTTAAATTTGTTTGGGAAACAACTTTAACTTTCACTTTAATTTTTGAACTTGGACCAAGTTTAGACTGTTCACTTAGCGCCATTTTACCCATTTTTTTTTTTATAAAATAATATCTATTTCTCAGGATGGGACAAGAGAGTGTATAAATATAATATAGATATTTTTATATGAACTAAAATGGCAAATATTCTCACTAGAAAAACAATTTGACTATTTTCAATTCAGGGAAGACAAATGTTGGCTATCCCTTTATCATTCTTTCAAATTCCTCATATACTCTTCTGATAAAAGATGACATTTCCTGGAAAGGTTAAGAAAATTCACTTGGAAACAAATGAAAACCACATGCAATTATCATCCCAGATGCTTTGTGTCTTTTTATACACATAAAGAGCTATGAGCAAAAGATGGCAAGGCATAGGACTATTTTTCTAATATAAAAATAGAGCTGGATATATGAAGAATTGAAATGGAGCAGGATGACTCTGTTGCCACTGAGCGAGTTCAAGCCCGCCTTCATCTCTTGCCTAGACCACGGGTCTCAAGTTCTCATTGTTCTCCCTGCATCTACTTTAGTTGTTCTTCAACTTATTCTCTATCAAAAGCCAGTGGTTCTTTTAAAACTGCAAATTTGATCTGATTGTGTCATTCCCTACTTCTCATCTCCTACGTGGAATTCAAGTCCCTTTCTGTGATCTGGAAGACCCCTCCCCAGGCTGTCCCTAATGTGCTTTTCTCCAACTTCACCTCTGCTCCCTTTCCTCCTCATTTCAGCTATGCTAATTTTACTTTGGAGATCACCCCAGTCTCTTTTCTATTTAGAGCTCCGTGCATATGTTTGTTCCTTTCCTTGGACCATTGTCCCTGAAGTCAACTTGACTTTGACTTCACCTTTTCCAAAAAGCTTTCTATTGCCTTAATTTCTAAATTAACTTCATGCCTCCTTATCTTACCACCCTGCTACTGCCATTCATGGTGTAACATTGTGTAGCTCTCATTATAATTCAGTAATAACCAGATCTTTGTTTTTTCCTTCCAACTGAACTGTAAGATCTTTGAAGGCCTTGTGCAGCATTAATAAGTAGGTATTTTTAAAAGGGGCAGGGGAGAGAGTGGTGAATGAGAAGGCAGTGGAAAGAAAGAGCACACAGAAAATGTTTGGTGAATAAATAATAGGCTACATTTTTTGCTGATGTGTCCAATAAATTTAATTTTAGATTTTACTCATAGAACCGTTACAGATTTAAAGGTAGCTTAAACAGTCTTTGAATATGAATTCATGAATATCTTCTTAAACAGAAATATCTGAATTGAAACAAGTGAAAAAAAGATAAATAATGACATAAGGCACATTTAAACAAAGTTTGAAAGACTCCCACATTGTGGATGCTTATCTGATTTAAATGTGCAAACTTCTTGGAGTTCTGTCATTACTCACAATTACACTAACAGTGGAGTTCCCAAACACTGTCTGACCACCATCTGGATAAACATTTTTGATCACTCCCTGGAATTTCGTTTAGTGCTTCCAGGCATTTTGGTGGGATACTTATTTATGCAGTCTAATTTAAAAGAGATTGCAGAATCTGATCAACAATTATTTAAAAGGAATTTTCTCTGGGCAGACTAGGAGAAATTATTGTGCTACTTTCTTCTTCTTTTTTAAAAACCCATCTAATTTAGCATTATCATATAACTATTTTGGTAAACATGTATGCTGTGTTCTCAGACTCACCATAGATAACTCTTGGTTGAATTTCAGTTCAGTAACTTTTTTTTTTTATGGCAAGAAAAGGGCTGTTAAAAGGGAGCTGATGTAGATAATGAAAATGTAGTCTATATTTCAAAAAAATCCAGAAGAAAAGATTTTGAGCATTTTCATCACAAAGAAATGATAAATGTTTGAGGTAATAGCTATGCCTACCCAGATTCAAACATTTACAATGTATAATGTATCAAAACATCACATGGTATTCCATAAAAGCATGTAATTTTATGTGAATTTTAAAAAATTAAAAAAAGAATAGATATGCTTGCTGATAGACATGCAAGCAATTTTCTCCTAACTTTTGCATGCTAAAGCCATTTATCATCGCTAAGCATCTAAACAGTTAACCAAATAATAATCATGGAGATATCTTGTGTACTAAGTAGAAGATATTAAATAATTTAGATAATATTTGAATTCTCAAGTTATGATGTAAAAAAACTTTTATCAATTTTTAGACTTTTTTCATAATGCAAGTATTATTGGTCTTTTAGTTTATTTAATAAATTTTGCAACAATAATATTTATAAATGTGTTGCTGTTTTCATGCTCTCAGAAAGGAATTATTTTTTTCCTGGAACTTTCGCTCATTATTTTCCCTCAAATTATTTTTGCTCATTGAGGTTAAATAATTTGTTTGCTAGCTGATTGATCATGTCCTTGAATTTTGTTTTCTGATGTTCCCTTCCTATATCCATCAACTATTTCCACACTTGCTCCATAGTAATACCAGGTTTGCATATGCTTTCCATTTATATAATACATTATCTCTTTATGCTACTGATTTTCCACTCTTTTCAAGCCTTATTGACTGCTAGTCTTTTCCAATGAGTGATAATAATTTTTATAATATAATGCTTCTTTTTTTTCTTTTTCTTTTTGCGGTGGTGAAATAAAAATAACAAAGCTTACCACTTAAAACATATATTTCAGTGGAACTTAGTATATTCATAATGTTTGTTCCACCAGAGAGTTCCTAAACTTTTTCATCATATTAAATGAAAACCTCATACCCATTAAGCAGTCCCTCCCCATCCTTCTCTCTCTCCACAACCCTAGGCAACAGCTAATCTGTTTTCCTTTTCTATGCATTTGTCTTTTCTGGATATTTCATATAAATGGAATCATAAAATATGATGTTCTTTGTGTCTGACTTCTACTTAGAATAGTGTTTCCAGATTCACCCAAGTGGTAGTATGTGCTAGCACTTCATTCCTTTTTATGGCCAAATCATATTCTACTATATTTATATACTACCTTTTGCTTATCTACATATTGAAAAGCATTTGGATTTTTTTGTCTATTATGATTAAAGCTGCTATGAACATTTGTGTACAAATTATAGTTTGCCTGTTTTCAATTCTTTTGGGTATATGTACTCAAACAATATTTAAGATCTTGAATATATTTCACTGATTTGCCCTTTAACTACACCTGTCCACAAACTTCCACCTCCAGATCTGTATACAATCTCTTCTTCCACTCTATGGCTGCCAGTACCAGAGCAGAAGAATCATACAATGGTGGGAAATGATGCCATAGCAGATTTATGGTTCCTGATCTCAGTTAGCCCTGCAACTCAGGTCAATAATCCTTTGAATAATCTCTGATCAGATCCCATGCCCATTACTTCAGCTGACATTCCAAACTTCATCCACTCTTTTCACATCTTTCTTGGTTCCCATTACCCTAACTCCATCCACAAAAAAACCAACTTTGCCTCCTACCTTAAAAGAAAAAGAAATCAGCCCATAAACTTTTGGCTTTAACATTTTCTGCACTTCTGTGTAATTTCAGTTTTGACTCCTTCTTCTTCTAAGCTGTTACCAACTCAGTTCTCAAATAGTGGTGCCCGTTGGCCCCTTTCTTTCTCCCTTGGCTGTGGCAATTTTTGCAGAGGTGCAGAGTTCGAGCCTAGAAGGCAAAAAGGGCTTTCTCCTCTTTTCATATCCTCTGGCCCCAGAAGTACCTTCTGATCTGTGTGTGTCTCTTCTGGTTGTTGATCAGTCTGGACTTGCAAGGAGATGTTTGTTTCTGTGAGCATAGCTTCTGAGTTAGGGGATAATTTACCACTGCTGTGCAACTTGGGGCCCATGCGGGGACTGCTGTTTGCTTTTCTCAGGTAACAGGTAGCAATGCGACAGGTGGGGGAGGAATCACCTGAGGAGTTTTAAAGCTATCAACATCTGTGACAGGACTTCTCAAAGTGTAGTCTAGGAGTGGCAGAGTTCAGCTTTACCAGGAGACCCATTAGAAACTCCAGTCCTTGGCATAACACAGACAGATGGAGTAAGAGACTTGTAGGGAGTGTCCAGAAAGCTGTTTTGTTTTAAGAAACCCTCCAGGTGATTCTGATATCTGCTAAAGTTTGGAACCCTGCCCTGGGTGAGGACTTGAAAATCGTATAGTTCGCAGTGATTTTAGTGTTTGGCCAGGGAAGAAAACCATGACCTGGACACACCAGGCAACCACTGCTTTGGGGCATTTTGCCATCTGCCTAAGACTCTGTGAGGGAAATGGGACACAAAGTCTATCTGACATAGAGCCCACAGTCACATCTGGGGGATTTTGCTACTTATGGGGATTGCTCAGGGTTCAGGGGCCCTCTCTATAGTCCCTACCAATATCCTACCATTTTTTCCTTCTGGCTCTCTTATGTCTCCTTTTTTTTATCTCAGGGAATGAGGATGATGTAAGTATCACTCTTATTCATGGCATTTTAGCCTAAGTGATAAGTCCTTCCTTTCTGTTCTCCCAAGGACCTAGGATTCTGAAATTCAAAATCCAGGCAGGAACTCCCCTGTCTCCATTTCCTCTACTTTCTGATGTTACATCACAAACTCAAATGTGCAGGAAAATTAGTTTTAAATTTTTTTCTACATTCTAGTTAAATTTTTAATTTGTGTTCCTATTTCCCTGAGGTGGTAGGAAGTTGATCTTAATCAATCCAAGAATTCCCTCAGACTTTATCCTGGATTGTGTATGGTTTTGAAAGGGATCTTGATTAATGCCAGGGTGTCCTGGGGTGGTGAGAAGGGCAGACCTGAAAGGGTTTTGTGGAAGGAGAAGAAGGATGTTTCCTTAGATGCATACATACTGCCAACGTGGGATGGATGGAGACAGTGTATGGATGGATCTCCTCAAAGGCCAGTTACATCGAGGATTATTGTTATTATTTTCACTCTTCTCTTGAATATCTTGAAGCTTCTTAGAGCCTGGAACTTCGGTGCCATTCTCTGAAAATGGGTGCTGCATGGAGTCCCTTGATTGACACATATTGAGTTTCTATGACTCTGGGCTAACTCCAGAATTTGAACTAGAAATTGAGTTAAGTAAGAGAGAAGTGAAAGAAGTCACATTGCCTGAGGCTTGTTCCTGCTGTCCTCCTCTTCCATCGTACTTATCACATTCACTCTTTTAAAAAGTATGAGAATTTATTTTGTAATATTTTTCAACTTATAGAAAAGCTAAAAGTGCATCCCTCATTGAGATTCCTGGTCACAGTTTACCACATTTGCTCTTTTGCTCCTTTTTCTAAATATATTCTCATGACTATTAGTCTATTAGTCTTTTTTTTAATAGACTATTTGAAAGCAAGTTTGGATATGATGTCCCATATAACCCTCAAATACTGCAGTGTGTTGTTTCCCTAAATAAAGATTCTCTCTTATATGATCCCTAGGAAGCTCTCAAAACCAGGAAATTACTGATATAATACCACCATCTATCCCATCGATCCCATTTACATTTCCCTAGTGACTCCAACAAAATGTCCTTTCTTTCTGGCCTAGAATTGTATCCAGGGATGAATGTTACATTAAGTTATGTCTCTTCAGTTGCCTCCAGTTTTGAAATGAGGACATCCCCCTCTTCCATCTTTCTTGTCCTGGTTTTAAGTCATTTAGGCTCTACGTTCTGTTTATAAGATGACACTTAGACTAGGTCTGTCCAGTGTTTCCTCATAAACAGACTCGGTACAGGCTGTGGCAACACCAGGGTAATGACCTGGGCTCCTCAGGTCTCTACACTCGGTGCACCCCTGGGTGATGTTACCCTTCCGCCTGGTCCTGTTGGTGCACAGGTTTCTCCCCTGTGAAGGCACTGCTTCTCCCTTTGTGTGCTAATCCTAATCCTAACATTTTGTGGGGGAGACATCCCAAGATTATCCCCATGTCCTAACAACTTCTATCTGTATTCATCACCATTATCAGGGTGGCAAAATGGTGATTTTTTTTTCCTCTTATTTGGTACATTTATTTGTTGCATTCTTACATGGGAACAGTATTCTATTTTTATTTATTTCTTTTTTAGTTAATCAGCATGTCTCATGAAGTCCTATTTTTATTCATTGGTTTTTTGATCTGTTACTATCATTGTCAATGTGACTTTCAAACACATCCATATGTGGCCAGCAGAAATTCTATTCAGGGTGACTCCAATGTCCTTTGACATGTTCTCATTATTCTTTGAGCATTTTCTCACATTCTGGTCCCAAAAGTTACTCCTGTCTTATCCTGTACTCTCCCTTCCCTGATCCTGGAATCAGGAAGAAGTCCTGGTTCTGTGTGTTCATTGTTTGTGGGGTGCCATGGCTGTCCAGCCCTCCCCTCCTAGAAAGTAGAACACACACATGAATGCATATTCAATCTGTTTGAGTAGATAATTAGGTAATCTTGCTCCACTCTCCAGGCAGCATTTCGGAGTTCTTTGTAGACTTCTTTCTAAGTCTGTGTGTGCAATCTTCAGCAGTAGAGACAGACATTTTCTTTGTTGCGGTATAACCTCAATAACTTACTTTGTTGGGGTATAACTAATTTCCCAATCACTCCTGCCATCTCCTCTGTTCATCCAGCCAGCATGCTGCCTCTGATGAAGATGGATGGATCCATTTCCTTCTTGGGTTCCTCCTTCCCTTTCTCGCTTCCTCAAGTACCTGAGGGCTCACAGCTGCAGTCCCTGGGTTTCCCCTTTTCCTCCTCACTCAGTGGTAGGCCAGAAGCGGGGAATAGGAGGAGAGAGAAAAGAAGATAAAATGGTAAAGAAAAGGCTCAAATCATTTCAATCACGTTTTTTTTTTTTTTTTTTTTTTTTTTTTTAACAGGCTGTTTTCTCCTTTATCTACCTGAGAGTCTTGAAATTGAGGACAGAAATTGGAACTTCATGAAGTTCATAATCACCGTTTCCTATAAACTGCCTTGCCTCAGTAAATCTCAATGAGTCAATGACTTCTGTTTTCCCTCCATGTTTATACTCTTGGCTCCTCTTGGACATTTCCATAATTCCTACTTGTGATGATCATATGGAAGATTTTGCTGATGACTCTCTCTTCTTTGGAACATTGAGTTAGTGAGCATACCTTGCTTGGCATTTAGGTGCTTGGAGCAGCTGAGAAGATCATCACTGCAGAGCAAAGTGGTAAATGTCCCATTCATGTTTTGTCTTTTCTTTTCTTTTCTCCTCCTCCTCCTCCTCCTCCTCCTCCTCCTCCTCCTCCTTCTTTTTACCAAGAGTTTTTGGTTTAGTTTTTGTTTTGATGGGAGGTAGGTTTAGATTTTTTTTTGGATCTCCTTTAATAAGAAGTGACTGTGAAGGGGATACCAACTTTAGAATAGTCCCATTCTTGATTTACTGATTTTATTTATTTTGATGAAGAGTTAGGGATGTTTCTGCTACATTCTCAACTTGAAAAGCAATAGTTTTCTAAAATTTTGTAATTTCTGCCATAGCCATAAATTATATGCAATGTTACTTTATGTCTGTCATTTTATCTTACATAATCAATTTGTTGAATGTTTCACCATCTATACTGAATCATAATTTTTTGAAGACAGAGACCAAGTCATATTCATTTTAAAGCACTTCACAATAACTGTCTTACTTTTGCATAATAAGAACAGTGCTTAATGCAGAAGAGATATCCATTGCTGAGAAACTTTGAATCCATTCCATTTATTGATTCTTGATTTTACTTCTGGAGAGTTAGGAGTCTTATTATGGAAGTCATATCCTAGACCAACATGGTGAAGATTTGGGCCTACTTTTTTTAAAATTAGGTGCAGGATCTCTATTCTACTGCCGAAGTCTTTGATTTACTTTGAGTTGAGTGTGGAACAGGGTGAGAGATACATGAAGAGAGAGCCTGCAGAATGGGAGAAAATCTTTGCAATAAGCATCTCAGAGCATTAATCTTCAGGATATACAAAGAATTCAGAACACTTATCACCAAAAAACAAATAACCAAATCAATAAATGGGCTAAGGAGATGAACAGACACTTCACAAAAGTAGAAGTATAAAATTGATCAACAAATATATAAAAAAATGTTCAACATCTCTAGCAGTTAAACAAATGCAAATCAAAACTAAGATTTTATCTTACTCCAGTTAGAATGACAATTATAAAGAATACAAGCAACAATAAATGTTGGTGAGGATGTAGGGAAAAAGGTACACTCATACCTTCCCAGTTGGGCTGAAAATTGGTGCAATCCTTACGAAAAGCATTATGGAGATTGCTCAGAAAACGTGAAATGGAACCACCATTTGACCCAGTTATCCTACTCCTCTGTTTATATCCAAAGGACTTAAAATCAGCATACTGTATTGAGGCAGCCACATCAATTTAGGTGTCCTTCAACAGATGAGTAGATGAAGAAAATGTGGTATATATACACAATGGAATATTACTCAGCCTTAAAGAATAATGAAATGATGGCATATTCTGAAAAATGGATGGAGCTGGAGAATAGCATGCTAAATGAAATAATCAGTCCCCCCAAACCAAAGGCTGTATGTTTTCTCTGATATGGGGATGCTAATTCACTGTAAGAGACAGAGTTAGGGAATAATATAGTTACTTTGGATTAGGTAGAGGGAAGTGAAGGGAGGGGAGTGAAGGGGGTAGGAAAGATAGTAGAATGAATCAGACATTATTTCCCTATGTACATATATGACTACACAATTGGTGTGATTCTACATCATGCACAACTAGAAGAATAAGAAATTATACTCCCTTTATGTATGATGTGTTAAAGTGCATTCCACTGTCATGTATAACTAATTAGAACAAACAAAATAAATAAATAAAATAAATAAAAAAGAAGAGATGTCCAATATTTGCTGAAATAAATTCCCATCCTAGGTTCTAGAATGTTTATGACTTTCATCTGTTTCACTATGAGAATGAAGGCGATGTGAATATAACTTAAGTCAACATTTAATAAATTAGCTGATTATCCAATTTGAGTTACAGATGTTCTCCAACTTAACAATGGTTCAACTTAACAACTTCTGGACTTTATGTATGGACTTCATGTATCTCTCACCCTGTTCCACACTCAACTCAAAGTAAATCAAAAACTTTGGCACTAAAATAGAGGTCCTGCACCTAATTTTAAAAAAAGTAGGCCCAGAAGAGATCGGGCGCGTTCAGGGTGGTATGGCCGTAGACTAATTTTATTTATTTATATGTGGTGCTGAGAATCAAACCCAGTGCCTCACACATGCTAGGCAAGTGCGCTACTACTGAGCCAGAGTACCAGCCTTTTTATTTATTTTTATTTTTTTGTGGAGGAGGGTACTGGGGATTGAACTCAGGGGTAGTTGACCACTGAGCCACATCCCCCGCCCTATTTTGTATTTCATTTAGAGACAGGGTCTCGCCAAGATGCTTAGCACCTCCCTTTTGCTGAGGCTGGCTTTGAATTCTCCATCTTCCTGCCTCAGCCTCCAAAGCCTCTGGGATTACAGGAATGTACCACCACACCTGACTATTGAATTGTATTTTCAACTTACCTTGAATTTATCAGGGCATACCCCAACATGAGCTGAGGAACCTCTGTACACCCTTGGTACCTGTTCTCCACATAATTCCCTTAAATTATAAGTATTCACATCCTGGTTAATTAACAAATGAACTTCTGTTTCTTGCCTTAAGTACAGTAATAGATTGATATGAGATGCCATGGATAATTGTCAGAGTAATCAACACATCTGCTGGTATGGAAAGTGGTGGTATAGGGAAAAAACCCCCTCCAGCACCTATGTAAATGTTTTTTTTTTTTTTAAAATCTAGAATTCTTAAATTCTATCAAAATTTTGTTTATGTGGCTCTAGGTGAAAGACAAAGAAGTATGACATTTATATTCAAATTATAATTGATTGTAAGGACTCAGACCACAGATGGGATGCATATTTACCAACTGTTCCACCCACTCTTGTCCATGAAAGATATACCAGTTGTGGCATTATTTCCTTCTGATTTTGGACTCTACCTACAAAATATCTCAGTGCATATTCTAGATAAAAACTATCAATCAGTTGTTGCAGTTAATGCTTCAGTTGAAACTTTTTGACCTGTCTTCCATGGAATTTTAGAGCTACAAGTTGCTTCTATCCCACCAGATTTGCATTTCTTCCCCACCAGATCGGAAATGAGTACATTAAAAACCTTACGTCTGGGCTGGGGACGTGGCTCAAGCGGTAGCGCGCTCACCCGGCATGCGGGCGGCCCGGGTTCGATCCTCAGCACCACATACCAACAAAGATGTTGTGTCCGCCGAGAACTAAAAAAAATATATATATTTATTAAAAAAATTCTCAAAAAAAAAAAGAAAACCTTACGTCTATTATGCAAACATCTTTTCTTTTAAATAGAGTTAAGTCCACACTAATATCAACTTTCTGATTTTGTAACTTTTCAGGTTTACAAAGTTCTAGATTACCTACCTTTTAGCATCAAAAATTATCATTCTTTGTTTTTATCATTCCCCATTCTTCCCTTTTCTACCATCTCTGAAAACTACCATCCTGATTCAACATAGGAATTTTCACATGTAATCAATCCAAAGGTTGAGCTGTGATAGATTTTGACTAATAGGATTCATAGCAGATCTCAGTTTTCAGTGTATATTCTGACCATTGCATTGATTATGCAGGTATAAACAAAAAAATGTTTAAACATATGTGGTTTGCTTCTCTGCCTTCCCTTTCTCTAGCATCTGGGATCAATCAAACCAGCCTACAGCTGGGTAGAGGTAAAATATGTTAGCATAAAGTCTCGTCTTTTACAATATTGTATAGAAACGACTCTTTCTTTATCTGTCATCCTGAGCCAAAAGAAAGCCAGTTTCTCAGAAGTGATCTTACTGACTCTTGGACCATCATAAAAGTAGGTAGTGTCATAAAGAATTTGTCCATTTAGGTCAGGCTGACCTATCATTAATTAAAATCAATCACTTAAGTTGTTTTATGTGTTTGCTTAATTGAGTTTTTAGAACTTTCCATATAGTAATGGTTATTCTTTCCAACTGGAGGCTAGTTGTAATCAATAGGCAAAAACTGTTCCGCATAAGGATGACGAAGTAAATATAATGCCCTTCATCTACTTTAATCAAGGACCATGACGCTGCAGAGGAGACAGTTCCTCACAAGGACATCTGGCAGCCAGAGTGGTAATGTAGGTCAGCTTCAGATGTGAATGTTTGGAATTACTTAGTTGGAACAACACGATGTGTCAGCATTAGCCCACATATAATCAGAACAGTTCCTGTTATGTGCAGGGAAACTGAATGACTGGGAACCACATGTTAGCCTTCATTAATGGCTGGGCTCTCAAAAATGCCAAGGGCAACTACACACATTGACTGAAAAAGAAGATGTGACCTAGCCATTGTATGTGGGTTCCAAAGCCTCACTGGGTAAGCCTGGCATGCTTGAAAATACAGTTTGTGTAGTGATGATAATTTTTGTCTTTAAAACTAGAATGATAGTGATATTTAATCAATTCTTGCTTTAATTAGAAGCAAACTTGTGGGGATGGGGGTATGCATAGTTCAGTGGTCGAGAACTTGCCTAGCGTGCACAAGGTCTGAGGTTTGATCCCCAGCACCACCAAAACAACAACAAAAACTTGTGAATGTGGCTCTAAATGGCTCTTTTATTGAAGCTCATTTTTCATGGTAAGATATTTCGATGATACTGGCTTTGATAGGAATTCATTTAGCAAGCAGCTGAAGAGGAAATGGCATACTTAGGATGCCATGGGGACTCTGAACACTGAATATTTATTTGCTAGTGTTTCCAGTTTTAATGGAGGATATCCATAATTCCCAATCCTGATATACTCTTAATTTTGCACATTCAAGAAAAGTTTTTTAAAAAGTGGTAAAGAGAAACAGAAAAATGAAGCAATTAGGTCATGGATTTAAACTTCCAAAAACTTGATAGATGATGAGATTGAGAAAGAGAAAGACTGAGGCTTTTGGAGATATACACCATATTTTAAAGCTTAGTGTCTTTTTTTTTGCTTCATCCCTCATCTTGAACCAGATTCTTGTTCATTCTTAATTTTTTTTGTTTTAGATTTTTGCTTTAAAAATCTAATTTCCCTTGTTTTTGTCCATATATAATAGGACTCTGACTACAGTGCTTTACCAAAAATAATTGATTTTTTACACATCAACTTTGTCCTAAAGTTCAGTAGGTGGTTGCTCCATCTCAAATCCTATTCATGTTTCAGGCAAAAAGAAGGTAGTTGGACAGAAAGGCATGTGTTACCCCTGTGACTACCTCTTTAATCAGGAAAAAAACAGATTTTATAGAAATTCTTCCCAGTGGACTTTTCTTTGCATCTTATTAGGCAGAACTATGGTCATATGGTTTGGGCTTCAAATGAACCTTTCGGGGGGTTAGTGTTTTTAATTTGGCACATTGCCATTCAGGTAAAATTTTAATTCTATAGGTACTGATGAAAGGGAAGCTAGATATTACCCAGGCAACTAGCAGCATCTGCCACAGCTGTTAACTGGATTCAGCTTCAAAACTTCCTTGCTTGAGTTTCCATCAGGAAAGTGACATATATAATATCAAATTGCAATGATTTCAGTCCAACCAAATCATTCCTGATGCTTCCACAAGTTCCCAGTTTATATCACAGATCCAATTGGGTCATTCCCAATGCCTTCAGGAAGCAGTCTGAATTTCTTTAACATAATGTGCTCTGACTCTGCTTCTCTGCTGAGTCCCTTTCTTGCCACTTGCCTGCATATGCTTTATGCACCAGGCCCTCTAAGCCACATGCAACATTAAAATGCCCAAATACTCTTTCATTCTATGTAAATGCATATGCTATTTCATTTGCTTGCATTGGATGTCCCTCGGGAGTCTATTGTGAAATATGGCTCCGCATGTCAATGCTCGTAACATGAGAGCCCATGGGTATTGCTGCCTCTGTCTCCCTGTAATGCTTTGTACAAGAATCTATTGTGATTTTTCTCACTCTTCTGGAGTTGTTTGCTTTTCACTCCTAAAATACTGAGTTTCATGAGGGGCCATAGTTTGTTTACCCATGTCTTATTCACATGAACAATGCAGTATCCAACACAAGGTGAGTCCTTGATAAGTGTTTCTTGGATGAGGAAACAGACCAGTCTATTAGCATTGCACATCATTGTTTTAAGGATCTCTGCATCTCTTAAAAACCTCACAGTCAAAAGACTGGAATAAATCTACATAAATGGTTTTCTCATGAATATGTTAATTCCTGTGTAATTGTTACAATATATCTTAGTATAAATCATTTTTTTTCTGTAGAGAAAATGTCTTGTGCAATACCATATAATACTTGCAAGACTTATTCATTGATTTTTTTCTATAAAATATATTTAAGAATGTTAGCTCTAGTATTTAGAACTTAAAATAGTCATGGAGAACATGAGGAATGCAACCAAAAGCCTATAGCATAAGTGCCTGCAGAGATTCCTGACCCACACATCACTAAGCTGGACAACTGTGCAGGGATTTTCCCGCAGGAGTTCTGAAGTGAAGTAGCCAAAATGGGCAGAAATTCCACAATTTGCTCCTCCAATGTAGAGAAAGTAAAATGCTTTTTATCCAGTAGTTGTTTTTATACACACACACACCCTTTTTAAGTATTATCATCTAGGGTTTAAAGAACTCAGAATTATTAAGTATTATTATTAACTAATAGTTATTCCTGTGAAGTGTTTTTGTCTTCCTTATTTTGGAGAATAGTGTCATGTTTTTTTTCTTTTTAAAATAAATGCTCATTTTTTTTAATAATTTACTTTAAAAATATTTATACCTGCATGCACTTTTTTGTGTGTTAGTTTAGTTCAGGTAATCACTTCTCTGTTTTCATTTAGGGAAGTGTATCTTCTGCATAAATTCCAGTAGGACAATAATGGGTTCAAAGTTTCAGATTTTATAGTAGAAGGTTGGGTTTGTGATAACCCTGAAAGGAAGAAAACTATAAGGTCTAGTTGTAGGGGGAAAAATTTCTGCACTTTTTGGGGGCTGGGATTGTGGCTCAGTGGTAGAGTGGAAGCATATGGATCATATGGTCTTTGACAAATTTTCTCAAGGAGTAAAATTTGGTATGACATGTATATTAGTCAAAACTAAATGTGTATCCATGACCAAAAACCTGACAAGGACAACTTAGAAGAAGAAAAGTTTATTTTGGGCTCACGGATTAGAAGTTTAGTCCATGGTTGGCTGATTCCATTGCTCTGTGCCTGAGATGAGGTAGAACATCATGGTGGAAAGGAAAAGGTAGAGGAAAGCTGCTCAAGTCATGAAGGCAGGGAAGGTGTGTGTGTGTGTGTGTGTGTGTGTGTGTGTGTGTGTGTGTGTGTGTGAGAGAGAGAGAGAGAGAGAGAGAGAGAGAGAGAGAGAGAGGAGAGTCCCAAGGTATAGTCCCAAGGGCTTGACCCCACAGGGCCCTATTTCTTCTAGCCATATTCCACCTACCTATGGTTATGACCCAGTAGTTCATTCAAACTTATTAATCCATCAAATGTATTAATCCGCGGTTGAGGTTACAGCTCTGATTTCTTAAAAGGCCCACATCTGAATCTTGCTGCATTGGGAGTCATGCTATCACAATACGAGTTTTGGGGAGGGCATTTTTAGATCCAAACCATAACAATGTGTGATGTTTTTTGCTCCAGCATCTGTGAGTTGGTGATACCTCTCTCTCTCTCTTTGGTACTGACCATAAACTCAATGTAAACTTGAAGAGAATATGGATTAAAATACTAAAAAGCCTTATTTTGTTTTCCACACAGTATTAATAGCACATGATACCTGGAAAGAAAGGATAAAACAAAACATTTTTATCATTGCAGTATGGCATTACCAGATTTCAGGACTTTGTCTTTCCTTAATTTTATTCTCCTTTTTAAATTCAGCAATTCAGGTCACACTAGTCTAGGTTGATTTTCCTTTTTCTAAACTCCCATAATACATGGTCTGTATCATAAATCTAGTCCTTTTTATGAATTGCTCTATATTGTTTTCCATTTGTTTCAAAATTTGTCTTCTGATGCTATTGAATGTCAAAGACAGAACCAGTCTGGTTTCACAGTAGGGCTCTTGAACATGTTCATTCAAGAAAATGAAAAATTGCATAACAATTTTAATGAATAACATTTCTGTAGTTCTCATTTTCAGAATTTCAATTTCCTTTTTAATGTTTTTTATAACAATAAAGATTTCACTTTATTCAATCAAAATTTATTATTAATCATGTTCTACAGAGGAAGAGAGGTTGGACCTATTTGCCTTTGATTATCTAGATAGTAGAAACGTAAAAGATTTCAATTTTCTTGGCTTTCCAAGCTAAATCAAACATGCATCAACCTTAAGATGTACATGATTTCTCTTGAGCAGTTCTCAGACTAACTCTGATGGCAGCTTATTATCAAGATTGGTAAACATAGAAACCCCTGCTATAGTTGCTGTCAGACATGGAAGATTTGATGCTCCTAGTCAAAGTTTGAGGGTGGCTTTGTGAAGTTCCATTTTCAAACAGAATGCTAATACTTGGCTTGATAAAACACACACACACACACACACACACACTAAGAAGAAAAGTAAACAATAGCCAGTTATGTTCATAATATAATTATCAAATCAGCAAATTACAAGGAAAATTGAAAAGCATTTTTCTTCTGGCTTATCATGATAACCCATAGGAGTGTCTTATCCTAATCAGTGACTTTCTGTAAAATTCTGCGATGAAAGTTTTTTCTACTCATTGCAATGTGTATGACTACAGAATATTTCTACAACTCCTCTTTACTGTTTCTCAGATGATGGTACAAAAATTTGCCTTTTAAAAAATTCATTGAAATGCCAATAATTAGCAATGTTGCTTAAATACATCACCAACAATTAGCTTGACACGTATCAAAATTTAAAACTAACTGGATGATGTTGTTATAAGATGTCATCGTTCAGATTCTGGAATCTAATATCCAGTATGACAATATTAAGAGGTAGTGGGTCATTTAGGAGGTGATTGGGTGATTAGACTCTGCCCTTTTGAATGACATTAGCTCTCCTATAAAGGAGGCTTGAGAGAACCTGTTTCCCTCCTCTGCCAAACACCGAATCTGCTGGCACCTTGATCTTTGATTCTATAGCCTCTAGAACTATCATAAATCCCTTTTCTTTATAAATTATCAAGGGTAGAGTATTTTGTTATAGCAGCATAGAGTGAAGACACTGAACTAGAATTAATCAAATTATGTGCAAGTAGGAATGTCACAATGAATTCCACTATTATGTATAATTACTATATGTCAATAATTTTTTTCTAAAAAGAAGACACTGGGCAAAGAATCCGAGCTAGAATAAACAAATTAAAACACTCGAAAAGAATGCACCTGATGTTTAGAAATGATCACACTAATAAGTAGAAAGTATTCCTAGACCGAGTAAGACTGAAGATAATGTAAGAGCCCAGTGACAATGCTTTCTGAATGCATACAACATGACTTTATTTCTTACTTTGGTACCTTACAGCTTGTAAGGTCCATTTGTTCCATCTGCTCTGATCCTTAGAAACACAAGGAGTGGTAAATAAAGTATCAATATCTTTATACACAGATCAAGAGGAGCTATTTCTCAAGATCAAATGAGGAGAGTTGTGATGGTGGTTTGGTGGTTTGAGACTTGCTCTATTTCAACCCTTCTACCTTCTGTTAATTTTTCCATTCACGAAGGAGGAGTTCTCTTCCAGATGAAGAGAGACTTTATCTATTATTTTTATCCTGTTGTTAATGTTTTCCTTTTGGATCCTCTTTCTTCTTTACGTCTCACTTTCCTAATCTGCCAAAGGCAGGTAATAGTAGTGCTTAGCTTCATGAGACTATACAAAGAACATGTAAAATAAAATACACAGAGCACTTTACACAGGAATGCTGTGATTAATTTCCACCTTTGTGTCATAAACATGCATATTTAGGCATGCCTTGTACACACACACACACACACACACACACACACACAATCCTAGCTCTATTAGCTCTGCTGTTGGGTGGGACCAAACAGTAATTGATCCACAAGAAGTTCAAGAATAGCATTTACAGCAGTTGTTCTCGAACTTATTGTCTCAGAACACTCAAACAGTCTTAAAAACCATTCAGATTCTCCAGGGAGCTCTTGCTTCTGTGGATTACATCTACTGATATTAGAAAATAAAGTGGGGATGTTTTAAATATGTATTTTTATTTACTTTGAAAGAGTAATAATGAAAGCATTACATGTTAACAGACAGTTTTTTAAGGTAAGTATATTTTTCTCTGAAAGTAAAAAAAAATAGAAAATCTGGCTGAGGCTTTCTGAATTCTTTTCTGTCATGGTGGGGGAGACAGTGAAGTCTTGCTTTTGTCTATGACACATTGAAGCATACATGCATCAAGGTTATCAGAGTGACTGGGTGCAAATCATGCAACTGTGTAAATAAAGCAGGTGGAATCTCCAAGCAGTATTGTCTGATTTATTTACGCTATTATTAATAAAGCACAGGGAGGCCTTCTTTCTACATAGTTTTACTTTAATAATCCTTAATTAAATTTTGGATCATCAATATAAAATTAACTGAGGAATGCCGGTATAAGAAATGATGTTTCTGTGAGTCAATGCCACTAGGATGTCACGGGTATATAGAAGCAGAACACGTTTTAGTGTGTTCAATTATGTTTTGTTAGGACCTCTATTTACTTACTACATGACAAGCAGTGCTTTCAATGTTTTAGCCATTTTAATCTTAATAGTAGCCCAATGAAGTAGACCTTTCATTACTGGTTCTATAACCCTGGAGGATTTCTTTAATCTTTCTGTAGATAATGAGAATTGTATACATTGTAGGATAAAAAATATAAAGTCTAATAGATGTCCTAGTACAAAATAGATGCTTAACAAATAATAATTAGTACCCTTTGTCCCTTCCAAACTTTTCAGTATAGAGCTATCCAAGTATTAAGCTCTTGAGAAAGCAACACTTTGATAACCTTACATTGAATAGGAATAAAAAGGGGAAGAGAAAATAATGTAATAATGTACACAGGTTTTCCCCCCACCCCCAACCTCCACCCTGCTGTTTTTCCTGCTTAGCTCTTTCCTGATTTTCTTTAGGTCTTGTGTCTCCAGCATTGTGCTTATTTTCTCAACTCTTAGTATAAACATATCTTGACATCTGTGTTGCACAATCGCAAGTACTGAAAAAAGTCCCTGCATTTATTTCATTTATGGAGACCAATCTTTCCTTTGAGAATGTAATTACTAACGTTTGGAGTAATTCTTGAGAATTTCTGCAAAGCTGCTTATATTTAAAATATTTTTGAAAAACATATGTGTGTGTTTGCTTAAGCATATGCTGTATTTTTCTTTATCAAAAGCTGTTGATTAATATTTACATAAATATATCATGTAAAAAGATCATTCGTTTTTCTGAGTTGTGCATATGCCTGGAAAAAGTCTTTTGTTTCCATTTGACCATGTTACTTTTGGCAGAAGATGGTAAAATCTATGAGACTTCTGTGGATTTAGGTACATCTGTTGGTAGACACAACATGCCTCTTTTTCGTCGCTAATTTAGACTGAGATTATGTTGTTTAAGACACCAAATCCTATATAGCTGCATTGGTACCTTGAACTTTATAAATTACCAAAACTTGCATACAGTTCTAATGTCCATGACAAAATTGCACATTAGCAATACCAGAGTAAAGAAACACAGCAATTTGGTAAAGTTAGGGGTTTGGTTTGATTTTAAGGGCTGGTATCTGATGTTTTCAGGGTTCAGAGGTCCTCCTTCTCTTTTTGTGGGTGGGGACTCTAGCTTCAGTGCTGCAGGGTCCACCTTGAAGTTGGAGATAAAAGGAAAATGTGTGCCCCTGTGTATACATGTTAATATATTCACCTGGATTTTGAATCAAGTAGTAGAGGTTAATAAAAACTCTATAGTCAAAAACTGGCCATACAAAGCACCATGTTGCTCATGTTTTGTGCATAACAATGATGGGTTTTAAAACAAACAGCATACTGTCTACCCAGAATTTTGATATTTTGATTAGAATGACTTTTTGCATAATTTTGAGTTTTTAAAAAGTTGCGTGAAAATAGTACTTATATTGGTAACTGGACGTTAACTTTTGTTCTGGACACTACTGTCTTACTCACCTCACCCTTATGCTGGCCCAGGGCCCTGCTGCTTTCAGAATGATTTCTGTTCATATCAAGAATGGCTATGGTGTTGCAATTTTGCACTGAAGATCCTTTAAGCGTTTTTTCTTGAAACATGGAGAAGTACAATATATGATGAACATGGTAGATTCATATGCCAAGTTGAAACTCTTCTCCAACTAGAAAAAAATCCTTACTTTGTCCCTCATTATTCTTAGTTCTTCAACCTTTTCTGCTGGAGTCATTTTTATTCTTTATTTGAATTTAATGATTGCTGAGAAATCAAAATTAAAATTAGAGGGCTGGGGAGTGGCTCAAGTGGTAGCGCACTCGCCTGGCATGCGCATGGCGCTGGGTTCGATCCTCAGCACCACATACAAATAAAGATGTTGTGTCCGCCGAAACTAAAAAATAAATATTAAAAAAATTCTCTCTCTCTAAAAAAAATTAAAATTAGAGCTCATTCTAAAATCATTTCTTAAATTTAGGAAAATCATAGTTTATATCAGACTTTAAAAGAAAATATTTAAAAGGAACATAACTTTGAAAAAATAATTGACAGTGATTTCTTTGCACTAATCTCCTTCTTCTTCCCATAATTTTTTAAATCCTTTCTTTGTAGTCTTTTCAATTCTTGCTTTTCCCCCTTCTCCTCAGACGCTTTGTTTCCCAGGATCTCCTCAGACTCTCTGTATTCCTGGAGTCCTGTGTCACCCTTCTGTATTTCTCTCTGACCACATCCATTCATTCACAATTATTTATTGAGCACCTACTATATGTCAGGCACTGCTTTCAGTGTAAAATGCACCAGTGAACATAATTGGCCAAAATCTTTACCTCCATGAGACTACTTTGAGTGGTGGGAGATGAACAATAATTAAGAGACTATTGTCTAAATTAATCAATGCATTAGATAGTGTTATGTACAAGGTGAAAAATACTGTAAGGTGGCAGGGATTCAAGGAGGGGAAGGTGGGTTGCAATTTGAAATACAGTGGTCAAGGTAGGCCTGACTGAGAAAACAGCATTCAAGAAAATTTTTGAAGGATAGAGGAGTTGCTCTTATAGCTCTCTAGGCGAAGAGACTTCCAGCTAGACAGAACCATCAATGCAATGGTCCTGGGGCAGAAGTGTGCCTGGCCTGGTGGAAAGCAGCAAGGTGGTTGCTATGACTGGAATGGTTCATGTGAGGGGAAAATTGGCAGGAAATGAGGTTACAGGGAGGTCTCTTTACTTCTCCTTCCTTAGTCTCTTCTTCCCAACATGATAGAGTAGAAAGCTAATCTTTTTTCTTAATTCTTTTATTATGCTATTGAGATATTTCCTATTTTTACTTTTGAAAATTAGTCAGAAAAAATGAAAAGAGACTTTATTCTTAGTATCATTTTTTTTTTTATGACATGAATGGAGAGCATTTTCCTTCCCCCATTCTTAAGCACATTATGGTTTAGATTGAGGTGTCCTGGTAAAAGTTCATGTTTGAGACGATGTAAGAAAATTTAGAGGTGAAATGATTGTATTGTGAGAGCCTTAACCTAATCAGTGCATTAATTCCATGGGAGGGATTAACTGAGTGGTAAGTGTAGGCAGGTAGAGTGTAACTATAGGAGGTGGGTCATTGGGGTGTTTATTTTGTCCCAGGTGAATGGAACTCTCTCTCTGTCTCTGTCTCTGTCTGCTTCCTGGTGCCATGTCCCCAGGTGCTTTCCTCTGCCACACACTTCTGCCATGATGTTCTGCCTCACCTCAGGCCCTGAGGAATGGAGTTGGTCATCTATCGACTGAAGCCTCTGAAACCATAAATCCCAAAATAAAATTGTCCTCCTCTACCTGTTCTTGTCAGGTCTTTAGGTCACAGTAGTTACGAGAAAAAAAAAAAAAATGCTGGCAGACCCATACTGATAAGCCTGGAAGTTCCCTGTTCCTGCCAAGCATGAAACCACACTTTTGCCTTAGGCTTCACCTGAGTGTGTTGCACATGAAATCAGAGATCAAATTCCCTGGAGGTTGCCCCTACATTGCCTGTTCCTCCTATAATCTCCCTTTTCATTTCCACCATAGACGCAATGAGCTCATTATTCTTCATTACAGAACACTGCAAACACCTCCAAAACCTTTAATTCTTCAGCCCACTGTAAATATGCTCCCAAATTAGTATTTCTAAAATGTGTTGCTGAGCGTATAATCACCAACTGACTTCATGTCTTAGTTCATTGATCTCACCTCTTTCAAAATTATATACACTGCCAAGCATTCAATGGTCTCTCAATTAGCCCCTGGCTTCAATATCCAGTCTTTGGTTCAAACACTGTCACCCACCGTTGCTCATTCTTACAGTGGGTTTTTGTGTCTCTGTGCCTTCCTTTTTTTGATTTTAATCAAGATTATACTTTTGTAATGTCTATCTCTGATGAAAAAATAATCTTTAAACTTTTCCCTTACTCTCCTCCAGGAGCTGATTTGATTTCTCCTTTCTTTAGATGCCTGGATCTGCTTTGGTGGACCTACTCTTATGACATTTCTTATATTCTGGCTTATTGTAGAATTACTTTCTTGTATCATTTCTCTAAAATTTCGAATTCTCCCAGAATATGAGCCATATGTCTTCTCATCTTTACCTGAGCTGGAGGAGCCAATATGATGTTATACATATAACAGAACACAAAATCAAAACCAAAAAAGACTTGCCTAATTCAATGGTGCTTCGACTTGTCTAATTGTCATCATCCTGATAAAAATGTTGGATTCTCAGGCACTTCCCTGGAGATTCTGATGCATTTGATATAAGTGGAAGCCTGGGAAGCTCGATTTCTAGAAGCTTTCAAAATGACTCTGATGATTAACAAAATTTGAGAAACACCAATTTATTAAAATGTATGTATTAAATAAAAACATAGAACCTGATTGCTATTTGAAAAGAGATATTTCTCAGAAAGGCTGGACCTATAATGTGTTAACTTATCTTAGTGACTACAGGTAAATAGGACGTTATCATTTGTTAACGTCTTTGTTTATTTTTGTTTATGACATGATTGTTTTGCAATGATGATGTTTGACCAGTGCGTTCTCAGAGTCTGAGCTGGGAAGGCAACAATTAGAGGAGGAATGCTTAGGCTTAAGAGAAAAGGAGCTAGGGGTGAAATGTCTGAGGACTGTTCCTCTAGACACCCACATACCCTGTGGAGCCATGTGCACCCTTGAGTGGTCTCTGACTTGGCAGGGCCAGGGCCCTCAGTCTCTCCCCGACCTCCATATGGCAGTTTTAGGCTGCTGGCAACACTCTGGAGGGGGAGCCAATGATGTGGTCCTCCAGGAGATGACTGCAGGCTTTTTCTCTTGATGCTGCAGCCAGCACTGAGAGGATGCTGGAAGCTCTACCTGCGGATCCTGTGTCTGGCACTGGCTGCCTTGGCTTAAGGCATGAATTGGAGTAATCTGCTCTGTATGTACAAATAAATATGCCTATTAATTTAGTGCAACAATGGGAATTTCCTTTATAGAAAAAGAATGTAAAAAAAAAAGGTCTCATATTAATGAGCGTAAATGGTCTTCTAACAGTAAATTTTCTGAGTATATCTTACATAATGAGTTTGGAACCAAATCTGTCAGGGAAAGAAGACCGTCTTAATTTAATTGGCCCTATTGGCAAGGATACAATTAATGAAGCAGATGTATTTCTCTCAGCTTCCCTGAATGCTTTGATAGCAAGTGAAATTTCTTTCCTTTGATCAGAAATAATGTACTTAAAACATCTTCCAGAATTAGACTGCTCAGTTTTCTGATATAGTTTTAATTTTCTAATATAGATTTCCGCTTTGTTAGCAGACTTTTTGTGCAAGAATTTCTCTTGATGTGTTGTGTTCCTAAATAGTGTTTCTTATTCTGTTTAAATAATCCTAAGGAAAGTCAGACAGACTGGAGCCTATGGATATGTCTCCTGATTTATGCTTGTGTTTGGATATCACATGCTTCTGTGACTCCCAAAGTGATGCTCTTGATGTGCATTTGCAAGATAAGAAGTGGGGTGGCGAAGGCGGGTAGGGTAGGGACTTTGGAGCAGAAAAGAGATGTACTCATAGCTTGGGTGACTTTGAGCAAGTCACACCACCAATATGGAACCCTGTAAAACAACGTGGTATTGTACTTCATTTACTCCCTGCTTTATTTTGAAATAAATGCCATCACATTTGGAAAATGGCATGATAAATAATATTGTCCCTGCACTAAGGAACTCACAAACACATGGGAATATCAAAATGTAACAACCCAAAATAAGGTCTAGAAAAGGCACCTATAGGCTCAGAATGGCCAGGTACAGTAACACCAGGCCTTATTTGGTATGAGCAGAAAGTAAGCCTAGAGCACCCACTGCCCTTTGGAAGGAAGGCACAGTTGTTTAACCCTGCCAAAACACAGAGAGCAAAATATCCTCCTTCTTTTCTTTTTAAAAATTTATTGGTTATTTTTAGTTATACATAATAGCAGAATCCATTTTGATATAATTATACAAGCTTGGAATATATCTGATTCTAGTTAGAGTCCCATTCTTATGGATGTACATGATGGTAGGATTCACTGTTTATAACATTTGCCAGCAAATGGATGGACCTGGAGATTATCATGCTAAGTAAAAGTAGGCCTCCCAAAAACCCAGAGGTCAAATGTTTTCTCTGATACGTAGAAGCTTACCCACAATAAGGGAGGGGGGTAAGGGGAAGAATAGAAGTGCAGTAGATTAGACAATGAGAATGCAGGGGAGGGAGGGGGATAGGAAAAAGGAAGACCATGGAATGAATCTGAAATCATTTTACCATGTACATCTACGAAAAGAATGTTTCCTCTTTCAAATGAAACATTCACAGTACTTAAAATAAGTCAAGAGCAAAATAAAAATTATAGAGTAAAATTTTTAGAATAATAGAATATGACTGGTGCTTTAGAGATGAGTTTCTAATGCTTTAGAGATGAGCTTTAGCTGTTCAATAGCTTCCAGATACTGAAACACTTTTGCCTTTGCACATAAACCAATTATTTATTGTGCTTTTACAATTTCCTGAGTTTTTGTATACTTCTGGGCCATATTCAGAACAGCTTCTCCTGGTGATGCCACTAGATTTTGTCATGGTATTTTGAATAGAGTACTACCAACCTGGAAAACTCAGGACTAGCATGCTCTTGATTTGTCAACACTGCAGCAGGGCTAGAATTAAGTGAGGAGGTGAGGTGGTCGCAGGTGTACAGGGTTGAATCCTGTCTCTGGTGAGTAGAATAATAACTTCAAAGGATGTGAAGACCAGTCCCTGGAACCTGTGTGTATATTACCTTGCATGTCAAAATGGACTTTGCAGATGTGATTAAGTAAAAGACTTTGATATGGGAGATTATATCGGATTATCTGTGTGGGTCCAGTGTAATCATGAAAATGTCCTTAAAAGTGAGAGAGGTAGTCAGGAGGTCAGAATGATTCTGCATGATTCTTGCTGGCTTTGAGATGGAAGAGGGGGGGGGGCGTCCCTGCAGAAAAATAACAAGCATCCCTAGAAACTGGAAAGGGCCAGGAAATGGATTCTCCCCCAGAGCCTACAGGAGGAGGTCAGCCCTGCCCACATCTTGTTTTCTTTTGTCGTGTGAGATCCATGTCTCACTGCTATACACTACTGTGAGAGAATAAAATTGTGTTACCATATGACACTAAATACAATTTCTTATAGCAGTTGTAGAAAACTATTTCACTACTTCACTTAAAATTTTGCTATTTTGTTCATGATGAATTTTTTTTTGCATTAATTTTGATGCTTTTTAAAACATGATGATACAATGTTGTTTATCTTGGCTACTGGGTTCTTCTGTAGCCAAGGACCCAAGTCAGTACCTCACTGACCTTCCTGTAGTCTGGGTCCTGCAATGTAGGCTCAGTTTTGCCTTTAGGACATATCATTATTGGCAGCTCTAGTAATGTTTGTGCTACTCTCATGTTGCAAATGATCAGCAAAATTTTAGACCTCATCTCTTGTCAGCTATCTTTGTCCAACTTAAAGAATGTCTTCAGGTCTTAACAAAGACCACAGTGAGAGTCTAAGTGGGACTCTGGCCAGCTATTTCTCATGAATGAATGCTAGCAACAGCATGGCATATAGTATGTACAGAAGAACTGTTCTGTAGAACATACAGTATGCTTAGAATCTTAAAACTGAATAAGTTTTTAAAACTGAATACATTCTTAAAACTGCATGAGTTTTATTTTTATTTTTTTTACTGTGAATTGCGTAAGTCCTATTTTATCACCTGTGGGAAGGCCAGTTTAATCTTAAGTTGATATCAACGATTCATTACTTTGAGAAGAATATCTTCTGCTGCATAGTTTACCCTGAGGTTGAATTCTAGACTTTTCTTATAACTTGTCAGCCTACAACTGGGGAATGATCTAGGTCCATGTTTTCAGTTGGTGTGAGAGTGTCTGATACTAGAGTCACACAATGACTATAGACACTGACTATCGTATCAGACACAAATAACTTACACATAGAAAAATAGCAAAAGTAACAGCTACAACAGCAGCGTCTTCCTTTACAAATATTCAATTTTCACAAAAATCTCAAAATAACTGTCTGAGAATGAGAATGTTCTGTTATCCCCATTTCCCAAATGAAGAAGCCGAGGCTCAGAGAGGTAATAATACATACCAATGGCCAATGCTTAAACAGGGCTTATCATCCGCCAGGCTACTTTAAGGGCTTTACATATTTTAACTCATTTAGCCCACAGTGACCCTAAGAGGCACTGTCTCATTTTACAGAAGAGTAAATTGACCCATAAAGGTTAAGCCACTTTCTTAAAATCATAGTTAATAGGCTTAAATGGAGTGAGCAACTTACTTGCTTAAATTTGAGCTGATGGTAAATAAATTGAAGAACAGGAATTTGAACTCCAATCTGTCCAATTTTAAGATGCCATCATGTCCTTTATACCATGCCATGTCCTAAAACCTTGAACTGGACTCTAACCAGTCTAACTGATCTGACAACCCAATCACTTTTTTCCCCCTCCCCTGTCATGACTATGTCACTTGTCTTTGAACAAATTCCAGACACAATTCCCTCAGTTCCCAAGGAAGAAGCCATTGTTTCACCCCTGCCCAGGGCTTTGAGCAATCGCCAGGAGCACCAAGCCTGCAGGTGCCCTGTGCCTATGACTCCCTTGCTTGCTCCTAATCCTAGCAACACACATAGCAAAGAGGTAAACTGCTTTTTCTCAAAGAGGATTTACGATCCTGACAGCATGGTGTAGGCAAATCTTTATTGCCCTGGTGCCTTGGAAAAGGCATTATCTGTCCAGGGTGGGTAGCGATAATGCTTTTACATCAATGGAACCTACCCCAGTGTTAAAGTACAGTCGGAAGGATTTGTTTTATGCTATTTAGCAACACTTCAGGATATCTTTAAAGAGACACTTCACAATGAAGGTCATTTTTAAAATTCAACTCAAAACCTTAAGATTTACCTGTGGGATATCTTCTGTAAATTGCATTCCAATATGAAAAGCTTTTTTTTTTTTGAGGGGGTGTCTTAAAATATAACTGATAAATACTAGATACTTTTATTAGATGACCAGTTTTAAATATTTCTATTTTTACTTGATTGTAACCTTAAATTTACTTTGAAGAATGCTTTGTATGAAACAAAAGTTTTGTCCATCTATATTTTAACTTGATTTAAAGTTAACAAAGACTATGACCTTTTCTTTGAGGTCAAACTGTTGATAACATCCACCCAAGGATGAGCAATTCATCTTCTATACAACAAAATATACATTTGCTTGGATGGTTCTATTTTTTCACATTAAACATTTATGAATGGTAGGCAGAGAGTATTAATTTCATGGCCTTAGACACATAATGTGAAGAAGAATGGAAAAAACTTTTGACCTGAGTCCCAGGGCCTGGTTTTTATTTTGCCCATCACAGGCTATGAAAATGTACTGCTCTAGGTATCAATTTTGTCTTAAAATGCAGTTAGTATGTCCTTCCTACTTGGTAGGATTGACTTCAAAATAAAATGAAATAACATGAAAATAATTTTAAAAGAAGTAGTGTAACAAATTCCATATAATTCAAACCACTGAAACTTATTTCTATGGTATCTGTTTCCAGAGACTAAATGCACTGGTGCATATTCCCATTTTGGTCCCATTGTAATCTGCATCATGATGAGTTATGTATGTTGAAAAAGTCAGCATTACAAGGAACTCCTGATACCAGAAGAAAATTTGAGGTTCAAGAAGGGTACTAGGCAGGATTTGGGGGCCTCAACTTTTGTTCCATGTCTGTTCCATCTAGTGACCAGACCCTAGCCCTCTTCCTGTTTGAGGTCATCTCACCTCTCAAGGTGCTGGTTTTCTAATAGGTGGAAAAATGTGGGGATTTTATGAAATAACGTCTACCCTGTCCTCTTCAGATCCATTCAGTCTTTTCTACTGCTTACGATCTCGAGTTTTAATGCCAGTTTTGGTTATCAAGGAGCATATTAAATAGGACAAATGAATGATTATCTCAATAATTTTATTTAAAAGTATTGAAAGAGAACCAATGTGAAATTAGGTCTTTTAAACCCACGAATCATTTCCTAAAACTCATAATTTAAACTTGCTATAATTTAAACCTCATTACATTCACTTTTTGTGTTATGTTAAAATAGCTAGCCCAGTTATTAAGCATTTCCTTCGTGCAAGGCACTGTGATAAACACTTTCTACACACTATATTATTTGTTATACTGGCACTTTGACAAACACTCTGGCACTTGAGGCACTTTGGTAAACACTTCATACATTAACTTATTTAATCCTAAAAAATAATCCTAGGCAGTAAGTCTAATGATTACCTGTGCTTTAGAGATGAGGAGACGGAAGCATTAAAGACGCGGGTAACCAGCCAAGGTTGCATGGTTGCTCAGGCTCATTTAGGGTTTGAATCTAGACCTTTGCTCTACATTTTACCATGTAAATGAATAAATTCTACCTTTTAAAATCATCTAATTAAAAGCCTTCATTATCTTAGTCAAACAGAACTCTGTCTTAAAATGTAAAGGACTATATTTGGATATCTGAATCTAAATTCCTCGCCCAAAGATTTGAACAAAGATCTTGGAAGTCCTGACTCTGAAGTGATGATGATACTTGTTCTTTTATTATGGTAGTCTAAGATCTCCTCATTTAAAAAAATCTGCTTTAAATATGATCTGAATAAATATAATCAGATATTATGATATGCAAGATTAAAAAATTATTATTACTTTATACACTGCACTCAACATGGCCTAGAAGACAGCGGTTTTGTAGCAACATTAGTCAAATTGACAATTCATGTGACATTTTCCTTCCATGGCAAAATTAGGGATGAGGGTAGGATGTTGAGTTAATTGACTTAGGTCTCCATGTCACTTGTCACTTTTTAAAGCACAACTTTAGGCCCATATGTTAGAGAAAGTTTTTAATTCTATCCAGTAGAGGGAGATGGTATATTAGCTATTACATTGCAATTTTTAATTCCATTTTTTTTGTCATTTTCTATAGCATCGTGATAGGTGAACCTGGGATAGAAGTGTTCTGATACTTTACTATGGGAATGATAGACATTGAGTTCTTCTAGGGAAGTATATGGAACTCTATTTTTAGAGTAAAATTAATAAGGCATATGTACTTATAGATAAAGAAGGGAGAGAGAGTCTGAAATAATTTCAAGGCTGGGGTGTAACTCAGTGGTGGAGCAGTTGCCTAATATACACAAGGCATTGGTTTGATCCTCTACACCACAAATAAATAAGTAAATAAATTCATAGAGGAGTTAGAAAGGGATCCCTTTACTACTTAATAACTTAAAAATTGACCCTATTCCTCTTATACTGTCATAAACAACATGGGCAGCTCTGCTCTTCAACTTAAAGAATGTCTTCAGGTCTTAACAAAGACCACAGTGAGAGTCTAAGTGGGACTCTGGCCAGCTATTTCTCATGAGTGAATGCTAGCAGCAGAATGGTATATAGTAGATTAAGTGGCCACGTGGTGCTCAGGGATGGCTGGCATTTCTCCCTCACAAGTGGGAAAACAGTCACCATCACCATTTCTTTATCATTGAAATCAACTATCAAATGAAAGCCAGGTCTTTGGTTGATAGTAATATGTATCTGTTTTCTCATAAAAATTTAAATATCTTAGAAAACTTGTAACTGTTCTTGATGTAGAACAATGTTGAAGTGAAGGTACCAAAATTTAGACTTGCAGAAAAAGACATCATCAGCATGTGGGAGTTGGGAAAAAAATACTTTGAAAACTTTTTTTTAAACTATTTATTTTTTAGTTTTAGGTGAACATAATATCTTTATTTTATTTTTATGTAGTGCTGAGGATTGAACCCAATGTCTCATGCATGCTAGGTGAGCACTCTACCACTGAGCCACAACTCCAAGCCCTACTATGAAAACCTTTGATGAAGTAAAATATCAGAGGTGGAGTGCTGCCGAAGTAGCTTAATTAAAAATTTTTTTGAAGAGTTATTTTCGTTTTAATTATCTTCTTGTTTCTTTTTTTAATAGGCAGATTTTTTTTGTATAAGGTTGAGATGAATGATTTAAATGTTTTCTTGAGTGACAGTGGAAATATAATCATTTAAGAAGCTCTAAACTTACTCAACCCAATTGCAACTATTGAAGCATTTGGTTAAACCGTATGAAACAAATTCTCTTCAGTCTTCCCTTCTCTTCCGTAAGTGTTCTAGTACCCTCTTCAACCCCCAAATGCAGCACGCACGCGCGCGCGCACACACACACACACACACACACACAAACCCCACTATTAATGGCTCTCAACATTAGTCTTCAACTGCCCCTGGTGCAGATTATCTGGGCCTATGGGCTGATGTGACTTCTCGAATACCCTAGAAAAATGCTGGGGAGGATGCAGGGCCTGGGTGGCAACTGTGTAGGTCACATAAAGGCACACACTGACAAATGCACCATACCTCTTCTGGAACCACAGCTTGAAAATGTCATTATTGTTGGGTCTTTGTTTTTGCTTCTGCATAAAACTGCTATAAAGAGCAGTGGTTCTCAAACTTGGATGCACTAACCCCCAGAATTTTCTCAAGGTACTGTGAACATTTTAATGCGTTCTTCCTGTATGCTGTTTCTTTGCCTTCCTGGGCTGATTCTGCTTTAGCTTTGGGTTAACTTCTAGCAGCATCCACAAAAGAGCTGGTCACCTTAAACTTACTGTAATACTTTTAATTAATATTTTCTGAGTCACTGAAAGTGATTATGTCATATAACAGATAGGATTTCACCCAAGCATCCTCATCAAATGTACTTCCCCCAGAATCCTTTTTTCTCTTTTATCTCAATAATTAGAAATGCTCTTATATCCTTCCATACCAAGAGTGCTTGGTGGTGTCAACAGCAAATTAATTCATTTCTCTCCTTTTGAAAAATTATTACTATTTTCATATCTTTATGTTTTCCATTCTGTTTCAATAGTTCTTATATTTCCTGGTCTTAATCAATAGTTCAGTATGATGTATATGACCGAATATGTTAGTAAAATGAACTACAAATAACTGAAGGTTTCAAATCAGTATCCAGACAAAACAAAATAAGACAAGCCCTGCTAATTTTAGGTGTGAACTATCTATGTAAGACTAGTTATCTTACTCTCATGTGTGAATTTAGGCTATTACTCATTTTCTATTTAAGCTTTGTATCACATTAATCATACCCTAAACTATACAAGTTACTTTGCTAATGTAAAAAATGCATTAGAATTTTGAAAACCTTAGCAATGCACATTAGTTTTAACAAATTTGATTTATGACAGGTAACAAGAAATGTTTGAGATATATTCATTCTAGAGGATAATTTGTATCAAAGAAGTTGGCATATCAGAGGGAACTCCTGAGAATGCTTAGGCATGGTCTTGTTCAAACCTTTACTACATCCTTTTGGTTGTAAATGGTTTTTGTTTTTTCTATTACTTATGAATTCCTTGTCCTCTTTCTTATTTCATACCTTTTGTAGTCATATTTTATTACATTGCATGAAGTGGAATAATTTTCTGACAATTCCTGTTAGTATCACTGTGTCAAACTAAATGAATGAGATTCTCAGTGGATATTTCAAGTTGATTTATGGTGGCCTTTTTTGTTTTGTTTTGTTTTATTTAAGTAATCATGGAACAAAGTCCAGGGAGATTCCTCTCATCATTCATAAACATGAAAACTTCTTAACATGCATTGGAAAGAGCATGTAACCAGAACTGTAGAGACCCAGAGTCCAGCTTTTATTCCACTGTCTCCTAACTGTGTGACATTGGCCAAACCATCCTGCCTCTCGGAGACTCAACTTCCTTTTCTGTAAAATGAGAATAACAATGCTTGGCTTGCTCTCTTAAGTTAGGCTCAAATGGAAATTCTTTGTAAACTCCTAAATGTTCTATTATCATACCTTCAAATTAAGAGAAGCATTTTTCTTGCTTTGCTGATCATCAAGATAAACTTCAACACTAATTTCACGTTCTTGATTTTAAAAATCACAATTTTTAACCCTACATGTTTCTGACCATTTCCTGCAAGCTGTTGATTTTGAATGAGTTTTGTCATCATATTCTGTCATGGGAGCACCATAATGTCACCAAATATGCAAGCAGATGTGCCCCATTATAGATCCTGGCTCTACCACATATCATATCTTGAGCAAATTTCTTAATCTTGTTAAGCCTTAGTTTTCCTTGGATATGGGGATAATAATACCTGCTTAATAAGAATGTTATGAGAATTAAGTGAGATAGATTTTAAAAGCATCCAGCACTCAACATCAAGGAATGATGGATTTTTTTGATTGTGAGGATAATATATAACAGAGGGCAAATGACTGTTGACACTTGATCCAGGCCACCTCATTAATAGGTCCAATTTGAACTACTGAATAAGAGGAAGTAGACATGGCTAAGGTCTTAGTAATTGGTAGCTGTTATTAGTTCTTACAAAGTTTCTATAATTAGTTTCCCATGCCAAATATATGTAAATTAACAAATGTGTTTCTTTGTTAGCAAGGATGATATTCAAAGTGAGCAAAAATAGAAACAGATTTTTTTTTCTGACTTTTAAAAAAATGAGTATGAAAATGTTCTTCCTGTTTAGGTTTTAAACTTATGATATATAGTGTTTAAAATCTATTTCCTTCATAGGAAAATACACTGGTGGTCATTCTTTAATAAAATTAACCTAGAGAGGAAGGTGTTAATCTTTCAAACTTGCAATAAGTGGAAAGTGACATCATGAACAGAGTATCTCATTCTTATGGTCAAAGGTTATCCCTTTTCCCCCTCTGGAGATTTTCATAATGCTCAAACATTTATAAACTAACCCATTATAATTTTTTCAGATATGTGCAATATTTGCTCATTTGGAAATTTGTGATCCTCTGGCTCTTGTCTTTGTTTTCCTAGCCTCCTCCTTTTAACAGTCATTAGTGTGACGGTGACAGGGTGGGAAAGAAACATAGAAGGTCAAAATTAAAAACAGTCTGACATCTCATATATCAACCTTAAGATATGAGTCATCACAAGGGCTTTGTAAGAAAATGTAAAAGCCCCAAAACTTTTGTGACAAATGCTGCTACTAGTTCTAGCTGTAAACTGGATATTTCACAGGGCACATTTTGTTGGAAGGAGAGATGGGGGAGAGGGTGGCTCCTGTTCTGGGCAGATGATCCTCCTGCAGACACCCTTTCATGGAGTCCATCTTTTCCAGACTAAACCACAGGATTTCCTGAAGGACAGGAGCAGAGAGGAAGCACGGGCGGAGGATGACAGTGGTGAAGAAGCACCCTGGAGGGGAAAACAGGGAAGGCACAGTGGACCCACTGTGAAGTGCAGCTCCTGGAGCAGCCTGCCAGGCTCTCTGTGGAGAAGGACTGGGAGAGGGAGTGAGAGAGGAGGAGAGAGGAGAGAAGAGATTGGGAAGTTGAGGAGCAGAGTCCCTGGAAGAGGAACTAAAAAGTTCAGGAGTTAAGGAACACAGTGGGACAGGAGACAGACACTGGCAGTGTAATCTTAAAAATAGAACTCATCATGGTAGCACAGCAGAGGAATCCATAAATCTCTAGCAAACACATATTAATAGGCATCGATGAAATAATAAAGGAAACCAATGGAAATAGAGAGGACCAGGAACGGACAGAATAGCAACCCCAGATAAAAAGTGATTGGGTGCGGTGGCACAGGCCTGTAATCCCAGTGGCTTTGGAAACTGGAGCAGGAAGATTGAGGATTCAAAACTGGCCTCAGCAATAGCAAGGCACTAAGCAACTCAGTGAGACCCTGTCTCCAAATAAAATACAAAAAAGAGCTGTGGGTGTGACTCAGTGGTCAAGGGCCCTTGAGTTCCATCCCTGGTAACGCCCCCCACCCCCAATCCCACCATCACCCCCCAAAAAATTAATGAGTATGAAATGAGAGGAGGTATCTGTGGTCACAGTTAAATTCCCAACTGTGAGAAGGAACTTGGAAGTAGTCTTAATCCTTAGTATAAATGTTTAGTAAATTAACATATTACTTTTTCCCATGGTCTATACTTAAGTAATAGAATAGGGGTTGCTATTCTGTCCGTTCCTGGTCCTCTCTATTTCCATTGGTTTCCTTTATTATTTTGTAGATGCCTATTAAGTTATTTATCTTTGTTCAAGTTGTAGACTAAGAACAAATTAATAAATACATCAAAAAATAGGGAGACAGCAGAGTGTTCATTTTATTGTTCTTGGTTCTTATTTCCTGATGCAGTATTTTTCAAATGTAAGATATTTGAATTAATGTTTGTTGAATTAAATTTGAAGTAGACATTCTTGAGCTTTTTCTACCTTTGGAGTCTGTGTGGCTTTTGTTATCTGGGCACTTAGCATTGAGGTTAGCAACTCCATGTGGGAAGCTACACAGTTTGGACCCCCAGCACATGCTGTTTATGCTGATGAACACAGGGCCTTCTTCTCCCCACCATGACAGTCATCAATTAGACTTGTCCTGGGCCTTTTTTATATGAAGTCTCAAGATACATCCTGAGTTTTACACATAAAGACTAGTAAAATCTGTGAATTAGTTGTTTGATTTTGTTTTAAATCATATTATCCCCACCCCATTCTACTTATCTAAGACAAGCATCACTTTTTTTTAAATTCCCTCTCTCCTAGGTAGAGTTCACCTGCTTGCAAGAATAAATTGTCAGAGCCCAGTAAACAATACCCATATTTAGCTTTCTTCCATTAGCTTCCTCTCTATCAGTTAAAAGTTTTCATGCTGAGGACAGATTGGCATGGCTACAAAGTTCTGTTTTTTACCTCTGATTGCTAAAGAGGTAGACGAGAGAAATTCAGTGGAGTTGGTTTTTAAAATTATTTACACGGGTTCTTTAAAAGCGTTTTAAGATTGGCCAAAGGGGAGGGAGGTAAGGGGAAAGGGCATGGGGATAGGAAAGATGTTGGAATGAGACAGACATCATTACCCTAGGTGCATGTATGATTGAACAAATGGTGTGACCCTACTTGGTGCACAACCAGAGAAGTGAAAAATTGTGATCTATTTCTATACAACAAATCGAAGAACATTCTGCTGTCATGTATTATTGAACAAATAAATAAATTAAGATAGACTATCAATTGAACTAGGTGAATATTGTGGACTTACATGTTAGAGTGACTCTATTACTATGCTTTTTCTTGTAGAGCAGGATTATTTTTTTAATTAGAAACATTTATTAACTAGTTACAATGGATAGTTGGGGCTAAGTGTTTGTGATTTAAAAATGAACAGAGAAATTTAGAAGACACATTTCCCATTCTTCTAAGTCAAAGAATCTACCTGTAATCTTTATATTAAGATTCTGATTTTCTTCCAGTTACAATGAATAAATTGTACATAATTCTGATATTATCTAAACTGATCCTCTTTCTTTATCAAAGAACTTCATTTTTACTACACCCTGTCTCATGAATTTCCCCTCTGTAATGCATCATATCTCTTAGCAAATAAACATGCTATAATATATCTTACTTTTGGTAAAACCCTCTAGACCACTTCAATTTTGAAGGTCATTAAAAGATAATTTTCAAAAAGGGTTAAAGTTTAGCTCTTCTGCAGATATAAGATTAACAAATGTTAAAGACTTTTAGTTATTATTAATGTGAAAATCAGTAATGTGTTGCACATAAAGAAGAATCCAACCATCTTACACTTATTAGGAGGGGTACCATAACAATCACAGTCACAATAGAAACAAACCAGAAAATAAGTGTTGGTAAGGGTATGGAGAAATTGGCACCCTTGAATACTGTTGATGTGGATGTAAATCGACACAGCTATAGTGGAAGACTGTGGCAGTTCATGAAAAAATTAGCAGTAGAATTTATCATCCACCAATTCTATTTCTGGGTTTATAAGAAAGAATCAGAAGCGGGGTCTTGAGGCAATATATGTATACCTGTGTTCATGGAGGCATTATCCACACAGGAGCCAAAAGATGAAAGTGTCTACTGATGGATGAATGGATAAACAAAGATGATTTCATATGTATCTATATAACTATACCTACATAGAGATATGGATATAAATGTTTCAGTCAGTTTTTTAGCCTTTGTGACCAAAAACCTGACAAGAACAGCATAGAGGATAAAAATTTTATTTGGGGCTCATAGTTTCAAAGGTCTCAGTCCATAAATGGCCCACTTTATTGCTCTGGATCCAAAGTGAAACAAAACATTAAGACAGAAGGGAATAGTGGAGGAAAGCAGCTCAGGACATGCCACCAGGAAACAGAAAGAGAAATATGATCACAAGGGACAAAATATATGCCCAAGGCATATCCCCAGAGACCCATGTCCTCCAGCCAAATCCTACTTCCTACAGTTACCACCCAGTCAGCCCACTCAGGTGAATTAACGTACTGATTGGGTTAAGGCTCTCCTAACCCAATCATTGCACCTCTAAACTTTCTTGCATTGTCTCACACATGAGCTTTGGGGGAACACCATGTATTTACACCATAATAATAGATACATAGGTATAATTCAGCTTTAAAAAGGAAAGAGTTCTGACATACGCTATATGGATGAACTTTGAGAACATTATGCTAAGGGAAATAAGCCAATCACAAAATACAAATACTTTTTTATTATATTTACATGAGATTCTTAGTCTAGGGAAATTCACAGTGACAGGAAGCAGAATTGTGGTTACTAGGGCCATAGGGGAGAGGAATAGGGATTTATTGTTTAATGTGCACAAAACTTCAGTTTTGTAAGATGAAAAAATTCTGGCAGTGGTGAAGGTTGCAACATAGTGTGAATGTACTTAACCCAATAGAACCCTATAGTGGTTTTGAGTGTGTGTTTCTTTCCTACTCAGTGCCTACCTTCCTTGAAGTGTCCTTGCTCATATCTCCTATGTCACCAAGTGTTATTAACATACACAGAGAAGATGTTAATACTTATTTCTTGGATATCACTGAATGTAGTTCTTTAGTATTTTCCAAAGACTTGCATGCTCATATTAAAAATATGAAAGATAAAAATACATGCACATATACATGTAATAAAAACAAGTGAATCAATCAACAAAACTCTCAAAAGCAAACCAAATGATATTTTTTAAGCAGGAAAAAATAATCTTTTAGAGCACTATGCTTTTTCTAGAAAAATGCCAAATACATATTCTTGATTAGTGTGTTTTGTCTTCTCATCTTCAAGAATGATATTAGTGTTAGAACTAATTTCACTAATTAGAGTCTGGTAGACTTTTATGCTTTTACAAAATATCTAGTAAATTTTGAAAATCAGAAATATGAAATATAGTTTACTCTTTGCATAACATGACTGCATCCTCCTGAGAAAAATCAGTAGAATTTTTTTTTTTTTTTTTTTTTACTGGAGATTGAATCCAGGGACACTTTGCCACTGAACTATATCCCCAATTTAATTTTATTTATTTTAAAATAGAGTCTTATCGAGTCAATTAGGGCCTTGTTAATTTGCTGAGGCTGGCCTTGAATTTGCAATCTTCCTGCCTCAGCCTCCAGAGTCATGGGAATTACAGGCATGCAGCATGGTGTGCAGAAGTATAAAATTTTTTTAAAAGAAGTTCTTTTGATGGAAATGGAAACACATGAACTATATGTTATTGAGTGCATCTTTGGAATCGAGTTTCCTAAAATTATGAAACATAATTTGATTGTCCTGGAAACATCTGCTGTTTAATTGTGAGCTTCTCATGCACTACAGTGATTGGAGAACTGGAATTCCCACTTGAAATATCTATACCCCTGGAAGCCTCCAGAGACCATTTAAGGACTCTCCCAACATGAAGAAATTGGGTAATCAATGTTGTGATCCTCAACTTCCAAGTGAACTTTCCGCTGAAGAACCTGTTTCTGCAGTGATAGAGTGTAAGCTCTATCCTATCATCCGTATTCACAGCCTTCTCCTTTCTTCTCACACTCCTGAATTAGTATATTGTTCCAGAATATGAAGTTCAACTGAAGAACAGAGTAATATTAGACTTGCTGAGTTGTTGTCCAGAAAGTAGGTGACTCTTGTAACTTAAAGGATGAATCCTTTGCTAGATATGGCAGTTTCCAATTCTTTGCTTTAAAAAACAAAACAAAACAAAACAAAAATTGTTAACTGGTTGCTCTACATGAATCTTGTCATCTAACTCAGTTGAAAGTCTTGGAATTGCTCTCCCAAAAGTGCTTCTGTTCCCAACTCCTATGTGAACAAATGTTTCAGTGCTTACATGAATAAAAATAAAAAGTAAAAATAAAATTGATTCTGAATTGTCTTTTTTAGCTGTAAGAAATTTATATTCACAGATACATGAACTCCCTTTTAAAATCTACACCTATTGGAATAAGAGAGGCTTTGCAATAGAATTTAATTTTTAGATTAAAAAAAATCTAACTTGTAATTATTTTCATTGAGAATATTTTTAAAAAACTATAATAACTCAGTTAAAAAATTTTTAACATAACTTTTTGGTCAGAGGATATAAATTATTTCATATACATATATGATAGAGTTACAAATAAAATAATTTGAAGCTTAAAATATATTACAAAGAATGAACTTTAGTGAGGAACTGAACAGGAAGTTCACAGAAGAAGAAATACAATCAATCAACAAATATATGAAAAAATATTTAATATCTCTAGCAGTTAGAGAAATACAAATTAAAACTATATGGAGATTTTATCTCTAGGCAGAATGGCAATTATGAAGAACATAAGTAACAATAAATGTTGGCGAGGATGTGGGGGAAAATGTACATTTATATATTGCTGGTGGGATTGCAAATTGGTACAACCACTCTGTAAAGCAATATGGAGATTCCTCAGAAAACTTGGACTAGAACCACTATTTGACCCTGTTATTCTACTCTTTGGCTTATACCTAGAGGACTTAAAATCAGCATACAATGGTGACATAGCCACATCAATGTTTGTAACAGCTCAATTCACAAGTAGCTATGAAACCAACCTAGGTGCCCTTCGACACATGAATGGATAAATAAAATGTAGTATATATACCCAATGGAATACTACTCAACCATAAAGAGAAATGAAATTATGGCATTTGCCAGTAAACAAATGGAACTGAAGACTATCATGCTAAGTGAAATGAGCCAATCCCCTCCCCCCAAACAAAGGCACAATGTTCTCTTAGATATGCAGATGCTAACTCACAATGGGGCAGAGAATGGGAAGAGTAGAGGTACTTTGGATAGACAAAGGGGAATGAAGGGAAGGGCTGGGGAATGGGAATAGAAAAGATAGAATGAATCAGACATAACTTTCCTATGTTCCTTTATGAATACACAACCAGTGAAATTCCAAATCATGTACAACCAGGAGAATGGGAAGTTGTATTCCATGTATGTATAGTATGTCAAAACATATTCTACTGTCATGTATAACTGAAAAGAACAAATTTTAAAAAGAACTAATTTGAGACCAAAACAATGTTTCACTTCTGACTTTCACAAAATTTTTCATGTATTTTAAAAATAGTTAATAGGTACCAAATTGCTATAAAATAACTCAGAACATTAAAGGAATTAGTTTTGTGGAAACAACAAATATTTTATGTTTCCAATAAAACTCTAAGAGGTAGAAGGAGCAGCAAATGATGGCTACCCCAGCCTGCCTGCCACGGCGAAGGAGGAGTAGCCCACCCCGGATCCACTGTGCTATAGAAGCTGCATCCTAATTACCAACATGGTGGGGTGGCTTTCCCCACTGGCTTTCATCTAGTGACAATAGTCAGGACCTACAAGACCATCATCCAGGTTTCTATAGGCAAGCTATTGGTAATCTGCTGGGACAATACAAGATTGTAAAGTAGAAACTATAATGCCTCAAATCCATACTGCTAGAGAGGAAGCCACAAAGAAAACATGAAGAAACAAGGGACGAAAGTGCCTAAAACCAACCAAGCTGATACAATAACAGATTCCATTGATAGCACAGTAGATGAAATGTCAGAGAAGGAGTTCAGAATATAATACCTAATTAAAATGATCTGCAAAGCAAAGAATGAATTAAGAGAGCAAACACAGGCAACAATTGACCACTCCAACAAAGAGATAAGAGAGGAAATACAGGTAGCAAAATATTACTTCAAGAAAGAGATAGAGACTCTGAAAAAAAGAACCAAGCAAAAATCTCTGAAATGAAGGAAACAATAAACCAAATAAAAATTCAATAGAAAGCATCAACAACAGACTAGATCACTTGGAAGACAGAACCTCAGGCAATGAAGACAAAATATATAATCTTGAAAATAAAGTTGACCATATAGTGAAGATGGTGAGAAACCATGAACAGAAACTCCAAGAATTATGGGACAACATTAAAATACCCAATATAAGAATTACTGGGATATAGGAAGGCACAGCGATACAAACCAAAGGAATGCACCATCTCTTCAATGAAATAATATCAGAAAATTTCCCAAACTTGAAGAATGAATTGGAAAATCAAATTCAAGAGGCTTACAGACACAAAATGTATCAAAGTACAACAGATCCACAACAAGGCATATTATAATGAAAATGCATATCATAGAGAATAAGGATATAATTTTAAAAGCCACAAGAGAAAAGGTTCATATTACATATGGGAGAAACCAATTCAGATCTCAGCAGATTTCTCAACCCAGATCATCAATGCTAGGAGATCCTGCAACAACATACACCAAGCTTTGAAAGAAAATGGATGTCAACCAATAATCTTATATCCAGCAAAATTAAGCTTCAGATTTAATGATGAAATAAAAACCTTCCATGATAAACAAAAATTAAAATAATTTACAGCAAGAAAGCCTGCACTATAGAATATTTTCGGCAAAATATCCCATGAGGAGGAAATGAAGAACAACAATGAAAATCAGCAAAGGGTGGAACTACACTAAAGGAAAATGCAGTCAAAGAAACCAACTCAAGTTAAAAACTAAAATTAAACCAAAATGACCATAAATACAAATCATGTCTTAATAAGAACCCTGAATGTCAATGGCCTAAATTCATCAAGTAAAAGACATAGACTGGAAGATTGGATTTTAAAAAAGATCCAACAATATGCTGCCTTCCAGAGACTCATCTCATAGGAAAAGACATACACAGACTGAGGGTGAAAAGACGGGAAAAAACGTATCACTCACATGGACCACATAAACAAGCAGGGATTTCCATTCTAATATCAGTTAAAGTGGATTTCAAACCAAAGTTAGACAGAAGAGATAAAGAAGGACATTTCATACTGCTTAAGGGAACCACACATCAATAAGCATAACAATCATAAATATCTATGCTATAACCAATGGAGCATCTACATATATCAAACAAACCCTTCTCAATTTCAAGAAGCAAATAGATCACAACACAATAATACTGGGTGACTTTAACACACCTCTCTCACAACTGAATAGATCTTCCAAACAAAAACTAAACAAAGAAGCTATAGAACTCAATAATACAATCAAATGATTTAGACTTAACAGACATATATAGAGTATTTCATCCAGCATCAAGCAAATATACCTTGTTCTCAGCTGCACATGGCTCCTTCTCTAAAATATCATATATTATGCTGCAAAGAAATTCTCAGCAAATACACAAAATAGAGACACTACCCTGTATTCTATCAGATTATAATGAAATGAAACTAGAAATCAATGATAAAATAAAAAATAGAAGCTACTCCAATACCTGGAGATTAAATAATATGATACTAAATGAGCAATGGACAGCAGAAGACATCAGGTAGGAGATTAAAAAAAATTCTTACAGGTAAATGAGAACACTAATATAATATATCAAAATATCTGGGACACCATGATAAGAGGAAAGTTCATTGCATTGAGCTCATTCATTCAAAGAACAAAAAGCCAACAAATAAATGACCTAACATTACATCTCAAAACCCTAGAAAAAGAAGAACAAATCAACACCAAAAGCAGTAGAATACAGGAAATAATTGAAATCAGAGCTAAAATCAATGGAATTGAAACAAAAGAAACAATTCAAAAAATTGACAAAACAAAAAGTTGGTTCTATGAAAAATAAATAAAATTGATAAACCCTTAGCCATGCTAATGAAGAGAAAAATCAAATTACTAAAATTTATGATGAAAAAGGAAATACCATGATGGACATTATTGAAATACAGAAGATCACTAGGAAATATTTTGATTTATACTTCAATAAAACAGAAAATCTTGATGACACTGACAAATTTCTAGAAACATATGACCTACACGAACTGAATCAGGAGGACATACACAATTTAAACAGATCAATTTCAAGCAAGGAAATAGAAGATGTCATCAAGAAAAGCCCAAGACCAGATGGATTCTCAGTGGAGTTCTACCAGAACTTCAAAGAAGAACTAATACCAATACTCCTCAAATTATTCCATAAAATTGAAAAGGAGGGAACCCTTCCAAATTCATTCTATGAGGCTAGCTAGCATCACCCTGATACCAAAACCAGACAAAGACACATCATGGAAAGAAAACTTCAGACCAGTATCTCTGATGAACATAGATGCAAAAATTCTCAATAAAATCCTGGCCAATCACATACAAAAGGCATTAAAAAGATAGTGTCCCATGATCAAATGGTATTCATCCCAGGGATGCAAGGTTGGTTCAACATATGGAAATCAATAAATGTAATACATTACATCAATAAACTTAAAGACAAAAATCATATGATTATCTCAATAGATGCTGAAAAAGCATTTGATAAAATACAGAACTCCTTCGTGTTCAAAACACTAGAAAAACTAGGAATAGTAGGATCATACCTCAACATTGTAAAAGGCCGACATCATTCTAAACAGAAAAAAATTGTAAGCATTCCCTCTAAAAACTGGAACAAGATAGGGATGCCCTCTTTCACCCTTCTATTCAACATAGTCCTTGAAATTCTAGCCAGAGCAATCAGACAGACAGAAGAAATTAAAGGAATACGCATAGGAAAAGAAGAACTCAAATGATCACTATTTGCTGATGACATGGTTCTATATTTAGAAGATCCAAAAAATTTCACCAGAAAACTTCTAGAACTAATAAATGACTTCAGCAAGGTAGCAGGATATAAAATAAATACCCATAAATCAAGTGCATTTCCATATATAAGTGATGAATTCACTGAAAGAGAAATTAGGAAAACTACCCCATTCAAAATAGTCTCAAAAAATGTAAAATACTTGGGAATTAATCTAACAAAAGAGGTGAAAGACCTCTACAACAAAAACTACAGAAAACTAAAGAAATAAATTGAAGAAGACCTTAGAAGATGGAAAGGTCTCCCGTGATCTTGGATAGGAAGAGTTAATGTTGTCAAAATGACCGTACTACCCAAACTGTTATACAGATTTAATGAAATTCCTCTTAAAATCCCAATGACATTCTTCATAGAACTAGAAAAAACAATCATGAAATTCACTTGGAAAAATAAGAGACCCAGAATAGCCAAAGCAATCCTTAGCAAGAAAAGTAAAGCAGGAGGCATCACTATACCTGACCTTAAACTATATTACAGAACAATAGTAACAAAAATAGCATGGTATTGGTACCAAAATGGACAAATGATACAGAATAGAAGACACAGAGACCAACCCACATGAATACAGTTATCTCAGACTAGACAAAGGCATCAAAAACACACATTGGAGAAAGGACAGCCTCTTCAACAAATGGTGCTGAGAAAACTGGAAATTCATATGCAGCAAAATGAAATTAAACCCCTATCTCTCACCATGAACAAAACTCAACTAAAAGTGGATCAAGGACCTAGGAATTAGACCAGAGACCCTGCACCTAATAGAAGAAAAAATAGGCCCAAATCTTATCATGTTGGATTAGGCTCTGACTTCCTAAAGTGAAAGAAATAAAATCAAGAATCAATAAATGGGATGGATTCAAACTAAAAAGCTTCTTCTCAGCAAAGGAGCAATCATTGGGATGAAGAGAGAGCCTACAGTATGGGAGCAAATTTTTACCATAAGCACATGAGATAGAGCACTAATCTCCAGATTACATAAAGAACTCAAAAAACTTAATACCAAAAAAAAACAAACAAACAAACAAACAACCCAATCAATAAATGATCTAAGGAACTGAACAAACACTTCTTAGAAGAAGATATACAAGCAATCAATAAATGTATGAAAAACATCTTTAGTAATTAGAGAAATGCAAATAAAATCTACTCTAAGATTTCATCTCACCTCAGTCAGAATGGCAGTTATCAAGAATACAAGCAATAATAAATGTTGGAGAACATGTGGAGGAAAAGGTACACTTACCAATGTTTATAGCAGCTGAATTCACAATAGCTAAACTGTGGAACCAACCTAGATGCCCATCAATGATGGGCATTGATGAATGGATAAAGAAAATGTGGTATATATACACAGTGGAATATTACTCAGCATTAAAAGAGAATAAAATCATGCATTTGCAGATAAATGGATGGAGTTGGAGAATATTTTGCTAAGTGAAGTAAGCCAATCCCAACAAAACTAAAGGCTAAATGTTTACTCTGATTAGTAGATGCTGATCTCTGACGGGGTGGGCATGGGAAGAATGGAGGAACTTTGCATTAGGTAAAGGGAAGGGTGGGGAGGGATTATGGGGATAGAAAAGATGATGGAATGAGACTGACATCATTATCCTAGGTACATGTATGACTACACAAATGGTGTGTCTCAACACTGGTGTACAACCAGAGAATCGAAATGTTGCGCTTCATTTGTGTACAATGAATTGAAATAAATTCTGCTGTCATGTACAACTAAGTAGAACAAATAAAAATAATAATAATAAAAATATCTGAGAGGTCCCCAGGACAAGGACTGCATCTTACTCAATCTTGTGCCATGCCTAGCAAAGGGTCTGGTGTGAAAAATAAAGCATTTAAAAATGTCTCATTGCAAGCATCATTGGTTTCTCTCTGCTGATGTCTAATCTGGCTGAAGGAGCTGAATAGCCACACCAGAACATGCCATCCCCATGCTCATTCTGACTTCTTTCACCTTCAGTTCTAGAATGCAGATTTAGTATGAACCTTGTCAACCGATTTTATTTCTTTTTCTCCAATGGCATTATTTGCAAAGTTATGCAGGAAAAAAAAAACCCTTGGTTTAAATGCTTGCTGAATAAGTGGAAATAAATAAATAAAAATGAATACATGAATGAATAAAAAACTCAAGAACCTTTAAAGAATTCATTAAAAATGATATTTTCATAACACAGCTTTAAGCTAGTTTATGAAACAGAAGACACTTCAGAGCCAGTTTTGTTCGGGTCCTACAGTTTGATCTTGTGTGTTTTCCTTCATGTCTTGTCTATTGCAAAGATTGTTTCGGAAAAACCTAGATCATTCAACTTTAATTAAATTTTGAAAATTAATATGATCAATGTATTAGGTTTCTCTAGAAGAATAGAATCATTCCTCCCTTTCTATATATGCAATCATACATAACTATAAAAAGGGGATTTATTCAACTACCTTACAAGATCAGAAACTGGATGGTCCCACAATGTCCTTCTGCAGACTGGAGAGCTGGAGGAATCAGTAGATGCTCGGTTCCAGAAATCAGAGTCTTAGAAGAAGAAGGACTAATGATGCAGCCCCAGTGAGAGACTGAAGACCTGGGAACTCCCTGGAGAATTGCTGATCAGAGTCCACTTTGGAAGAGTGAAGGAACTAGAGCTCAGTATCCTCAGATGGTGACAACAGCAATCCAAGCCCCACTGGAGAAGAATGAATGAGTCTGCAGTTGGCTTCCTCCTCCTTCCCTTTTTTCTTCCATCCAGGTCCCTGGCCTATTGGACAGTGCCACCCACATTTAGGGATGTCTCCCCCCTTAGTTTGCTGTCCTACATGCCAATAATCTCTGGAAATAGCCTCAGAAACATACCCTTAAGAGACATCTTAGGCATCGCTTACTCCAATGAAGTTGACCATCCAGATTAACCATCACAATCTGGGAGAAGAGAGAGATGCTGAGTCTAAAAAATGAAATTAAATCATTTTATATTTTAACTAGGAAAAAAAAAACTTCAACATCTGCTTTACAACAAAAATCATCACAGATGGGTAGGAAGGTGAAAATAATCACTAGTTTATATGTTCTAGTGATTGATTGAAATTATGTTTTGCTAAAGTTTGTGTTTTCTGCACAGCAGAAAACTGTACATTTTTATAATAAATATTTTTACTCGCTATCAAACTATCAATATTGATTTGGAGAACAATTGTTCTTTCAATTTCTTTAAGTTGTAGTATACATAATATTCATAGAAATGAGATTAAGAGAAATAAATCTCTTGTAGCAATCAGAGAAATCAAAATAACTTAATCACATGGAGTTCTTATTTTATTTGCTTTAATATTTTGCAACTATTTAGAAAATAAATGAAAAAAGAATTGATAAGATAATCAAAAATTTCTTTGTAAAACAGTAGGATACAGAATGATTTATAAAACATTGAGAGCTAATTAAAATAAATATTTAAACAAAAATTTAAAAATTTTAATGGAAAAACTATATATGAAATACTTATAATAAAATTTATAATCTCTTGACAATCTGAGGACAAGAACCTCAATCAATTATCTTTTGATACAAAGGAAGAGGAAATGTTGGCCTTTGGTACTTCATATAAATTCATGTAAACCCAGAACTTTTTAAAATTTTTATCTCTGAGAAGTAGAAAATAGAACAGTGATGACCACACACACTAAACACATATTTATACACATACTTTAAAAAGCTAATATCTGTAATCATTTTATTTTTGTACATTCATTTGGGATCAAACTGTTTACAGCCCTTAGTTATTTGTATTAAAGATGGCTTGTGAAATAATGTTCAATGAAGTGGCATTGATTGCCAAACATGGGGGTTCTTGAAAAATTGTAAATGGGGAATATTTTCAGCATTCTTAAATTCTTTTCTGAGTGGCTCTCCTTAAGCTTAGCATGACAATAATCTCTCATCTCTCAAACTTCTCCTCTGCAGTTGATTTTTGAGTTAGATACTCAGGTAAGCAATCTGAATATTTAAAATTCTACCTCCCAAAAGGGTATCTCGACCTGAAAGTAATGGATGCCTTTAGCGAGTCCATGAAGCTTCACAGTTTTCTACTAATTTTATGGAACTGATCAATAACCTTCATTAACCATTTTAATGAAATTATTTTAAGGATCATGGATCTAAACTATTGCTTGTGTATATTTCATCTTTTAAATTGGCTTTGTTGAGCTATAATGTACACATAATAATATTATCCCATTTTAAGGGTATAGTTCAGTGAGTTTTGACTAGTGTGTACTCACATAACTACTGCCCAAATAAGATACTGAACATTTACATCACTCCAAATACTCCCCTTCATGCCGCTTTACAGTCAATCTCTTCTCTCTCCTTCAGTTCCTGGTACCAGTGATCTGCTCTCTGATACTATAAGTTTGCCTTTTAAAAAATGGTTATGTAAATGGAATGCTATCAACTGTAGTCTTTTGTGTTTGCTTTATTTCACTTAGAAATATCGTTGTCTATATTGTTGCCTGTATTCATAGTTTCTTTTTATTGCTGCATAGTGTTCTGTTGCTTATTTATCTATTAATGGGCTTCTGGATTTTCCCCTTGTAGCTTTATGAATAAAGCTGCTGTAAATATTCATATACAAGTCTTTGCATTAACACATTTTTGTTTTTATTAAGTAGAACTGCTAGATAGCAAAGAGTGCATGTTTGACTTTATAAGAAACTGTTAAATAGCTTTTTCTGTGTGTTTGCATGTGTCTATTTTAAGGGGATTTCTTAGATCAAGGGAATCTTTTTTAAAGAGAATGTGTGATAGAGAAATTTTGAGGAGGAAAACTTCATATCACCATTTCTATTTAGCAAATTTTCTCTACTAGATAAAGACCTAAGAAAACACACAAATGTGGACCACAGGAAAAGAAACTTCTCTTCTACCAATACAGGTGCCAACAGAATTTTGAAGTGTTGCCAACAAGCCTCTAAAAAGAATTAATGAGATTTATTGTATGCAAAATAAACATTTAGGACTAGTCTAGCAATGTAAGGGAACTAGTTATATATAAGATTTGGTTAGGCATACCAGAACATTGGGAAGAAATGTGAATTTTATCATTCAATAATACATCATCTTGTAAAATGTAATCCTTATTTTTGTAGCCAGAAATGCATATGCCTTCATTTAAAGTTTGGCAAAAATAACTGAAGATATCATAAGAAATTTTAGCAAGCATTTTATCCATCAGTTAAAAGATACTTGTGCTGGAATAATTGCCCACTTCGTTGTTAGAATCTAAGACAATTCTACTGCCTTTTAGATGTTGAAGACTTTTATCATAAAGTGTTTGAAGAGCTTCTGATTTTATTTCCATATTTGTTTGACCTTAGTCATCTTACTAATTCTTTAACATAAATGAGCTTTGGTTACCTCATGTAACATTTCAAAATGTGATTACAACAGAGGCATATGTACTGGGATTTATTTCTGGATCCTTTAGGTAGTAAAGGGTAGTGGAACTCTTCAATCCATTTTTTTTCTCTGAATGATGACCTGTCTGCTTACCCCCTGCACTGCCTTTACTATTAAACAATTGGAGGGCTAGAAGGCTATAGAAAATAATATCCATGATGTTTTTAGGTCCACTCATGGGGTTTTTCCTTTGGTGAATTTGCCCCTGATTTTATTTGTTAAAATTCCAAGTATCTTTATTTTATGCCTCATAAGTGGATGACTGGCAGATGGGAATTGCCAACAGGAAAATGAAGTGCTTTTGTCCACACCAATCACTGCTAGAGTCCACATGTTATGCTTTGGATCTGGAATATACTCTCCCAAAAGGTCAAGTATTAAAATCATAGTCCCCAATGTGGCAAGGTTCAGAGGTAGGACTTTCAGGCAATGATTGGATTGTGAGCACTGTAACCTCATCAATGAATTAATTCATTTGATGGATTAATAATTGGAATGGACTACTAAGTGGTAACTATAGCTAGGTAGGCATGGTTGGAGAAAGTAGGTGACAGGGGTGTTCCTTTGGGGACTCTTATCTTTTCCCTGGATCTTTTCCTTTCCCTTCCCTTCTCCCTTGCCCTTCCCAGCTGCCATAAACTGTGTAACTGTCCTCCACCATGCTCTTCTCCTATAATATTTCTGCTGACTACAGACTGAAACTTCTCAAAACATAAAACAAAAGAACTCTTTTCTACTCTAAGTTGTTGTCAGGTATTTTGATCACAGCAATGAAGAGCTAACATAGGTCCTCTCCCTAAAGATATATACAGGCCAGTTTCAGGCCCTCTTCTTTGGTTCTTGACTTAGAACTGGGTCATGGCTTTCTAGGAAGAGAGATTGTATCTCTGAGGCTCTCTCCTTCACCTTCCTCCAGTTAACACTTATAGTGTAGGTGTCATCTAAAGCCTATTACCATAGGTGACTATTGGATATCAGTATCTACTTTAAAATATTCTAGGAAGATGTACACACACACACACACACACACAGAGAGAGAGAGAGAGAGAGAGAGAGAGAGAGAGAGAGAGAGAGAGAGAGAGAGGAGCGGGGGAGAGGGGGGGAGAGAGAGAAAACACCATTCAAGGACTAAGGCTTGAGGTTCCCTTAGGAGTAGGAGTAGTTATAATGTGCTCATAAATAGAGTCATTGTATCATCAGCTAAGTTACTATGTTCCTTGATAACATAAGAATGATATCTAAATGATAGCCATGTGTTTATTAGATATATCATGTGAATATGGCTTTTGGAAAAAAATTATGGAAGATATTTGCACTAGGAAGCAACAGAATGGAAGCTCTTTGATGTTAAGAGATTTCCCTTGTTAGCCATAGAACTAAGATTTTTTAAAAAAATTTAAAAACAAACAAATAAATAAAGGAGATTACATAGGAACAGTGATCTATAAACAATGTGTACTTTTAGGACCACATAATGTTTTATTGATTGAATTCCATATAGGGGTTTATGGGAATTATGGTTTACACTTCTTTTAAAGTCTTTCACCATTATTGTAGATTTCTTGCTCTTCCCCTGCATACAATGGCTGTTGCACAAATGTCAAAATATTAAATTCTTTTGAGTTTAAAGCCAAGATCAGATAGTCACTCTCTGATTCCACCTCTCTTCCTGTATCTTTGTGAGAAAGGTTGTAGTCAAAAAAAGATGCTGTTTATTTGCAGGTAAATGGATGGAGTTGGAGAACATAATGCTAAGTGAAGTTAGCCAATCCCCAAAAAACAAATGCCGAATGTTTTCTTTGATATAAGGAGACTGATTCATAGTGGGGTTGGGGCAGGGGAGCAAGGGAGGAATAGACAAACTCTAGATAGGGCAAAGGGGTGGGAGGGGAAGGGAGGAGGCATGGAGGTAGAAAAGATGGTGGAATGAGATGGACATCATTACCCTAAGTACATGTTTGCAGACACAAATGGTGTGAACATACTTTGTATACGGACAGAGATACGAAAAAATTGTGCTCTACATGTGTAATATGAATTGTAATGCATTCTGTTGTCATACATAAAAAATTAGAATAAAAAATTTAAGAAGTTGCTATTCAGTGAAAGGTGTTTATTAATTCTGAGTGAGATGTCTGTCCTTACACTTCTTTTAAAGTCTTTTTTCCTATTGGGATATCAATGGAAAAAAAAAACAGGACAGTTTTCAGAATTTAATCATTTGCTTAGGTAAAAAGATAGGAACATAAGATGGGGAGGGCTGAGTACTAGTGAATTGTACTCCATATAAAAGGGAGGATTGGCAAATAACATCTGTACTATTTTTATAACAGGCTGGCATACACAGTTGTGCAGGCAAACGCTACTCCCATTTGTACTTGTTCTGAGCGTCTATCTTTGTAATAGCAATTTTCTAGCAGATGTTGGCACATTGTCTTGTCAGATTCTTCTGAGTTTTGCAAAGATGCTTTTGGGTTGGTTAAAGTATTATCTGAGTATCAGTAGAGAATCCACATATTTTTCCTGTACCTTGCACAAAATACCATATTTCCGAACATCAGACTTCTCATCTGCAAAATGGCTAATGATACATCTAAATGTGAAAATGGTTGTATGAAATTATATATGGACAGTGCTTATTCTCGCAGCTGTAGAGGCAGGTATTATTATTATTATAAGTAATGTTACATTCTGATGATTTAGCTTAGTGAACTGACACTCTTTCGTGCTGACTTCATACAAATTTTTTAAAATGAGAGTTTGTTATTTGCATACAACTACTAATTGAAATCTGATGAAAAATACAAGTGGCAGTTTATAAAAGAATTTTTTCCAATAGACATTTTTAATTGAGGAATTGAAGTTCAAAATGTGGTTATTAAATCCATGCCTGAGTTTTAAGTATGTTCTTTATTCAGCTAATTGAAAAAGTTATAATGTTATAGTAGTTAAAATTTACACTTACCTTATTAGAAGGCATGCTTTAAAATAAAAATTATTGTGGTTATTTATTTAGTGTCTTGAGTATGCAGGATATTTATATAGTCTATAGAAATTAGTTTTTTCTCTAAACTCAACAAGTTTCATTACTGGTGTCTACTGTCTATAAAAGGTCACTTGATTGAGCAGAAAAACCAATTTCTTCAGTCATTCCAGCCTAACCCAGCCTTGGTGGCATTTGCATATCAGTTCAGCCCTAAACCTGGGGACTAGTGAATTGTACTCCTGGACATGTGAACCCAGCTGAAATAGTCAGGTCCTCTGGATAATTTAAACTCAGAGTTCCAGAGACTGAGTTAGCAGTGGACATTATGGCTGTTAAGTTAAAGAGAATTTGCAGACAGAAAACTAAGCTCACTTGAAAGTTGTTCTTAAATAAAATAACCACATTGCAGAAGATGTTCTTCAAAAGCAAAGAAGTTGCTGGTGGTGGGAACAAAATTGCCTTAAGCATTTTTCATTCTTTTGCCAGGGCCTAAATATACTTCCTGTGTTCAGCAATTCTGAGATCACCTTGTATTTCTTCTGAATTCCTGCTTTATTTGAGATGATTTGAGTAAATTTGTATTACTTTCAGTTGAAGGATCCTAAGATGCTTGTCTTGAACCAAGGAAGATTTAAAATCTATCTTTAAATCTTTATTAAAAATCAAAACACACCCCCCCAAATAAACAAGAAAGAAAGAAAGAAAGAAAGAAAGAGAGAGAGAGAAAGAAACCAACTGAGGGTTGTTTTTTGTGTGTGTGTGTGTGTGTGTGTGTGTGTTTTTGTTTTTGTGAGCAATGATCCTTCTAGTGAAACAGATATACACTACACACTCCTTTCTAGATTCCTTCCAGAAGATGAGACAGTTAAAACCTTTCCAGGGGCTTCTGTTTCTTCCCATAATGAAATTTGAAGGAACAATTTTAATCATTTTAAATGCTTAATTATGATTTTTTTTTTGTATAAGGGACTACAGAATAGGATGATGATACATACATTTGTTTGAAATCACTGTGAACAGAAGCACCTAGAGTAGGTCTTGTGTGGTGACTGGTATAACATATGTGCTAAAGGTTCATAATTTTGCTGAGTAGGAAAACTAATGCAATGTCTTTTTTTTTTTAATCCTGTGAGAACTGAAAATTTAGAAATAACAATTCTCTTCTGACTTCCATTATACTTTGTGGGATTCATCATAGTTTTTCCTCCCTCCTTCTTTATTAATTAATGAAGCAGTGGATCAGATTCAGTAGCCCAAGAACCTAGAAAATTTCATCTCCACATGGAACTACATTGCTATACTTGTGGGAAATTTTCTAAGCTTAAAATCTTGATTATGGAAATAATAAAATGAGGACTCTTAAAACATTAGACAATGGAAGAAGACTACAGCCTGGAAATAAAGCAGATCTTTGGCACTTCTTGGAATTCAAACTGAAAACCACTGACTGCGTGATAAATAGTGTAAGATGGTGCTTTATTATGTGCTGTCTTTGATCAGAACCATATAGTCTGTATACTGGGTGCTCATTTGATTACCTGTGCCTGTTGATACTCATTTGTCCCTGTGAAAAGGAACTATGAATTGCTATGTAGTGATCATTCAGCCTAACCCAAATTCAGCTAAATGGGATAAAAAAGAGCAGCTGTTTGACACCGGCCTCCAAATTTACTGAGGCAGGAAGCAGGACTTGGATTATCCAAATGTAACAGCCAAGTAGTCTGTTCCTGTTATTTGGGTTATAGTATGCTCTGCCTTTATCCCACAAAGTAGCCTCATTTTGTTGGGGCCTTTGCCAGTGGCTTTCTAACCAGACTGGAAATAAGAGTTTGTTTATTTTTTTGTGTGGTAGTGGAGACTGAACCTAGTGGCGCTGTAACACTAAGATACATCCTTAGACCTTTTGTTTTCTTTTGCTTTTTATTTCAAGACAGGCTCTCACCAAGTTGCCAAGGCTGGCCTCCAACTTCACCATCCTCCTGCCTCAGCCTCTAGAGTCACTGGTTTACAGGTGTGTATAAAGCACCCAGCTGGGATTTTATTTTTAATGACACTTTCAGAACACCAAATTTTTATGAATTATGTTTTTAAAACTTGTCTACATGAGAAGAGAGAAAGCAGAAGTAAATTTGGGGAACAAAGCAAAATTTTCCCATGTGAAGATCATTGAAAGATGAATAAGTGAATAGAATACTTTGGGGAGAAGAAAAATAATTGACTTAACATTGTTATAAAGTGAGACACTGTTTAAGACAGAAATAAGCATGAGACCACTAAATGGAGAAGGATTTTTGTGTACTTCATTAAAAGAATAATGAGAATATAATGTGCTGTTTGGGGACAAATCTTAATGCTTTTAAAGCCATGACCACATCCCTAAAAGCATTTTAATAACCAAGCCTTGTTCATTTATATTGCAAATTATTATTAATTTAGCTTATTTAGCTTGGGGGTAAAACTTTGGAATGATAGAGGAATTTTAATGAAAGGCAATATATGTCTTCCAAATGCAGAGTAAACCACACTCCTGTTACAGGGTTCCTAACAGTGGAGGCTAGGAAAAGATCAACCCCAGTGAGCTTAATACTTCTATATAAATGATGCTTTTTAAAGTACTTGATCGCAATTTGTCCTTTAAATCATTTAACTTATTTAAAACTGCAGTTGTGTAGTAATACATTGTATGGAGTACAGAGTCAAGCATAAATTCACAGCACATAAAGTTGCAATTAATGAAGGTAAATTATTGAGTCATTACTTCAGTTCAGTAAGTCCAACCAACAGGCAGAAAACTCAACAATTGTGAAGGTAAAAGAAAAAAGATAACTTGTTATTTGTTCAAGTTCATTGAGTAGGTGGGTGGTTCAAGTTATTCTTTTTATCTCTCTCTCAGGTCCCCCAATAGTGCTCTTTGAATCGATCTTCATGATAAACCTAGGTGAGCCTCACCCTACATTTGAGCAATCCTTTTGCTCTCCACAGTCATAGGACACTGATTCTAATTTCCTACTAGATGTATAAAAAGTCAGTTTTATTTGTTTTTCTAGATCCACAGGTATATTTAAATACAACAGAGATATGTTCCTACTGACAATCACTTCACTGTACATAGAATTACAGTAATTAAAGATGCAAATTTACACAATGGAAAAGGGGACAAGAATATACTCTGATTTTTTTTTTAATGAAAAAAGCAAATGAACAAGAACTAAGGAAAGAAAAAAGAGAGCAAGCAAGCAAATAAGCAAGCTCAAAGTCATGCCAAAGAGTGAAAACAAATTTATCTTGAGGGTTAAAAATTAACAGGTATCATAAACTCGATGACAATTTTCTTTGATAATATATCAAGTCAAGCCCAATAAAAGTAGTTGGCCAAGTCATGCTCCTGCTTTTTTACCCCCACCTTTTATGTCATGGCTTTCTTTCATTGTGATGCTCTTACCTGTAGTTGAAAAAATTTATGGCTAACTAAACTAATTAATGTTAACCACCATTTTGTCATGTCAAGGCTAAGGATTGTAAATAAACATCAAAAGGAGCAATTGTTCTTCAGATGACGTCTGTTTATAATAATAAGAAGCAAGAATTATGCAATGCATTTCAAATAGAAGACGGTTTTATTACCACAATTTTGTGTTACCTTAGTTACTTATAGAAGCAGTGCAAAGTTAGATAACTGGGGAGAAGTAGTCCACGTTGGGTCTTAGAGGATGATGCATTCTGAGCCTCCATTCCAGATAAAAGAAAATGTAATTGTCAATCTATTCCCAAAGATATTGATCCACATTTGACTGTAGTCAACAAAGCCAACACTGGTAGGCCTAACCAGGGTTTAGAATAAAACAAAAAACTTCACATACACTTGTAATCAGGGAATTCGAGAGAAAGTTCCTACAGTCACTTCTAACTTGAATATATATTCTATAACAATGTTAAATTTTTTTAATGGCATGTTTGTTTATTTTTATTGTTAGTTTTACAGATTATTGACTTATATAATAGCTACATTTCAGTTTGAATACATTTTATTGAACATAAAACTTCCAAAAACTTTTGTTTTCTTTTTTTTAAAAAATATTTATTTATTTACTTATTGTTAGTTTTCACCCGGAGCCGCATGCACGCCAGGCAGGCGTGCTACAGCTTGAGCCACATCCCCAGCCCCCAAAAACTTTTCTTAAGAAAAAAATATAACTGTCCTTTCGCTTTTTTTTTTTTTTTTTTTTTTTTTTGATACTGGAGATTGAACCCAGGGACACTTAACCATTGAGCCACATCCCCAGTGCTTTTTTTTTTTTTTTTTTTTTTTTTTTTTTTAAGACAGAGTCTCACTAAATTGCTGAGGCTGGCTTTGAACTTGTGATCTTTCTGCCTCAGTCTCCTGCTTTTAAAATGTGGTCATCTTAACCTAATTACCTCCTTAAAGATCCTATTTCCAAATACAATCACATTTTGGTATAATGGGGTTTAACACTTCAGCAAATCTATTTTGGGGACACAATTCAACCCACATCATGTAACTCATACACATTTACTCTTACATTGCTAGGATTACAGGCATGTACCATCATGCCCAGCAGAAATAGACATTTTTAACATCACATGGGCATTGTAACTCTAAAACTAAATGTCAATTCAAGTTTGCTATAGAAAAAGAGAATTTTTGGAAACTAACTTTTTAAATATTCTTTAGTTGTAGTTGGACACAATACCTTTATTTCATTTATTTATTTTTATGTGGTGCTGAGGATCGAACCCAAGGTCTCGCGTGTACAAGACGAGTGCTCTACCACTGAGCCACAACCCCAGCCCTGGAAACTAATTAAAAAAAAAAAAATAAAAACCATAAGAACCAGCAGAAGCCAGCCACCATATTTAGAGCTATTTATTCTTTCCTTAGTAACTATGACATTATTTACATTTTCCCCCTTAATGTAGCCATAGCTCATAAATTTATATGGTTCCATTTTAGTGTATATTTTCTTAGTCATTTAAAAACTTTTTTTTCTAATAGAATTATAGTGACACCTTATTAGCCATTAATGGAATATTTTCCTAGCAGTTGACAAAGCAGTAAATTGGAAGAAGTTTGGCAATTTAAAGTGTCATTCTTTCTAAATTATAGTATATGCCTCCCTGCTAAAAGGATAAACTGAAGAAATGCAACTTTTATGAGGACAGACATGATTTTAAATATGCAATGATTTATTTTTGTTGCTATTTAGCTTTTAGAGTTTTCTTTACTTTTTTAGTTTAATATTATAAAAAAACAAATATGTGGCTGTTCCATTGAGGGTAGGGTTTAGTACTCCATGTCCAACTTGGGGATCTGCACATAGTGAGCGAGTGGTAAATGTGTATGAGTTACACGTTGTGGGCAGAATTGTGTCCCTAAAATTGATATCCTGAAGTGTTAACTCCAGTGTACCCAAATGTGATTATATTTAGAAATAGGATCTTTAAGGAAGTAGTTTAAAATGAAGTCATTGAGGTGGGTTCCAATATGACTCGTATCCTTATAAGAAAAGGCAGTTTGGACATGGACACGTTCAGAGAGAAGGTGAGGCAAAGAAGCAGGGAGGTAACTAAGGAGAGAGGCCTTGGAAGAAACTACCCTGGTGCTCCTGGCCTCTAAGACTAGGAGCAAATCAATTTCTATTGTTTAAATCACCCTGTCTGCAATGTCAGCCCTGGAAAATACAAATAAATTATAAGATATAATAAATAATAATATAGGGTTCTATGGGTGAACAACATTTGCCAATAGAAGACTATGTTTTATTGTTCTCTTTTTTTTTTAAAGAGAGAGTGAGAGAGAGAGTGAGAGAGAGAGAGAGAGAGAGAATTTTTTTTATTTTTTAGTTCTCGGTGGACACAACATCTTCGTTTGTATGTGGTGCTGAGGATCAAACCCGGGCCGCACGCATGCCAGGCAAGCGCGCTACCACTTGCGCCACATCCCCAGCCCTTTTATTGTTCTCTTGTCTGATTTTTGGTCTTCTGTTTTCTTCATAAGTCTCAAAGTATTAACTGTGAACCGTTACTGAAAATTGATTGCATATTAGAATATTCACTTGATGCAAATAATCAAAACCATTGCAGTTAATTTAATTTATGCATTTCAAGTTGTCTTTGAGCTTTCTCTTATTGAAAAGATCATGTGACTGAGGGGAACCCGGGTTCTTTGTGAGTCTCTGTTCTGTACTAACTCCACCACTAGTCAGGTTTTACCCCACGCCCATCAAAGGAGAGTGATGATACTTTATCAGGTAGCTGGGAGATTGAAATGAAATGCTGTGTGTGGAAAAATTACTTTGTAAACTTAACAGTGTTAAGTAAACACTCGTCATCCTAACCAGAAGTCTGACTTCCTGAGAAGTAATTGTTGGCAAGTAGGGATTTGTTGTATCATTGAATTGATCATTAACCAATAATAAATTATTTAAAATGCTGATAGCCATGGCTCCAGGTTGAATCAGAACCTTAATGTATGATGATCATTTTTTAAAAGACAGAATTTGACCAGTTGAAGTTCTAAATTTAGTTCTGAAAAAAAAAAAAAACTACCTGTAGTTCCTTTGGAATTTATTTTTTTTAAGATGAAAGACAAAGATTGTTTTAAATTTTTTTCTTCAGTAATTTCATGTGATATTCCACAATGGTTCATATGATTAAAAATCCGTAAGTTCAAGTAGAATATTTATTGTTAACAGTGGTTAGTTTAGATTTTATTTAATTGCTTGACACGTAAATATTAGATATGACTCCAATGTGAGTCTATTGCATAGTGTTTCTGTTTTCCCTCTTATCAGTCATACTTTATTTTATTAAGCAATTTGAAAATATTTTAAAAAAATGAACTCCAAACTATATGGTCAGTGGTCCCCAGCTCTAAATGCAATTATTCTTAAATGTGCTGGTATGTATGACACTAACAACTGTTAGTTACCTGGTGGCAGCAGGCAAATGGTAGTTAGTACATCTAGTTTATTTGCCAAATTTGCCTTAGACACATCACCAGTGATTGTCTATTTGTAACATCCAATATGGTGCTTTGAAAAGGGGTATGTGTTCACTTTTAAATTTGTTTTTGTTCAACTAACTTTTCAACTCATTAAAAGTTTCTGCTTTTCTGTTTTAGTTTCATGTACCTGTAACTAATTTTAGATCTTCCTGTATTTCAGTACGTTTTAAACCCCCTTAATGAACATAGACTTGATTGGATGAGAACAATGGTCCTTTTAAAAGGCCCAAACTTTTAAAAATTATGGTTAGTCTGTACAGAAACAGATGATTTCTTTGCTTGTTAGTTAAGGTTGAAGGGACAAATTCACAGTTTCAAGTTGGAATTACTTTGGTGATAGTCACATTTGAGGTTTCTGATTCCTGTTTTAGAATCTGAAATATGAGGAATAGTGAGTGTCTTTTTTTTCTTTTAAATCTTTCCTATCTTTTTAAAATAATATACATAAAATGTACCTTATAACCATACCCTTCTTCCTATTTTAAGTACTGTTTATTTTTTCTCAAATTTCCTGTACTATTAGGAACTACCTTTATCTGAATAGACATAATCTAAATGCAAAACCCAGGGGATTCTTCTATAAAGATCAGTTTTCCCTTCTCTGTGCTCTGAAGAGATGAGACCCTCAGAATTGTACAGAGGACCTGAGCTAGGATTTTGGCTACAATCACTGCCTTCCAAACTCAGCCAATGAATAAGTTGCTTCGTGCTCTAAACAGATGTTTCCCTTTTAGGTTATTGCTCCTCTTGAAGACCATTTTTCCTTCCCAAGAGGAAATATAAACATGGTCATAAATCAGAAAACTGCTTCTGAGCATTCAGGGACCCATCCACAAGTGGCAGGGAGCGAAGGGGAGAAACATTTCATGCAATGCACCCCTCTTGTTCTCATTTCCCTTCTCTTTCTTGTTGCCACTTCATATTTCAGAGTCCACACCATATGCTATGAGAGTGCTTATTTTTATTTTTAAAATGCTTATTGGCTGGTTATGTGGAAGGTTCCAGTACAGTGAAGCTTAAGATCAGGGCAAGAGGCCTCTGCAGACTGCAGAACATACTCTGATGGGTCACTCCTAAATTGTGCTGGAAAAGAGATTTTAGATTCTCTTTCTTGCAACTTTAGTAAGAATTTTCATGACCAAGAAAGATGTGCTCATGAAGAGACCAATATTCTCCCCAAAAGCAGAATACAAATAGACTGCTATTTTTTTCAGAGTGAAATACCAAAAAAAAAAAAAAGTCTCATTTTCCCTGCTTGGAGTTATGCTTTCTAGGAAAGATCAGGCTATTTCTTCTTTCTATAGAAATGACTTTATGTACATATGATTTCCTATTTGTGAATGGTGGTATTATTTTTATGGCATTTGCAAATACGGTTTATAAGCACATTTTTTTTCCATTCCAGGATAATGTTGCCATATATATACACCTCAAAGATGGATGTCTATGTCTCTATTGATTGACTGGACTGAAAACTTCATCTACCAGTGTGAATGGGGAGAAGAAAGGGGAAATGTGGGAAATGGGAAGGCATTTCACAATTACCCAACTGTGATTGAGTACACACTATTAACAATAACAACAACTCATTTATAACACATTTAGAAAACTTCTCCAAACTGAAAATCAGAGGATGTGATTATAAGAAAAGAAGTTTGATGATTTATATGGTAAAAAATGCAATATTTATTCCTGGTCATCAAAGTCCTTAATTTACTCTTGTTTTGTGGTCAATTAAAGAAAAATTTCCAAAATTTTCATGCAATTTATATTGACTTTTCTGAATGCCACCTACATTTAAGACTCTAGGTTTATTTTCAGGTCCATCTGGTTACTAAAAATCATTTCACATTTTTAGTGAACAAAAATGAATGAAATTCAGGAATTCAATACTTAGGAATTCTATTATTTTTTCTCTTTCATTTAAAAAAGTATGGATCTATATAGATAGAGGAAGCGAGTAGACAAAATTTAAAGTTTTTTAGATTTGAACTGGCAAAAGAATGAGAATTCTGAACCCAAATTTTTCTGCTCAAATAAAAGGTAACAGTATGGTTAAATGCATGGAATTCTGTATATTTTAGACGTGATTTATTCTTTTTCTAAAATGCTACCACCTCATTTTTAATCTATGAATGGATGCATGCTAGACAGACAATTAATTCAAGTTTGAAGTCATAGACTAGAAATCAGTCAGTGAAAAAGAGAGATGTATTGTTGGAAATAGGTGGTTAGGAACTCTTTCCATTAATCAATTAGACCATCAATCAATTTTTAGTCAGTTAATATATACATTAAGCAAATGTTTATGTTGCCTGCTGTGGTGTCATGTATGATGCTAGACATACAGGCAAGCAGTTGTTATTGTTCCCTTTGACTAGTATGTACAAGGTCCCACTAAACCATTTACTAATATCTTTTCCTCCAAGCCTTATAACCATGTGATGAAGGATTATTGTACATTTCACAAACGAGGAGCCTGAGGTTTGCTCAAGTTAATCCAGATGATAGGCAGCTAAGCCAGTATTATACTTCAACATATGTGATGCGAAAGTGAAAAATTCTAAACCAAAGGGGCTTTCAAAATCATCATAGCTTCAAAACCTCACTTTTCTTTTCCATCTCCTTTGTCTCATTTTCTAAAGTGAATTACTAAGCCTGTTAAAAGGAGTCTTTACAGAGTATAATGTATTAGCTAACACTGTAGGTCCCGAGAGCTTGGCTGACTGGGTCATGGTAGTCCTATGGGCAAGTTTTTGAACGTGCCTTTCTTTCCTGTTCTGTTAAGTGGGGGCATTAATACTGTCTACACCTGTCAAATGGGAATAATAATTAAGGAGTAAATAAGCAAATATGACAATAGTTAAACATACATGCTTTGGAGTTAGATTGCTGGGATTTTGATTCCAAGCTCCATCACCAATTAGCTGAATGTTCCCAAAAGTCATGTTAGACTCTGAATAATGTATCTTTATATTGCAAGGAGTATAGTGCTACATCTGTTAGTTATTATGCATGTGCACACACACATACACACACACACATTCTCAAACACACACACACTCAAACACACACACACTGCTATGGTTTGGATATTGTTTGAGTGTTCCCCCAAGTCTTCATGTATTGAAATTTAATCCCCAATGCAAGGTATTAAAAGAGAGGAAACTTAATCTGGCTATGGTGTTTAGAGGTAGGGCCGGAAGGAAATGACTAGGATAAGAGAAGGTCATTAGAATGAACACCCCATGATTGAATCCTGGTGATGTTATAAGAGAGAGAGAGACTGATTACACACAAATACATACAAAAATCCTGTCTGTTGTCCTGTGTTACTTCAGGACTCTGCCAGCAAGGAGACCATCATCAGATGTGGCTTCTCAGACTTGCACTTCTAGAATTGTGAGCCAAATACATCTCTTTCTTATAACTTACCCAGTTTGTAGTATTGTATTATTAGCAATAAAAAAATGAACTGATGCACACAGAGACTGTTCCAACTTGCAACGACTTAATGATATTTTTACTTTACAATGATGTGAAAGCTCTATGCATTCAGTAGCAACTATACTTCAAATTTTCAATTTTTATCTTTTCCTAGGCTAGCAAATACATGGTATGACACCTGGTTCCCAGTTAGCCATTTGAGCATGAGAGCAAACAACCAACACTCCACAGCATATTGTGCTGCTGAACTATGCTGTTCTGCAGATTAGGTGTATTAAATGCATTTTCACTTAACTGTATTTTCAGCTTCCGATAGAGTTATCAGGATATAAGCACATCATGGCAGGTAGACTGAGTACCGTGCTTGATTCCTACAGAAGTAATGCTGGAATTAGGTCTCTGATTTTAGCTCTACCCTTTGTATTACTCCATGATGCTCTAGAAATTGTTTTACTGGAAATGTTGACTTAAAAAGTTAAAGACTCAGAAACGGCTGTGTTGTATGGATGTGACAGCTGGTAAAATGTGGATTTCTGCCAACTTGATATTGTGTCATATTCATAATGCGTGGTCGGTGAGACCAGTATTTCTAGGTTCTCACTGTTTGGCACACAGAGTAGGTAAACTCTTGCAGTGATGTAGAGAGAAGCAAACACCACAGAGCTGGCCCTATTCCCACTGACAGTTTAATTATGATTATCTGCATGGAGAGACAACACCCACCTCCCACAAGCTGTGGCTGGTTTTAAAAATTAGTCCTTTTATTCCCCAGTGAATTTCTAATACTATTATAAGCATCATCAATAGAGTTTATTGATTTTTTTTTGGTTTAAATTTCCATTAAATTTTAATAATATGTAAGATCGTGGTTTAACATACCAAGTTGTTTCCAAAATTCTGTTTGTGGATATTTTAGCATCTAAGTTTAATATTAAATTCTTGGTAGATTTCATAGTTTCACATACAAGAAAAGAATGGAAACAAACAGTTGCTAATATTGGCTAGTGAATGCATTTGGGAAATTGCTAGAAAAGGCTGGGAGAAAGGAGACTTTCGTCATGTTATATAAAAACAAAACACCATGTTCCTCCTGAGATGGAAACCCCTGCTGGTTTTCATCACATACACCTGATTTTGGCAAAAGTGCAATACACATCGAGTCAGGCCAGAGTCAAGTTCTCTTCTTCTTTTATATTTCTACAGTTCCTATTAGAAGAAAAAAAAAACAGGAAATAAAAGTAGTCTGAGTCCTAAACAGTCTGAAAGGAAATGGCAAAGCTACACAATTCCATATTTCATAGTTTAGACAAAAGAAAATATTTGGTTTTTTAAATAATATCTTCTTAAGGATATTTACACAGTTGACTTAACATTATATCAGTTTATGCCCTTTGTATGTTTTAGATAACATTGTTGAATTTCCTTTGACTTAACATGAGGCAAACTTGCCAATGTGGAGAGCTAGGCAGGCAGGCGCTTCTCCCTCCATCCAAGAAAAACCATTTATTATTCATTTGTTGTTACTAGTTTACAAAACATTTATCAGCACTGTGCTTTGTGACTTCACCTCTCAGTTTTGAGGAGAACCGTATTTCTCAGAGTCTCCTCTCTTCTTCTCATTATACTAACTGGGTATATTTTGATACTGAACACAGTACATCTCTGAATTTTGAAAACAAAGGAGGTTTATACACAGTCGTGTTCTTTGGGCAGCCCTCTCAGAAAAAAAGTAGAGCCCCAGACAATTTTTGTGATCTGAATCTTAGTCTGCTCCATTTGCTTTCGAAATGGGTAAATAACTACCTTTTCAATAATCGGATATAATTCTGGTCAGATAGCCTATTGCAGGGAAGCAATGGATGGCCTTCCCACCTGTGGGCTGGTGCCAGCAGGTGTCTGTTCTGTGAGCCTGGCAGTCAGTCATGCTTCAATCCTATTTAAATCTTGCTTCTTTGGTAACCAACAGACTCAGGGATGAGTGAAAATTGTTTTTATGAGTCAAGACATGTTGGGGAAAACAAATAAATATCCTCACAATATCAGGTATCCTATTGTTTTTAAGTCACAAATCTAAAATAACATTTTAGACTTTAATTTTATTAAATATATTTTGATATGAGTTATGTCCAAATAAGAAAAATATTCTCAAGTTCTGATAGGGAAATAAAATACAAATTGTAGAATGTCTATGGTGCATGTAATAAGTTTGAAAAATCTATGTGTATTACAACTCATTTCATAAATAATTATGTCTTATGATACATTATACCAGTCCTGTGGGAAGACTGATCTTGGGTCACAGGGTGTTGAAGTACAAGGGCTATGTCTGCTAACAAAGTAGCCTGGCAGCAGCACTCCTACAGAACTCATTGAGGGCACTGAGCTTGTTGGGCATCCATGAGAGTAGGGAAGGGACAGAAGATGCATTATCAGATGTCTTCAATCAAGTGAAACATTTGGTAGGGAAGTAATTTTAGCGGGAAGTGATTTCTGAGCCACAGCAAATGTCAAACTTTGGCAACAAAGGATTTCTCTGTGAAAATGCTTCCTGGCCAATTTATATAATGTATTAGATGTGTAGAATTATATCATCTAGAAAATAATATGATATGAACAAACGTGGAAACTTTTATCACAAAATGTCTTCCTATTTATACCTTTTAATTTCATGACTGTTTAGTGTATAGAACAGAGGGCATGAAGTAACTGGAGGAAAACTAACCAAACCAAACCAAACCAAACCAGACCAAACCAAACCAAACAAACAAACAAACAAAAAAACCAAAAAAACGCTGAACCACCACTGGCAATGGGTAATGGGTAGGACAATAAAGTACTACATAGGCTCTGAGTTGTTCTACTGGAGGTCTCCTTGTGTCCCTGCTGCCGCCCTCACACTGAAAGGACTAGAGTACAGCATTTTTAGAATAGGGGTGACAGCAGAGTAAATAAATGCATGCAAAATCCAAAGGAAGCAGTATATTGATGGTGGGGAAAAAAGGGCATCTACATTGTGCAGCATGGCTGTATCATTAAGCAGACAAAAGGAAAGCCACTTCAGGATAAAAAGTAATGGTATAAAAAAAAAGCACATTTACAGAATGTTTGCGAGATCAGCAAGCCTTTTGCAATTAATATATAGTAATTTGAACATAAAGTTAACTTTAAGCACATAACAGATTGGGAGTTCCCCTTGTGGTAATAAGGATCTTGAAGTATAGATGATTATTGCAGTAGAGATGAGCAGGGGACAAGAATTGCATGGGGCACACAGAGTAGGGAAGCTAGTCTTGGATGCTGGCCTCTTGGCCTCCAAAGTTTACTCAAGCAGGAAACGTTTCCTTGATCCCTTTGGATTAAAAGGTTCCTATTACAGAAACAATAGGAGATGTATGTCAGTCTCCCTTGGGGATTGTAGTATGTATTTGTACTGAAGTTAATGAGTTCTAGACTCTCACCTGTTCTACTAACCCTTCCTTTCTTTCTTTTTTACATTTATTTATTTATTTAATATATGACAGTGCAATGCATTACAATTCTTATTACACATATAGAGCACGATTTTCATATCTCTGATTTTATACAAAGTATATTCACACAAATTTGTGTCTTTATACATGTACTTTGGATAATAATTATCATCACATTTCACCATCATTTATAACCCCATGCCCCCTCCCTTCCCCTCCAACCCCTCTGCTCTATCTAGAGTTCATCTATTCCTCCCGTGCTCCCGCTCCCTATCCCACTATGAATCAGCCTCCTTATAGCAAAGAAAACATTTGGCATTTGTTTTTTTGTGATTGGCTAACTTCACTTATCATTATCTTCTCTAACTCCATCCATTTACTTGAAAATACCATGATTTTATTCTCTTTTATTGCTGAGTAATATTCCATTGTGCCACATTATTTTTGTCCATTCACCTATTGAAGGGCATCTAGGTTGGTTCCACAGTTTAGCTATTGTGAATTTACCTGCTATAAACATTGATGTGGCTGTGTTCTTATAGTTTGCTGTTTTTAAGTCCTTTGGGTATAGACGGAGGAGAGGGATAGTTGGATCAAATAGTGATTCCATTCCCAGTTTCCCAAGAAATCTCCATACTGCTTTCCATATTGGCTGCACCAAATTGCAGTCCCACCAGCGGTGTATGAGTGTACCCTTTCTCCCCACATCCTTGCCAACACTTATTGTTGTTTGTCTTCATAATAGCTGCCATTCTGACTGGAGTGAGATGAAATCTTAGAGTGGTTTTGATTTGCATTTCTCTAATTGCTAGTGATGATGAACATTTTTTCATACATTTGTTGATTGATTGTATATTATCTTCTGAAAAGTGTCTGTTCAGGTCCTTGGCCCATTTATTGATAGGGTTATTTGTTTTCTTGGTGCTTAGCCTTTTGAGTTCTTAATATGCCCTAAAGATTAGTGATCTTATGTGTTTCTTTATAAATCCCAGAAATACAGAATTCTAAAGAAATTGATATTTGAACTAGGCTGCCTCCACATCTAATATGGTAGGAGTTTTGAGACCCAGAGTAGGAAAAGCTGACTATGTGGAACTGAAATAGAATTTGTTCAAACAAAGTATGTTTCTGACCATCTACGTTATATGGTGCATTTATTTTGTCACCTTGAGGGCTTATATTGTTCATTCTTGATTACCATGATATTATTGTAATAACTAGATCCATTTGTGAACTTATATTAACTTAGATTTTTATTGTAAATATGAAGTTGTGGTTACCCCCACCATTCGGCCTGAGTTTCCATAGCTACTATTAGTCAATTGTTTCAGTTGTATCCCCAATTTTTCCCAATTTATTTGGAGAGTATAGGGAAGAAAATCATTTAAAGTCTAAGTAGTACAAACTTGCTGTTGACACCGCTGGATGTCTCCAGATGTTGTTGACTATATAAAATTAAGAAATGTGAGGTGGTAGAGTTCTAAGAAAAAAAAACTGATCTGATTTCCCACCAAATGAAGGGATCCATAGAACATGATACTCTGACTTCAGTTGGGCAGTCCCTTTGACTGCCCTGGAAGATGACTGTATGAGGGTAGGTTCTTCTTATGTTCACCTAAAGTACTCCCCTGACTTTCTCACAGTGGTCATTTTTTAGTGTCTTGGAAGCTCAGAATAAGCTTTTCATAAGATAGGCCTTTATGCTGGGTATAGTGATGCAACCTATAATCCTAGTGCTGTGGCAGGAAGATAAGTTCAAGTTCAGGGCTAACTCAGGCAATTCAGCAAGACCCTGTCCCTTAAAAAAATAGCCTCCAACTATTTGTCATAATTCATGTTATTAATTATTATTTTCGTCTTAAGCCTAAAGATCCATGTTCTCTACACATTCATCTGTCCATTTGGCTGTTTTTTTTTTGTTGTTGTTTGTTTTGAGGCAAGGTCTCACTATGTTGTCCAGGATGGACTCAAACTTGCAAAATTCCTGCCTCAGCCTCCTGAGTTTCCATCTGGGCTTTTGAGAATATAGTTTGTCCATGTCTTTATTCAAGAAGTATAGCAGTAATCTGGCCTTTAGAAATTATAGCCGAATGATTTATTCCACCAATGCCTCAATTCAGATATTGAATGAATCCATGCACTGTCAACTGGAGAGTATGTATTAGTGTTCTTGACAGGCTATCACATGTTGAGGTCAACTGAACTTTCTGGTCTTAACTCAGAGTAAATATTTTCAACTCCTGGACTACTATATCCTGAAATACCTAACTAAAAAATCAAAAACATGATTTTTATATATGTTCATGATAAATTGCATCTCTTGGTTCCATTACAAGTGTTCCATTAATTGGAGATGCTTCTGTATCCAGATGCAAATGCATTTGCTATTCCTCCAAGTATAGTGTCATCTACGACTTAATAAGCCTGTCTCCTTGTCTTCCTTCACATCACTGGTCCAAAGCATATGGGCTCACCTTCCCTCTAGGTTATTAATCCATTGGTGTACATCCATTGGTTTAATAATTTCAATAAATGTGCATGTCATCATTGACATTTCTTCATTTCAAAACAGATGTTAAGAGAGTTTCTATCAAACCCCTTCTTTCATTTTAATTTCAATGTATCTATTGATGGCATTTCCCTATCCCCCGTTTAGTAACCTCATTCGAAAAGCTGATAAAGTTTATCATGAGTTTTCCTTTGGAATGTATGCTGGCATCACATTTTGCTTTAAGATCTGAAATTGCCAACATTTATATCAAACTCACTAAACCATAGCTCATGGTATCTGTTCTTTCTGTTCTTAGGTAATCAAAAAAAATGTTTGCATAGTTTGGATTTGTGGCACTCCTTGCATTTTTCAGCCTTTGACGATTCCAGATGTTGTTCTTACAGTCAACATCTGTGCATTGCTTCAGTTTGGGGAGGCAGTCCAGGTGGGCCCAGGAGAAGATAATTTATTTAAATTATGTATTATCTGAGTCTTGTTCCACCTTCAACATGTTTTGGTCCCTTTAAAAATGTACATCCTTCCCCATTTTCTGAATCTAAGAGTACTGACTTGATACAGAAGGTGGCAGTGAAATGGAAGAGTGGTGAGTTTTCTATTGTTTCCTCATATGAATTCTTTCATGTTCACCTCTGTTTTTCCTTGAGTATCATCTTGTTATAATTTAAAATTGTTCACATTTTTATCCTTATGTCTTATGGTTTCAATTTTTCTGAGTCTTTATGACTTTCCAGAAACAATTTTGATAGGTCAATGACATACTTGTGTATTCCTCCTTGGTTCTATGCCTCTCTCTCTATTTTATATTTTTAAACATCAGATAATTTTCCTTCTCATCTTAAGTATTCAAAATTATGTTGCTAGATTGTACTACACTTGTTTTTAAGTTTCTGGAAATTGAATCATGTTTATTTTTTATCATTTAGTTTCTCTCATCAGTTTTATTGGAATCTAGCATATATTTAATCCTATATTTTCACCTTTTGCTTTTACTGGGAATTTTATTAATCTCAAGGTAGCGTGAGCACTAAAGCCCAGATTATCTGGCCTTCCCAGAAATGACTGTTTCTTCTTAGAAGTCAACTAATTTCTTTGCTCCTGAGGTATCATTAACACACATTGGGCAGAGTCCCCCTCTTTTAATAACTGTGTTATTTATGCTTTTGGTAAATTTCCTTAGTATCTGGTTTGATAGAAGATGACTCATCTGATTCTTTCATATCTGCTTTGCATTCTATCTTTTGCAATATGTTGTTTTGACTGACATATGTGAATAATCCATCCTCATACCTAGTTTGAAATAGGAAGAGTATTTTAATAACATTTTTAGATGACTATGGACAGTTTTTGCTATTACACTTTAAAACTCAACAAGAGGTAGGTAGCTTCTTAAGAAGTTTAGATGCAGCATATTAGTTTTATCAATGAACTTTGCATATTCTATATAATTCTTTGGTCTCTTTTGCACTTTTATTCATGCTTGATTTTGTAACACGATTAGTTAGTTATATGGAAACTCTTGGTTCATTGGTCCATTGAGTTAACATAGTCCTCGAAAATGTTGATATATTTCATAGTGCAATATAAAAAATCACTTTTTCATTAAGAAAAACAAAAAAACAAAAACCACTGTGCTGTGTTGAAAAGTCCCTGAATAATTAAGAAGTTTTCAAAGTCATGGTAGCAAACATAAGTTTTCCAAAATTCCATTTTTTTTTTGTTTGCAAACTTGAATTTTATAATTGGCAGCAAGACTGGTAATTATTTTCCTTGAAACTATTGGCTTACTTTTTTTTCATTTTCAAGAAATTATCAGCCAAATGGCAATATCTTTAAAACAGTTTGTCTACCATATTTTCAAGTAAAAAATGATATTCCATGAAAAAAGCAGTGAGTTTTATTAATGATTCAAAAAATCAAACATGTGCTATTACTTGAAAAAATCATTGTACTTCATTAGACAGTGGAAGTGCTTTATAGGTACTACCCATTATATCATAAGAAGCATTAAAAAAACATAAATGGTCAATACTTTAACATTATTAACTTTTATTGTCCCCCCCTATATTCTTAATTAAAACTATTTTATTAAAATAATTGAAAATGGGTACAGTTGAGGTTTGGCACCAGGGCCTTATTTAATGCTAATGTGCCCCAAGTTTTGTCTACCTCTGCTTTTGCACCTCAGTGCATTTGTGGACACAGTCAAGGAGGCAATGGCACCTTAGTGTAATTGTAAAAATATTGTCCATCTCTCAACCCCTGAAAGGTTCCCAGGGACCCTTATGGGCCTGTGTAAAACATTTCAAGTACTGAAATTTTAAGAACAATGTGTTGATTCTATCCACTATTCAGAAAGTCTCTTAAAAATAAAATACAAAGCTAAGTATGGTGGTGCATGCCTGTAATCCCTCCCAGTGGCTCAGGGGGGCGGAGACAAGAGGATTGTGAGTTCAAAGTCATCCTCAGCAATTTAGCAAGGCCCTAAGCAACTCAGTGAGACCCAGTTTCTAAATAAAATGCAAAAAAAAAAAAAAAAAGAAAAGAAAAAAAAAGAAAAGAAAGAAAAAAAGAAAGAAAGAAAGAAAGAAAGGTCTGGGGATGTGACATGGTTAAGTGCCACTGAGTTCAATCCCTAGTATCAATAAAATAAAATAAAGCACAAATTCAGGTCAGGTGGTTTGAAAATATATTAATCTGCCCTAATTTGAAATTATTCATTTTAGTAGTAATGATATTTAATACCACTACTCATGGCTCGAATGCCAGTAAGTGACCAAAATAGCATAAGAGAAAATAGCAAATACATATATTGTTGATATTGTTGTGATGCCATCATTTTATAAAATGCTGGAAGGGTTATCTTTTTTGGATCATGTGTTTATACATGCACTTTGCACTAGAAATTAAAGTGCTATTTCTTTTTATTGTATTTACATTTTCTGTCATCATGTTACCCTCCTTACCATTTAGCTACTCCACTTTTAAAATTTTGTTGTTACTACAACTCTTTTGAGCTTGTTAAAATCATGAATTCATGCCAGTAAATGACAGTGCTTTTGAGTCTGAACAAAAGTGTATAAATTTCACTCCATTGTGTTTAGGGTGGGTGGCGGCCTCCAGTAATAATTTCCCATTCTGACAAGTATAGAATTGATGAACTTTTTCAAATAATTAATTAATTTCTTTTTTTTTTTTTTTACAAAATTCAGTGAAAATCCCAAACTTCCATTCTGAATTTATAAGTTATCTTTTCTTGCTCCTAAATGGAAGTGGGCCTGCTCACTGTGTTTCCTTTCTTCATTCCCACTCCTGCACATAGAAATTCAGTCTGCTTGTGCTCTCCAGAAGAGTCTACACATTTAACAGAATAATATTGACAAACAATGGACTAGACTATTGACATTCAGCTGGCAAACACTGGTGTAGTCACTTTCATTTCCACGAGGCCACGCAATACCACAGCCTTAGAGAATGCAATCTTCCTAGAATCAGTTTTATTTCAAGTGAGAAAAATTTGAGCAAATCTGATGTTATCAAAAAAATAAAACCCTCTGGTTAATTCAGATAAAGTGGAAGGAAAACAGGCTCTTTTAATTTCCTCTTATTTTAAGCCAAGTTCACAGGGGAATCATTAGACTTTGCAGTTTTACGATGGGCTTAGAAGAGTTTTTTTTAGGAAACTTTACAATTTTCATTACAAAATCTTAGATCATTGCTAAGGAGTTAGAGAGACTATAGCATAGGTGGACTAATGCTGCTTAGAAATGTGGAATGTCAATAAGTGAGATACTGTTTACATCTTGGGAGGTCTTTACTTCTTTGAGAATCTCCTTTAGAAGCCTATGTGGGGATATAAAGTTCTTTTGGCAGATTTCACCAAATAGAACCAGTTTTCCTTTGTTTCTTTTCCTGACTCCAGCATTGCTTCAAAACTGCCAGTGCCCAAGCAAGCTGTGGGCTGAGGGAACCAGTGTCAATTAAGAGATCCACCTGGATCCACCTACCCCACTAAACTGGGTTTCCCAGTGGTCCAAAAGTTTCAGGAGGACATCAGTTCTGGGACCCAGACTGCAAACTCTTGCAAATCATACAAAGAGTGACTTTAGCTGATGGCACCAATAGGTAGTTTTTATTTTCCAAAGTGAAGTGATGATTCTTGATTCATTTTTGTCTTTTGGAAAATGTCCAGGAATTAATCTTGGAAATCCTTGTCAATAGCATGAAAAGATATATAAGTAATAGTGTGATAGATGTTGAATATTTTAGTAAGACAAACAACTTCACAGAAGACCGTCCCTTCTAAATATTCATCTCCCTGAAGATTTTTGCTTTACATTAATCTTTTGTTTCCAGTACCTTACATAATCTTGTTTGCATCTCATCTTCCCCCACATATGTCTTTTCTTTCTCTGTTTGGATGGGAAAATAAAGAAAAACGTTTCCTTGCAAAATTCATTTGCTCTCTTACTTTGTTTGCATTGAAACAGCAACCAAACCAGCTGTCAGAGTGCTTTGGAAATGTGTATCAGCAGAACACATTTTATCCTGTACCAAGGCAAATGAAAGAGAAGCCAGCTGGGTGGTTACTGGTTCAATAAGGAGGGAGCAGTTCACTTTAGCACTCCCTTTTCTTTATTTTTTAACTTCTTTCTTTTTTAAATTAAAACAGAATGATTTCACACATAGGGGCTCAGTATAATTCTCTAATACATGTATACAGTGTGTACTGACCAAATCAGGGTAATTAGCATTTCCATCTCTGCATCATTCATATTTGGAGCCATGGAGTTCCTCTTCTTTTGCTCCTCACAAAATAGAATGTTGTGAACTACACTCTCCTCACTGTGCAATAACACTAGAGGTTATTTCTCCTATCTGTGTTTTGGTACCCATTATTCAACCTCTCTGTCTCTCCATTCCTCCTACCTTTCCCAGCCTCTAGTAAATACTAATCTTCTCTCTTCTATTTTGAGATCACTTGCAGTATTTGTTTTCCTATGTCTGGCTTATTCCACTTAAATAAGCTCCATGCACATTGCTATAAACAACAGGATTTCAATTCTCTTTATGACTGAATAATATTCTATCATGTACACATACCACATTTTCTTGATTACTTCATCTGCTAATGGACACCTTGGCTAATTCTATATATTGGCTGTCGGAATAGCAGACCTCCCTTTCTCATTCCTGCCTGTCTGACCTGCTCCTTTCTTCATGGAGAGATCCTTCTTTCACCTATAATGATGGTGCCACAGAACATTGAGCTGCTAGTTAGTGTATTAGTTGTGAGGTTCCAGTATTCCTCTTAACCTGAAGGGATTAGGGCCCACTCCTTATTCTTGTACCAATAATTGTCAAACATAGGTGTGCTGTATAAATCATCTGAGATTATGTAGGTCCTGGGGGAGCTAAAGAAGTTCCATTTTTAAAAAATATAAGGTAACTGAGTGAAGGAATTCTAAAACTTGCTGCTCATAAATATATTATTACTTTTTCTCCCTCTCTCTCTCCCCCTTTCTCTCTTTGGCCATGCTGAGGGTTGAACCCAGGGCCTCAGACATGTTAAGCATGCATTATACCACTGAGGTACACCCCAGCCCCTATCCTACTTTAAGTATACATAGGCTTCTAAAATAAATGCAAGGATGTCAAAGATGGATTAAAATGCCTAACTATAAAGGATGAGCCCAATTTAAAGGATTTCTCCTCTCTTTCCCCAAATTGCATGGAAAGTGTTGAAAATATGGCAACTATTTTGAGTGGATTTCTAAATGTGGATTCCTTTCACATTCAAGTTATAAACCTTAATAAAATCGTGACATTTATTTGTCAATTTTATAGCAAGATATTTTTATGTAGAAGGCAACATTCTAAGAGCTTTATAAGTACCAGCTATTTTATTCTTTATAATAACATTTGAGGTAGGTATGGCTATAACATAGGAAAGCATGGTAGGGAGAGATAAAGCAATTTTCTCAAGATGACACAACCATAACGTGACCAAACCTGTGTTCTTAGCTATGTTTTGTCCAGGAAAACCACAAGCAGCTGATTGGTTCTTTAATGTCTTAGAACTTTATTTTGTTCAAAACCACTTTTTCTTCATGACCTCAATATTTCTTCCAATTTCCCTAGTGTCTCATTTTGCATTTGTTTAAAATTTTTTGTTGTGTTTTTGTGGAAAACGTTTTATATCACATGTGTTTATGACTTGCATTATGATTTTTCTGTTTTTAATCAGTTGAGTAAGTAACTGAAAAAAAAAATCTGCCCTTTCAATCACAGGATGTTTTCAGTTCATTGCTTTAACTAACTTGAGATATTTGGATAAGTAAGGAGAGATGAACATATTTCACTTTCAAAATTTCCAAGGCAGCATTAGCAGCTTCCTCTGCTTCTTAATAGCAAGATGAATTTGGCTGTTTGAAGGAAGTCTCCACCAAATTTAATCCTTTTCCCAGGATTTGTTTTCCATGTTATTTATCACTTTGATACGTTTCTACATTTTGTGGGTTTGGCAAGGCCTTACATAGAAAGGCCAGATAGCTAATATCTTGATACTTCTATGTCAAAAAAGTCAGAGAAATTCAAGCTGTCAGGTGTCAGAAAAAGTCTACACCTTATAAATTCTTGGCCAGCTTTATAAGCCTTGTGCTTTTGAATAAATCTTTGATTTTTTTCTCATTTATGATTAACAATGCTTTTACCACAGTCTACATTTTTTTTCAGAAAAAGAAAGAAGGATAATTCAGGAGAGTAGGAGTATTTTTCTTAAATCTTTAAAATGAGTTTATAATAATGAGTTTATAATAATGATGTGATATATTGAAAGATTAACTTATTATCTAATATGATTGACAATGTAATCAGACTTTGTTTGGAACTTTGGCTGCAATTAGCAGGAAAGGTGAATAATCTAGGACTTACATTTTCAACTTTTACTTTTTAATCCCTTTAAGGTGTTTTTTTTTTTTTCTTAATTCTGGGCATAAATAAGCATCTGGAGGGCAGCATCATGTAGGGGCTTAACTGGTTGCAAAGGCCACCAGATCCTTGGCTCTCTGTTTTGTACTGACTCTCCTAGGGCTTTTATTGAGCCATTTGTAAATCGCAGTGTAGTTGAAAGGACAGGGTGGTATTGGGGCTTGAGTGTACATTCCTGATTTTGACACCTGCTCACTACATACCTCATAAAAATGACTTCGCCTCTCACTCATTTTCCTCCTTTGTAAACATAAATACTAAGCTGTTCTTTATATTGTTGCTATCGTGAATCTATGATTAATTACAACAGCAGCAGAAAAAACAAGAACATCAATAACTGAACAGCTCAATAGCTGCAGCTTCTTCTGAAATGCTGAGCACAATGTTAGCTCAACAAATATGAACAGTTTCCTCTTTGATTTCTCAAACTGCTAGCAGTAGTTGGTCCATATATTTAACCACTCAGAGAAAGCTTGTTGTTATTTATTTATTTATTTATTTATTTATTGGTGTTTAAGATTGAACCCAGGGCTTGCATATGCAAGGCAAGTGATCTTCCACTGAGCTACGTCTTCAGCCCTTAGAAAATTTGCTAAAATTTGTTAAGGACCCATCTCTGAACTTTTGAGTTGGGTAAGGTTAAAATTTTTTCCTAAGAATATAATTTTTGCAGTCTCTATTGATTTCTCATGGGAGTCATGCAGAAGTCTCAAAGGACTGAATCTGGCTTTAAATCATAAAAATCTTGGGGTGTGGACTCCTTTAAGTATGCTTTACTACAGACTTGGCTGTGCTTTGGCCTAGATCCATGTTTTTGAAGGCAATGTGAGGCTACATGCCTAACTTCAGTGAACACGAATGGCCAAAGGCCTGCACATGGTTAGGAATTCTAATCAAGTTTTATATGTAAAGTTTGCATGGTACTATCAACATTTCATCAGTAGTTGAACAATCTGGTTTGTATCAGTGCAGATACACAGTTTATCTGCAGACAGCCAAAAAGTGAGCGGAATATCTCCAGGAAAAAAACATTATACTTTCAGATTAATTCTCTCTTGGAAAACAAAAAGTAACAGAAGTTAGTAATTCATGGCCAAGGAATGTGCACACTAGAGAATCAGCCATATTGGGGAGAAGCAAAAGAGTATTCAATTTAATGCTCTTTTTAAGTTATTGCAAAATGGCACTTGATACAGTTATATCTGGGAAAGAGACCTTTAAAAATACAGACATGCTTTACCTTGAAGGTGACAGAGATTCAAAGCTTGTGATCCTCTGCTTTTCACTAGTGATTGTCCTATTGTTTTGAAGTGTTAACTGTCAGCTATTACCACACATCTGTGAGAGCAGAGTATAGAAGATTAACTCCCTTAGATCAGCCAAAAAGTCAGCGATGTACCCTGATGACCCACATCTGTTCTCTTCTTTGAGCCAATAATGCGAATGAGTCAGAGGAAAACATGCTGGTTCAGGCAACAGCAGCTCTTTTGCTTCATTTTAGGAATGACTGGGACTGAGAGCTGGAAATGGCTTAAAAATACATATCTCGTCCTTTCCTTGCCTGAAGGCAAGCACATGGTAGACTGACCTTTTCATCATGAACCATTTTCTAGAAAAAAAGATTTTACAACTTCCTCGAACACATACATGTGTCTGGATTCTGCATGCCCTGATTTATCCATCTCTCCTTTGCCACTTCTCCTAAGTCCTGACTGCTGAAATGCTCACAGCTATTCAACTTTACTCTGCTCTTGCCTGAAAGGAGATGCTAGTTTCCTTCCCTGTCCTTTAATACCATCAGTGACTGTGAAGCCTCAACCAGCATGGTATTTAAAAAATCATGGTGGCCTATTTGTGAATTATTAAAGCCATATAATAATTAAGGCGATGTGGATTATATTGACAGTGGTTTATCTCTTTACAAAGATAGTGTCCACTTACGTGGCCTCCTTATGTGTTCTTGGAAGCCCTTTTATATGAGTGTGTGGACAGAAGGACAAAAGACATCCACAATGGAGACAGCAGAGGTTTTTACATTTTTTAAATGTAATTTTAGTTTTTTAAAATACTGATATATAAAAGCATTAAAGTGCACATATTAATGGGGTATCATGTGATGCTTCAATATATGTATAAATTGTGTAATTTTTAAATCAGGGTGAATGTATCTATCTCCTCAAACATTTATCATTACTTTGTGGTGAAAACTTTTTCAAAATCCTTTCTCCTGAGTTTTTGAAGTAAATACACTCCACTTTCTTTCCCTCTAGTCTCCCACCTGTACAACGGCATGCCAGAACTTCTTACTCATGTCTAACTATAACTTAGTGATCACCTTCCTCCAACCCTCACTGCCCGTTAGAGTCCCAGCCTCCTGCCACTACAATTCCACTGTCAACTTCTATGAGATCAACTTATTTATATTCCACATATGAGTGAGATCATGTAGTACTTGCCCTTCTCTGTGCCTGGCTTATTTCACTGGACATAATGATCTCCATTTCCATCCATGCTATCTCAAATGACAGGATTCCATCTTTTATAGTTCAGTATAATTGCATTCTATATATGTACCCCACTTACTTTATTCATTTATTAGTTTGTGGACACTTAGGTTGTTTCCATTTCTTGGTTCTTGTGAGCTTTGTATTTCTCATGCTCCTTAGAACTGACAGAATCTGTGTTCCCTGAGGTGACACAATTCACAATATTTGAGCTTTATAGTTTGGAGAAAGGATGCTTCTAAACCTTTTCTGAGAATATACAATTCTGAAGTCATATGGTTGCCTCTCTGGCCAAGACCTCTTAGGTTTTAGAAGCCTGATATTGTTTAGTGAAAGGGGGGAAAAAGCATGCTCAAATATATATATATATATATATATATATATATATATATATATATATATATATATAGAGAGAGAGAGAGAGAGAGAGAGAGAGAGAGAGAGAGAACATGGAGAGAAGGAGTTTCCATTCCTAAATACAGTTCCTAAAATTGATAATAAATTTGCATGAAGAAACACATCCAAAATAACAAGTGTGAAAATAAGAGTCCAGGTTGAGTATCTGTTGTCCAAAATGCTTGGAGTCAGAAGTGTTTCAGATTGTAGATTTTGGATTTCTTTTTTCATATTTTGGCATATTTGCATGCATATAATGAGATATCTTGGGGATAGAACCCAAGTCTAAACATGAAATCCATTTTAACCTGAAGATAATTTTAAACCTTGCTAATGTGCTTGTGTTTAAACTGCAACCTGTCATACGAGGCCAGGTGTGGAGCTATAGCACTTGCAATCAGGTCAGTACTCAAAAAGTTTTGGATTTTGGAGCTTTTCAGATTTCAGAATTTGTGGTTACAATCTTCAGCCTGTTTCTGTTTGCAGCTGAGAAGGTGTGGTCTCAACCCACTTCTCCCATGTCTTCTGTTTTCTGTGGGCAGCATCCCTACCTCCTCGAATAGATTATGAGAAGGGCTGATGGAATATGAATAGATTAAAAATGAGGCCAGTATACCAGGAAAAAGGTTTGCTCAGATCAGCTTCCACTCTCCCGAGCAATTACACTAGAGTATTTTACTTATTCACCACTGGGCTGAAAGCATGTTTGTCACAGTATAAAATAACAGTATAAAGTAACTCATCTACATTCACAATAAAAATACTCAGCTTCTCATTTATTGTAACTTGTAGATATAACTTTTGGTGAGATTTTATGAGTGAATTAAGGCTGTTTTGGTGACTGAAATGCTATTTAGTCTAGAGGTAAACATGAATTCACTGGCTCCTCTGACCAACATCTCTAGAAGATGGATAGAGCTTCTATCCAGAAGCTGGTCCAGATGTCTGTCCTCCATGGCCTCCAGGATCTGTACTTCTCTGTTGCCTTTGCTTTCCTATACATAGCTTTACTCTCAGAAGAATCTTTCTACAAGTTACAGAAGGAGTAGCTAGTAGCTCACACACATCCCCACAGCATTACAATCCCAAAGGCAAGAAAGCTTTTCTTTGTTGATATTCCCAGAAGTTCTCCTGGGATGGTGGCTTCTTGGAATTGAACCACTTGGTTCTGCTCAAGTGTTGCAGAGATTGTGAGGATGAATTGTCATAAGCCCAGCGTCTCATCCTGGTCTGCTCAGGACAGTGATGATAGTTGGTAGCCTATGTACCTGCCAGGTGAGGGGACTACTAGACAGAGACTTTCTTGACTTTTATTATTCTGCCTGCAAGAAGGGTTATTCTAGAGTTCAGAACTACTCTGACCAGAATGTGAGGCAAAAAACTTCCTCAGCAAATGTCTACCTCTGGTGTACTGTGTGGCGCTGGGTCCTGACACCTGGGGCCATTACACTTATTTACCACCCTTGTTCAATGCCTAGGCCAAGGCTGCAACCCCCCTTTTACCTGTAGCTGCACTGTAGGATCTACGATTTCCCCGTTAGTCTATGTAGGGGCATTCCACCAGCAGGCCTAATTCTGTCCGACCATGTAGGGTCAACCTCAAACAGGTAGATTCCCACAGCTAGATCAAAGTTCCTCTTATCCGAAGGAAGGAAACAGGGACGAAAAAGAAAATATCTAGATCAGAGTGTATGAAAATAAGCTCAATATGATTTTTGATTTATGATACATGGCAAAAAATGGACATTTATAGATAAGGAATTTTTTATTTTAATGAATATAATTCTTTGCATAAAAATGTATTTAGCTAGAGGTCATTCTTTTTAGGCTTGAAATTACTTTTGCCCATTTGATTTATGTTTATGATTTCTATTGTGTATCAGTCAGTTCTCCAGAGAAACAAAAGCACTTGGTTATGTATGTTTATAAGGAAATTTATTTAAAGAAATAGCTCAAGTAATTATGGAGTTCCAAAATCTATGGGTGGATCAGCAGGGACGAGGACCTGAGGAGAGCTGATGCTGTAGTCTAGTCCTAAGGTCATCTGCTGCAGAATTCCCTCTACTCTAGGGTGTCAGTCTTTTGTTCTTTTTTTCATATGCCAGCCAAGTTGGCATAGGCAATTAATTATCACATATTGTAAAGTATCATGCTATAGCCAGATGCAGTGGCTATAATCCCAGCAGCTTGGAGAGTTGAGGCAGGAGGAGTGAGAATTCAAAGCCAGCTTCAGCAATTTAGTGAGGCCCTATACAACTTAATGAGAATCTGTCTCTAAATAAAACATTAAAAAAGGAGGGGGGGATGTGGCTCAATGGTTAAGCTCCCCTGGCTTCAATCCCCAGTATAAAAACCAAAAAGCAAACAAACAAAAACTATCATGCTGTAGCAAACCAAATTTTATGAACTTGTGGTTATTTTTATGTTCTAGTAGTTTTCATATTTTTGGAATTTTATATTAGATTTTGTGACATAGATCTTCCTCTTCATATATTCCTACGTGAGAAATACATGGCATATATTGCTGTACAGCTGCAGTGAATCCAAATGAACATTGTTATAAAAATCTGTTGAAGACCTTATTAGGCAACCTCTTAATATTTTTAAAAGCATAATTTTTTTTCAGTTTCGTAATTTTTTCCTAAAGCAGGAAATACTAAAGACATTGAAATGAGCAGGAAAAACATTAAGAAGTGGCAAATTTTCAGGAGAAGGTAGGTCCCCTGGTTCCCGTGGTAGTTGGATGATGGCCAGAGAAGTCTGCTCATGCACCAAGCACAGGACACAATACCCCTGTGGCACCCATTCACATCATTCCCACTTCCTGCACGTTTTCACCAGGGACATTTGCTATCTGAATCAATAGTTGCTACTTTCAATATATTTCCTTCCAGAATTTCAGAACAATTTGACCATTTACAACTTGGAATCAATCCCAGACCTTATCTAGAGTTATTTATTTATTGTTTTCTTTGAAAGCATCCATTCAATTTGTAAACTGTAATTAAAGATAAGTAGCTCCTGTAAAGCATTTCGACACCAAGAAGCTCATGTAAGGCAAAATGTTGCTCTTGTTCACTCTGAGTACTCGAGTTTTGAATGCAATTGTGTGCCAGCCAGTGCAGATAGCTGTTGTAACAGTACTTGGAAAGGTCTTGCCATTTCTTAGTTTAGGGAGATCATCAAAATGCTAGTTTAAATGACTGAACACATGCAATGGATGGAATTAACTTTTGGTGTTAACTTCAGCATAATGGTCCACAACAGAGAGTGCCTCTGATACTATTTTCCTATTCCATCCTCATTTTAGAACAGGTGAAATGTCCTCAGCCTGTGTGGCTGAGAGGGATGTCTTCATTCTCATCCAAATATAACCCACCTTCTGGACTCCTTCCCAGCTCTTATGTTGCCACTTCTCAGTGCTACCTCCAGCTGTTCTGGGTTCTGACTGGGGTCAGGTTCTGCTTCTCAAGTCTGTCTTCTATCTCTCACTGCCTCAAGAGTCCAATTTTCTTACTAAGAACCTTCATTTCTCCATTGCCCTTGGAAAGGTTTCTGTTGTCAATTGCTCCCACTTCTTTTCCAGGCCCACACATCATCATCTCTCATCTCTGTGCTTCAATTCTTCTAAGCACATTTTGCTACTAACTGCAATGCTGCATTCTGACACGAATCCTCTGGCATCAACGGGGTATCCTATGATTCAGTGCAATTTTGACACCAGCCATCTGCAATGGAAACCACCTCATGCCTTAGTCTGTTTGGGCTACTATATAATAGTATAGGCTATTATATAGGCTACTATAGAACAGTAGCCCAATGGCATCTATATAATATAGATGCCATTTCTGCATCTATAATGAAAGTCCACAAACTAAGTGGTTTATAAACAAATTGTTTCTCAGTTCTAGAATGTGGGAAGTTTAAGATAAAGGTGCTAGCAGATTTGGTGACTGATGAGGACCTTTTTTCTACTCATAGGTGACATCTTTTTGCTGTATCCTCACACAGTGGAAGTCTCTGGGGTCCCTTTTATAGGTGCTAACCCCAATCATGAGGGCTCAGACCTTATGACTTAATTACCTGTCAAAAAACCACACCTCATAATACCATCACCTTAGGGGTTAGGATATCAAGATGTGAATCTTGGGGGATACAAGCATTCAATCTAGAGTACCCTTCAAGTTAAGCCAAATCTATCCACAAGGCTGCCCCCACTGCAGATGCCAGCTCTAAGTTTTGGGCACCTCCAGGTCACCTTTACTCCCACCTGGCTGGCTAAAAGTCTAGGGCTTCTCCAAACAACTTCAGGTTTGACAATTTGCTACAGCAACTCTTAGAATCACTGAAGACATTATACTTATGCTTACAATTTTATTATAAATAATACAGATCAGGGACAGCCCAATGAAGAGAGGCACAGGGCAAGTTCAGGGGGCACAGATATCCTTAGCCCCTTCTCCCAGAATTCAGAGTGCCATCCTCCTAGTACACTGGTGTGCGCACCAACCAGTCATCCCCCTGAACCTCAGTGTTTGGAGTCTTTACTGGCTTTTCATTCTACAGACCTGATTGAGTAATTAGATCATTAGCCACGTGATTTAACTCAGTCTTCAGACAAATGATCTTTCCAGGACATTGAGTCAGCCCAAAGTTCCCACCTCTAACCTCATAGTTGGTCTTTCTGCTGAACAGTTTCCATTCTGAAACTGTTCAGGGCCTTGCCATAAGGTGCTCCATTAGCATAATCAAAACACATCTCAGCATTCAGGAAATTTCAAGGAGTTCTGATGCCTTTTGCCAAGGACCTGGACAGGTGGGAGGAGGAGTACACCTATACACAACACACACACACACACACACACACACACATACATATATATTTTCTGTTTTTTATACCACAAACATATTCTTCTAATTTCTAATCTCTGTGATGTGGTTAGGAGAGTTTAAATTGGCCTACTTTTGGTGAGAAAACCCTGCCTGGATTTGAAGCTACGATTGACTTTCCTATTAGGAAGAAACATGGATGATGCCATTTCTGCTGAAGTAACTAAATATTTTCTTTAGCAGGCTTAGGACTTATAATTTAACCCTTTTAAGATGAACTTTCATGGCAGATGGAAAACTACTTTTTTAAATTATGTAGTTATGTTTTAGGATTTTCATGTTTTCAGTTACTCACTGGAGGTAAAGCTTTTACTGATATTTAAATATTTGCTGAGTTCCTATTATGTGCAAAACAGTTTGCATACACATTATAATGAAAAGGACAGAGTTCTTTTTCTCTCTAGCTCCTAAGTATGGGTCCAAGAGCTGCGTAATAAATTACATCATGGATTTCAAGCTTTATTTATTTCCAGGTAGATCTATACTTGTTGACGTATAACACTAAAAACCCTCATAGGGCCTCAGGAGTTGGAGTCACACAGATTAAAAAAATCCCTGGGCTGGGGATGTGGCTCAAGTGGTAGGCGCTCGCCTGCCATGTGTGCAACCCATGTTCGATCCTCAGCACCACATACAAACAAAGATGTGGTGTCCGCAGAAAAGTAAAAAATAAATATTAAAAAATTCTCTCTCTCTCTCTCTCTCTCTCTCTCTCTCTCTCTCTCTCTCTCTCTCTCTTTAAAAGCAAAACAAAAACAAAAAAACCCTACTGATACTGGATCCCTTACAAACAAATTCACAAGGCAAAACACAACTGATTAAAATAACTAGGATTGACAAAGTTCTCTGTAATTAGAGAAATGAGAAATCACAGGAAGCTGAAGTCCTCCGCAAAGCCTATTATGGGTGAAGGAAAATGAGCTGGGGATCAGAAATCCTTCCGTACAGGAGAAAAAACAGAAGCAAAGGAAACAAGCAAGTGGAGTTGGAAACATTCTCCATTTTTGCTAGAGCATAATGTATTTGTAGATGACCAGTAATTTATGGAGCTCTATTCTATCTGGTTGGCAAAGGCGGGAACTGGGGGTTTTTAAGGAGACTTATAGGATGAGCTGAGAGAGATAAGAGGTGTAAGGCTGTATAGCAATTTCAAAAGCAATTGAAAATGTGTAGGCAGGAGATGAAAGATTTCAACCAGGAGTGAGAGCAAGTATGGAAAGGAAGGCATGGAAGCAGAATTATCTTTGAAAAGAACATAGCCAGAGGGCTCGACAAGAGAAAATGAAAGATTATTTAGGTGAAAGTACCAGAAACTTGAGAAAAATAGACAATCACACTTTGACATAAGATAATTCTTCAGACAAAAGAGGAGTCTTAAACTTGGAGGGCGGTGGGGAGCTTCTCTTTTGTAATGAAAATTTCAGGTTTACACAATACAGAGAAATTGAACTGATACATTTACATTTTTAAGAACATAAGGTGACTTGAGAACACATTGTAGCCATCACCTCTTTGATAATATACATTAATATTAAAATACCTTACTTGAAATCAGGGTTGCACAGGGAAGTAAAGATGTGACATTTACAGTACAAAAGAAGCTTGTCCTTTATGTGCAGGGCTTGTGGAGTGGCTTAGAGCATTAAAGCAACATCTGCACAATACTTGCTTTATGAAACCAATTAAGAAAGCAAACACTGACTACAATGGCATGCTAACAGCTGAAAAGCATATTTCAAAATAAAACAGGAAGGCAATTCTCATTTTAAGGTAAACATTTTTAAGATGAACACTTATTTCAGATATTGCCCTGAAACCACCCAACAGAGTTCAGCCAGCTGAAATCTTTCACAAATTGCTCCATCCTTGGCTACTGTGTCACACCCCTGTATTGAGGCTGTCTACAGGAAGCCATTGACTCAAACACTTTGGTCAAACACTCTTTTCAAGGCACTTGCCAAACAATTTTTTTTTCAAGAGCAAAAATGTTTTGTGGGTAGACCCATTGATGTAGTAAGCACACTGTAGTCTGTGGCTTCTATTCCCTGAAATCTGGATAAATTGAATAGTCTGGTCTATTTATGGTTAATTACTAGAGGCTTAAGGTTAATTGCTATGTTTTCATACTATTAATTCCCTTCACAAAGAGTTATGCTGGTTGGTTTACCACATCCACCAGTCAGTCCCCACCAGTACTCAGCCAGCCAGCTCACACAGGAGCCCAGTGAGGAAGACACCAGCAAACGGACTGGTTGTTTGTGATTATTTTCATTCTAAAGGTTTTTGTTGTTGTTGTTGTTTTGTTTTGTTTTAAAGACCAGAGGAACTAATTTTCTTTCTCCTATTTATTTCTAGAAGAGTTGAGATTATCATTTACATATAGTCACTGTGTTCCTGGTGATTCAAAAACATTCTCAGTTTTAGAATTTTTTAAACTTTTTTTTAAAGAGTTGAAAGTATCACTCAACAAATTGAATTGATAATTTTGAGTGACTTGACCAATCACATTAAATACAAAGTCAATTTGTCCAAATACTTCTTCATTGGGTTCTCCTTGCAAATATCCTAGCTAGACCCCTCTAACCACCTTTCATTGATGAATTCAAAAATTATTTTTTATAAATCTCTGATAGTCTCCTTGGAAATATTCAGTGTGTAGAAGACGTGCTGAAATTTTGTGAGGGTTTTATGGTAAAGCAGAGAAATATTATAATTAATGGAATATAAAATTTGAGATTGTATATATGTCTCTCTATATGTATATCAGCCTATCTAACTATATAGAAAAGTCTCTCTCTCTCTCTCACACACACACACACACATATATATATATTTTATGTATATTTTTATATATATATAAAACCTTTCTCTGATAAAATAGGAATAGTGTTGGCATAGATTGAGATGACTTAGGTGATGTTGAAGCCTAGCTCTACATCTATGCAGTTTTAACTATCTATACATTTTGGTTGGCTTTTTTGTTACTCTGACCAAAACACCTGACAAGAACAACATACAGGAGGAAAAGTTTATTTTGGCTCACAGTTTCAGATGTGTAGTCTATGGTCAGCTGACTCCATAGCTCTGGGCCTAAAGTAAGACAGAACATCATGGCAGAAGAGCATGGTGGAGGAAAACAACTCAGGACATGGCAGCCAGGGAGCAGAGAGAACTCTGCTCACAAAAGACAAAATATAAACCCCAAAGGTGCACCTTCAGTGACCTACCTACTCCCACCATATAGGTAACTGCCTATAGTTACCACCCAGCTAATCCATATCAGTGGATTAATGCACCACTTACATTAAGGCTCTCAAAACCTAATCATTTCATCTCTGAGGAAGTCTTACATTATCTCATACATAGGCTTTTGGGGGACATCTCATATCTGCCTCATAACATTATACTTTGGTTTGTTGATTCCTTTGAAATAAATAAATTAATATCTTTGATCATTGTTATTAAAGCTCATATATTATCATTTTAAATAACATACATTTGAATTCAAAGATTAAGTCAAACTCTTTTCTGTGGTGATCTAAAGTCACCAAGCATACTTATTGGAAATAGCTCCAGCAAACAAAATTGCTAGTCTGTGGTGTTTTGTTGTTGTTGTTGTTGTTTTGGTTTGTTTTTTCCATTTCTTGAAGTCTATCAGAAGTTGTGTGACTTAGGGGAAAGTTTGGAAGTTACAGAGTTTTCACCAATAGAGATAATTTATTTTCTGAAGTGAAAAATAACTTTATTCACTTATAAACAAATCCTTTTCCTTATTATACTTTTGTCTGTTGTTTGCTAGTTTGCAACCACTGTCACCTTAAGTGCTGATGAATGAACCCTGAAAATTCAGTGAAGTAAGTAAAACTCAGTAGTGAAATAAGCAAAGTAGAAACAAAGGGGGAAGATAGGACAAGAGAGAATAAAAGAAATGTGTGGCTTGAGGTATCCTGCTGTGTCCTTAAGGATTAGGTGCTGCTGCATTCACTCTGGCATTACCAGGTTTTTAACTCCAGTCTAATAATGAAAATGATAATGATAATTACAAATGCTCAGTTGTATCAGAGCACTTACTGGTGTCAAAAACAAACAAACAAACAAACAAAAATTTGGTTTGATGCATTGTATAAAGTTCCTCACAAAAAAATGAAAAATATTTTGCAAAAGGGAAAATACACCACTGTAAAAATCCCTGAAGAAACTTTTCTAATGTAAGCAGGTGTTAAAATGTTTGCTTAAGGCAAGCTCTCTCAACCGACTTACAAAACAAAATCACATTGCAAACTTTCTGCAAACTGAACTTTTCTCAGTGTGGTGTGGGATGCTTACCTCTCTGTGGTGAGATAGAAACTTGGCTAATATACATATCATATTAGCTGGGTGATATGTTCTTTTTTTTTCTGAAATGAAATTATTTTCATTCCAGAACTTTTTGGTTCATTGTTGCTCTAAAATTATAATTGTAGAGTCATAAGAGGCCACAAAAGACAAAGTGTTTCTTATTCTGCTATTGACTTAGTGTTGTTTTCTCTTTTAAATAAATTTTGTGGTTTACAACATGGTGTTATTGGGATACATTTAGATAGCAAAATGATCACCATAGTGACATATGTAATATATCTATCATCTCACATACTTTTTTTGTGACAAGAGCACTAAAATTTACTTATTTCACAACATCCCTAGTACAATGCAATTTTATTATTAAAGGTATTCTTTATTGTTAGATCTCTAGATTTGTTTATCCTTCATATTTGCTCTTTTGACTATTTGGATGCTTAATGTTTTTTAAAAAGTGACAATCATTGGTCTGCCAGTGTTTGCCTACTAGTGGTAATGTGCAATTTGCTAAATAAAGTAGGTTATTAAAAAATCCTTAATTTTATACATTATATAAAATGTGTAAATTTTAATAAAATGCACAAGGAAAATAAGAATTAATTTTTTTTAAAAGAATTATTTTTTAAGTTGTTGATGGACCTTTATTTTATTTATTTATATGTGGTGCTGAGATTCAAACCCAGGGCCTCATACATGGTAGCAAGCACTCTACCACTGAGCCATAGCCCATCCCCAAGAATGCATTTTCTTTCTTGATTTTTTTTTTAGATTTTAATTTGTTATGACAACAGAATGCATTACAATTCATATTACACATATAGAGCACACTTTCATATCTCTGGCTGTACACAAAGTAGAGTCACATCCTTCGTGTCTTCATACATGTACTTAGGGTAATGATGACCATCTCATTCCACCATCTTTCCCAACCCTGTGCCCTTTCCCTACTACTCCCTCCCCTTTCCCCCTTTGCCCTATCTAGAGTTCATTTAATCCTCCCCCACCCCCGCAGCATATTATGAATTAGCATCCTTAAAATAGAGAAATCATTCAGCATTTGTTTTTTTGCAATTGGTTAATTTCACTTAGCCTTATATTCTCCAGCTCCATCCATTTACCTGAAAATGCCATGATTTTTATTCTCTTTTAATGCTGAGTAATATTCCATTGGTATATATGCCACATTTTCTTTATCCATTTATCTACTGAAGGGCATGTAGGTTGGCTCCACAGTTTAGCTATTGTGAATTGTGCTGCTATAAACATTGATGTGGCTGTGTCCCTGGAGTATGTTTTTAAGTCCTAGACTGAGGGATGGGATAGCTGGGTCAAATGGTGGTTCCATTCCCAGTTTTCCAAGGATTCTCCATACTGCTTTCCATATTGGCTGCACCAATTTGGAGTCCACCATCAATGTATGAGTGTACCTTTTTCCTGCACATCCTCGCCAACACTTATTGTTGTTTGTCATCATAATAGCTGCCATTCTGACTGGAGTGAGATGAAATCTTAGTTTTGATTTTCATTTCTCTAATTGCTAGAAATGTTGAACATTTTTTCATATATTTGTTGATCGATTGTGTATCTTCTTCTAAGAAGTGTCTGTTCAGTTCTTTGGCCCATTTATTGATTGGGTTATTTGGTTTTTTTTTTTTTTTGGTGTTAAGATGTTTTAAGTTTTTTATATAATCTAGAGATTAGTGCTTTATCTGATGTGCTTGTGGTAAGAATTTGTTCCCAATTAATAGGCTCTCTATTCAACTCACTGATTGTTTCTTTTGCTGAGAAGAAACTTTTTAATTTGAATCCATCCCATTCATTAATTCTTGATTTTAATTATTTTGCCAAAGGAGTCTTATTAAAGAAGTTGGAGCCTAATCTGACATGATGGAGATTTGGGCCTACTTTTTCTTCTAATAGACACAGTGTCTCTGGTTTAATTCCTGGGTCCTTGATCCATTTTGAGTTGAGTTTTGTGCATGGTGAGAGAGAGGGGTTTAATTTCATTTTGTTGCATATGGACTTCCAATTTTCCTAGCACCATTTGTTGAAAAGGCTATCTTTTCTCCAATTTATATTTTTGGTGCCTTTGTCAAATATAATATAACTGTAATTATGTGGGTTAGATTCTGTGTCCTCTATTCTGTACTATTGGTCTACCAGTCTATTTTGGTGTTAATATCATGTTGTTTTTGTTACTATTGCTCTGTAGTATGGTTTAATTTTTGGTATAGTAATGCCACCTGCTTCACTCTTCTTGCTAAGGATTGCTTTAGCTATTCTGGGTCTTTTATTTTTCCAGATAAATTTCATGACTTCTTTTTCTATTTCTATGAGGAATTTCACTGGGATTTTGATTGGAATTGCATTGAATCCGTATAGTGCTTTTGGTGATATGGTCATTTTTGACAATATTAATTCTGCCTATCCAAGAACAAAGGAGATCTTTCCATCTTATAAGGTCTTCTTTGATTTCCTTCATTAGTGTTTTGTAGTTTTCGTTGTAGAGGTTTTTCACATCTTTTGTTGATTCCTAAGTATTTTATTTTAGTTTTTGATGGGAGAGTCTTCCTCATTTCCCTTTCAGAAGATTTGTCACTGATATACAGAAATGCCTTTGATTTATGGGTGAAGAATGCATTTTTAATGAGCATTAAATAACCAAATGACATAGAATCAGAGTAAGAAGGACCGATGAAGAAGGTGTGGTTTGTGCAGTACCTAGGATGATGTGTTTCAGGTCAGGATGAGAGAATAGTGTAAAGTTTCAGTGAGAAACTTCTTGAGAATTGAGAGCATAATTAAGGAATTGGAAGTTTTTGGTTTGGTTAGTTTGAAGGATGGGTGCATGATGATAGGTAGTGAACTTGAGTTTGGTTGTTTTCTGTAAGTTCCTGGATGATATGAAATGCCAGAAGAAGGAGTATGAGTTCACTCTTTGAGAAATAATTTCTTATTAAAATATTCTGTGAATGTGGGCAGAAGAGTGATGGTGAAAACCGTGTTGAGAAACTGGATCTTAAGGATCCCACCCACTGCTATTCTTATTCTTCTAATGACAACTATTAAATTTAACTTACATACTTAAAGGGCGTGCAATAGAAAACATCCAGTTTATTGACTGATTATAAAACAAACACTTGTTTCAAGAAATAAAGTAGTCCTCTGTACCTGTAATTTCAATTTCCAAAGTTTCAGTGATTTGTAGGAATCCAGTTAAAAAATTTAAATGGAGAATTTCAGAAATAAAGAATTCATAAATTTAAAATTTTGTGCCATTCTAACATTGTTATAGTGTCTTCACCCAAGACAGGAACCATTTGGTTGTCCCATGTATCTACATGGCTCCTGAGTCACTTAGAAGGTGTCTTGGTTATTAGATTGTCACAGTATCACACTGCTTTGTTCAAGTAACCTTATTTTACATAATAGTGACCCAAAGTGCAAGAGTAGTGATGCAAAGGAAGCACCAAGGCATAAAATGTGGGAGGAAAGGTTAACTTTGGTACTATGGGGCAATGCTGCAGGGCATATAGGAAAAACAGAGTATACTGTTTCTTCAGGACTATCTCTGGTTTCAGGCATCCATTGGGGGAGGGGGAGTTTAACATATTTCCCAGGGATAAAAGAGGACCACTGTACTTAATACTGTGAGTTTTCAGAACAGCTAAATTCCACTAATCACAATCACAAGCCAATCTGATTCATTTGCTCAGTTACAAAAGTATGCATATGTAAATGATTCCACAAGCACAATTCACTTCAAATTTCATCATTTGAAGTTCTATACAGTTTCATTATTATATAGAAGCTTGTGATCCCAAAAATATTTGGCCCAATTTTATAAAGTCTAAAGATGCAGTTTTCTTGATTATATTGGACAAAGCCTTTCTTAACTAGAAGAATAATGTAGCCTTGATGTTTACTGAGTTTCTCTTTCTTGGTATCTCAATGCATAAAATTTACAGACCTTTCAAAATAGGAAAGAATTGAAAGCATATTTATAATTTATTGCTTTTGCTTGGCAAGATAATTATTGTTCTGTTCTCTGTCCTAGAATATATGTGATAACACTATAGATAAAACTTTAGATAAACCAAGTTATACTTTTTCCAGTCAGACTTTTTGATACTTTGTTAAATGACTGCTTAGTGGAGAAAAGGGAAAATAAAAACACTAACCGGCTAACATTTGTTATGTCCTTGAATATTGTTGTCATACTTGGTCAGCTCAACCTTGAAGAAAAAAAAATACTCCTTTGTGGCCCCTTCTGTCCTCTTAAAGCATGAAGTGTGGGAAGGGGGAGTCTGTCTAGATGTTATCAGTGTTCACAGAAAATACAAAAAGTTTAGACACTTTAATCATGATATCTAATTGTACTAGAAAATAAATCACTGAAAGCAGCCTGAGAAGTATTTCAAACTCAATCTAAAATAAAGAAAGTCAGTAAGAAAACAGGAAGCTGACTGGAACAGGATTTGGTAATAAGTCAAGCTGGGATTTGCAACTGGTGGGTCCCAGTCCTGAAATGACCACAACTTTTCTCTGCCTGTGATTTCAGAACACTTAGGGGTGGCTTCTGTGCCTCAAGTTCTTACTTACAAATTGTTATCAGTATAGACTAGTCTAATTTCTTTGTGGCTCAGGGAGTCTAGTATCATGCACAGAACTGACCAATCAGGCCTATTTATAAGTGGAGATATGTTGATTTTATTTATTATACTTACTTACCTGGCTGGGAACACAACAATCAAATCATATGCTGTGCTTGACCCTAGTGGAAAACTAGAACTTTTAGAGTGATAAAGACCCCTTCATATCTCATGCTCTGGAAGATATATTCTTAAAATGTGATTTATTAAATTAATAAATTCTTCATGCAGTGTTTCCTTCTATCAATTCATTATTATAATAAATAGAGTGATTAAACTTTCTTGGTTATAATTATCCATAGTTGCTATATTAGCAGTCATGACTATATCTTCTACAGCATAGAGTTTGGATTTATAAGAACCAACGACTGAGAAACATGGGAATTAAACATCAAAATAGCACAATATGAGAGAGTACACAATTTTCTCTTTCACATTGGTTTGGCAAATCAGTTCTAACTTTACTACATAAAAATAATTTTTAAAAATTTAAATGCTATGAAAATACAAACACCTTAACCAAGACCTAGTCACATATCTACTGTGAATTAGATCATCTCATTTTCTGTACATTTTATGAAGAATTGTCTCCAGAATGTATAGATGAGAAGATTAGTACCTATTTGTTTTAATGACAAGATCTAATTAGAGAGGACATCAAGATAACTTAAATCCTTGCCTCCAGTATAATTAATGTATCTGGTAATTAATTACAATTTTTTATTGGGCATTTACTATGATTTTTTTTCCATGCAGTTCTCAGCTATATGAAATGACCCCTTTGTCAGGGAAGTTCAGAACAATTCTGGAAAGAGAAAAAAATTAAATAACATTAAAAAACACATTTTGTTTACTAGGATTCTCCTGCCTGTGTCTTCCCTGACTTATTAAGAATGTTCTTTAATCTTAGGCTCTCAACCCTGAGAATAAAGGATTCTTTAGGCATATTTTTAGCATACGATTCTTGATAGTTGCTATGCCTTGTGGTAATTTGATGTTGTTTTGACTTTTTTTTTGCAATATATCTCCATAAAAGTCATGTCAAATATTCAAGCTCAGTTCTAATCTGATCCCATTAGATTTAAAGAACATTATGTGTCATATCTCTCTAAAAAGATTTGAAGTGAAATTTATAGAAACTGCTGCAGCAGAATAACATGATCCAAGTTCTGTTTGGCAATGGCTTATTATTCAGAAAAACTATGTGTTATGATTCTTTTCTTGAGAAACAATATGCTGACTTGCCTTGGATTATTCATAAATCAATTATGGGTAAAAAATTTAAGATCTCTGTAATCTTTCCTTCATTAGCCAGGTAGATTCTTATAGAATCTAAATAATTTTTTTTGTAGATGCAAATTATCTCTGACTTACTAATTTTCAACTTTACAGTGGTGCAAAGTCATTGAAAAAACCATACTTTGGAATATGATCATTTCCTGGGGTAGTAGTAAGTGGTATCATACTCTCTTGTGATGCTGGGTAGCAACAGTGAGTTGTGGTTCTATCAGCCACAAAATTGAAAACTAATACTAAATTGCAAGTGTTTTTTTGATATTGAGTTTTGTTTTCACATGCCATTTGTTAATTCTGCTTCTGATGCATTTAATGCATTTTCAACTTGTGATAGGTTTATTGAGATGTAACCCCATCACAGGTCAAGGAGCACCTGCATTATATATAACTTCTATCATAATTATGTGGACTTTAAGTATGTGCTTTGTGTGCGACTACTTTAGGAATTAAGAACAATGGAAAACATTTTAAAAGTTAAATAACATTAAAAACAATTTTAAAAATGCAAATTCTTTGACAATTAAAATTTAACTTTAGGATAGCCTGATGACTATTTTTAGAAGTCAGTTCAGAAGGGCTTTAGGTTTTTAGAAGTTTTCACTAATCCATATGTATTTTTCTAAGGATGTTTGTCCTTTCTAAAATATGGAAGAAGTTCTAATTTTGTTGAATTCTCAAATATTAGTCTCGGTAATTTATCCATATTTCCAAGTTAAGAAAACAAGAATGGCCCTCTCTTCTTTCCAGATGTCTGTGTCAAGGTGTATTGCTGTGGACTGACCTTATGTGAAGCCAGATAATTGCTTCAACTTTTCTTTTAATAAATTACATTCAGAAGTCATTCCATTTGATTTATGTTGAGATTATTAATTTTAGCAAGTAGATATCAACAAAGAAATCAGGCAGTTTCTAGGAACATGTCTGCATTTGAGAAGTATGAGTACCAATTTTGTTATTCTTTTTTTTTTAGGTGTGTAGTAGTTTCCATTCAAGTTTTAATTTACATTTTTCTTTTTCTTGATTTTTGTTTTTTATTTGTTGCTTTTAGATGTACATGGCAGTAGAGTATATTTTGATACGTATGGGGTGCAACTCATTACAATTTTGATCGTATTCTTGTAGTTGAACATGATGTGAAGTTATACTGGTCATGTATTCATATATGAGTATAGGAAAAATAGGTCGGATTCATCCTACTGTCTTTCTTATTCTTATCTGCTCTCCTTTCCTTTCATTCTCCTTTGTCTAATCCAATGAATTTCCATACTTCCCTCCCTTGTTATGGGTTAACATCCACTTATCAGAGAGAACATTTGACCTTTGGTTTTTTGGTTTTGGCTTATTTAGCTTAGCATCAAAGTCTCCAGATCTATCCATTTATTGGCAAATGCATAATTTCATTCTTCTTTAAGGCTGAGTAATATGTCATTGTGTGTATATACCACATTTTCTTTATCCATTCATTTGTTGAAGGGCACTTAGATTGGTTCCAGAGCTTATCAACTGTGAATTGAGATGCTATAAACATTGATGTGGCTGTATCACTTTAGAATGCTGATTTTAAGTCCTCTAGGTATAACCTGAGGAGTGGGATAACTGGGTCAAATTGTGGCTTCATTCCAAAGTTTCTAAGGAATCTCCATACTGCTTTCCAGAATGGTTATATCAGTTTGCAGTCCCACCAGCAATGTATGAGTGTGCCTTTTCCCCTACATCCTTGCCAACATTTATTGTTGCTTATATTCTTGATAATTACCAATCTGACTGGAGTTAGATGAAATCTCAGTGTAGTTTTTTGTGTGTAATTTTAATTTGCATTTCACTAATTGCTAGAGATGTAGAACATGTTTTCATGTATTTGTTGACCATTCATATTTCTTCTTTTATGAAGTACCTGTTCACTTCCTTTGCCCATTTATTGATTGGGTTATTTGTGGTTTTGGTGTTAAGTTTTTTGAGTTCTTTATATATTCTAGGGGTTAATGCTCTATCTGAGATGCAGGTGGTAAAGATTCTCTCCCATTCTGTAGGTTCTTTGTTCATGTTCTTGATTGTTTCCTTTGCAGTGAAGAAACTTTTTAGTTTGATACCATCCCATTTATTGATTCTTGAGTTTTACTTCTTCTGCTTTAGGAGTCTTATAGAGGAAGTCTCTTCCTGAGCCAATATGATGAGAATTTGACCTACTTTTTCTTCTAGTATTTGTAAGGTCTCTTGGCTAATGCCAAGACCCTTGATCCACTTTGAGTTTTGTGCAGGGTGAGACATAGGGTTTCAAACCATCTACTACCTATGAATTTCCAGTTTTCCCAGCACCATTTGATGAAGAGGCTATCTTTTCTCCAATGTATGTTTTTGGCACCTTTGTCTAGTATGAGATAACTGTATTTATGTGGGTATGTCTTCTATTCTGTTCCACTGGTCTTCACTTCTATTTTTGTGCCAATACCATGCCATTTTTGTTAGTATAGTTTGTAGTATAATTTAAGGTCTACTATGGTGATGCCTCCTTCATTACTTTCCTCACTAAAGATTGCTTTGGCTATTCTGGGTCTCTTGTTTTTCTAAATGAATTTCATGATTACTTTTTCTATTTCTCTGAAGAACATCATTGGGATTTTAATTGAATTGCATTAAATCTGTACAACACTTTTGGTAGTATGGCCATTTTGACAATATTAATTTCTGCCTAACCATAAACATGGGAGGTATTTCCATTTTCTACATCAACTTCAATTTCTTTGTTTAGTATTCTATAGTTTTTATTGTAGAGATCTTTCACCTATTTTGTTAGATTGATTCCCAAGAATTTTATTTTATTTTTTAAGGCTATTTTGAATGGATTAGTTTTCTTGATTTGTCTTTTAGCTGTTTTGTCATTGGTGTATAGGAACGCAATTGATTTATAGGTGTTAATCTTATACTTTACTGAATTTGTTTATGAGGTCAAAAAGCTTTTTGGTGGAGTTTTAGGGTTTTCTAAATATAGCATCGATTCATCGGCAAATAGGGATAGTTTGAGTTCTTCTTTTCCTATTTATATCCCTTTAATTTCTTTCTCTTGTCTAATTGCTCTGGCTAGAGTTTCTAGGTCTAGGTTGAAAAGATGTGGTGAAAAAGGGCATCCTTATCTTAGTTTTAGAGGGAATGCTTTTAATTATTCTCATTTAGAATGATGTTGGCTTTGGGGTTAGCATATATAGCTTTTACAATGTTGGTGTATGTTCCTACTATCCCTAGTTTTTCTAGTGTTTTGAACATGAATGGATATTGAAGTTTTTCAAATGCTTTCTCTGCATCTCTTGAGATAATCCTGTGTTTCTTTAAGTCTGTTAATGTGATTAGAAATCAACAATAAAACAAAAAATAGAAGCTACTCTAATACCTGAAGTCTAAATAATATGCTATTGAGTGACCAATGGATAGTAGAAGAAATCTGGGATGAAACAAAACAATACTCAGTGGTAAATGAGAATTGCAAAACAACTTATCAAAATCTCTGGGATACTATGAAGGCAGTTCAAAGAGGAAAGTTCATTGCACTGAGTGCATTCTTTAAAAGAATAGAAAATCACCAAATAAATAACATTAACAAATAAATAACACCAATAAAATAAATAAATAACCTAACATTATATCTCAAAGCCCTAGAGAAAGAAGAATAAATCAACACTAAAAGCAGTAGAAGACAGGAAATAATTAAAATCAGAGTCAAAATCAATAAAATTTAAAAAATGCAAAAAGTAGAAGAAACAAAAAGTTGGTTCTCTGAAAAAAATAAATAAAATCAATAAACCCTTAGCCAAGCTAATGAAGTAAAAGAGAAAACTCAAATCACCAAAATTTGTGATAAAAAAGAAATATCACACTATTGAAATACAGACTATAATTAGAAACTATTTTAAAAACCTATGTGCCAATAAAATAGAGAATCATGATGACATCAACAAATATCTAGAGACATATAACCTACCCAAATTGAAACAAGAAGACATAGTAAATTTAAACAGACCAGTTTCAAGCAATGAAATTAAAGACTCCCATCAAAAACCTGAAGCCCAATTCTACCAGATGGATTCTCAGCTAAATTCTACCAGACCTGCCGCAGTCTTGGCTTGGGCACAGAATCACGAGCCACCACACAGCTTTGTAGATTCAAACAGCAATTCTTTATTCCCGAACTCACACCGGCCTCCACACACGTTCTGGGGCAATCCCCGTTCTGCTGCCACCCAAATCACCTACTACACGAGGCTTTCTTTCCCAAAAATCTCTCTGAATCTCACGAGAACTCAATGGGAGCTCAGGCAGCAGGAACGCCCTAATTCCAGCAGCAATAATCCTCAACATCGAACTTCCCTAAAATCCAAGGTCTTAAACTGGGAACGCCCTTAACCCAAGGACCGGGATACTTCCTCAAACCTGATCAGCTCTAAACCCGGATCCGCCTTGGTCTTTGAGCAAGGTCACCTTACATGCAATGTCAACAGCGAAATCATTAACATGGGGTACGCTAGCAAGGAAATTTTGATGTGTCATTTCTACTTGGTAATGGCCCTCAGCACAGACCCTTCAAAAAAAAAAAAAAAAAAACTTAGACCAATACTTCTCAAATTATTCCGTGTAATGAAAAAGAGGGAAGCCTTCTTAACTCATTCTATGAAGCTAGTATCATCCTGATATCCAAACCAGACAAAGACACATCAAAGAAAGAGAACGTCAGACTAATATCCCTCATGAAAATAGATGTAAAAATTCTTAATAAAATCCTGGCAAATCACATAAAAAAACATATTAAAAGGATAATGCCCCATGATCAAATGGGGTTCATTCCAGGGGTGCAATGTTGATTCAACATATGGAAATCAATAAATGTAATTCATCACATCAATAGACTCAAAGACAAAAACCACATGATTATCTCAATAGATGAAACAAAATCTTTTGTTGCTATTAACTACTATGGGTTCAAATTGCAAAGACAACTCCCAGATGATAATGTTCCTTTGCTATCCCAATAACATGGTTGAGTTGTCTGTGTTAAAAGTGATAGCAATGTAAGCCCATAATTTTTTTTCTTTTTTTAAGACTATTTCTTATGGTGCCTAATAAAGTTGATATGATTAAACATGTTAATTGGAGTTCTGTGAAAAATTATAGTAAAATGTAAAGTGGTCCAGCTTTTTGATCATTTTTGATACTCCCAAATGAAAATCTGGGGGAAATGTACGAAAGATTGGACTCGATGAGAAAACTTTCAGAACACAATCTTGCCCCATTGTGTAGTAATATCAAGAGCAACAACAAGGCTTAAATGCATTACACATTCTTTGTCAATCAGATGTTACTTTCACATGTAGTTTAGTGGGGAAAAAAACAGATGAGAGAAAATGAGACTCTCTTCTTACATCCTATTAAACTCAAAATATCAAATCTTAACCAATCAAAATGAAAAAAAAAAATAAATATTGTTCAGAACCTGTTTTCTGTCATCAATTTTGTTTCAATCTTCATAATCCATTCTTCCCTTGCTCCATAGTCTGCCTATGCCTTCACTTTGTCCCCCTTTCGTCTCCTGCCTTCCAATCTCCTTCCTCCCATAGACGTTCTTCAGGTGTCCACAAATGCCAGATACTAGCACATAGGACAGTAGGACCAGTTCCCGCTCTCGAGGAACTCACAGTTTGATGTTGGAGATGAACCTAAAATAGATATGATGACAACACAGACTAAGTTAATTTTCAAGGAGGTGAGCTTTCAGAAAGATCTTTCCTATTTTTCTCCCATTTGAAGGGGAACTGTCAGTTTTACCCAAAGGAATTTTAGTTACAATAAAAATAGCATAATATTCTGTGTTTTCAAAATCAGATTAATCTGTTTTCTTGGTTGCAGTTTTATATTCAGTATTCAAAATGGCAGGAGTCACTTCTTCCCAGCTGGCATGTCATAAGGCTACAAGCTCCTTTCCAGGAATGAGCCTGCTTGGGCAGGAAAACTTACGGCTATTGTTTCTGTCCTCCTGGTAAATGGTTAGTGTCTGCCCCATTTTATGTAATGTGAGAAATTGAATTTCAGTCACATAAAGCTATAATTACATTGTCACTACTTTCATGTTCTGTTATCTAAAATAATTAAGGCTTCGGTGGGGGGGGGAAAGTCCCATTTAAAATGTTCTAAAAAAAATGCCAGCTTAACATTAGTGTGACTACAGAATATGTATGTTTCTGGAAATGGCTGGTTGAAATTAAAGTGCCTTTTCAATACTTTGATTAAATATGGAGAAGGATGATATTTAATGAACATATTAGTTCCATGGACATTGGTGTAATAATATGGAAAACAATAAAGTTATTAAGTGAATCATTAAATTAAAAGACCCTGTGTTCCCTTGGACATAAAGAGCTGCTAAAATTAGTTACCTAAATTCTTGATTCCACCCTGGTGCTGGTGGTGGGTTTGGGAAAGAAAAGTAGAGGAGATAAGGGGAAATAAGTTCTGCCACCTAATTATCTATTTTACTCTCTAATTACTTAAATTGATTAAGTCTTTCCCAATTTTTTTCCTGCCGTCATTTAGGCCTCACTTGATCAACAAATATCTTGTCCAACAATTAATATATTCTTTCTGGGTCATGTTTATTTTTAATCCCTAAGACCCACAGATCTCATTATAGCTGTTCACACAACTGGGCAGTCTGAGTGGATCACTGAGCTGTGCTCCTACAACACTGTATTTCCCCCTTATAACATTACAGGATTCCATTGCAATTATTCTATCCTGCTAAGGCTGGGTGCTTCATGTTTTCTTGCTCACTTATGCATCCCAGAGCCTGAAAGGAAATTTGTCAAGCAAAAAATTTCTGTTTAGTGGATGAATAACTGAATGAGTAATTGGTTGATTATATAACTCATAGACAAAAAGAAAAATGTGTTCGGAATAAATACAGCTTTTAAATTTCTGTCCATTTAATTCCTGTCTATTAATTTGTCATGTTGTTGGACAAATTGTTTTATGTTGTTTTCAAGTCTAGTGGCTTAGACACAGAATCATAAAGTTTCTGATTTACAAAATTTTAGTAGATTGTACTTTTTTCAGGGGAATATTATTAAAGGCTGTGGCTAATTCTATTTTTCAATATATTCTATCCCTAATGCTTTTTTTACAATGTGATATTGGAACATCCCTCCCAATAGGGAAAGATCCTATATCCCAGCCATTGGATGTGGGCTAGTCTTAGTGGCTCAGACTAACTTCTAAGGGATGGCCTGCATTAGAAGGGACTAAATGACTTCTGAGGGACTGGGTCATAGAAGATGAAACAGCTTCCACCTGGCTCTCCTTTTTCTCTTGAGACATCTGTCCTGGAACCCAGCCACCATGTTGTGAAAAAACCCAGGCCAATGTGTTGGACATAAGAAAGTGTTCTATCAAAACCCCCAGGTAGGGTTTCAGTGCACAGGAAGCATCCACTGCCAGATATGTGAGTGAATGAGCCTGCAGATGATTTGGAGTCTTCTAGCCCAGGTCCCTACATCAGAGAAAAGCCATCTTGTTCTACCTTGTTTGAATTCCTGAGCCATGTAATACGTGATCATAATAAATAGTTGTTTTCTGCTGCAATGTGTTGGAATAATTTTTTTTGTACTGCTGAAATGACTAAAGATCTAGCTTTTATTTTTGTTTTACTTATTAAAATGATTTTTTTAAACTGAGACCCATCACAAATCATAAAAGTCATCATTTTCAGGGCTCCATTTCAGTGATTTTTAGTATATTCATGAGGTTGTGTAACCATCATTACTATCTAATTCTAAAACATTTTCATCACTCTAAAAAGAAAACCCCTTAAAATATTAAATCAGATGAGTAAAATCTGTTTTGCTCATGTATACACATACATAGAGAAAATAGCCTGTATTCTGAATAGTCTATTCTTTTTGGGCCTCTGAAATTTTTTGCATCTATCTTAGGCTGATTTAGCATTTGGAGTTGCTGTAGGAACCCCCTCTAGGACCTAGGACAAAAAGTGCTGGCATAAGAATGGTAATGGAGATTGTGACTGATGATTCAGATAAAGAGTGTGAGATAACATAGAGTTTCCTGTGTACCAGACAAGGTGTAAGGGCTTTACATATGTTGACCCCTGTAATCCTCATAATAATGATATAAAATAGATTACTTGAATATCAATTAAAAATCTGTGAATGCTATTGGACCCAAAACAAGAAAGAGATGGGGGGAAAAACAGAAGTCCATTAATAAATCAAAGTCTTTATAGTTAAATGGGAAAGACATTTATTTATCTTAAGAACGAATTTAGCAGGGTGTGGTAGCTTCACTCTGTAATCCCAGGGCCTCTGGAGGCTAAGGCAGGAGGATTTCCAGTTCAAAGCCAGCCTCAGCAAAAGTGAGGCCCTCAGCATTTGATCTCTGGTATGCCCCCTCCCCCGAAAAAAAAAAAAAACAATTAATAAGAAATAGGCGAATGATCTGGATAGACATTTATTTAAAGACATAAAAATGCTCAAAAAGTATATGAAAAAATGCTCAAAATCACTAATCCTGAGGAAAATGCAAATCAAAACTCTAGTGAGATATTATCTCATCTCAGCTAGAATGGCTATGAACAAAAAGACAAAAAATAAAAAATGTGGATAAGGATACAGAGAAAGGAGAACTCTCATACATTTTCATAGGAGTGTAGTTTAGTACAGCCCTATGAAAAACAGTGTGGAGGTTCCTCAGAAAAGTGAAAATAGAGCTTCGTGTGATCAAGCTATCCCACTACTGCGTATATATTCCACGGAAATGGAATCAGTACATCAAAGAGATTCAGGCTTTGTATACTGCAGCACTATTCACAATAAGCAAAGTGTAGATCCACAAAGTGTCCAGCAACTGATGAACAGATGAAGAAAGTGTGCATCAGCCATAAAAAAAAATGATATTCTTCTGCATTCATGGCAAAATGAATGGCACTGAGGGACATTTTTGTAAGTGAAATAAGATAGACAAAGAGCACATGTTCTTATTCATCCATTGAAACTAAAAAGTTGATTTCCCAGAAGTAGAGGGTAGAATAGTGATCACCAGCATCTGGGAAAGGTAAGGAGGTGAGGGGGATAAAAGGCTATGGGGTAAAGTTAGAAGAAATAAATTCTAATGTTCTACAATATAGGACATTGACTACAGTTCACAACCATTTATTGTGTGTTTTATAAAGAACTAGATGAGAGTGTTTCAAAACCTCCCCACAAAAAGAAACGACATGTAATTTAAGGAGAGGGAAATGTTAACTAACTGGATTAGATGATTACACATCATATACATGTATCAAATTATCATAGTACCCCATAAGTATGAACAATTATTATGTGTCAATTAAAAATCAAGATATTCAAAATACAGTCAAAGGGTAACAGACTTTGTAAGGAGACATATGGCAGTCAATTTTCCAGGCTACCAATGGAACAAGCACATGTGGAGTGGAGCTGGGAAGTCAAGCCCTCAGTCTCTGTTATTGACTGTCATTAAGTCTCCTGTCACTATACTGGCCAGAATCTCTCTCTATTCTTCAGTTTCATTGGGCTGTAGAATTTCATTAGTCTTCAATTTCATTGGGCTGTCTCTCCATAAATACACCCCAAATTGCTTGGAATAACATAATGCTTTTTTGGTGCATAGGTATATTTCAACACTGAAACAAACAGACCAAAAAAAACAAACAAACAAAAAAACACCCATGATTAAGTTTAGAAATGTTTAAAAGAATTAAACCTGTTCACGTTAAGGAACCCATTCATATTTACAGATAGATCAGTCTGGGAATTGCAATTTAAAACTTTTGTTACATGTATATACAGTATTAAAATAGTTTAAAAACATAATATTGAATGCACCACATATTAAAGTTTTTTTCTTTAGATTTATAAAACTACTTGAGCACCTGAAAAGTTTCCTTATTCAAATGAAGTATTTGAAAAAAGAAATTGAATACATTAAATATATAATGCAAATTTTGAGGTATTTAATAAACTTTTTGAGACCAGGCATTGTTTAAAACCCTTCAAGATTGTTAAAATTTGCTAACATGAATAGAATAATAAGTTTGTATGTTGTAGTTAAAGGTTAAGGAAAATGTATTTATAATTTTAAGCAACAGATTGCAAGGCTAAAGTAAACCTCTCAGCAATTTTTTTTCTTTTTTGTGGAGGAGGTCATAAAAGGTATGTTCTTATGCATCAGAAGACTCACAATTAACAAAAAACGAGAAAGACACAAAATGCAGATGAAGGATTAAAGTTCCTATTCTTTCCCTTTAAGAAATGTTAAAGCAAGAGTACATTTTATGTAATCTGTGAAGAATAGCAAATGAATGTCTCTTATTCACATGGCATTTATGATCACCACCCAGCCTCCTGCATGCAATCCTCCAAGATTGTTTCTTCAAATCGCAGAGCCTCTATTGTTGCTTCCCCAGAACCTAGAAATGACCTTTTTATATTATCAGTCTATAGTGGACCCAAGTCAATTGCTCTCCAACCTAAAAACATTCTCCTTTGTAACTTGTACTATCATATCTCATATAAAAATCAAATAAGAACAAATTAAAAGAACAAAGTATTACTCATTCACCTTTTAAGTCAATAAATCTAAATAAAAACAGAAACACTCTAATATGTCATGGCAGTTTATATTTGATATGATCCTTTTGGAAGGCAGTTTGGCAATATGTTTACTATAGACAAACATTTTGAATAAGGAAATTAATTCTATGGAAATAAAATTTCAAAGAAATAAAATGCACAAAAACATATTTATCACTGTATGTTGAATATCAATCCCAAGCTGCAGAACATCCAAATATCCAACTACAGGAGAATAATAATAGAATAATATTATGTAAATAATATTATGTAAATCATGATACATCGACAAAGGAATACTACCATTCAAAGTGGTAGTTCTGAATTTTAATAAATAGCTTTGAAATTTATAATGGCATATTAAGTTAAAAAGACTCAATAGAGAACTAGACACATAAAAACCTGTATAAAGTATAGTTGTACAGCAAATCACAGACGGAAAATGTCACATTAAAGGGGCCGGAGAGGAAACTCAGGGGCAGAGCACTTGCCCAGCAGGTACAAGGCAACTCCCAACACTAATAAAAAAGTCATGTGTTAAAACGTAATGCTTTCCTCACATTCCAATTTATAGGAGTATAGAGCCTTTATAATTGATTGGATTGGATGTACACATACTTTAAAATCACTCATAGAAGGACATCAAAGCACCAGGTATGGATTGTGGAATTTCACACAAAATCATGTAATATCCATACATGTGATGCAAATACCTGAAAGGGAGCACTTGTGCATTCAGAAAGCTGATTGATTCAGGTTGATGTAAAGCCATTAGAAAAATTAGAATTCAGTGTTTCCCTTTGTTGTGAAGTTTTAACCCTGTGATCTTGTAGGTGGGTGTTTGAGCATTTAACCCACATGTAGAATTTCAGTTTGGACTCTGACCCTCTCCACCCTCCTTGTATGATATAGCTCTAATCAAAAGGTTTACCATAAATGCTTTTAGTCTTTTTTTTCCTAAAGCTTTCGATTTAAATTTCTTATATAGGAGCAAAAAAGAAACTAAGAAACAAAAAAATCCCTTTTCCCTAGCATAATTAGTGAAAGTGACTCTTCCCATGTCCCCCACTCATTCCCACATACTCCCCCACCCCCATTTTCTGTTGTGGTACATTGCACATAAAATGAAATTTATCATCTTAACCATTTGCATATGTATAGTTTAATGATACTAAGCATGTTCTTCATGGACATACTTTTAAAATTATAATGGAATAACCTCCTATGGCCTTAATATTTAGTTCATTTACTCATCAAATATTCAGTTATTTATTTATTTTATTATTTATCTGCTAAACTAGCACATGAAGAGCAAGCCCACAGTAAATACAGATATGTATAGTATATAGAGTATACAGAACATATAGAGAGAGTATATAGAATATGTAGAAGTATAGTAATAATACAAGGGATGAAGTGTGCACACTTAGATTGCACTTCCTCAGACTTGAGAAAGCCCAAAGTTTTAGGACTATAAGGATTCTTTAGGATCCTTATTACTACTATAGTTAAGGTAAAACGTAATGTTTTAGGATTGATATCTCATCTATGTGCTAAAATTAGTTGAAGAAATAATAGTGTTTTAAATGGCTGTGTGTGTGTGTATGTATGTATGTGTGTATTAACAGCTTCGTTATTGGAAGCCTCAGAATAAGAATCACTGAGAATAACTGACTCTGACAATTGGCTGAAGAGTTCAGAGTTTTAAAACAGCTTTCTTAAGAAAAAAATTTGAACAACAATCTAAATGTCCTGCTTATTTCCTTGCATTCTTTGAACTAACATTTCCAGTGATTATGATATACCTGTCACTGAGCTGTTCCTTTAAGATACACACCTAACCAATAAGGTTGATAATGTCACTGTCATTTTACGAAAGAAACTGAGACCTATGAAAGTCAAGGAACTGAGCCATGTTCTCACAACTGATAGGAAGATGAGCAGCCAGATTGACAGAAATATTATGCTACAATAATAGGATTGAAATACAGGTCTTTCTGATGCTTTCACCCCAAAACTTAATTACCTCATTATATTCTCACTCAGTAATTTAGGTCTCTGTGATAATTTTACATTCTAAACTTAAATATGAAATTTACCTCTATTATAATAGAGCAGGCCATCTGTGATAATCATGTATACACACACATGTGTATATAGGTAGTATTATAAATACTACATATAATTATAGTCTACTATAATACATAAGTGCTTGGACATTTTGGACACTGGGTATAGTGAGTGATCGAAGACTAATGCTTTTGGGTTTCATATACTTCATTTTCTCTTTTCTATGCCCTCTTTCATTGAGCAGGAAGCTTTTGCATCAGAGGTATGTGGTTTGTAGGGCTAGGGAGATATATTCACTTGCAACTCTGACACACACTAGCATGTGATTTGTTCTCTCCGTCTTTAAAATGGGTATAAGACTGAAGAGGGGAAGTGCAGCCAAGTGTCTGAGCCTGTGGGTGACCATGGTGAGCTCTCAGCCAGTGATGGTCACTATTATTACAGCATATCACTGCTGTCAGGTGGTGAGCCATAATTCCTCACTGCTATCAGTGTTCCTGTTATATCTGGCTCTTTCACTAATTTGTAGAGTCTAATCTGTTTGGGCTTAGGAAACAATTTCTGTGTTGGTAACAACGCAAAATGGACTTGTGCAAGATATTGGCACGGAGATGAGGGTGCAAAGTCAAGCCAGGAACAAAACAGGGGTGGAAATGCTGAGAAAACATGGACAACATTCCAAAGCACAGTTCATGTAGTTGAAACAGAGTCAGGGACGTGACTGGGGCCAGATATTGGGGTAGCACAAGAGATACCAGTGGGAAAGCCAAGGTCCACGGCTCCGTCTGGGTTTATAGGCTGACAGGAGCAAATCAGAAGACAAAGCACAGGGACTCAAAGAAGACGGGTTTGGCCAGGAGCATTTCTGCGGCCAGCAGTTTGCTCTAATGTTCCTTTCGAAGCCCTGGCATTTTTCCATAACAACTATACTTGGACTTTTTTATAAGTACCATTCTCTAAGACTAGCATCTCTTAATCAGAAAAGAAGATTTTGGGGCCTTAGGTATGTAGACACTGAGTAAAGATTTTACTCAGAATATCCCTTTAAATAATGCCCATGAATTTTAAAGTGTCCATTTTGTTTGACTGACGTAAATTTCTTCTATTTACAATTAGGTTTTTGGCAAAATGATAAATGAATTTTCTTGACTACATTTAGGTATGAATAGGTTTGGCAGATAAAATACAGGATGCCCAGTTAAACTTGAATTTCAGATAAAAAATGATTAAATGTTTAGAACAATTATATTCCAAACATTTCATGGGGCATAGTTGTTTTATAAGAGTACTCATTGTTTGTCTGAAATTCAAATTTAACAAGGAACTCTGTGGGAGTTTTTGACTAAACCTGGAATCCCTACAATATAGGAATGACTACAATAACACAAATACTGGTTAAAAATTATTGAGCACTTTTAGGAGGAATAATGCTGTTTCAATATGCATTATTTTACCTTAATTCTTACAACAATAAATGCAAACAACCATTTTCCTCATTTTCTAGTCATGCATCTGGGGTTACAAAGATGAATTTCTAATAGTTTACAGATGGCAAGTTCTAATTTATGCTCAGATCTGTCTGACTCCAGAGCATTAAATAACATACATAATATATTTTCACTAATTTAAATCCACACACACAATCTGAGTATGTGCCCGAGAGGGTAAATACAACTGCACTAGCATTCTGTGGCAGTTGTATATCTGGATCCTGGCTAGCCATCATTCATTATACCTTATGATATATTCATAAAATGCAGCCATTTTATCTCTTGGTACATTTTTTTTTTTTGATCAAAAAGAGAAAACACATTTTTCATTGTGGATTGCTCAAGTTCAGACAGGTGGTTGCTGGCTTTCACAGCAGATGCCAGATTTTCCATGTGGCTGGATGCCATGTTCAGGTGACTTAGGTTTCCAACCACCTGCTTCTGACTGTGCCCTGAGAATAAATACTACATTAGCAACAATTTCACTTTCTTATTCGTTTTCTTACTTATCTAGGCTTGGGAACTCTGTCCAACATTAGTTTAATGTGGGTCGATTGGACACTATCCAGGAACTAATTATTGGCAATTTTCCCCTGCCATTAAATATTAAGTATCACAAGTAGGTGAGGCTAATAAAATCACTTAAGAAAATATATGTCATGTTATCATGGTACTTAATGATGGATGTCTACAGTTATGGAAGCGCCCAGACTTTATATTTGGCATTTGGGGATTTATTTACTACAACTTATTTCTTCTAAATGGTTTCTTAATCACTGGAAACCAAACTGCTGCGATCTAAATTAGAAACATCTATTGATTTTTAGAGAATATATTATTAAGGACCAAACTTGAAAAACTATAATTTACATTCCCTGTTGAATCTTTTGTTATAATTGACTTCTATTGACAAAATGCTCTGGAAGCATTTACTATTAATATGAATAAAGTAGTTTACTTAAGAATCTTTTAAAAATATCCAGCAATGTGGCTGGGGATGTGGCTCAAGCGGTAGCGCGCTCGCCTTGCATGCGTGTGGCCCGGGTTCGATCCTCAGCACCACATACCAACAAAGATGTTGTGTCCGCCGAGAACTAAAAAATAAATATTAAAAATTCTCTCTCTCTCTCTCTCTCTCTCTCTCCTTTCACTCTCTCTTAAAAAAAAAATATCCAGCAATTCTATGTTGTATTGTATGTTGCATTTAACCTTTAGGATTTATGGCAAATCAGAGGTTCATTATCATTAAATGAGATCACCCCAGTAGATACTACAGAGAAACATTAGTTTTGAAATATTTTTCTAAAACAAATTATTTTTTAGCTAATTCTTTTGAAACAAAAGCAATAGAAAAACTGAATCCAGTTCAACCACAAGAATGGGATCCTAAATAGTTATATTCCATGTATGTATAACATGTCAAAATATATTTTACTCTTATGTGTGCCTAGAAAGAACAAATAAAAAAACTACTACACATACCTAAAAAATAAGTAAATAGGAAAAAAATAAGATCTGAATCTATTTTTAAAATATTTTTTAGTTGTTGATGTACCTTTATTTTTTATAAATTTATATGTGGTGCTGAGGATCGAACCCAGTGCCTCACATATGCTAGGCAAGTCCTCTACCACTAAGCCATAACCCCAGCCCCCTGAATCCATTTTTTAAAAGCCTATGCTTTTTGTCTGCATGATATATCAAATCCATTTGGATCTTCTCACACAAAGTTGTCAGTTTTCCCACTATCATTTTGTTATTTGCCTATTTTTATAAAAACATAACCAAAAATATCAGGTTTTTATTTCTTGAGTTCTGTTTTTACATTTGAAAATATATGTAACTGAAACATATAATTTTCAACTAATTAAGTCACATGTAGAAACATTAAGATGATTCATTGAATTATTCACTTTTCATCAGGATGTTTGGGTTTTATGTTAAGACTATCACAGCTTGAATTTACTGTGATAGTCTTGGCAAGATGCAGCCATTATGGGACATCAAAGCAGTTGAAGGGAAATGAGAGTTGGTTCCTTTGATGCAAAGACTTGACTAGATCTTAGCAATTGTGAAATCTTCAAAAGGAACCATCGAAGTATAGAATTGGGGAATTTCCTCATGATAAAGGAAATATAATTTGTCCCCATGATTATCAGGAGGTTTCAATACACACAGTCTTACTATGATTGCCTCAAACATCTTTGGCTGGCTTATTAACTTCTCAAAGTTCATTCTTTTCATTCTTCTTGAGGTACATTTTAAAACTCTCAGGACAGTGGTGTTTGAACACTAAAGCACCTGACTTCTAGTTTCACTCGGTTAATTTGACACAATCCAGTACAAAATGACACTTTTTAATGATCAGTATGTAAACATTTGAAGAAAAAATTATAAACTGTGGTATCAACATCAGAAAATCTGGGATAACACAAGAACAGTGGTTGCAGAATAATATTAGTCCTTTCTGAGAGTGTGCATCTTTTCTGTCTTCTCTGCCTTCTATTTTAATCAATAACATTATAAAATTGCAGATCGAGGGGCCATAGATTTTATTACAGTATTTGGAGAAACCAGAAAGAAAAAGAAACAATACAAGATTCTGACTTTCTTCTATGATCTTATTTTTTTCAATGTAAAAATTTTTAATGAAGAAGTATTAACCCACAAGTCATTTTATTTCACACAGACTGAATTAAATACCCAAAAGCTCTATATGAAGGGGACAAATATTTCCACATATTTGACCTCAAATGTCTACTCTCTCCCTGTTGTCATGAAATTAGAGTGAATTTTCTCCAACAGTAATTAGAGCATCTTTAAAAGAAACTTTTATGAAAATCTCAAACATGTGCAATAGGAGAGAGTTGTGTCATGAAAGTAATGTGCTCACTGCTTAGCTTCACAAACTGTCCATATGTCACCAATGACCATTTGATTTGTTCTGTCAGCTACCACCTCCTTCCTGTTTCCTTTGCATTGAATCTGTTACTATATTTTTTCTTCTGTAAATATTTCCTTATGAATCTCTAAAAGATAAAGGTACCTAAAACATCCCATAATTCCACTATCACCTCAAAAATAACATTAATTTGCTGATACTGTCAAATATCCAGCTAATATTTCACATTTCTTACTTTTTCCTTTTTGTGTATGTATTTTTTAAAAAAGCCTATGCACTGTGGTTAGGTTATGTTTTTAAGGTTTCTTTAATGCAATTTCTGGAGCAAGGATGGCCATGGACAAAGTTTCTTACATTTTGACCTTTCCTTTACTCCAAAAATGGTTAAAGTAAAACACAATGTTTTAAGATTGAGTTTTATCTTTGTACTATCAAATAAAACTGTCAATTATATGATATTTGGATCTAAGCATTGCTTAGTAAAAACAGAAACCTAATTATTTATTTCCATTTGATTCAAATATTATTGTGTACATGTAAGAATGTTATTAATGTCAATTTTGAAAGTTTTTCTATTGATAGATATTTTTAAAAATTTTAAAATTGAAATAATTCAATTGAATCCATAACCTGATGCTATTAATACTTTGGCATGCTAAATTATGCATATTCTCTTATATCAATATCTTTAACAGTTTCTAGTTTCTCTTGATTATGAATTTAGATTCTTTTTCTGAATCATGGAAGTTGAATATAAAACTCGGAAGATACTTATGTACTTTGTTCAGTCATAGTTTATGCAATTAATTGTGATTGGCACTGTAGTTATTAGAAATCCATTAAAAGCAAAACAATCCACTAATTATTTTACTTACTTCTTTTTTCCACATATCATCACATTATACTTGATTACATTCTAGATATACATTTGAATTTTAAAATACCATTTCACTGAATAGTTTCTACTCAAAAGAAATGAGTAGAAATGAGTTTTCTCCCTCCTGAATTATTTAATTTATTTATCCAGAGCATTATGAAAATGGCATTGGGAATATCCTATCTTCATAATGATGCTTCCTTCCATTTGCTAATAAAAATGAAGAGTGAGAAGTGGCTGTAGATAATATTACTGTTATTTTCATTCAACAGATTTGAATTTACTTTGACCAATGGAGAAAAGTTAGAGACTTCTGTTTGCTTATTATAGAATGTGTTTAAGAGTGAAAACTATTTTTCCTCTTTTCTGAAGAAACATGTGCTCTTGACCAATTTGAATCTCCAGTAAATACACATGCTTGACTTTGTAAAGGAAATGAAATCGCAACTTCACATCTTCAGTTGAATCTTCGAATATTTTTAGCAATTAAAGTTGCTTTCATAAATTGATTTTCTGTTGAAGTTCTGAACAGCAAATAATACAGAAAGCATGGTCCTTGCCATCATTGTGTCTTCTTCACCTAACAATAGGTCTCCAAGCAAAGTTCCTGTGGAGAGTAGCTGTCTTTTCCCTAGGAACTCAGCTAATGCTTATAAGGCTAGACACTTAAGAACACCTCCTGTGAATTAACTTATTTAATCCTCATAACAACCTTAAAGGACAAACTATTTTTTATTAGAGCTTTATAGTTATACATAGCAATTGAGTTCATTCCAACAAATTCATACATGCATGGAATTCAATTGCAGTTTATAATCCTCCCCCTCCCTTCCGACCTCCTTCCCATCTCCTATTCTGCTTTCTCTCTCTACAGACTTCCTTTTGCTTGTCTATTAACTAATATTTGGTTGGTTCTTTCTACCTATGCATAGAGGTGAAGTTCCCTGTGGTGTATTTATATACGTACAACAAGATGAATTTTTAAGAATTCATTCTGCAATGACTCCCCTTACCCATCCCTCCCCTCTGCCTCTTGATCTCCTTCTTCCTTTTATCTTTTTTTTAAAGATATTTGAAACACAACTTCATTCTGATTCTAAACGAAAAGGAATGAGAGTGACAGTAACAAACAAGACTCACCATTGAATATTGTGATATGACTGTAGCACTCATATTCGAAACTCAAGAAGAAAAACAAGTGCGTTCCAAACAGCTAAATATGCAGGTCCAAAAAATTAAGGTATTTTTTTTAACTGACTCATTTGCTCGAAGCCCATTCATCTCCTTCAGCGTTCCACAAATGAAGCACATGTCTGCTTAGCTAGATTTTAGTAAAGTGGCACAGTGGCACACACATGGCACTGCGGACGTCACAGGACAGTCACCTATAAAACTATAAGACTTGACGCTGGGTTCCAGCTTCACCTTCTCACAGGTCATTGTCCTCATCTGGCAGAGCACTTGTCTGAGCAACCTCTAAATCATGCTCACACTGCACCACCAAGGCAGGGTCCGTGACAACCTCTGGTGGGGCAAGAGCAGGCATGGCAACAAACTCCCAAGTCAGGGTCTCCAATGAGCTCTCTAGGGAGCCAGAGGAAGGGCTTTTCAGAGTTGTAGTTACTTTCGGCTGAGATGTCATAGTGCTGAAGATTCTTCTTTCGGTGGAAGACAATAGATTTTGCCTTCACTTTCCTGTCCTTACTGTGCACTCTGTTGCCACACAACACGATGGGGATATTTTCACACACTCGTACCAGAGCTCTATGCCAGTTAGGCACTTCTTGTAAGTCACATCAGACATTATAATGGCACACTGGGCTTGGATGTAGTAGCTCTGCCGCAGGCCACCGAACTTCTCCTGGCCTGCTGTGTCCCAGACGTTGGCCTTGATGGGCCCTCTGTTGGTGTGGAACATGAGTGGGTAGACCTCCATGCCCTGCGTGGCCACATACTTCTTGAACTAGCTGGTCAGGCAGCGCTTCATGAATGTCGTCTTCCTGGTGCCGCCATCGCCCACCAACATGAGCTTCAACTGCACCTGAGGCTCCCCCTGCTCGGCCATCCTGTGATCCTTCCAGAAGCGTCTCCACGAGCATCTGACTCTCTTCCTTTTATCTTTATGGTATCTTACCATCCCTCTTCCTTTCCTTTATTTTTAAGAGACTATTTTTATGATCTTACTTTTACAGATGAGGAAACTGAGGCATTTAAAGGCTAAGTGGTAGAGCTAGGGTCTAAACCAAGGCAGTCTGGCTCTGTAGACTCACTTTTATCCAGTATGGTATACTATAAAATAAATATAAACTGTGTCAGTGGTTGCCTGGGATTGAGAAAAAATAGGCTATAAGAGGCATAAGGAAGTTAATTGTTTGATATAATGGAAATATTCTATATCTTGATTATGGTGGTAGCAAATGAGTATATTTATTTGTCAAAACTCATCAAATGTTCCATGTACAATGGAGCCATTTTCCTATATACAACTTATACCTCAATAGAGTTGATTTATTTAACAAATAGAGTTGCTTTATTTCAAAACAGTTGGTATTGGAGAATCTCACATGTTCCTAGCATGGAAGAACAGCATGAATGTCTGAGGTGATAAATGTGCCAATTGCCCTGATCTGATCAATACATATAACATAAATGTATAGAAATGCCACACTGGAACCTATAAATATTACAATAAATGTACAATTACTTTATATAATTTAAAAATAAAATATAAAAGTAAAGTTGCTCTATTGATGTGTTTTAAGATTCACTTTAAGGTCAATCAATAGTAAATTTTGATAATTTCTGCATACGTGCTCTCTATATGACTAATGGATAAAGACAAAACTATGCACTTAAAAATTATCAAATATACATTCCTCTGAAATGTGATGGAATAGCTAGCAAAATTTACTGTGCAATGAACCATAAAGTGTATCTGCCACACTTCTATGTTCTTACTGATTTTTTTCTATTTATTCTATCATAGCAAAGAGATCAACATGAAGCTGACTATGAATTTGTTTCTTTTGAAAATTAAAAATTATTCATTATCTTAATTATAGACATTTATGGGGCACAATGGGATATTTCAATGCATGTATATGATATGTACTGAACAAATCTGGGCAATTAATGTTTCCTTGTCCTTTTGATTACTTTGCGTTTGCAGCCTTCAAGTTCTTCTCTTCTAGTTTTTTATAAAATATGTAATAGATTATAGTAAACTGTAGACATCCCACTCATCTCTAGAGTACCAGAACCTGTTACTTCTAATTGTGTTTTGGTACCTGTTATCCAACCTCCCTTTATTCTCCACCCCGCCATCAGTCTTCCCAGTGTCTAATAATCACTGTTTCCTCCTGTCACTTTGGTTTTCATACATATTCAATCTTTTTATTAAGTTCAAATAGATTTTTTAGCAGTACACTTGCATTATTTGTTCTTTTTTCTGTTTCAGCTTTTCATTGTCTATGCATTTTTCATTAATTTTGTATTTGCTTTATTCATGGATATGTTTGAGTTTATTGAGTTTATGCCTACTTTGGGGGGATTTCTATATGTGTGGTTCTGGGGATTGAAACCAGGGTCTCCCATATGCTAAGCAAATGCTCCACCACTTTGCCACATCCCCAACCCTTCCTGTTTCATTCTGAGATCAGGTCTCACTAAATTGCCCAGTCTGGTCTTCAAGTTGAAATCCTCTGCCTCAACTTCTTGAGTAGCTGGGATTATAGGTGAACACTACCATGTTGGACTTATTTATTTATTTTTTTAGATTAGTTCTGCTTGTTTTATGTTTTCCTTTTTTTCTACTTTCTTCTTTTTTGACTTACAAAATATTTTTATTATACCCTTTATATTTCTATTAACTTGTTAGTTGCATACTATTTCATTTTTATTTTATTCCTTAATATTTTCTGAATATTTGTTTTTCTTGAAAGAGTATTTACGTTTTTATCTTTTATGGATATTTTTTTCCATTGTGCATAGAATCTAGGTGGACAGATATTTATGTTGAGTAATTTAAATACATCATTTCATTGCTTTCCGGCTTTCACCAATTCTGCTGTAAAACAGTTGGCCTTATTGTTGCTCCTTTTAGTAATGTACCTCCCCACAAATACCCCATGTCCCTATATCTCTGGGTATTTTCAAACTTCCCTTTGTTTTTGGCTTTAGGAGTTTTTCTATGATGTGTCTAGCTTTCATGTTCCTTATATTCATCCTGAGAATGTTGCAAGTAACTTCATGAATCTGTTGCTTGATGATTTTCATCAATCATTTTCTCTTCAAACATTGCTTTTTCTTAATTCTCTTTTCCTTACTCAAGTAACACACGTCTGATATTTTAACAATTTTTCTTACATACATTTCTGAAATTTTTAAATCCTTTCACCCTTCCATGCCTCAATCTGAAAGTTTTTGTTAATCTCTATTTTAGTTCACAAATTCACTGCTTTTCTTATCTGCTATCATGCTCCTTTATCAAGTATGTAATTTTAGCTATTTTATTTTACATTTCTGGAATTTCCATATGACCTTTTTTGAGACTTAAATTCTTTGGTAAAATTTATCACTTTTTCATCTGTTTCCTTAATTTGTTTTGATGTGGATGTTAGTCATAAATAATTCAATGTCCTTATTTGATAATTCCAATATTTGAATCATCTGTGAATTTTAAAAAATCTATTGTTTTAAGGTTGTGTTGTCCTGTTTTATGGTATGCCTGATATCTTAGTGTGTCCAGGCTGATATGACAAACCACCATAGACTGGGCAGCTTAAACAAAAAACATATTTATCACAATTCTAGAGACTTGAAATTAAACTTAAATTGTTAATAAAAAAGCAAGTTCCAAAAAAATCTTGCAATATATCCCTTTCATTGTGGTCACCAAAATAAGTATACCTAGTCTATACATAGATATTTTCTGGAAACAAATAAAAAAAATTGTTAAGATCCATTTTGGAGACTAGAGGAGTTTAATAATGAAGAACAATATGTTATTTTTCCTTTTATATTGCTCTAAACCATTTAAAATTTTCTATGAACATATTTTTCCTTTTTTGATAAATGTCTTAAAATGTTTTCAAAGTGTCTTAAAATTATTTTGCAGTGTTAATTTTGAATTTTTGTGTTAATATTAATCATGTATTTCCTTCATTGCTTTTCTTTATCTAGGAAGAAATCTTTAATTCTCTCAGTGCTCCTTATGTGTATGAAAGAAATCAGATTTGAAATTTTCAAAAATCAAATGATGTAAATGGAGAAAAGCATATAAAATTCCAAAGGAGATTTGTTTCTATTCATATTTACAAACATTATTAGACTTTTTTTTAAATGATGGGGTGGAGCTTTTAAGGCTTGTAGGTACTTGTGTCTAGACAACCTACAAGAGAGCTAAGCATCAGCGACTAATGTCACCAATGATTTTTGAGTAAAGAAATTTTTTATCTATTACAGCCTTACTTATGAGGGAAAGCTTTTTACTTATTCCTTTTTCATTTATTCAAGAAATGTACATTCACTACTTGCTAAACCAGGCACTGGCTATATAGTGCTGAATAATAATAACCATAATTAGCAAACAGTATGATACTAGGCACTTTCTATATATATATATATATATATTATCTAATTTATCTTCATAAGAATCCTGTAATACGGATACTGTTATTATGATTTTAAATAAAAAGAAAATTTAGGCTTGGAATGATTGATTAGGTTGCTCAATATTGCATGTCTATTAACTGATGAGTTGGAAGTTTAACCTTAGGAAATCTGATTCCAGAATATATGCTTCTAAACATTATTAAGTACTGTTTCAAAAGTGCCAGAATCTCCCTGAATAAAGAAGACGGTCAGGGTAGTAAAAGATAGACAGGATAGTATGCACAGGGTAGTAAAGGATGGTAATATTCTGAGCAAGGGATAGTGACCACATAGCAATATGCACTCAAATCTTTGCCTTCTGGACACAGCTAGACCACAATTCACAGCCTCCTTTACAATTAAAATGGATCAAAGGAATGTGGACAAAATTGACCAGCTTCCCTTTAAGCCGTGATACAGGCATTTTTTTGTGACCCTCCACACATTCTTTTCTCTTCTCCCCACTGTATAGAGCAGTTTCAGTAAAGGAATCTAAGGCCATGCAAAGCAATAGGGACACTGTATTGAAAAAAGCAGGTCCCCAAATCCCATTAGGAAGGCTGACCTGAGCTGACTGGACTTGGCATGACTCTGAAACAAACTTTTGTACATAATAAGCCACTGAGGTTTGGGGGTTGTTATGGCAACTTGAACATCCTGACACATGAAGTAGTATGTAAGCCAAGTCTTGAGGATAAGAAGGATATAAAGTGGGACAGAGTATTTCAGAGAAGAAAGAAAAAGTACAAAGGGTCTGAGGCAAGAAAGAAACCACCATGTACAATACCCAGAGCCTAGACCAAGGAGTGAGATAGCTGGGTCAAATGGTGGTTCCATTGCAAGTTTTCCAAGAAATCTTCACATGGCTTTCCAGATTGACTGCACCAATTTGCAGTCCCACCAGCAATGTCTGAGTGTGCCTTTTTCCCCACATCCTCACCAACACTTATTGTTGTTTGTATTCTTGATAACTGTCATTCTGACTGGAGTGAGATGAAATCTTAGAGTAGTTTTGATTTGCATTTCTCTCATTGCTAGAGATGTTGAACATTTTTTCATGTGTTTGTTGGTTAATTATATATCTTCTTCCGACAAGTGTCTGAAAAACAGCATGCTACAGTGATGCAGCCACATCAATGTTCGTAGCAGCACAATTTACAATAGTCAAACTGTGGAACCAATCTAGGTGTCCCTCAATAGATGAATGCATCAAGAAACTGTGGTATATACACACAATGGAGTATTACTCAGTATTAAAAGAGAATAAAATTATGGCATTGGCAGGTAAATGGGTGGAGTTAGAGAATATCATGCTAAGCGAAGTAATCCAATCCTAAAATATCAAAGGCTGGATGGATTCTCTGATAAGTGGATGCTAATCCGTAATGGTGGTGGGGGGGAGCATTTGAATGGGGCAAAGATGAGGGGGCAGGGGGTATAGGGAAAGGAAAGATGGTGGAATGAGACAGTCATCATTATCTTAGGTACATGTATGATTGCATAAGTGATCTGACCCTACTTTGGGTACAACCAGAGAAGTGAAAACTTTTGCTCCATTTGTGTATAATGAATCAAAGAGTATTCTGCTATCATGTGAGAATGAATGGATAAATAAATAAATAAAATTTTTAGAAAAAATTTAAAGTTTAAAAGTTTTAAAGTGTGGAGATGAAGTTGGAAAGAGAGGCTGCAGTCCATCAGACAGGTCTTTCTAGACAGAGATATGAGTGAAGATTTTATTCTAAATGCAATGGAAAGTCATAAATGTGATTAAACAGGGGAGTATCATGATTAACATGATAAAAATATTACCTTGACTTTTTAGCATAAGGTAGATTAAAAGAGGAGAGACTACACATGTGGTCAGGATAGCCTACATAATTTGTGAGACTCAATACAGAATGAAATATGGGGCCTCTTGATGAAAAATTCTTAAAAATCTTAATATAACATTAGCAGAACATCAAATAAAATGCAGAGCTCTTTTAAACATAAGGTTTGTGTGACTGCAGAGGCCTCATGCCCATAAAATCTGTTCCAGATCATAGGAAAAACCTAGAATAGAGTCGGTGAATTAGAATAGGCTGATGGTAATGAAATGGATGGATTTAAGATATATTTTGGTGGAAGAATGGAGAGAATTTTCTTTTTGTACCAGGGATTGAACCTAAGGACAGTTAACCACTGAGCCCCATCCCTGGCCCTTTTTTGTATTTTGTTTAGAGACAGGGCCTTGCTAAGTTACTGAGGCTGGCTTTGAACTCACAATCCTGCTTCAGCCTCTGAGCCACTAGGATTACAGTTATGTGATACCACACCTGGCTGGAGAGAATATATTAATGCATGAAATAGTAGCACATAATGACAAAAGGAATGAGTGATGACTTTCACACCTCTGTGGCCTTGCCATCATGTCAGCTTCTGTGAAGAACTAGGCACCTTTGCCAATCTTTACAGACTGGCTTCAATATAGAAAGCCCTTCACCAGTCAGCAGGTCCAAAGATTCTGGCAGGTGGGTTTGTTTGCTGCTGGAATCTTTGTGTGGTCTGGCCTGGTATCTGGGGTTGAACTGGAGCATGGATCTGCAGAGGCTGCCCGGCATTGAGATTCACTGAGGCAGACCTGGTGTGGGATCCTCTCCCTCCTCCGCGAGAAGTGTATCTCTGAGCTGTACTGAGAGGCTTGCAGGAAGAGGCCATTGACATGTAAGGAAAAAATTTCTGCCCAGTGGAACCAAAAGAGCTCAGGTGATGCCTAGGGAAAGAAGACAGGTGTGAAATAATCAGCTCGGGGATAAAAAAGCAAGCCTATTGAAGAAACACAAAAGCTGCTCATAATATCAAATACCAAAATGATTTATTAAAAAATATGTTTATTATAAAAGTGTCAACTGTTCACATAATTTTCTGTATAATATTTGGCTGCAAGAAGAATGTAGATGGTTTGCTCTGTACTGGATTACAGGATTATCAAGCTGGTACATGGAGGAAAGGACACTAGGGAGTTAGGGATAATTATGAAAGAGCATTTATGAAGAAGTACCACATTAACCAAGGTGGAGAAGGAGGAAAGTGAAGTCTGAAGAAAGTAACTGAAAAAAATGGTAGATTTGTCCATTTATGTGGACAGGCTGTGTGTGAATCTACGACATGTATATGGGAAGCTAACTGGTGGTGGTGGGAGGAGAACAGATGCAATCACAGTTTTAGAGATGATTCAGATTTGGTTTAAACCAGTCTAGAGTGAACCTTTTGAAGAAGGTGGCTAAGTTACATTCCTAACTAATGAGAAAGTTGAGAAATTAAGAAGTCAGGGTTGGGGATGTAGCTCAGTTGGTAGAGTGCTTGCCTTGCATGCACAAGGCCCTAGGTTGGATCCCCAGCACCACACACACAAAAAAAAAAAAAAAAAAGAAAAGAAAAGAAAAGAAAAGAAAAAAGAAAAAGAAAAGAAAAAGAAAGAAAGAAAATACAAGAAAGAAACAAATTAAGAAGTCAGACTGCAGAGCGGGTCACCAGTGTGAAAGTTGGAGTCATTGAACCTGATGATAGTGATAAATTGAAAAACCATGCTTTCACCTGAGTTGATTTCTTCAATAAATAAAGAGGAATGAATAGTAGATCAAAGGACAATAGCAAGAATAAAGGGAATTGAGTTATTTTGTTTTTCATCCAGGTGGCTTGAAACTAAAAGAAGGGGATTTGCAGATGAAACAAGAATATAGAAACAGAAGATAGCTACATCACTTATGAGAGAAAAAAACAGGCCTCATTTGAGAGAGCTGTGGGGGAAGCCAAGTCCACAGATGAGATCCAGAACTGAATGAAAAGATGTTGCAAGGACTCTCATGAAGAGACCACAGATGAGATCCAGAACTGAATGAAAAGATGTTGCAAGGACTCTCATGAAGAGACTCGGGATATGGGTTTATTTGCTGATCCAATAGTGAGAATTCAAGAGGGTGCAGTGTGATGATGTGATGAGAGTTACAGATCTCAGGTGGCTCATACAGGAAGACATTTGGTTCAAGTGACCTCCTCTTGAGTTCTTTCCTTGATGGCATATCACTGATGGATGTCATAATGAAAGTGATAGAGTGTATCCTCTCAGGTTACTTTTGATTCCATTTCCAGTATGGATCCCAATGAAGTGGCCAATATTAGAAGGCAGAAGGAACACTCTACTTTAGGTCTGATTGTTTCCAGAATCCTGGATGAGAAGCTTACCTGAGGCAACACTGAAACTCCCATGTGACTAAGACTTAGATATTGCCTTCCTTTCTCAATGCTTTGGTGATTAGCAACTTCTAGAACTCTGAGGGGCATTTGATTTATCCAAACTGTATTTTCAAATCTATTCTTAATTTTTAACAATCCAAGTTATTAATTTTTAATCCTACAGAAATAAACTAGGTGTGTGTGTGTGTGTGTGTGTGTGTGTGTGTGTTTTGTGTTTTGGTTAGAGTATACTTTTGAACTCAGAAATTATCTCATAGTAAGAAGGTGAATTCACACCAATTCGAAACACAATTAAATATGCAGATAAAATGCTAGTGCAATGCTCTTTTGCATAGATCTAAATAATGCAATTTCCTGGTTTTGTGAGTGAGGCAGATGCAGTTCATTTTGAAGTAGCCTTTGGGTCTTTTCACATGATTTGGCTATTCTTAGATTTCTGAGTCATTCTGTCCTCTTTGCTAGTCATTTTTCAATTTCATATTCTCTATTCATGAGGGAGATACTACATTAAACAGTCCAAATTTGGCTATGTGGCTTAATACTCTGAGCAAACAGGCTATATATTCATTCCTATTCTTAGCAATACCTTCAGACAAGTTGAATGTAAATAAAATATTTGGGCAATACACTCTAACACTGTAGAGTTTCTGGTAAATGATGCCAGGAAACCTTGGCATGCACATTATTGCATAATTGTTTTGATTCAATCTGACTATCTTTTTAATGATCAAAATCCCAAAGCAATAGGAATACTTACGAAAGGCACAGAAATGTGGATAATATGGGATAAGCCAAAAGATCCTGCCAATGTTTTATCCAACAGAGCAGCATATCTTAAAGACTAATGTAGGAGGTTGTTACTGCCAATAATAAATGAAATGCCTTTAAAACAAGCTGAGGATAGTAGTAAAATCTTCTTCTAGGGAACTCAGAAGTTCTTTGAGGGAACTCAGAAGCATAGACACAATAAGGATTATAAAGGGATCAGGGAGTGAAATTTGGGCTTCTGCCCTGCATGGGTTGGTGAATTCAGCAGAAGAGGATGAAGAATGTCCACCATCAGTATCCCTGATGTTTTACTGGGCAAGAGTATTTCTGAACCACAGTTGATGAAACGGACTGTTCACTGGACTGATGCTCCTTGGGTATAGAAGCCATGACCTCCTGTCTTTATGTTCCCACTGACCAACAAAATGCCTGGCATATAGTGGATATTCCATGAACATTTGTTGAACTAAGGAAAACTTCAGTGGGAAGATAAAGCTGGCCTGCACTTACCTTTTCACTATATCATCTTGGGAATCCAGCATATTATTGGAAGCACCTTACCTCCAGCCAGCTGTTAGGGCCTCACAAAAACTGCTCTGAAAACTCCAGAGGAAATAAAGAATTGAGTCTGTTCCACTCTTCACCTTGCCATTATTTGATTATGATTTTCTGCCACCAAAACTCTTGGGGAGGCTTGATTCCTTAACACAACAGTATTGAGAGATGATGGGCTCTTTAAGAGAGGATTGGGGTCATGGGGAAGGGATTCGTATAGTTCCTGCAAGAGTGGACTAGTTATCACCAGATGAGATTCATACAGTTTCTGATGCCCTTTGTCCACCTCCTCTCTTTGCACAAGTCTGCTTGTCCTTCTGCTTTTCCACCACATGTTGAGCAGCACAAGGCCCTAACCAGAAGTGGAGCAGATGCTGGCACCATGCCCTTGGACTTCTAGACTATGAGCTCAAATAAACCTCTTTTCTTAATAAATTACCCAAGGTCAAGAATCCTGCTATAGTTTGAAAGAATATCTTTTCCTCATTCTCCCCCTCCTCCTACTCTTCTTCTTCTGTTTGTTTTTTCCATCAGGATGATTGAAGGAGCCATATAAACCTCAAATGCAGGAAACTACTGGCTCTGAATAAGTGACCTTTCAGGTAAAGCATTAGGCTTTGAAGCAACCTTTGTCTGCTAAGGGCAGTAAGTCTAGCTTAAACCCAGATCACCTCCTTGGTCCTAAGGGATCATATCCAACTTGTAATAATTTGTGACCTTCCTTGGGGAGCACTCATCAGGAAAGTTAAGTGAGTAGATATTGAAAACCAAAATGCAGCCTGTATGGGCTATTTTGCTACTTTATTCTCAATATGTGGAATTACTGAGGCAGGAAATCTCATGTTATAATTAATATGAAGATTCACATTTCATGCTTTAATGTATGTTTAATATAATTTTCGGTTGTACCTGATGCAAATTTTCTTTTTTCCCCCAGAAAGTCAGAAGTGCCACACCCATTTAAGAAAGAATCCCAAGAAAGAAGGAATGGTCTATAATGTCTTAGGCTACAAGGAGTTAAAGTAAAATAAATTTACAAGAGTGTCCACTGGGTTAGTAATTAGGCCAATGGCCTCCCTAGCATGATCAATTAAAGGTGCTGCTGCGAACAGAAGCCTGGGGGTTGTGGGGTGGAACAGTGGAGGCTAAGGGTTAGGCTATGACTCCATGGAGTTTGATTCAAAGGAAATAAAAGAGAGGAATTGAGGCTGTAGAACTATTTAAAATGAGTAGTGGGAAGATTATTTTTATACAGAACAGATTTGAACATGTTTAAAAGCTGTAAGAAAAGGTTCAGTTTTGGTTAACTCCATCTATGGATAAATGTAGGAGCCAAGCTATTAATTGAGCCTAAGAACCAAGTAGTGGTCACCAGGATTGGGTGGATAGGACTGATCTCTGGGTTGCAGGATGAAGGACAGTCCTCAGAGAGGAGAGAGAGAGGAAAAAAAGAAAGAGAAAAAAAAACATTTTTTTTTCAATTTTCATGACCCAGTGAACACTGGATTTGAGGCAACAGGATAAAAACAGAATAAATAAAGCTGTCATGAAAGGCAGTGAAGTGTACCATAAGAGAAAGATTCTGGGGAAACTGCCTATGCATTGGAACATAGCCACCTCCCTACAGAGCCCCTGTTGCCCTGCAGAGATGGAACAATTAAAGGTGCCAATCTGGCTGGGTAAATATAGATGTTGAAGATATTGCAGGAGGAGTTGGTACAGCTAGAATTAAGTCCCTGAGGGTATGGGGTGTGTTTGCATCCCGACCACAGATTGAATAATTAACTTTGCTAACATCATACAACCCATACCTAAGGTTCTGAGCCAAGACGACTCCACTCAAAGTCATTCTGTATATGCCACAGATATGTGAGATCTAAGGGGGAGTCGTAGCTTGCTTTGAGTAAGGGAAAAAATATATGTGTATTACCAAGTTTGCATCTTGTGTTTTTTTAAAAGTCCCCAATATTCCTAAGCATTCCAAAAACTATGGTAAAATGGACTTTATAAAATACTTGTTTAAATGACCTTTACTGTTTTTTTAATGACTATGATTCTTTCCAACTGAGAAGATACTTCTACTTCTTAACTTGGTTTACTTTGTACCAGTCCTCTGCAATATTCCTCTTAACATACATTCAATGAAAATCTCTACACTCATGGGTTTGTTTTTATTTTGGGGCTTAAATTAATCCCTCAAGAACAGCATTAACTCTCTTAAGCTACTAAAACTCTACTTTTTAGAACTGCTAAAGTTTATTCCTGGGGAGTGTCTTTGGCACCAAGGAGAATTTGGCTCAATAATTTTTTTTTTAAATTAATATAATAAATTTTATATTTATGTTGTTTTTTTTCTATTGTGTTTCCAAGAAGTTCTTGTTTATAGACACTAGTTTTGTAAAATCCACCATTATTTGAAATAAAAATCTAGTATAGTATTGTTACTCTCTGATTTGAGGATTGGTGAAGGCGTTCCACCTCCCACTGTCTTGACAAGGTTACAGTAAGGATGACAAGTGTTTGGCAAGGCCACACTTGTGGGAAACCAAAATCATGAGACCCTTTTTTATGTAATTGCGACTTTTTATTTTATACTCAGCCTAACAGAAGGCATAAGTATACTTTTTTAGGTGGTTCATGACTTAAAGACTGTTTTACTATCTCTCAGGACAAAACAGAAAAATATCAACAATCATTCTGGGAAATGTTACAGGAACTCTAGGCACCACAATTGATTATATCAATTAAGAATCCAAGTTCATATCTTCAGTCTCTCAAACCTGAGTAGATAGTTATCATGCCTATTGCACGAAGCCCACCATATGTAGCCTATTTGATTAATGATAGGTTATGGTATTCATCCAGGGGAGAAAAGGCTAATAAAAATATATTTCCCTTCTAATAGACCCTCTTTTATTTTACAAGGGATTATGATAAGCATAGTTAATGTTAGCGGCAGGGGGATTGACATACAGAGCCTGCCTTTTAGTTAAAGATTACAAAGATTTAAGAACTGCTGTACTTTGACTAAGGAACTAAGAAACTCTCTGAGAAAGTAGCTTAACCAGTTTTATGAGAATAAATGTAGGCATTTTTAGATGCTTTTAGAATATATTGTAGGATTGTTATGAGGGGACTTTTAGATGGGATCTTAGGTACAGGTGTCTTTTAAACTTAAAGGTTAATGACAGGTTAGGAGACATAGAGTCTGGTTATGTAGTTTGGCACCTGTTAAATAAGGAAATGTCATATCCTGGGAAAATCTGGAAATTGTAAATTGATGACGCATTTTATTAATGATTCTGTACCCATTATGATTAGAAAAAGTAAAATAAAAGGAGACAGAAAGCAGCTGAGAGCTCTCTCTCTCTCTCTCTCTCTCTCTCTCTCTCTCTCTCTCTCTCTCGATTGCTCCAACAGAACGACTCCTTGTCTCGTTCCTTGCGCCAACGCTACTCATCCTTCAGGACCCCCTGGACCCTGCTGGGGGAGGACCCCTGCAGATGATGCTAAATACCTGGATTGAAGAAAAAAAAAACATAAACTGAGTGGAGAGGACAAAGTAACAAACAAAAATAATACTAAGGATTATTTTCTTTCTTCTTCATTTTCTTCCTTTTGGATTAAAATTTTTAATAAAAAGGAAGAAGTTTTCCATAGAACAGTGTCTTTGCAATGGGTATTTTTTTATTAGATACTCATTTACTTAAATTATTGCATTTTTGCAAAATAGTGGTTTATGTAATAAAGCTAATAGTCTAAAGTATTAGAGTTTTAAATTAGTTTTCCAAAATCATGAAGTTTTTTTCCAAAATCTCATTGGCACCTTCTTGGAGCCTCCCATGTTTGTCAAGGCCATTCTACTTTGTCTCTTGGAATAACAGCATGGCTTTCTTAACTTTGTAAAATTTGACTTAATACATGTTTAGAAAGCATGTTGTGTATTTATTTTATACCAGTTCAAAAAATGTTTATATTATTTTTCTTGAAAGTTTCAATTAGGTCTGGAAAGAGATAAATAGCAAATAATTTGGATTTTTAAAGAAAAATGCTGCTCTTAGATAAATTTGAGTTCTTGCCATCTACTAATCACATTGATAACTTGGAAAATTAGTTTAAAAAATTCTTATTATTTATTTATTTATATAGTGAATTGACATCTGGCTTATGTTTCATGCTAGATCAACCCTTGCGGGTCCTGCACTGATTGATACACACTATGTCACTCTGACATAATCACACTGTTTTACAATAAACAATGAATCTATTTTTAAGGACATCTTAGAAAATCAGTGAGCTATAAAATGGACTTGACTGAGGCAGATTGTAAACCACAGCTATTGTGCCATTGGATTAATCAAAGTATCAAAAATTTTTAGATTAAGAGCTGCTAGACCTGATTCTTTATTTCCAGCCAGAAGGGTACTAAGTATATGTTCTTGCATATACATAAAAGGCACAAGAACTCTCTCTCCCTCTCCTTTGTTTTTTCTTCCATTTGTCTCTAAGCAGAAAATTATCCAATGGAACACTCATAGACCATCAAGTCGGGCAGAGAAAGATTTATGCCAACTGACTTAAAAAAAAATGGAGGTAGCACCATCCTCCAGAGGAGAGAAACACTGAGCATGTGAAAGGCATAAATTCTATGTGGATGACTTATTGGCTCAATCAATAAATAGCAATTATAGATTTGGCATTTACCAAGCATTCATCTTTAAAAAGCATGTGAGTGCTTATAAAATTTTTAAGCTCATTTATTGAATTGCAATTCCTTAGGATGGATGAATGTGGTAGGATAATGTGCAAACAGCAGATATATTTCCTATTCTTTTTCTACTGTCAATTTTATACTTTAAGTCTGTGATACAAATCCATTGTGGGCAAACAGACATTGCTCAAAGGGAGGCTGTTACTGAATAAGATAAAAAAATGAAAAGAGGTAATAGAGCAAAAGGTGTAGCCTACCCCTCTACTATACAAGCTAATACTGCTAAATGATGGAGGGGAGAGAAGAGAGAACCAGAAACTTAGAAAACATTAAAAATGGATTGTTACAGAATTTCTTATTAAACTTAGTAAGTTAAGTCTGAGAATAGAGAGAGGGTTGAGAATAGAGAGACTAGACTAAATGCCTCTGGAAGCAGCAGCCCCACAGATATGTCTTTGCTATTGAATTGACAATAGGTAGCAAAGGCAGATACATTTTGGAGCTGCAATTTGATATTAGATAATATCAGTGACAGGACTAATGATACTCCTAAAAATCTTTTAGTCCCAGGAGAGCAGACAAATTGTCTCGGTGCCTCAGAGAAAGGCATAGAAGTCTGCTAACCAAGAAAGACAGCTAGCAATTGTGGAATGAAGTTTTGTCAGTCATATATTACAGTGTTACATTCCTGTCCTCCAAAATCTAATGGCTCCAAACATCCACCAATTTTTAAACTTGTGATTCTGAAATTTGGACTGAGATAAGCTAGTCAGTTTTCTGTTGGGCTCATGTTCTTCTGTATGCAGTAGCAGTCATCTTGTGGCTTGGTTGGGAGCTGGGAGGGGAGAGAGACTCATGTCTGGAGACTTGCAGTTGGCTATTGCTATGGCAATGATCTGTGAGAGCTCTTATCTTTCAGTAGTTGGATCCAGGCCTCCTCAAACAGTAGGAACATTTTCCAAGAATGAAGGAAAAAAACTACAAGCCTTCTTGAGGTTTAGTCCCTGAAGCTCAAACACAGCTATGTATCACAGACTCTTGGTCAAAGCAAGACAAAAGGTAAGCCTCCTTTGAAAGAACAGGGACGTAAATTCCACCATTTAAGGAAAGGACTCACAAAACATTTGTGATCATATTTGATATACCACAATTCACTCTCTGGCTACCATTATCTACATTCCACCACGTGCAACATATGCTTACCCCCTCCCTCCAGAAGCCTCATCTCTTGAAGTGTTTAAACCTGTACAGTGCAACATGCTTGCCACGTACCACCTGTGGCCACTGAACACTCGACACGTGGCTGGTCCTATTTGAGATGTACTGTTGTTCAAAATATTCACAGGGTTTCAAACACTTAGTAGGAAAGATGTAAAATATCTGTTTAATCCTTTTTATGTTAATTATATGTTGAAATAATAATATTTTTGACATATTGAGTCAAATAAAATATGTTATAATTAACTTCATCCGCTTTTAAGATTTCTCATGTTTTAAGTGTAGCTACTAGAAAAATTAAATTATATCTGTGGTTTGCATTATATTTTTGTTGTGTATCGCAGATTTATACTAGCAGTTGTCAAACTTTTTCTATAAAGAGCCAAGTACAATCATGCTAAATGAAATAAGCCAGTTCTCCAAACCCAAAGGCTAAATGTTTTCTCTGATATGTGGAGGCTAACTTACAATAAGGGTGGGGGGTGCTAAGGAAGAATAGGTACTTTAGGTAGAGGGGTGTGAAGGGAGAGAAGGGGTAGAGGCATAGGAAGGATGGTAGAATAAATCAAACATTATTACCTTATGTACATATATGACTACATGACTGGTGGGCTTCTACATCATGTACAACCAGAAAAATAAGAAATTATACTCCATTTATGTATCATGTGTCAAAGCACATTCTACTGTCATGTATAACTAAAACAAAATTTAAAAATCTTGGAAAAATTCTTAGGGGTACACAGTTGATGAAAACAACATGAACATATTACAAATTTGGATAAATAACTGTTACCCTTAAAAAGTACAAGTTTTGTTGGGAAAACATGCCAATGAAATTAATGAGGCCTCCTCACTCAACTATCTCATGTACTCAAGGTAACTATTGCTTACTTCTGGGATGAGACAGGATTTGACATTTATTTTATTTCTGTTATCCTGTCTTATAGATGTACGTACAAAGAAGCCTTGTCCAAATAAATAAGTCCTTTGCGTGGGGTGGTGAAGCTAAGTACATATAAGTTTTTTAGGTCACACATTCTCCATTGCAAACAATGTACTATAATTGTAGTACAAAACAGGCATAAACAAATAAACAAATGAACGTGATTGTGTTCCGATAAAACTTTATTTATAAGAGCAGGTAGCAGGCTGAATTTGACCTGCAGGTAGTATTTTATGTTGCCTGATTAACACTTATTGTAATTATTGATATGGCTGGATTTTAGACATATTTTTATGCTTTTTTCCTGGTTGATTTGTTCCCTTTCTGCCTTCTGATGGATGATTTGACTTTTTTCTTTATCATTTTATTTTATCTATTGACTTTTTCGTTATATCTTTTTGTTTTGTTTTAGTGGTTACTATGAGAATTATAATATACATATTTAAACTTTTATACCTAACTGGAGTTAAATACACTAATTTTAGATCTTTTGATATTGTCCCACAGTTCCTTGAGGTTTTGGTCAGTTTTTTAAAAACGTTTTTTCCTATCTAATCTTCCTATGAATAATGTTTGTTGTTAACTCTCCAAGTTTACTGACTCTTTCCTATGTCCACTTCATTCTGTTTATGAAACCATTTTAAATGCCCCAAATACAGTTTCAGGCATTACATTTTTCACTAACTATCCTTTTGTTTCTTTTTTTCTAGTGTGTATGTCTACATTGTGATTTTTTATTTTTTCTGTGAATGGTATATCCATCTCTATTCAGTTTTCTAAGCATTTGCTACTCTGATTTGAGTCTGTTCTGTACATGTGTAGTTCAGAACCTAGGACAAAACTTGTGTGGGTTCATTCACAGTATTAAGAGAAAAATCTTCTATGACTCTCACTTTCCTGCCTGCAGAAGGCTCCCTTTCATGATTCATCTGGCAAAAAAGATGGTGTGTGCAGGGGGCTGGGGTACATTATGAATCTTCTGTTTCTGTACTGTGACATGTTGAATCACACCCCTTGCCTAGAGTTCACTCTTGGAGGAAGATATAAGAAAAACAGGTGAAATTCACTCCTGTATGAATTGGTTCTAAATTTTGTCTCCTTTTCCCTTTGTGTTTTAGAAATCTTCAGGTAGTTCCTCCTCCACTGCCACCTTGTCATCAAATTAGACTGTAATCAGTGGAAGGGATTGGCTATAGAAAACTTGCCCTGTCATGATGGAGCCCATATCAACCTTCTTTTGATTATTGTTTGTTTATTTACAAATTGTTATGAATTTTCATGTTATAGTCATTTATTAAAAACAAATACAACATACATAAATACAGTTTTTAATTATTTTTGTTATTTATTGAGTTTCTTGTGTGTAACTACTTTGAAAAAAATGTTACTTCACTATAATTCTTTGTACATCTAATTTAATTATTCACATATTTGGATTAAAATCTACCATCTTATTTCCTACTCTCAACCATCCTTGGCTTATCATTTTCTCTCTCATTGGGTTGATTAATTTTTATGATTTCATTTCTCTTTTAGTTCAGAAGTTATTTAGTTTCTATTCCTTTAACATTACATTTGAAATTATAAAAGCTATCTTTAACTATCAAATCATGACAAACTGATACTTTTACTATCCTGAACAATACAAGTAATCAAAGCTTGCTTTGATTACTTTATAAAGTTCATATACTCTTGCCCATGTGTTAAATACATTTTATTTGCTCTATTTTTGATGCATCTCTGATCTTTGATCAGAAATAATTTTATTGGGACAAGAATATTTATTAGAATTTCCTACTAATGACAAACCCCATTTCTTTCATTTGAAAACCACCTTTTTTATTTTTGAAGTTTCCTTTTGCTGAGTCTACATTAGAAAATTAGCAATTATTTTCTTTGTCTCCTTTTCAATATTGAAAAGTCAACTGTAAATCTTTCTATTGTTTCTTTAAAAGTGGTCTATCTTTATTGCTCTGATTTTTTTATCCTTGTTTTGGTTTTTGTGGTTCCTCTATAACATATGTAAGTACAGAATTTTTCTAATTATTTTGCTTAACATTTATTGGTTTTCTTGAATGTATGGATTATTATCCTTACTATCGTTATCATTACAACTATTATTGTCCTTATTATCCTATACACTATCATTCTTTTTGGGTACTCTGTTTGAGTATTCATTCTTTTTGGGTATCATTCTTTTTGAGTACTCAGGATAGTTCTGAATAGTTTCTTCTGCCTTATTTTTAGCTCACTAATTCTTTCTTCAATCATAGCTACTTATACCAATTCACATAATTTCTGCTCTTCTGTTTTTAAGTTAATGAATTTCTGTATAGTTCTTTGTCCTGCTGTGTTAGTTACATTTTTGTATTTTCTACTCCCCTCCCCTACCAAATTTTTTAAGCTTGATGTTATTTTTTTTTAATATTTAATTTTTAGTTGTAGTTGGACACAATATCTTTATTTTATTTTTATGTGGTGCTGAGGAACAAACCCAGGACCTCACACATGCTAGGCAAGCACTTTGCCGCTGAGCCACAATCCCAGCCCCAAAGCTTGGTTTTATTTTTATGTGCACTTTGGTTTTAGTTCTTTTAAGGTTTAAGATAGATGATTCCAATTAAGTCATGGTCTTGTTTTGTTCTTAGGTATGTGTATGTGTGTCTTTTTCTTTGTCTATTGCATGTATTGGTTTTTACTCCTTTAGAATTGGCCAGGTCTCTTAAGGTAAGATGCTGTAAGTACCTGAGTTTATATCTGATTTCTTGTCTTTTCCCAAATGATGGTCTAGCAAGTGTTGGAATGTCTTGCAAACCCTATGATACTTTTGAGAAGAATTTTGTCTGTAGCCCTGTGTTTATCATTGATCCTCAGGTTTACATTGCTATAATTTTGCTACTCTTTTCATCATCTTCAAGTTAAGCATGGCATTAATGACTCTAAAATATATGGTGAAATTCAGAGTATAAGGGCAGTATGACTCTAGTGATACCAGTGTCCAAGTCCAAATGATTATTTACTAGGGAGCTTCATAAATATTTATCATACATACCTATTTTCCATATAAATTGTAAGATTTCTTCCCCGAAATAATTTAAAGTGTCAAATAATCTAGAATTTATGTAAAAAAGACTGAGATATTGCAATATGTATCTTCTTTAGGAAAGCAGTGAGCATTTGTAGTAAACTATCATATGTTAAAATAAGTATCTTCAAAATCATATGCATTCCTAGTCTTCATAAAAATTTTAGGTCAATGTGTGGTATAGTTTTAAATAGTTGAAAGAGTTCTCATTTCCTTTTTGAATTAAATCTACTTCTTCCATTCAAAAAGAGCTTAAATATAAGACTTCATTCTATTTTTTAAAAAACTTTCATATAAATTCCACCATAGTAGCAGCAGATCAAGTAAATGGGATTTTGAGAGGCATTTTCTCTGTCCATTTTCAATCAGCCAAATACTGCAATGCAACTTGGACAAAGCAGAAAACCAGGAAGCTACTTACCTTAATAACAAGTGAGGATTAAGATAGGAGTCTGCTTGGACTATCCACTACTTTTGAATATCACATATGATGAACCCCAAAGTTACTGTCTCTTTTAAAAATGCTTTAGCACAAGATTGTCTTGCATGAAAGTATATCATAAATGTTACATGATTCCCAATATAGCATCAAGCTGCAGTCCTGGAAAAGCTTCTATTTATATCTCTTAGAAATAGCTTTTATCAGGAACTGTTTTGCCTTCCTGAACAGCCTTCTCATAACCTTCACGGGAATATGTACTCTGCAGTGACACAGAGGCCTAGGGCTCACTCATTAAAATGTGCAAGAGAATGATTAAATGCATATAACTAGGTAAATGAGAGGAAAATGTAGAATCATTACCAGCTACTACAGAGTCGCAAACTGGGAGATCTGAGCTGAGATGCTACAATGCTTTAAAACAAAACCCTCTCTGCAGGGGACTCCTGACAGCATTCAGTCTTATTTCTCTCATTGGTGTTAGTGAGTTCCTTTAACTGGTCTGGCTGTTGGTTCTCTCAAATAAAACTGAAGTCAGCTACTGAGTGTCAGAGATAAGTTTGTACCAAGTAAGTCTTGTCTTGATTTAACTAGAATAAGAAAAAGGCAGGGGGGAGCACTCTTGATATTTGGTGGGCCTTTTGGATTTAAATACAGTAAAATCTGCTGGGTCCTATTAACTATAATTTTATAAGAAATATTAAGCAGAATTTATTTATGATGAGCATTTGCACCAGTATTTGTTTCTTACTCATTTTACCTGTACTGATCTTTGCTTTTCTTTCTTTTAGAATGAATGGTTTGAAAATTACTTGGACTCCTGACTACAAATTTACTCAGACTCAGTGGCTGTATTATGTGGATAGGGATCTTGCCACATCTTTTATAACTACTTGGAATCTTTAGGACACTTAAAATTCAGAGAGAACTTTAGCTTTTTTTCCCCCCATGTTTTTATTGGTGCATTATAGTTATACATATTGATAGATTTGTTACTACATATTTGCATAAGCACACAATATAATTTGGCCAATATCCTTTAGTTTTAAAGAACAAACTCTCACTTGCCTTTTTTGTTTTCTGACCTTAAAAAAGATGAAGTCTTTTAGAAATTCCATTTTATATTTGTCTATAAGGTCTCATATTTTGTTTCAGGTACTTCTCAATTAATTCTGTCATTTAATTCTTGAAGGAAGTTGAGGTCAGTATTACTAGTTCCATGTTTAAAAGTGACAAAGCAGATCTGAGATTTAAATCCACTTCTTTATTTCACAGGAGGTGTTCTTTCAAAAATTACAGTAGTGAATTGCTTTGCAATTAGGATATGGTTTGAGAAATACATCGTTAGGCAATTTTGTCTTAGTGTGAACATCATAGAGTACACTGACACAAACAAGATGTATGAGAATAACTTTGGCATGACTGTATTAGAGAAAACTTCCTTTTATACATAGAAGTACACTCTAATGGTAAAATGTAGTATAGTAAATACATAATAAATACATAAAATATAGTATAGTAAATACATTCTGAGTCACCTTTCTTATGAACTAATACTGTAGTCATTTACTATAATTATTGAATGTTATGTAGTATATATAAGTGCATGCTATAATTTTATTTGATGGCACAATAGGTTTGTTTATATTAGCATCACCACAAACATGTGAGAAATACGTTGTGCTATAATGTTACATTATGACAGCTGTGACATAACAGACAAAAGAAAAATTTTAGCACCATTATTATCTTATCGAACATTCCACACTTGACTAAAATGTTATGTGCTGCATGACTCTATTACAGAGAAGAATTAAGTTTATGCTGAATATAAATGATGTTTATAAGATAGACTACCTCCAAGGGAAACTATCCAAACAAGGCTGTAGCTATAGATGGGATCTGACTACTATGCATCTGATGGGATTCTCCTGCTGGCAGACTGTTAGACCACTCATTTAGAGATGGGGAAGTATTTGAGATCGCTGCAGGAATACTATGCCCATACCTTCCTTTATTGTAAGAAAGAAAATTTTTTACCAACCAGTAGTTAAACTTTATGGATAAATACTTTCTGCCCTCTGGTGCACAGAATTTCTGATATCACTATTCTCTTAATAAAGAGATACTCATAGGAGATACTGGTGGTGGTCTTAATTATGCCCAGAAATATGCAACCCCTCTCTCTCCCCCACACAGAAGGCAACTGTAAGATAGAAAGAAAAAAATCAAGTGGTTTTTAGAAGGCAATTGTTTAATTGTATGAAGACAAAGGAGAGTCAATGTACTTGTCCTCTAGGCTTGCAGTTCCTTAGAAAGCTGTTGGACATAAATCGCAGAGGACTGTGATGAGAGAGAGTGGTATGAATTGTCAGGTTGATGGGTGACAACCACTCAACTCTTATCCAGTGGATAAAGAAATAGGTAAAGGTAAAGTTGTTATTTCTTGGTATAATGTGTTGCCAGTATCATAATCAGATACTTTCTGGATAGAAAGCCACCCAACTCTATTAACAAATCCCAAATACTGCATTCAAATACTGCATTGGAACAATGAGCTAAATTATCATAAAGGTGCTAGTCTTGCCTCTGAGCAGGTAATGAAGTGCAAATGCAATAGGCAGACTTTAGAGCCTACCATATTTTATCTTTTCAAAATATGTGGTACCATCTGAAGAAGGGGATTACAATCGTTAGTAAGCAACACTGTGCCCCATCATTTTCCACATAGCCCTTAGGTCTAACATATGGTAGGCATCTTAATGTTTGTGAAAATATTGCTTATTGAAATGTTTAGAAATGGTGTGATTAGTTGAAATCAAATTAATGGTGCTCTGTATTTCCCATCAGTCATAAGTAACAGAATCAAATCCAGGCAAAGTGTTCACTTTAAACCTACGCTGTGCCCCCTTGACCAAAACATAGCCAAGAATTTGAACAAAGTTGCTATATACATGCTTATATTGGTTCCAGGGATATATTTTCAACACAGGAGCTACTGAATAATCAGATGAACTTCCTCGAACTGCTGTGTTGGAATGAGCATTATATTCTGAGTCACCTTTCATTCAACAAGCGTATTCATTAGTTACTGTGTAATAGTAACACTGCTGGCTTTTCAGAGATAAGAAATGAGCTCTCTTCTTTTTTCAGGAAGTTGCATTCTCTAACCTGGGCATTAGGAAGAAGCAGACATTTGGATGTGTCAGAAAGAATGCTAGGCTGATGATGAAGGGGAAAGATTCAAGGTGCATAGGAGGGAGAGAAAATGCACAAAGTTTGGTAGAATCTGGAGTGTGCTAGACATCTTAAGCAGCTTGGTGCTTATTTATTACAAAGAACAAATGCAGGAAAAGGCAAAAAATCTGGATAGGAATATAAATAATAGGCTATGGAGGATATTTTTGACATGCTAAGAAATTTTTTAAAAATTTAAGACATGAGAAACAATTACAGGCTTTTAAATAGTTTGGTCAGCCATGGTAGGTTTCGGATTGAGGTTGATTGTAGTGTAGAGAGTGTATTTCAAGGAACAAGACTGGAGACTGAGCAAGAAACAGAAGAATGAATGAGGCAAGTCAGCATCTTCTTTAGGAGTCTAAAAAAGGCAAATGTGGCACAGAACTTTATAGCAGGAGGTACATCTTAAGAGAGATGGTAACATTCCATCCTTTCCAAGTGCATAAGGGCTTGCATTAGACAAAAGTCACCCTCAGCTTTCTGAATTCTTCGTAAGCCCCATCTCCTTTACACTAGCTAGTCTGTTGATGCAGAGACCAGCCATGCTGAACTGCAGTCTGCTCCCCACTCAGGCAAGGATCTGTGCCTCTACTCACATTGCTTCCTCCAACTGGAGTGTCCTTCCTCCATTCTGCCTGGAAAACTCTGTTAATATCTCAAGTCTCAGATCTTGTGACACTTCCTCCATAACACCTTCTTTTTTTCTCTTTGACCATTCTCTTCTTCAAACCCCATATGACTGCCTGTAAATACTTCTATTGTAATGGTAGCTCTTATAAAGGGTCAGTCATAAGACTTTGCAGACATTATTCTACAGTTTACCCTCAATTAATGATGGCAAAAATGAGAGTCTCACAGATGCAATTGATTTACCCAAAATCTGGTGGTTAGAAAGTCAAGATCATAGTTTTAATCTAGGTATGTAATACTCATATAGTTATCTGATTTTACTAATATTGAGTTGTTCTTTTACTTTCTTTTATACTATGTATATGACATCTCTATGATGTCTGGTAAATAAATAATGGGCGTTCAAAAGCTGGTTTTTTTCCAAAAGCTATTTTTTTTAAATAAATGAATAAATGTTTGGAGCAATCCCACTGTTTTAAACAGGCACTGTAGGAGCTGGAATTCCATATAAGTGAAATGGTCAATAGTGTCAAAATCAGCTATCTTCAGAATACACCGAAGCCAATATGACAAAATTCGACTTAACTATGGAACCTCAAGAAGAAAGAAGACAGTATGATGGCTAATAATGGATGTTTCTTTACAAGGACAAGACTATCTGAAAAGTGGGAAGTTTTCCACAGTCTCTTGAATTTAAAAATATTAGAAAAAGTCACTCACGAAACACCAATCACAGTAACAATGTGGTAAAAGTGCATTGTACAGATAATTTTAAAATTGACTCATACCTTTATATAAATTATTATATAAACACTGATATCCAAAGGTAGATTGTTATTATATAAATACTGATATCCAAAGGTAGATTGTTAAGTCAACATTTAAATGTCAATTGCCATTTAAATGTTGACATAATGTCAACTTGACCGTTACAACCATGCGTTCCTTACATGACAGACTACTATACGACAAATACAATTCTATCAACTAAAATGGCAGTGCCTTCTATAGAAACAATTACATTATGTGGTTTTGCCTGTAATACAAGAATTCCACAGATGACCATTTACAAAGATAAATGTGATTGATTTCTTGCCATTAAGGAAATTGAAGCTTTGTAAAAAAGATCAAACTTGTAAAGTAATAATGGATCTAAATTTGGCTAGATTCATGACTTGTACTATTCCTGAACCTGTATATAAGAAAGGAATGAAATTATTCTGACATGAGTCAATCATATAAGGTAGAATTGATTGGGTAGTGTCCCCATTACAGAAACTCACAAAAGGCTTCACAGAGAAAGTCTTTTCACAGAGGTCTGAAGAGATTGGTGGAAGAAAAACACATTCAGGTAGTTGGAGTAGCTAAAAAAAGAAAGAAAGAAAGAAAGAAAGAAAGAAAGAAAGAAAGAAAGAAAGAAAGAAAAATGAAAAAATTTGCAGAATTTAGGCAATCCAGAGACACATTCGGGGAAGAGTGGGTGATTAAATATGAGTGGAAAGTAAAGTATAAGATTTGATATGCTAGAAAGGGGTAGATAAGGCTGGATCAAAGAAATTGAACTTTATCTTGAAAGATGTTGTTGAAGAATTTGGTAATTATGATGATATGTGTATGTGTATGTGTTTGTATATGTGCATGTGTACATGTATGTGAGTGTAGTTTTGCCTTTTAGAAAATCTGTCTATGATAAGGAGAATTGATGAAGAAGGAAGGGAAAAGGAAAACTTCCATTGGGGGAAAAGATAAGGAATTTACCTAACATAGTAGAAATGACAAGAAAAGATGGGTCAAGTATCAAGAATGTTATTAAGAAGGTGCACTCTACTGCCTGGAGACTAATTATAAATGGCTCCTGAGGGGGAAGGACCAGTCTCAGATGGTATCTTATTTAGCTTGAGCTGCTATAACAAAGTGTCATAGACTGAGTGACATAATGAACAATGCACGTTCATTTTCTCACAATTCTGGAGGCTGGAAGTCCAGGATCAGGGTGCCAACACATTGGGTTCTGGTGAAGGCCCTCTGCTGGGTTGTAAACTACTCTCTTCTCATTGAATCTTGACATGTGAAAAGAAGGTGAGGCAGGTCTTTGGAGTCCCTTTTATATGGGCACTAATCTCACTTATGAGGCCTCCATCCTCATGACCTCCTTACCCTCTAAAGCCCCCTCTTCCATATACCATCACATTGGGAATTAAATTTAAACCTGTGAGTTTTGAGGAGAAACAAATATTCGCTCCACTGGAGATGGCTTCTGGTTTTCTGACTTGGGTGACTTGGTGGTTGCTATTCATTTATGTAGAAAATTTATGAAAAGAACCAGGTCATAAGTGAAGTTAGGGGACCATGCCTTGATGTAACTGCTTGGTATGAAAAGTGCAAGCTTGTCAGTTCATACAGATCTGAAGTTGTTTATAGTTCTATGACCTCGGGCAAGTTGTTGAAGAAATTCAAGTTGAATATCTTTAGGAATAGATACAGTAATCAAGTGCCTAATGTAACATTGGGTAATTGAGGAAGAATTTAACACTAGTTAGCATATGACCACAATCAAATTTCACAAGCTATCTCTGTAGACCAGTACTTAGAGAAATCCAATCCCAGAGAGTGAGTCTCAGGAAACCTTCACTAATTATTGATTATATCATAAAACCACTACTGTCTCTATTAATATTAGTGAATTGATATGATATAAATGTCTAAAGAAATCTATATAATCTCCAGAAGAGTAGTAAATGATGAACTGTGTTTTAAAAAGATATTTTACCTGTTGTACAAGATGAAACTATAAATATATGATACATACCCCTCAGATGAAGAATGCAGATGAACAAACACCAGATATTTTCCAAGAACAATGAAAAGAAACTGGAAAATTGTATTCTTGAAAAAATATTCCTTTTTTACAGGCAACTATAGTAGAAAATGTGTAAGGAAATAAGACTGTCTTTAAAAAAATATGTTCAATTACTGATTATAAAGTCAATATTTAAAAAATAGGAATTTGTCTTGAAAGTCTATCTGAATCCGGGAAGAGCAGGTAGTGGAGTTCTCATTTAGTATGTGTGGCCAGATAAAGAGGGCTTTACGGGAGAGAGCTTCGTTTTAATTGGAACAGGCCCCTCAGGAAAAAGAAGTACGTCATCAAAACCTTTCTTCAGGAGAACAGGGGCTTTGAGGCAAGGCTACCAGTGAAGCAATCGTTTGATTTCATTAATTCTCCTTAAAAATAAACTTAGTCTGTATTCTCTGGAAACAAAAATATCAAACTTGTATTTTCAAGGGGAAGTGAATGTGTATATTATGAATTCATTTGTCTGGAAGTCTGGAAAATGTTACTGAATGTGGTGAACATTTATCAGTTTTGGAAACAGCAAAAAAGAGAGCACAGACCAGCAGCAAATGAAACAAAGTTCTCGCAGGAGAAGATGAGGTTCCAGCACCTATTTGTGATCATTAACCTGACACAAACAGAGGAAGTCTAGTATATTGTAGAACTTTACACATTTTTGAACGGATGTAAATTTTGGAAAACATGTAAAGCCCAATGTTAATTAAGCTATATATGTGGCATTTGGCTATTATTTATTCATAGGAGTCTCCTCCTTGACTGCCATTTCATTTATTCAGTCATGATTTTTATCTAGCCTTAAGTCATTGGTTGACCTCTTGTTTCAGAACTTGCAGCATCTCTGATACGAAGTGCTAAGAAAACACCTAGCATTTATAATCGTGTGTTGATGTCAGAAATCTATGATTAGGGCTGAGGCTGTAGGTCAGTGGTAAGCACTTGCCTCACATGTGTGAGGCACTGGGTTCAATACTCAGCACCACATAAAAATAAATAAATAAATAAAAATGAAGATATTGTGTCCATCTACAGCTAAAAAAATAGTTTAAAAAAGAAATCTATGATTAACTTATCAAGCAATTAAAAATAATTTGTCATTTTTCCTTCTGTTTCAATATCTAAAGTCTTTTGCCCCCTTGCTCCAAGTAGTAAAAATTATATGTCTGTTCTAAGATATGTATGTATGAATAGTGTGTGTGTGTGTGTGTGTGTGTGTGTGTGTGTGAAGTTCAATTGATTCATGTAACTCCCTATGTTTAAAATTTTTTTTTTCACTTCTGAGAATCAAAACTAGGGTCATGCACATGATAGGAAAGTATTCTTCTACCCTTGAACCACATCACCAGCCCTTGGGGGAGTTCTTAAAGAGGAACATTCTAAACCATCATTTGCTAGTAACATAGATAATTTTCTAGGATGCAAAATGTAGTTATAATTTTTCCCATTTATAGTTGATAAATTGTTTTTTTTTCTAATAAGCAATTTTTTGAAAATTAATAGAATTCTACCTCTGGAGTCAGGCTTTTACATGTTATCATAGCATCCAAATATTATCATATCATTCATATTATTTAAAATAAAATTTAATGAGATAACGTGGTGTCCGTTCCTGATGTGGAAATTACTGGCTCTCATCCTCACTGTTTCTGACAGGTCAGTCTCATTCCCATGACTTGTATATTTCCATTTCACCCATTCATTCAAGTTCTTATTCCTTTTAGGCTGCATTCCTTTCCTATCAAAGAAGCTGGCAAAATAAAAGTAAACAGTGACTAAGCTCACATTGGTATGATTCTTATACCAGAAAGCATAAGACCTTAAAGTGAGAAGGAAAAGAATCAACCTTGATTTCATGGTTGTTTGACAAAATAGAAGAATGAATTTGAAAGTTCATGGGGCTATGAAATGAGGAGTTGTATATTTTTGTTCCCAGATTCTCAAAATCTTATTTCTCAGAACCAGGAATTGAAGACAAATTTATCGCAGAAAGTAGGAAGTTGCCTTGCCCTCTAGCTTATTGATTTCATGAAAACTGTAGATATAATAATTCAAATTGCAGACAGTGTCCCAAATATTTGTATTCTGTAATCATCAAGATGCTTTCCAACCTTGAAATTCCAATTCCACAGTGGAATCTCTTGAATTTGATCTGCACATAGAGATGTTCTTATGCCTTGCCAGTGATTTATTAAATTAATGGTAAGTCGCTGGGTGTGGTGGTATAGGCCTGTAATCCCAGCAGCTCAGGAGGATGAAGGCAGGACGATGGTAAGTTCAAAGCCAGCCTCAGCAATAGTGAGGTGCTAAGCAACTCAGTGAGACCCTGTCTCTAGAGCTGGGGAAGTGGCTCAGTAGTCCAGTGCCCCTGAGTTCAATCCCTGGTAACCACCCTCACCCCCCAAAAAATTAATGGTAAGTCGCTGTTTCAAGGAGACACATTTCTCCTACATTTAGTTAACCAAGATTTGCTGGGATCTTAATACATCTGTTTGGGAATCAAATTAAACAATAATCTTACTATAGATATACAAATTTGCAGTGACTGTAGATTTAGACCACAGATTCTCATCCTTAGGTACAACTGAGGAAAGAAAACAGTTTAGCTAAACTTAATAGCTTGGGGAAATTTTTGTGGTTGTTGACTGTGAGGGATGAAGAGGGAGGGTGGAAAAGATACCTCCTATGCCCCCACCTCCACCCGTGCTAGCAGCCAGACAGTATTCAAGGCCTGCAGTGCTTCGTGAATTTGCCTTTTCTTTTTATCTTCTACTCCTACAGTTACTGTCCTGGTTCAGTCCCTTATCACTCTCCTTTGGACTCTGCACAGTCAATATAAATTCTTATTTACTTGTCTTTGCTTATGTTACTTTCTTTGCCTAAAACATTTCCTTCCTCAAAATGATATCATCCTGTGTCTGATAAATTCCGTCCATCCTTTAAATCTCAGTTCAGGAGATTCCTCAGAGATTTAGCATCAGCTCTTTTAGAAAGACTTCCTATGTCCCTTCAGGAATTTAGAGGCTCCTCTTCTGTTCTCCATGCCATGGACATAACATTCTCCCTGCACTTATCTCATTGCATTCTACCATTCTTGAGAAGAACGAATCTAAGTTATCTCGGCATCCTCTAAACATAACAAAGTCTCTGCTAAGAGTTGCTCAAAAATATATTTCTACAGGGCCAGAAGCTTACTCTGAATTTCTACTCCAAAGTATCACTACAGTCAAAATATATATATAATCTTCTTACCTTTGTCCAAGACACAAGCCACTCAAGGAAATGTTTTCCATTCAGTTCCTATCATCATTTATCTCTACCTTATTTCTACCTATGTTATTCCTTTATTTCTCTGCTTTCATTTCCTTTCTGTATGGAATAAAGTATATGAGGATTTATTACTATCCTATAATTTTCAAAGAACATACAAAATGAGGTAAAGTTTCTGTTTACTCCTTATAATGTCTTTGATCCTAGCCTTTACCTATTTTCCTTCCTTGCCTCACCATCTTTCACTCTTCCACATGCATCTCTGACACACATTTCTAGAACTACATGTGCTTTCCCCAAATAATCATGTGTCGAGATTTGGTGACTCACATACGTGTTCTCTTTTGCCTAAAGCACATTGGTCCATGTCATCTTCCTTCATCTAAATCCTGCCCTTCTCTTAAAGCTACGGAAAGAAGGAGAAGGAAGAGAGAACGCATAAGAGGGGGAAAAAGAAGAAAGGAAAGTCGGCAGGTACTAATTTCCAGATATTTAAAATCAATCCTAGTAGCAACTTCTTTGTATACAAGGGTCTCAGTAGCACTGACTGATTGCTGTCCTTTTTATTCTGCAAAATTTTACAAAATAGCAATTGGTTTACAATCAGAATTTATTTGATCCCCACAAATGAGAAGTTTTTGTTAATATTTCAAAAAAAATTATTTTTATTTTTTGTGGTACCAGGGGCACTTGGCCACTGAAGTACATCCCAAGCCTGTTTTTTTTTTTTTTTTTGGTTTATTTTGTTTTTGTTTGTTTGTTTGTTTGTTTGAGACAGAATTTTGCAAAGTGTCTGAGGCAAACTTCCTGAGATGCTGGAATTACAGCATGTACCATCACACATGGCAATATTTCTATTTTTGAATTTGTGGAAAAAGACATTCATAAAGGCTCATGAAGTTGGGAAATTTTAAAAAGTACTAGGATATGAATCAGTCTAATCAACACAAACCAGGATTTTCTGATAATACACCCAGAACTAGCTACTTAATTCGTGAGACCCCAGGTAAAGTGAAAATACAGGTGGCCTTGTAAGAATTTCAAGAGAATAACTGCAGTGCATTAAAACAACCTTAGGACCTCTTCAAGTGTGTGCATAGTGAAGCTGCAAAGGTTGTATGCCAATGAAGCTGGCCCTGTCTTTTCCTTTCTATAATTCTAAGATGCTCTCCTCTTGAGTGCTAAGAATGTGGTTGGCACCATATTTACCCAAAGCAAACTGTATCTTGTTAGACTAGTCAGCATTTCTTTTGTTGGACCAAGGAGAAAAAGTAGTACCAGGCTCCAAACACAATGTGGGGACAATATTTTGATAACATCTCATGAAACCTCATAAGAACTGTGCACATATACTATTCCTCCTGTTTGAGATGCCTTTCTTCCAACATTTCTTCACCCACTTGAGTTCTATGACTCTCTGTCAGCATTTGCTCCTCAGGGAAAAACTTTTTTTTTTTATTTTATTGTTGGTTGTTCAAAACATTACATAGTTCTTAATATACCATATTTCACAGATTGATTCAAGTGGGTTATGAACTCCCATTTTTACCCCGTATACAGATTGCTGTGTCACATCAGTTACATTTCCATTGATTTACAAATTGCCTTTCTAGTGACTGATGTATTCTGCTGTCTATCCCATTCTCCACTGTCCCCTCACCCCTCCCCTCCCCTCCCCTCCCCTTTTCTCTCTCCATCCCCTCTACTATAAATCGTTTCTTCCACTTATATAATTTTTCTCCTACTCCTCCTTTCCTCTTATATGTAATTGTGTATAACCCTGAGGCTCACCTTCCAATTCCATGCAATTTCCCTTAACTCTCACTTTCCCTCCCGCCTATCATCCCTGTTTAATGTTATTCTTCTTCTCCAGCTCTTCGTCTCTACCCTGTCCTTGGTTACTCCCCTTATATCAAAGAAGACATTTGACATTTGTTTTTTAAGGATTGGCTAGCTTCACTTAGCATAATCTGCTCTAATGCCATCCATTTCCCTCCAAATTCTATGATTTTGTCATTTCTTATTGCAGAGTAATACTCCATTGTGTATAAATGCCACATTTTTTAATCCATTCATCTATTGAGGGGCTTCTAGGTTGGTTCCACAATCTTGCTATCGTGAATTGTGCTGCTATGAACATCGATATAGCAGTGTCCCTGTAGCATGCTCTTGTTAGGTCTTTAGGGAATAGACCGAGAAGGGGAATAGCTGGGTCAAATGGTGGTTCCATTCCCAGCTTTCCAAGAAATCTCCATACTGCTTTCCAAATTGGCTGCACCATTTTGCAGTCCCACCAACAATGAACAAGTTTTTTAAGCCCATGATTCTGCCTGGTCTGAATTATTTCCCTCCTATGATTGTACCTCTGCTGCCTGTAGCATGTCACCCATGCTGATTTTACATCCTCATCTTATATAAGAACAAATTAAGGCTGAGAGAGTCACATATCTTGCACATCCATGTTGTCGAGACAGTTTAGGGTTCCAGTTCATTTCATGCTGCTCTAACCTCTTTGAAGTCTCTCATCCACTTAGAGAGTTCAGCCTTGGTCTCACTGCCCCTTTACCCCTTCACCTTCCCCTCATCCTCCCAGGACACATTGGGGGTCGAGGTGCAGTGCTGGGCTTTCTAGAAGGCAACATACCAGCACACGTATTAGTATTATCTGACCTAGGCTTTGTGATCTGGCAAAGCTGCGTGGCCCAGCGAGTGCTAGAGCAAGTGTGTGTCTTTATCCCTCCAGAGTGGAAAGCAAAAAGATGAGCCAAGAAGACTCTTTTATCTAAGAATAATTCTGTTGTGTTAAACACTATTCAGTGCCAGGGAAATCTTGCAGTGAGATAAGAAGGACTCTACAGGATGTGATAATGAAGGAAATGGAGAGGGGAAGCTGGCCACTTCCCCTACCAAGAGAATCCAAGCAGAGCGGCCTTGGTTGTAAAGTAAAAGAACATACTCATGAAACATCATAAGAAATCCACCTGTGTAGGGGGTGCACAACCTCTCCTATCCATCCCCCGCTCGAAGGTGCAGTGCCACGCTCCTTGTATTGCGTTGTATCTTAGCCACAGCTAAGGAGCAGGAGAGTAATAAAATGTCCAAAATCCCTCTGCTGAGTCCTTCAAATTCTTTCTTTGGGATGAGTAAACAGTATGCTTGGGGCATTTGCTGTCCACTTAATAAGCTGTTACTTGAATCTGTAAAGGGAGGCCAAAGTCCCACACTTTCCAGAAAGCTTGAAGACAATATTGGCGTTCCTTACATGATTTAATTTGCTGAGACACTGATGCTCTTAGTGTCAAAAGTTAACTGCTCCATTGGCAAAATAAACACTTTACTATAATATATGGTTTCTTAAAAAAGTTTGACTTCGCAATTTAAATTTATAAATACATTTTAAGCTTTAACATATGTGCCTCTACCTTTCTTTCTAATACAGAGAGTGTTAGGGTAGAGATTAATATTCAGAAGGCATATGGGAAGCAAACTGTTTCTGGAAATGTGCTAACTGCTGAGACATGATCAAGATGAACATTTTTCATACCTTAATTGGTTTAATTAATTGAAAATGAGGTAATTGATTTTTAGAAGGTGTTTTAAAAGTGTGGTTAGGGATTGAGAAATTGTAAAATGAATTCATAAATCTTTGCTGATCTTCAAGTGGAATAAGGAAGTGTTGGTTTAAGTGAGTTTTCTATTAATCACCCTAGGCCCTATGAGGTTAAATCCATGAGACTGCTGTTTGTAACCAGATGTTAATTCTCCATTAGCAATAGTACAGTTCAGAGTGGTACAGAACTTAATGTGGAATTACTTCTTAAAATTTCAAAAGAATACTATTTGTTTGCAGATACTTTTCTAACATATTAGGAGGAAATTATGTGGAAATGAAGGAGATCCTTCTTGAGCAAATTCCAGGAATCCCACTTAGGATTTTTATTAAATTTATTTTAGAAACAACACATTAAATTTTTACAAATTTTGTAAAATTATGTTTTGATACATGTATACATTTTGTAATGTTTAAATCAGTGTAAATAAATCTCTCCCCAAATATTTATCACTTTTTTATGGTGAAAACTTTCTAAATCCTTTCTTCCATCTTTTCGACAGGTACAGTACATCATTGTTCTTTATAGTCACTCTACTTTGCAGTAGCACACCAGAACTTCTTGCTGCTAACTTAACTTAGTACTCCTTAATTGACCTCTCCCTATCCTACATCTGCATTAATCTTCCCAGCCTCTGGTAACCACAATTCTACTCTCAACTTCCACGAGGTCGACTTTTTTAGATTCCACATGTGAGTGAGATCATGTAGTACTCGTCTTTCTGTGCCTGGCTTATTTCATTTAACACAATTACTTCTAGTTCCATCCCTGTGATTGCAAATGACAGGATTTCATTCTTTTTATGGCTGAATAATATTCCACTGTATATCACTAATTATTAAATAGACTATTGATTTTTCAGCACCTCTCCCCATTGTGGCCAGGACAGGAGCATTTACAGCCAAACTGTAAGAACAACTATGTAGGTGAGGCTGATACTGTAATAAACGACTGATTCACCATGTCTATTGAGATCTATTTGGTGAGGACTTTGGGTTTGTTTACTAACATTGCCTTAATGGGTATTGTTTCAGAGAAATGGTAATATTATCTCCTGTTCTGATTTACTTGCTCTGCTTTTCCTTCTATATTATTGTAATAAGGGTAATACTTTGCAAATTTTAAATATGCATTCATTTTTAGCTTTCTAAGTATGAAACATTTATTCTAGTTGGCTTCAAAATTCATAAAACCTGGAGTAGATTAAGATATGTTATTGTAAATAGGGTGATGTAATAATTTGTGACATAGAAAATAAGATTTTTCAAATTCCTTAAATTTCCATTCATTGAATCAAGAATACTGGTCCAGATGAAGAGAAAAGGAAGAAGTTAGCAATTCAGCCAGAAATGTGTCTTCTTTTTTCTTCTTTGGACAGCTGCTAAAGACATAGAAGAGAGTAAATACATGAGAATAAACAAGACCTGATTTTGACTTTGGCGCCCATTTGTCTCTTCAGAATCTGAACACTCCTTACATGATCTTATGAGGTAAATGTTATTCTCATCTTAAATACTGTTGCACATGAAGAATAGCAATTTGCTCAAGGGTACAAATGACATAGAACACGGATTTGAATCCAGGACAGTTAGATTAACTACAGTGCCATATTGTTTCTCTACATTGCCTCATGCACATAGTGGTGTTAAATTTTTTAAGTTAATTAAATGATGAAAAAATGAAATGAACTTGGTAAATTAAATTAACGGAATAAATAAATTTCTGAATGTATTTTTAGTTGACATGATATCAGTTTACTTGGTTTACCAATATAGCAAATTTTCGTAGGATTTTGAGTAGAAATGGAGATTTAAAATGTAATTGGAATTTCTGTGTCTTGCTGCAAAGCAAGTTGGAGCTTTACCTTTCTCAGTTGCATGCAGGCTGAAAGTATCTTTTTCTCATATGAATATATATATATATATATATATATATATATATATATATATATATTTAGAGAGAGAGAGAATTTTTTTAATATTTATTTTTTAGTTTTCGACGGACACAACATCTCACAACATCTTTGTTTGTATGTGGTGCTGAGGATCGAACCCGGGCTGCACGCATGCCAGGCGAGCGCACTACTGCTTGAGCCACATCCCATACCTCATATGAATATATTAAGCCATTTTATATCTGGTGATCATGAATGATAATATAATTTCTGTTCTTAATTTATTAAGTACCACAAACTGAAGATTTGCAATTTCCTCAGAGTTTCAGAAAATAAATTAATTGCAATAATAAAAATTATCTTTGAAGCTCTTTTAAGCAGGGTACTTTGTTTATATTCCAACCTTTCCCATAGAGATGGCACAAATATTTTTATATTGTTTTAGGAACCAAACTTTTTATAGATAGATGTATTTTGAACCTTTGTGTAATCTAATATCACCATCCAATAGAATATAAACTCTCTCATCTAGATATTATTTTTACTTTTAGGTACTTGGCTCTTTATTTACATGTTTTAAAGGATTATTATTTTGGAATAGTTTATTTGAACTAAATGAGACATTTCTGACATCAACTTTTAAAACTTGATGGTTTGGTTCTCTTGTATTTATTTTTTTGTAGACTTGGTGTCTCTAGCTCAAGGCTTGTTTTTGCTTGTAAATGTATAGTGTTACCAATTAAATGATGTAGCAGTTCAAGCAATGTTAACTGCCCTGGATTAAAATGCTCTCAGGCAAGTAAGCAACCATGGTAAGCCATTGGAATTTGGAAAAATAATCAGTGTCCTATGATAGCTGCATATGATGGATCTAATTTTCTATGTATGAGATCTTGGTTAGAAAATGAAGGTGAGCCATCAATGTAATTTCATGCATAACATAGAAACAAGCAGAGGGAAGAAAAAAAAAAAAGAACAGAGAGCATGTGATCCTAATTTTCCAGAGAAGTGGGGGGGTGCAAAATTTAAGTCTAAGAGAATTGATAAAACTGCACTAATTACATTGAGTCAGTTATACAAATTGTGAAACACAAGTCACCAATTTCTTTTTACTGAGAGCAAACGATATTATTTTTTTTTAATAAAACATCCTTGTTGATTAAAATCAGTAAAAGTCCTGGACAACTTAATGTACCTCAATCAAATGGTCTAGTCTTGCTATTCCGCTTAGTGGGTGTAGCTGGGTCTGCACCAAAGTATTTGTCTGTGGTTTGCCTTCATAGGTTTGCCTCTTTCTATACAGGTATTTTTATTATTTGCTATTTTGGTCATGGTTGACTTGGCTTCTTTCTAGGTATCTGTGATTATGTGAAAATAATGTAAAAAAAATTGGGGGTTTTATTTTCAGAAGAACCTCTAAGAGACAGATTGGTGAATAATCGTTGTGATATAACTGAAAATGTTATCTTCAACTAATAATCAGAATGATGAGAATTAAACAGAATCCAGCACAGAATGTTGATTTTGTGAAGTTAAAAATTATGACGTGTGAAGACTAGGATTTTCTGAAATGGACAGAAATCTTCAAATAACAATGTTATACTCTGAAAGTTTTCTCTCGGGCATAAAGTACCTCAGTGTCACCTGTCCAGAGCTAACATGATGGCTCTGTGATCATCAGAGATCCAAATATCTTCTGTCTTGCTTCTGGGCCACAGTCACTGTGTGACTTCCACATTGTGGACTGATATGGCTGATTAAACCCCAGCATCTTATCAGTGTTCTAACCAGCAGAAAAGATAAAGGACCCAATGAGGGCAAGGTTTAATTATTAAGAAGGGAAATATTTACAGGGGAAATTTGCAATCTGTCACAAAAACACAAACCTAAATTATCCTGAAGTACCAAATTTGAAGATACAATACTAAGTTTTAAAGTGTTGATATTCATATTTTCAGTGGTAAAACTACGGAACATTCTATTCCTGCCAATTGTTTTACCAGTCAATTTAGATACAAGTAGAAACATTTATCACATAAGGTGTTAGATTCTAATTGGAAAGAAAGCTTTGGGAAAACATTAGAACATAAGAAAGATGTGAAATGTACTTTATTGTGGTTTTGAAATGTAGTTTGTAGGAAAAATGCACTCAAAGAATTGAAACTTTTCTCAAAGGCTGAAGATAAGAGTGTGCAACCAAGTTTTTTAGTTAGGATATATTTCTTTAAAAGACACATGGCTTAATATGAAGAGGGCATGACAGCTCCTTGAGGGTGGAAATTTTTGCTTGTTTTGTTCACTTACATTCTTGACATCAAGACTTGTTCCTCAGAAAAGGGCAATATCAATGTTTGTTGAGTTAATTGGTCAGTTGATCCATTTATTGGTTAAGTTGCAATGAAAGACAAAGAAGGACCATATCAGCATATGACTAACAAGTAGATTCTTACAAAAGGGGATCTACTGAATATTATCTGAAATAATATAAAAATCTTACCAAATAGCAAATGAGATCAATTTTTTTGTTTGTTTGTTATTGTTGTTTTTTTTTTTTTTTACTTATTCCACATTATATTATGAGGAAACCATATAGGGAAAGAACAGCTTAGCGATATATGAAATACACAGAAAATGTCAAATTGCACCCTAAAAGAAGCTCCTAAATTTCAGCCAAGTAAGCAAAAGGACTGGGACTAGGTTAACCCTTGTAACAAGTCACAATAAAATATATGGCCTGGCCTGCAAGAGTCATGAGGTTGCAGGAATTTGAGTGAAGTACTTTCTGAACTTATAAAAAGAAAAGTGCAGAGTTTAGTGATAAGTATGCATGTCTTTTGCACTTGTAAGTGATAATGTTTCGTGAATGAGTAAAAATGTTGTGGTAAGCACTGAGTACTATGTATCTTCATAAGTTATCACTCAGGAATATGCAAAGAGATAACACTTTCTCAAAACATGTAAACAGAGCAAAGGCATTAGAAGCAAGTTATGAATGTGGCAAGACAAAGGTTAACATGTACTTTACCTCGTGTTATTGGTGTAATTGAGATACATCTAGAGATTATCAAGTTTTCAAATATTCAAGTGACTGGTGAATTAAGCATTTGGTTGATAGAGATTCCACATTTGAAATTACAATTTCTTTAAAAGGCTACTTTTAAAAGTTCTGGGCTGTTATTAGAAAGCTTTCTCATAAAAAAGTAAATATAGTACAGACCCTTTTTCTTTGCCTTCAACAGAGAATCATTATTTCCACTTTTGTCAAAGAAAGATGATAAATATTTCAAATATATTTGGGAATGAGAGAAAATACATGTCATAAACTAATGCCTAAAACTTTCTAAGTACACATGCCTTCTCTTCAAAATAGGCAAAATGTATGCAAAATGAACTTTCCTTATTTTATGAAATGAACTCATATAAAGCATCACTAACGAGAATGTGTTTTGAGAGGAAGGTTTTATCTGTTTGGTTAACTCTACTCCCTACCCTTGGAACAAGTCCTAGAACATAGGAGATGCTCAATAAATATTTGGTGTATGAGCAAGTGAGTGAATAAATTAACAGATGAACAAACAGCTAATCATATGCATATGTAATCCCAGAACTCCAATTTTTACTAAAATTCTGCAAATCCTGATTTCATCTATGAGTGTGTCAACACAATCAATTTTGGCATTTGATGTGTTTAATGTGGTATTCATAATAAAATCTGGCTCTTAATGTTTTGAGTTGGCCAGTTATTACAGCAAGAGCAAAAGGCTCATTTTCATTCCACTTTATCCTTAATAGTACTTAAGAAACATCATGGAGAAAAATAAAATTTTTCTGATGGATAATGGTAAATAATTGGTAACAAAATTGATGGACTCAGAAGAACTCAGTGGCACTGGGAAGAGATTTTTCACATCCACAGAGAGAAAGTAATGCTTTATTAATCATCTCTCCATGAGCTTATTGCTATGATTTCTTATACTCCCCAAATTCACATTCTGAATTTTAGTCTCTCACTTCTAACATATACTATTTTGGTTATAAGTTAATGCCATATCAACACTGTTGTTGGGAATGATATTGGAAAATTAAAATTATTTGATTGAAAGCTTCCAGTACTATTAAAATGATTACTCAAATTTCTTTTACATTTCTCTTTAAGCTTTTGTTCTATTTAAAATCCTTCCCTAAAGTGATCACTGTTATCAATTCAAAGCAATCACAAATGTCTCATAGCCAACCCTGAGTTCTAAACGTTAGATTCAGTCCATTAGGCAGCTTGGAAATAGGAATATAATTATATTATATTCCTTATGTATATTATGGAGCATTAGTTACAGAATAGGAGTGAATGGCCAGTTTCTAGAAAGTAGCATACCAATTGACCTCCCAAGATGCCCTCTAGAACTGAAGTACAACTTTGCTGAAATTATTCTAAGGTTACCTATGGACGATGTGCCCATTTTCCTCAGCTCTGCTGGTCTATAAAGTCTGTATGTCACCTCTGCTCTTCTCTTTTGTGTTTTTCTTTTGTGCCCTTCTCTCTGGCCATTTTTACCTTCACTTTGGGATCTTCTGTGTTTGGGTTGTTGGTTTCCTCCCATGACCCCCTCCTGCTCCTAGTGTAGTATAGGTCGCATCCCAGAAAGGATAAGATGTCTGTCTTGTCCCCATCCACTTCTCGAATCACTCCCCTGTGTATAGTTCTTTATTTAATACCTCCTCAGGATGAAGTTGCCATTCTTTAACATTTCCTAGGAGGCTTTCATGAGAGGGTCAAGGATCGCCTCTTCAAGACCACTTCTCATTACTTAAATCTCTAGCAATGGAGAAACAATTTCAGCTCTTCAAACATACTCTGTTTTCTTCCTTTCACATGCTTCTCTCTGTGCTAAAAGCTCATTGCTAAAATTGCATGCTTTTAGACTTCTCCCTGATGGACAATGATATTTGCCCTCAGGACTCAATGTCTTATCCCTCAGGAAACTATCAGTGCTGCCCTGCAGCTTCTAGGTAGGTATAGATCAGCTCCTGCTCCTTCTCCCTTGTATCTACTATCAGATAGCTCATCCCTATATTTTAATTATCCATTTACTTTTTTCCCCTGATGACTTTAAGTGGTTTGAGGACAAGACTGAAGCTTGCTCACTACGTATATATTGAAAGATACTGAGTACAAATTAAGTAGCCAATATTTTTTCATATATAAATGAAAAGAAAGGTATTTTGTCTTATTCAGCATTGTATTCTAAGGGCTCAAAATTATATTTAATGATTTAATTAATATTTTCTTTTTTATTTCTTAGCTTCCTATGCATTATTTTCTAAATTCTGGAATTTAAATTGATGAAATAAAAGATAACTAATTGAAACAGTTTTAAAATACAATTTAAAAATACAAAATTTCCTTGACCATCTCCCATAAATTTTGATCATAGATATACATGTTTCAGTCCTCTATTTTAAGGCCTTGTCAGCTAATTGGGGTTCTTTCTTTAAATTTTCTTCTCTAGCTATCTAGTTTTACTTTTTTTTCAGGATAGAATGTACATAGCATATTTTCCACACTTTGGAATTTATCTAGGGCCAAGTGCATTAGTTAACTCTGTGTAAAGGCTTAAAAATTTGATACAAGTGAAATTCCAAATTCTGTTTGCTACCTTCTTATATATTTTCTATATAATTGATTAGTAGCTGAGAAATGTGTATTAAATTAAATAATTTCATCCATGTCAAATTATAACTAAGTGACAAGAACTTTACTTAATATATATTTATTTAAATATTTATATTTTTTTAGGTGTAGATGGACACAACACAATGCCTTTATTTTTATGTGGTGCTGAGGATCGAACCCGGGTCTTGCCTGGGCTAGGTGAACGCTCTACCACTGAGCCACAATCCCAGTCTCAACTTAATATATTTTTTAAAATTATACTAATATATGTGTATATATATATATATACATATATATATATGTATATGTATATATATATATGTATATATGTGGATGTAATACATATATATATACACATATATATTCATTGTCAATGGATCTTTATTTATTTATTTATTTATGTGTGTTGCTGAGAATCAAACCCAGTGCCTCACATATTTTAGGCAAATGCTCTACCACTGGGCCACAACTCCAGCCCTACTTTATGTATTTTGATATACTTTATGATTTTTTTCTCAAATTATTTTCTTGATACTCTTTTATTCATGTTTAAAAAAACTACTTTTAATTGTACTTTGATCAAGTAATATGGCTATTATTGTAATTTTCTTTACTTTACCTAGTACATCATGGCCAATCATTTTGTTTTAACCTTCCTATGCTTAGTTTTTCCTTTAAGTAGATTATTGGACTGGAGTTTAGTTAAATATGTCCTCCAATCCCCTCAACCTGAGTGAGGGGATTCAAGGAAGTCCCTACCAGGTTGCCTTGTCTGCCTGGGGCCATGGTGTACAGAGGTTGCTTCTAGAAAAGGCTTGCCTCTTTTTACCCCTTACCATAGCTAAGGTTTTGTTGATTATATCTTTTCAAAAACCATTTTTTTATTTCGTTGACCTATTTCATCTTTTTCTAATCTGTATTTCTTTATCTGTCTTCTAGCCTTTATTATTTCTTCCTTCTATTAAATTTTGGCTTCTTATAGAAAATAAAAATAAAAACAAATATGAAAACAAATACATACTTTTATGAAAAGTGGTAGATAGTATGCACTTGGTATTGCTCTAGTACAAAAATTGAATTATATTATATATATATATATATATATATATATATTTGTTCCAAAATTATTATCAATAGTAAACTAAATGTCATCAGATTTAAACTATTCAATATACCTCATATTTTTAAAATCCACTTTCACTTATAATAAGAATGACTGAACGTTTAGCATATTGTCAAATAATCACATTTTGTATTTGCGTTAAGTTCTATAGAAATACTGGGTTTCTTTCATTTTCCTTTTGGTAATTCCTTGAGGTCTAAGATCATACCATTGGAGATCTTTTTTAACATAGACTTTTATCCATATTTTATCCACAACATCCATCTTAGAACCAACTGCTTTTGCTGTGTCTCATAAGTTTTGGTATCTTGTGTTTTCATTTCTATTTGTATTGAGATATCTTATTTCCCTTTGATTTTTCTTGGATCCAGTTGTTCTTCAAGAATGTGTTAATTTCCAGGTATTTGTGAATTCTACCACTTTTCTTTTGTTATTGATTTCTAATGTCATTCTGTTGTGGTCAGAAAAAATACTTGGAATGATTTCAAGCTTCCTAAGTTTGTTAAGATGTATGTGTGTGTGTGTGTGTGTGTGTGTGTGTGTGTGTGTGTGTGTGAGACTTAGCATGTGATCTATTCTGGAAAATTTTCCATGTGTGCTTGAGAAGAATGTGTATTCTGTTATTGGGTGGAATGTCCTGCATATGTTATATAGGTTTATTTGGCTTATAGTGTTCAAATTTCCTTATTTTCTGTCTGAATGAAATAACTATTGTGCAAAATGGAGTATTTAAGCCTCCTACTGTTTCTGTGTTGCTCTCTCTCCCTTTGGATCTGTTGACAGTTGCCTTACATATTTAGCTGCTCTGATCTTCATTATATACACTTATTCATAATTGTTATGTCTTCCAATTTAATTGTTCTTTTTAACATTATATAATGACCTCATCTTTTGTGACAGTTTTTGACTTAAATTCTATTTTGTCTTAGGTAAGTATATTCACCTCTTCTCTATTTTGATTGCTGTTATGATAGATATTTTATTTCCATCCCTCATTTTCAGCCTATGTATATCCTTAAATCTAATGTGAGTCAGTGAATCTCTCTTGGACAGCATGCAGTTAGATTTGTCTTATTTTATTTTAAAACCCATTTAACCATACTAAACCGCTTGATTAGCAAGTTTAGTCTTTTCACATTTAATTATTGATAGTTAAGAACTTGCTACTGCCATTTTTTTAATTGCTTTTTTTTTTTTTTGTACTTCATTTGCTCTTCTTTTCCTTTCTGTCTTCCTTTGTGATTTGGTGATATATATATATTTTGTATTTATATGCTTTGATCCTTTTTTAAAATTTTCTTTTGTCATTTATAATAAGTTTTTATTCTTTGTGGTTACCATGCGGCTTACATAAAACTCTTATAGTTTTACTAGTCTATTTTCAAACTGGTAATAACCTCAATCAAACCTAAAAACTGCAAATTTTTACATCCTGCAAAACACTTTATAATTATATACTGATGTCAAGATTTACTTCTTTTGATGGCACAACATCTGTAATCCCAGCAGCTAGGGAGAATGACACAGAAAGATCATAAGTTTGAGGCCAGCCTCAGCAACTAAGGGAGACCTTGTCTCAAAATAAAAACTTAAAAGGACTGGGATGGAGCTCAGTAGTAAAACACCCTTGGGTTCAACCTCCAGAACCAAAAAACAAACACAAAGAAAATAATTATCATTTTATTAATATATTGTTTTCCTGCCAGTTAGTTTTCTATCTATGTTGTCTTATACTCACTGACCTTCTTTTTTTAATGTTCAATATTTTATTTTATAATATAAAATATAAAATCTTAATTTACAATATCAATAATTAAAATATCTAAACTTCATGTGTTTTGTTGCTTTGTTAGACATTTTTCAGATATCTCCCCTTTTCCAAGAAAAATTAGTCTCATGGATTGAGGAGTGTACTTATATTGAAAGCTTGTAAAATAGAGGTATCCTACATCTATTCAAAGGGATAATAGAGCACAAAATTTCCCAGAAATCACCTTTAAAAGTTAATGAATTTTGCTGAGTGTTCCAAAAATTATTATTTTGAATTCTCTGTCAGGCATTTATCTCATAAATCACCAGTTTCTTTTCAGTTATTCTGGTTTTATTTTGTTCTTTGGGTGTTGTGATGACTCCCTGATTTTATTTTTTTATTTTTTTGGAATTCTTATAATCTTGTGTTGGTATCTCTGCACATGAAAAAGACAAGACTACTTTTCAGTCTTCGCAGACTGGCTTTGGCAGGGAAAATTCACCATTCAGCCCAGCAGGAGATTCTGGAGGAATCAGCTGGCAGGCCTGTTGCTGAGTTCTGTGAGTAGTTGGTCAGCTGCTAAAGGCTGCAGGCACCCAGGTCTGCTACCAGATCCACAGGCTTGAGATCTGTGTGCTTGTGGTTTGAGTCCTTATCCCTTTTCTTTGTTCTTATCTACCTCAAAGTGAATTAGCCTTGCTGATTGCCTCTGATAAGACAGGACAGAATTGGGTCTCTCAAATAATGTCCTAAAAGACAGGGAAGTTAGGCACTTCATATGCTTTCTTCCAAGGGAGATGTTGAAAGTTGAATGGACTTTTCTTGGGTTCTGTGCTGGCATCTGGGAGGGGTATGTAATATTAGTAAAGTAAAATTGTTTTGACCCTTTGCCATGTGTCTTTTCTTGTTTCTGGGTTTCATTAGAGCACTACAATCTTACACTTGTATTTTGGAGCTCCTGTAAAAGTATTTTCATTGATGTATAGCTGTTACTTGGTGTATTTGTAGGGAAATAAAGTTTGGATCTGTTATTCTGCCATTTTGTTGATGTCATTCCAATGATGTCTTAATTAAGACATACTTTCCCAATTTTTTTTTAGATTCTTTATTTTTAAATTTTCCTTATATCTTTTCATGCCCAAACCTACATATTAGAAAATTCAGGGTTTTTTAAAATTTTGTTAATCGTATTTTTTAAAATGCATTTATAGATTTATCAATGAATCATGTGTTAGTGTCCTACAGTTGCTATAACAGATTATCAGGTGGCTTAAAACAATATGAATTTATTCTTTCACTATTCAGGAGCCCAGAAGTCTAAAATCAGTTTCACTGGACCTAAATCAAGGTATCTGCAGGATTTATTCACCTAGTACTCACTCAAATTTAGGGGAGGGGTAGATCTTTTCCTTGCCTCTTTCAGCTTCTGTATAGCTACCTGAATTCTCTTGCATTTGGCCATATCATTAGCATTTTCAAATCTCTCTCTTTCTGACTCCCTCCCTCCCTCCTTCCCTTGCTCCCTCTCTTCTGTGTTTATATTATGCTTTCCTCTATGTGTTTTTACCTAAAAATTCCCTTTAAGTCTCTCATAAGGATACATGAGATTCCACTTAGAGCCCATTGTGTCGTACACAGGCCTGAGCTTTTCTAGCATATATGGCCATTAATAAAATTGCTGATCATGAGAAATATGAATGTTCATATTTTAGAGATATTATCAATCTGTTTTCCAGAATTTTTTTTCTAATATATCATTAACATACCAATATATAAGAGATGTTGGAAATACATGTCTTGCCCAACACTTGTTTTCTCAAACTTTTAAAATTTTGTCAGTTTAATGGCTTAAAATGATATTGAGTATAGTCCTAAGTTGCCTTTCATTGATTATTAATATAATATTGACTATGATATATTTATTGCCAACATAATTCAGTTTAATGTTAGGTCTTTTATACACTTTTTAATATAGCTTTTACTTTTACTTTTCATGATTTTAGGAGTTTTTAAGATAAATCTGTTGGGGGAGGGCAGGTACCAGAGATTGAACTCAGGGGCACTTGACCACTGAGCCACATCCCTGGCCCTATTTTATATTTTTATTTAGAGACAGGGTCTCACTGAGTTGTTTAGTGCTTCACTTTTGCTGAGGCTGGCTTTGAACATGCAATCCTCCTGCCTCAGCTTTCTGAGCTACAAGATAAATCTATATGCTAATATCTGTTGTTGCAAAAGTCTTATCCTGAATTATGACCCTTCTTTTTACTTTCCCTGACATTTTTTGGATGGACAATATCCTTAATTTTAGTAAAATAAAAAATAGCTTTCTTTCTTTTCTTTTTTTTTTTTTGTGTGTGTGTATTAAGAAATCTTTCTCTACTGCAAGGAGTTAAAATATTTATCCATTACATTTTTGCATTTCCAATCTTCATTCCACTTAGAGTTGACTTTTTATTATGCTATGAGATAGGAGTCCAATTTAATCTTTTTTGAAGTCGATAACTTCATTTTTAGCTCCATTTATCAAATAATCCCTTTATTCCCTCCCTGTACATAACAAATGTCCTTCTTAAGTAATTCTGTTCCTGGGATTCTGTACTTTACTTCATTGTCTATCACTGTGCCAATCATCTTCTTAATTATTATAGTTTCATCATAAACCCTGATTGTGAAAATTCTTTTAGGTTTTTTTAAATTAAAAAAAAAACACCTTATAAAACAATCTATAGATGAAGCAGATTTTACATGTGATATTACCTATTTTCAACATTTTCCTTTCAAAATATATTTTAAGAGGAGTAAAATTAATTCTGAAATACGATGTTTATTAAACAGTCCAATATGGAAGAAATAAAAAGAAATAAAAATGTCTCCTACAAGATTTAGCTTCTAGAGTCATTGTATTTTAAAGACACACAAATTGTGAAATACAAGTCTGAATTCACTAATGAAATTGCTCCTATTTCTCCAACTATAAAATGGGCCTGTTGCCATTTTTATCTCCAGGTGAATCTTTGATAATAAAATTGACATATTTATTATCTTCTAATTAAGTGGTATTATTTATCATTTGCATGTGCTTGAGATTTTAATCTAGTCTAGACAATCAGGCCTTAACACATTGAAACATTTATTTTTCCTTAGGGGTACATTCACAGTAATTTCTGAGAAGTTGGTTTGCCTGGAAAGGATTCCCATGGTGAGAGGAAAATTACTATAATATGAGGATTGCTGGTGTCACTTAAGGGTAGGCAAATATGCTTGAGAGTGGACAATAAATAGAATGTGGCTTCAAGTCCTTTGTGTAAACATGTCCTCTAGCTTATCCTATATACTAGAGCAGTTTTAAAAATACACAGATATTTTGGGGCTTAATCAGTACTGAGTCTGACCTAAGAGTAATTACCTGTATCTTTGAATATCATTGAGTCTACTTTTTTGAGGACAGTTCTTGAGGTTTGAATGGTAAGTAGAATTCTGTTATGAAATGTCATGCCCTTAATCCCTTCTCTAGATTTTTCCCAGTTTGTTCTTCAGTATAAAGTTGAGATACATTTCATCAAACAGCAACTGAATCCCCAGATTAACATATGAGCTATACCATAAAGGCCATTATGTAGGAAGAGTTAAGTGGCAACTTGGAACTCCTATCCTGACAAAGACTAGCACCATTGCAGTTCCCATTGACAAAATGAATTCCACTCTCTTTCCCAACTTTACTCAATCCAAGTTCTGAGTCTCAGATGGAAACATCTTTGGAGAAACCCAGGTCCTGTGTCTACCATTAATGTTGGGAGTTAGAAGCAGAGGAGCAGGTTTTGTTCTTTTTGGTTTCTATTGTGAGGGATAGTTCAACACAATATGTGAGGAAGAGTTCTCTAGACATACAAAGGTAAGTCATACTCTAGCCAGCCAAAGAAATGAAAGTGTAATTTTCCTAAAATCACCAAACTAAGACAAAGAGTTGAGTTCGATAAATCCAAATCTTCCTACGTTATAATACTGATACCCTTATTAACTGAAAGACCCATAGTAAATATTGTATATGATTAAGTAAATAACTATAATACCTTGGATTTATATTATTTCTCAAAAAAATTTTTCAACTACTTGAAAACTTGTTTAGGCTTTGAAAACTGAGTAGTTGAAAGAAGATTTATTACATTATTTTACGGGTGACCAAACTAAGATAAAAATAAATTAAATGACTTCCCTATGGTCAAATAGTAGTGGATTTAGTGTTACTTATAATTCTAACTTCAACTCACCACCTATTTCCTGGAAAGAAAAGGATATGACTCTAATATAAGCACACTGAAGGTGAATGAAATGTTTTCCTCTCAGTAACTCTGTGTGATGTAGGGGTTAGTAACAGGAAAACCGATATTTGGGAAATATAGAAAATAAAGGATTTGGTCAGAATGGGTTATGAGAGAATTAGAGCTGAATTCAATTATAATTCCTTTAAATAATACAAAGTCTAGTTTCACACAGTTTTCTCTCATGAAAAAAAGATACTCTACAAACTTCTTGGCATATTTCCACTGTAATAATCCAGCACCATCTGTGGTAACAAAACTAGCATCATAGGCCTTCACTAAATGGATTATATGTTTCTTAGCAGACACCTGTTCAGAGCATTTAGGTATTAAGTGATCATCGATCTAAAATGCATCCATATCCATTGATTGATCCTAGATATTGCATTTAAATGTCAGGAAAGAGTGGCAGTTTTAGGGAAAAAATATCTATTGAATTTTAAGCTCTTTAACTTTGAAATTATCAAAGGCAGAGTTTTAATTCATTTTTGCATGTATCAACATAATGTATGGAGATCTTTCACAATACATCTGCACTGTGAAGAGATGTGTACTATTAGAACAGTGCAATTGGGTTGTCCTGTCATTGGCCAGTAAATCATGAGTCGAGGTGGGTCCCCTGGATGTGCCACATTGCACAGCTCTAGGTCTCTCTGCAATACGGAGGTCTGCCTGGCCTGCCTGGTTGATTGTGGTGGCCCCGATCCGTCACTAGAACTTAGGTGTTATAATGCCTGCTCTGGGGTTTTCTTTTCCTTGTCTTGTGGTATTCATGGCTTGGAGAGGAATGTAGCATGAAGATAAGCATAGACTGAATGTTATTATAATTTGGCTTGTAGAAATACACAGAGCTTTGAAAAACAAATGTAGTGATTCTAAAAGAAACAGCAAAATTTAAGTAGGAGGAGATGGTAATTGCAAGAAAAAGTAGCCCAAGCTGTAGTTATACCTTAGAGTTTAAAGAAATCAGGTGACCAGGACACTGATATACTGGAGAACAAATGTTTTCCAATCTTATATTTTAGTGGCTACATGGACTGGCAGGCTTTACAGATTTTCTGGGACCTAGGAAGTATTCAACATCTCCTGAAATAGCAGTATGTTCTAGGATAAAACCCGGGTTGGACTACAAAACAATGTAACTCATGTTGCCGGATCACTCAGGAGAAATAACGTCAATATTCCAGGAACTTGGCTGTGGAGAAATACTTGGGGAGAAATCAAAACAGAAGCAGGCAGTTGTAGTCATTTTCCTGTTCTTTAGGACAAGGTGCAAGGAAAGGGTAAACTAGACATTCCAGAAGAAACAAAAGAGCAGATGGAAATTTCCTCTCTCCCCCTAACTGACTGGGAACCCTACTGTCCAATGTATGGTCTTGTGAGAAAACACCTGGTAAGGAATGACTTTATACTAACATGGTGAAATTAGATATTAGAGGTTCTTCATTTTGGTAATGCATTTGTAATTTGATGTACTGATGGGATACATATTATGGAGTAGGCACTTTCACACTACTAGCCTTAATAGAAAAGTAAGAGAAAAGTAGAAATGGCCCTTGGTCCTAGAAAACAATTTTCCTTTTTGCTAATTAAATCTCATTTATAGTTTAGTAAAGAGAAGAGATAGCAGAAAAATCTTTGAAAATGGCTTTGAAGACTTTTTTTTTTTACTTGTACAGTATATCCATGCTTATAAAATCCCCTTGAAAAAATACACACAAAACATTTATTCTTATGTGGCACCCGCAGAAATGCTGACTCAGAGAATCTAGAGGAGCTCAATTTTATTTCTTAATGAGCTTCCAAGAGATTTGGAAGCATGGAATTCTGAGAAATTGCAGAGATCTCTAGACCCACAAAACACAGCATTCTCCTTAGAATGGAAGACAGCGAATGATAAGAAAGTAAAAAATTATACTGTCCTCGTGGGTTTATTTATTTAATGAAACAGTTCCTTGATCAGTGAGATGTTTTGTCAATTACAAGGGTTGGAATGTACAGAAATAGATTAATTCAAATTGGGGGTAATGTAAACGTCTACCTGAAGAGGTGTATTTTAGTATATAATTCAATAAGAGTATATATAAAGATGGAGATACTTCTGTATCTCCACTCACAGGGTATATGTATTTCTGCTATAGATCCTATAAGTTATATGTATTTCAGTTATAGAGGATAACTGTTTACTTATCTTTTATAAGACAAAAGTGCTGCTTCTTAGATAACTGAGAACAGTTACTAAATAAAAAGTTACCTCATAGTTTTCTCAGCTATCAAAGGAGAGTTTCCAAGATAATGTAGTCTGTGGACTTAAGTTTGTTGAATCAAAATACTAACATGTTTAAAATATACATAGAAAACTCTATCACAATGAGACTATTTCTTTGTGAAAACCAGGAAAAAAAAATTTTAGACTATTAAAAGATATAACATTGAAATTAACTTTCAAAGGAATAAAGTGTCATGAGAGTGAAATTAAAATGATACAACAGAGTTGAACAGGCCTAAGGCAATGTTCTGCTGGGGAAGATGAGATGTGTGGAATAAAAAGTAAAAGAAATAAGAGAAATCAGGAAATTTGAGGATGAACAGGAGGATGACCTTCTAAGTCCCCATAGAGAGGTTAAGAATGTTCTCTGAAGACAAAAACCCATGGGGCAAACCCATCAGGCTGATTATCGTGGGTGGCCAGCACCCTGCCAGGGTAGTTTCCTGCTCAAAAGGTGATGAAAAAGAAAGTCTGAAATAATTAGTAAAGAAATAAGAGCCAGAGCCAGAAATTAGGTTCAAAAAGGGGAGTTCCTGATAGGTTCTGCAGTCCACATCGGAGCTAGAACCGAAAAACTAGAAAATGGCTCTGGTTCTTTATTTAAGGGCGAGCACATCAAAGGCAGGGATAAAGTTTCAGTGGGAGGAGGCAGGGGACTTGCAGCAAACAGGTTGATTGGCATCTTGGCAAGCTACACCCATCTCTCAGAGGCTATGTGGCTGTGTGGTTCCCACCAGTCACCCCATCTCTGATGCTGTGTTGAACCTGACAGAGCTGAGTAGGAAGTCACATGTAATGGGCGGTCCCAAACCAGCAGGAGTGATGCTGAGGAGTCCCAAATACCAGACTTTCCTACCCAATGGCTTCCATGTCAATTTGGTTCATGCACAGTTCATGGATGGCTTTGGCAGCTGATTTCAAGGTCAGACCTTGAAGAAGACAAAGGAAAACAATGACTGTGGACGTGGGATTTGAAAGATGTCATGTGACACCTTTTCTTTCAGCCCATGTGCCTAGCCATCAATCAGAATACACATCTTTAATAATTCTTCAGTACTTGTTTAAAATACCTACTGTCATGTCCCACTGTAGGTCTTGGACTTGAACTTCATTATTTACAACCCTATTTTAACCTCTGCCTCATACTCTGGACCTGGCTGTTACATTAAAGTTTTGTAATTTTGTCTGTAGCCGTACATTGTCCAATTTGATCCAGTCCTGGGTATTCTCATGTCATAACACTTCATCTGCACACTTCATCTTCACCTGCCTGAACATAGTTTGTTTTTGCCCATGACCAAGACACATGTAAGTTCAATCTACTCATTTTAACAATAAATAAATGAAGCACTACAGAAGTTAGGTAACTTACCAAAGTCATTCAGCTATTAGTGTATTTACATCTATCTCAGTTCTTTATTTACCAACAATTCTGTGTTTTTAGTCCTTTGTTGCATTCTCATACCTAAATGTCACAGTAAGTCCACAAGGTCACTTATAGATACATAAGTTTGAAATCTGGCCCTTCTAGCAAACTTTTACATTTTGTTTTATCATTTATAATACTTAAATAATAACATGTCAACTTTTCTTGTATATGGTACAAAGGTTCTATAAGTGAAATTTATGCTAATTCTTTCTGTTTTGTTAGGTACTTCTCACTGTTATTCATGCTACTGGAAGATTTAAAGGCATTCTGACTCATTAAAGACAACAAGTTTAGGATGTGTCAAATATGTTGCATGTTTTAAAAGCCAGCATAATACTGGAATGCATAAACATACTTAGTATAAACAGCCCACAAAGCACAATATTCCTGTTTTGTTAAGCTCATAAGGAATGTGCTACACAGCTCTAGAGTCTAACACTTAAGAAGGCATTGAAGAACCCAAAGGAATTGCAAGGACCCGAATGAAAATGGCTGCCTGTGTAGGGAGAGCTGATAGAAACTGCCCATTCAGTTTCCCTCCACAACCTAGCCCACACTCCATAAAGACAATTTGAGTTCAGTATTAGCCATGGCCAGCTAAAGTGGTATCATCTTCTAAAATGGCTATGTCTATTTGGCATTTGAGAAAACACAGAGAAGTTAGAAAAAGCTGGATAATTCTGAATTCAGATCTGGCCACACTAACTTCACACATTGCAAGGGAGAAATTATGGCATTCAGCCCCTGCCTGGGGTCAAGGAAACTGGGTGTCTGAAGTAATAGAAGCAAAGAAGAAGGCATGTACAGAGCACCTTTGATATATACATCCAAGCGTTTGAAATTCTGGGCAGACTATCAAATTATAACCCTATATGTAACTCAAAGAAAGCATAAACAGAATATTTCCTTTTTATTACAATTTTTACTTATTTTCTCCCAACCTATAAATACTGAGAACATTTTCCTGGCTTCAAAGTTTATAAAATTAAATGTCCTAGATGTTTCAAGTGTAAATTAATCTCTAGTGGAATCCTAAAAGCCCAGTTTAAATGCTCAAAATTCTATTCTGGGTTCTAGTAATATAAAATATAGAGTTTCCAATAAACTTCAAAGGTTGATATTTTGTGTACCAGAAGTATAAAAAATCATTGCCTTTTATGCACAGGTTTAGCTTTCATTGGTTTTGCCCATCTCCTGAATTTTGGAAAGAATGACTGGTTTCAGAGAAAGGTCACTTGACTTATAAGGTTTGAACAATTGGGTGGAACATTATTAGCCAGAATGAATGGAGAAAAATACTGCCTGGAAACCAGAGAAATGAGAATGACTGAGGACAAAATTTTCCTTTAGGTCTTGGCAATTCCTTCTGAAGCACTCCTTCGTCTTTTGCAGTTTGTGGCTATAAAGACTTCATGAGCATGCATATGAGAAAGTGTCACTCAAAAGTTAAAGCTTAAGTCATGTATGCCTAAATGTCACAGTAAGTCCACAAGGTCACAATCAAACCCTGAAGGCACAGATTAGCTAAAATTCCAAAAGTAAATTTTATCCTTTAAAGTGTTTGTAGCTACTGAGGGCTTGGCCCAGGATCCCAGAAGCACTGAATGAAAGCCGGCTACTGGGCACCGTTCGGGTAGCAATGGAGACGCAGTCCAAGCCCCAACTTGGTTTTCTACTACACATTAATAATTTTCTCAATTAAATTCTTTCATAATCCTAAATTCCAATCCTGAAAATAACATATAGGTAAAACTGGAGACACACTTCAGGATATATATTAATCCAGACTATTCCCCTGCATTTTTTCTCTTGTCTATGAATTCATATCTTTAACACAGGAATATTGGTAGTGTTCAAATTAGAATCTCAGTGGTGAAGCTGGGAGAAATACACGAGGAACCAGAAGAGGCATATTTAAGATCTAGAGAAATACCAAGGACCAGTAATGGAATTACAAGATTGTAAGGAAGGCAGACAGAAGCAAATCATCAACATCTGGGGAGTTTTTATATTCAAATGCAATATAGGGCCAGTAGGACTGAAGGGGAGCCAAGAAATCAACAGACATAATAATAATACTGGGGAGTATTTACTTTTTAATGTTGTTAAACTCACTAGTTACTTTAATAATTTGTCTATTTTAATTTGTTTATTTCTTTTTTTTTTTTAATTTTAGTACCAGGGGTTGAACCCAGGAGCACTTAACCACTGAGTCACATCCCCAGCCCTTTTTTTATATATTTTATTTTGAGGCAGAGTCTCACTAAGTTGCTCAGGGCCTCCCCAAGTTGTTCAGGCTGGCTTTGAACTTTCCATCCTCCTGCCTCAGCATCCCATGCCACTGGAATTATAGGCATGCACCACCAAGCCCAATGCATGTCTCTTTCCTTCTTTTTTTCCTTCCTTCTTTCCTCCCCCTTCCCTGACCCCTCCCCTCTGTCTGTCCTTCTTCTTTCCTTCCTTCCTGGTACTGGGGATTGAACCAAGAGGTGCTTTACCACTGAGCCACATCCCCAGTTCTTTTTATTTTTCAGTTTTTTGTTTTTGAGACAGGTCTTCTCTAAATTGCTGAGGGTCTCACTGAGTTGCTGAGCCTGACTTTGAGTTTGTGTTCGTTCTGCCTCAGCTTCCCCAGTCTCTGGGATTACAGGTGTGCATCACCACACCCAGTACATTTCACATTATTGACTGATCTTTTTAGAACCACAGCCTTCTGGGTGATACTTTGCATAGTTTGTTTTATTTAAAATTCTCAAGAAGACTCTGTCAGCTCCTATTTTATCCCCACTTTCCATGTCAAAGAGACAGAGAATCAGAAAGGTAAGTCAACTTACCCTATATCATACATTCATATCTGTCTGACCTTCATATTCTGCACTTTAACCAGTGCACTTTGCTGCCTCTTTTATACCACATTGGAAAGAAAATGAAGACATGAAAGTGGTGATATTTAAGGATGATAAGAGTGGTTAATAGATTGGATGCCTCCATGCAGCATAAAGAAGTAGTGAGCAAACTATCTAGAGGTACAGAAGCTTGGGATCCAGTAGGGAGTCCTAATGATGAAATAATGAGTGAGTGAGTGACTGCATGAGAAAATGACGTTGAGTGCCTGGAAGAGCATTGGGTGCTATTGGGTGCTCGATTGGGTGCCTCTTTCAGGTGCATGTCAATGTTGCCTAGAACACTGTTCTCAAAGTGGGTATGTAAGATGAGCCTTTGGAATAAAAAAAAAAATGTTCTAGTGTTAAATCTAATACTAGTTACACAATGAATGTTTAGTATTCAAAAAGAAAGACCTTTTTTAATATGAAATGTCTGGTTTGATCCTGGTGGCTATGGCAGCAGTTCCTCCTGCTCCTTCTTCAGATTGTTTTATCTTTTCTCCTTTCCTTAGACACACCTGAGATAATCGTATATAATAAACATTTTTCAATATGTCTTGAAAGATAAGACAAAATTTTACACCATGACAAAGATTGACAGGGTACCACAGTTTACTGAATCTAGTGAAATGTACTTATGGATTAAAGTATCTGTATTTAATTACATTGGCCCTTCTCTAAATTAGCAAATGGTTCTTGAAGATTCCTGCAAAACAAACAAACAACAACAAAAACTATGCTTGAAAAAAATTAACAATGCAAGAACAAGCAAAGAATGCAATGGCAGAGCTCCTGTCACTTCTGCTTCTAGAAGTGCTTGGTTAGCCACCTTATCAAGTAAAATAAAAGGTTAATCAGCCAACATTTTCACACCATGTTGTTCTCACTGACTGCATAGTTTTTGTTCATTAAAAAATAAATAATATGGGGCTGGGGATGTGGCTCAAGCAGTAGCGCGCTCGCCTGGCATGCGTGCGGCCCGGGTTCGATCCTCAGCACCACATACCAACAAAGATGTTGTGTCCGCCGAGAACTAAAAAATAAATATTAAAAATTCCCTCTCTCTCTCTCTCTGTCTCTCTCCTCTCTTTAAAAAAATAAATAAATAATATGAATTTTAATTTTATTTCTTCATGGGGTTTAGAACTCCTCTGTGGTCTAACAGATGTGTAATGGGATGGAACATCCTCATTGGGGATGGTCAAGGGGTGGTGGCAACCCTGAAGGCAGATTCCAGGAGTAGGTATTCCGATGGACCAATGATAAAAGTTGTCATACACTGTTTTGAGAAGAAGTTAAGACACAATTAGATCAGCACTTTTCAGAGTTTTGGGGTTCTCAAAATTAGCACACATCAGTATCACATGGAGTCCTTCCTACACATAGTGTGCTGGATCCCACCTACCAGTTTCTAATCCAAAACATCTGGGAACGTGCATCTATAACAAGTCCCCAGGTGCTGCTGCTGCTGGACTGAGCATCACATTTTGAGAAGTGCTGCCCTAGTACAGGTTTCTTAAGCATCTTCCTGGTTTCACCCTGGACACTTCACTGTGATAGTGAAGTTCTAACAGGTAGCAAGGTGGGATTTATACAGCTGCTGCTTTATATATGTTGGTAAAGTTGGTTGGAGAAGATGAGGACATTATTCCCCCTCCACTCCAGGATTGCATAGGACCTTGTGCCTATTAGGCAAGCATCTATCCTGAAATATACCCTCTGCTCAAGGGCATTATGTTCCAATTGCTTCTATCATAGTAGAATAGGGAGTCGTCGGCTGAGAGTGAGGAGGGCAAGGAGAAGTATCGGAGGTTTGAAATTAGAAGAATAGCTACAAAACCATCACCACAGAGAAGGGGAGAATCAATTGGGGAGAAAACAAGGTAAGTTTCCTGAGCAACTTGGAAGATTCATGTTTTTTGGTTTGCAGTGAGATTGATTGGCAATGTGGCTGGTTTTGTTTAATGATGAGGCGTGCAGAGATTTCACCTAGTTAGAGTTGAGGGTTTATAAAGCATTTAAATGAAATGAAGGATGGATATCAAAAAAAGTTAAGGTCATACACTAGGCATGACAAGATTGCTGGATCAGACAGCTGGGGAGACAGGACAGTGTGGCCTGAACGGCAATGAAATGGGACCCAGTTAACCGATCAGCCGCAAGGTTGAGGTGAGCAGTTGTTGAAATTGCAGTGTGAAATACAGGAGGTAGCGGTAGATGATCAGATTGTGGTTTTCCTAAATGGTGACAAAAAAATGAATCATTTAGCCACATATAATGGCATACCTAATACTGGCCATGTGAGCGTTTCATTTGGTTTTGTCAGTTTATCAAGAAGGCCCCAGACAAATAATCCAAGGCTGCCAGTTACTGTTGCTGTTGAAGACTCTGCTTTCTTTCTCCCATTTAGTGATTGATGCAATTGATTTACTTATTTATTTTTAGGATTTGGGGTCTATGTTCCTGAGAGTGATTAAGCAACATTGTTTTCCTTTCCTGTAATGCCTTTATAAGCTTTGATTTCATACATGCTGCCCTCATAAAAGAGCCTATGCAGGTGTTTTTACTTTTACTTTTGTTTCCTCTTGTTCTATAGAAAGGACTTTGGTCCATTGGTATAATGTTTTCCTTTTAGGTGTCTGAAAGAATTCTGTGGTAAAGGCCTTTGAGTCTGAAATTTTATTTGTGTAATGTTCCTTAAAGATCCAGATTTGTAGCTGTGTGTAGTGGCACATGCTTCTAAAGTAATCCCAGTAACTAGGGAGCCTGAAGCAGGAGAATAACAAGTTCAAACCCAATCTCAGCAATTTAGCAAGGCCTTCAGTAACTCAGCAAGACCCTGTCTCTAATAAAAAATATTTTTTAAAAAGGAAAGAAAAGAAAAGAAAGGATTGGATGTGGCTCAGTGGTTAAGTGCCCCTGAATTCAATCTTTGGTACCCCCCCCCAAAAAAAATCCATATTTGTAAATAGATATAAACCTATCCAGATTTTTGATGCAAATTATAGTAAATTGAGTTGTTGCTGTTGTTGTTATTTTGGTACCAGGGACTGAACCCAGGGGCCCTGTACCACTGAACCATATACTCAGCTCATTTTAATTTATTTTGAGAAAGGGTCTCACTAAGTTGCTTAGAGTCTCACTACCTGCCCTCAAACTTATGATGCTCCCAACTCAATCTCCTGGGTCACTGGGATTACAGGTGTGCTCCACCATGCCCAGCTTAATTGTGTTTTTGAGTATTCATTTCATTTATTTACAAAATTATTGTCATGAAGGTGTTTTTAGTATCCTAATGTAAGATGTGTCCCCTGGGCCAGAAGCACCAGAATCATCTGAGATTTTGCTAAAAATGTAACTTCAAGCCTGGTGTCACACCTGCTCAATCAGAAACTCTGAGTGGGGCTCCAAAGCTTAAGAAGGCCTCCAGATGACTATGATGTGTGCTCATGTCTGAGAAGCACTGTGCTAGTGAAGCTCTACGACACCCCACAACTTTGATATGTAGTCTTTTTATTGTCATTTTATTCTAATTTATTTTTAATTTAAATTTTCATTGTGAGTTCTTTTTTGTATGTTCTTTTTTGTAATGCAGACGGATTTTTCTCTTAATTCTTATATTTTTGTTCTTTTTTTTTTTTGACCTCTAACTTAATTTCACAGTGGTCGTGAAATTAGTCTTTTAAAATTTGTCTTAATTAAGGCCCAGGATACATTCATTTCTGGTAAGTTTTACAGGAACTAGAAAATAAGGTGTATTCTGCAATTTTGTGTGCAAGGTTAATATATGTGAGTTAGATCAAGTTTAGTAATCATCTTCAAACCTTCTACTTTGCTCTTTACTTGCTTTATTTCTGAAACAGTAATGTTAAATCTTCCATTATGATTGTAGATTTTTTTTCTGATTTTAGTTTTGTTAAATTTTACTTAATCAATGTATAAAAATTAATTTTTTCCTCTAAATTTCTTAGTTGACTGACAATTTTATCATTAAAATGGACCTCTTTATCTCTAATAATGCATTAGCTTGACCTCTATTTTATATGATGTTAATATAGCTAGTATAACTTCCTTAAGTGTTTTGATGGCATATCTTTTCAAAAATTCTTTTAAACTTAACATCTCATAATGAAGTCGTGTCTCTTGGAAACAGCGTATAATTAGGGCTTGGTTTGTGTAAGGTTTATAAATTGTCTTAATTGAAGCTTTTATTTAATTTCATAAACCCACCATTTTATATCTGTTCCCCATTAATCCTACCCATTCAACTTTCCTATTTCTCTCTGTCTAGCTTGTATTACCTGGGTGCACCCCCCCCCCGCCCCCAGATTTTATTCTTTCTCTCATATATTGGCTTATTACTTTTGCTTCTTAAGTTTTTATTCCACTTTTAGTGATTAGCCTATTTCAACCTGAATTCTTGTCTTATTAGAACCTTCATTATACTGATAACGAGTCAATTTCCAGAAAGTTCAAGGACCTTAAATACTCAAGACAGGGACCATAGGGACAAAGGGAAAATGGACTTCTGGGACTTGGCTCATGGCCTGATAGCAAACCCAGGAGGCTTGGTGGGTGCCACCCTTAAGCACTGTCAACGTGGCGTTGCTGAGATCAAGGTACCCTGCATGCATTCTCTTGAACAGCTGCAGTTAATTATCTTTATCACAGAGCAAAATGCTTGAATTGAATACACAGAAGCCAATTAACATTTCCACCCCTGAAAGTAACCAATAAAATGAGCTCCTGTTCTTTCATTGAGAGAGCCAATCTGAAGTCTTCTTGTTGGAGCTGTGGTTCCTTTCTAAATGGAAGCCCCTGTAAAAGACTCGCCTTCGTGTCTCCTCACCTGACTGGATCTCATTTCCATTGTCATTAGGTCAAAAGATCCTAGTGTCCAGCATCACATTGACCCCTTTCAAAGGTTTGCATTGTCACCATCATGTATTTAATTCTACATTTTAAATTCTACAAGTTATTTTTTAATCCATTTAGGTACACCATATTTTTTTAATCCTTCCCATTATTATTTCTTATGAATTTAAATATGCTTCCCAGAAGAGCTCCCTTTAGTGTTTTCATTGTTTGCTTAGACAGGTTTGCTATGGATAATGTATCTTAACACTTTAAAGATTTAAAAGATACATTTTAAAAGATTTTCTGGTTTTGAATTAGCAGGTTGGCAGTCATTTCAATAATTTGACATGCATTTTATGTTCTCTTTTGATTTCACTGATTTCTTTATGAAAGTAAGCTGACACTTTCATTGTTTCTCTGAAAATAGCATGCCTGGTTTTTCCTGTTGAATTTTCTCTTTTCTCTTGGTTTTAAGTAACTTGCAATGATAGCCTCAATGTCTTTCTTTGTGTTTATTCCTCTGAGATTGTAGTACTTCTCTTTTCAGTGGCTTGTTTTTTTTTTTCAGGAATTTTGACTTCTTAAATCTTTTCTTCAATACTTTCCATCAGATTTTTTCCCCATTCTTTTTCCACAGTCAGAAGTCACATTTTCTGTGTTTTGCTCTACAACTCTCAATATATTGACTTTGAGTCTTACGCTTTTCACCTCATGGCCCTTAGTTGCTGTAGCACCTCCAGATCACATGTCTATATTTCCAGGTAAGAAGAAGGAGCAAGTGAAAGTGACTATGGACTTTAGTTTACATTTTATTTGATTTCCATGTAGAAGGCTAGGGAAAAGTTTTTAGCTTTTGCACTTTACTATGGAGGCAAGCAGGGCAAGTTGAAAATTATCTTCAATTAGTAAGTTATCAACACCTGCCACAATGATTACTGACAATGACAATATCTAGGATTTAACAATGAAAGAAAATGAGTAACTGATGTCAAATAACAGATAAGTAAGAAATTCAAGGAACTGTTAGGCCTGGACCTAAAATGAATTTCTACATGGATACTGAAATCAGCAATAATCAGATGTACTAGGAAAGAGAAAACTAATTTGGTACAAAGATCTTCCATACCTATGGTGGGAGACACTTGAAAAATAGGAGTAAGGGATGCATTGTGTGATGCATTTGTTTTGCAAGTAACTGTGTGTGTGTGTGTATATGTGTGTGTGTGTGTGTGTGTGTGAGAGAGAGAGAGAGAGAGAGAGAGAGAGAGAGAGAGAGAGAGAGACAGATGGAGAGAGACAGAAATAGTGGCCTCAACAAAGGAGATACTTACCATATATTTATACCTATTTTCTGAACATTCTGTCACTTCTCATTCTAACTCAATAAAAATGTAATGCCTCTTGAAGACACTGCTTCTTTTATTGTACTCTTAAATGTCAACTTCCACAAACTTTCACCAATGGCATGAAAATAGAATAAATTCACTTGGGTTTTTGCTGCTCCTTTCCTTTTGTCTCCCTGTTACTCTAAAAGTCACTAACTTTATGGAAACACTTGATATTTTGTGGTCATGGGTTTAAAATGAGAGCAGTCAATATGATCTCATACTTTTTTTTCCAGCCACATTCACCCAGATACATACTGAGTAAGCAGGAAGTTGATTATACCTGATAAGTATAAGAAAATAAAAATCAGAAAGACAAGGGTGTCATTTATTATAATACATAAAAACTGAGTTCATACTGAATTAGGAGAAAAATGAGATGTGGATCAAATGAGGGCAAGTATAAAGGTGGTAGACTCAGGTGGAGTTGAACAATATTTGGAAGTGGAATAACAGCAGAATTAAGCTAAAATGATGGAAGATGGTAATGAGAGAACATAATAACTGACACTGAGAATAGGAAATGGTTTAGGTTAGCGGTAACTACAGGAGAGGTTATTCCCAAAATACAGTAGATGACTAAGGTAAAATGTAGGTCAAATTTAGGAATTGAGAAACCCAGATATTTGGAGTATTGCCTGTGTTGATATTGAAATCACCAAGAAGGATGAGAGGAACGCTGTTGGAGACAGACAGTGCTCTTGAACCTGAAATGTAGACCTTCAGGAAATGAAGAGTGAACAAAGAGCTCTACAGTTGTCTCCAACAAGGTGAGGTAAGATATGGTTTGCTTGGACAGAATAAGTTAGTGACTTAAATCAGAACCCAGAATATGGGCTGTGTGTAAAACACCATCTGAGAGCAATGACACCATTTGCTGGGGAGTGTGTGTGAATAAGAATGTATTTTTAAAAACATAATCTATTTACACAATAACATAACGAAGCAATATTTCTGCTTTTGTTATCATAATATTTGCTTGAAATTACTCCTCTTTTCTGACTACAGTTTACTTTCTAGCTTCTCCTTGATGTCTTCAATGACTTACGAAAAGATTAACATGATTTAATTCTTTGTTTTAAGTCTGGTCTCGTCCCTTGTTCTTGTAGGAAAAATCGTACATATTGCTGATGTTTTGGCCTATTCTTATAAACTCTGCTGTCCGTGAAGTAGGAATCATTCTGACAGATTTTCTCTTTGGGAATAGAAATATATTTTATTGAGTCAAATATCTGATAAATCACATTATAGTTGAGTTTTATAGTTTTTATGGATAAACATCTTTACTTGGAAACCCTTTGTTGCTGACAGTGTTAATGCCCATGATTCAAACAATCCTTAATCTTGTCATTAGGACTATATGTAGAGAAGAACTCTTCAGGAATTTAAAAATGGCTTTTCAACACAGCTTCTTGGATTCATTTTTTCATATTTCATACATGATTCAAAATGAAAATTGGGCAGATTTAAAATAAAAGCACAAAACCAAGAGATTCTGCTTAATAAATACAAGAAAATAGCTAAGGTCTAGAGGTGGATTTTTAAGTCCCAAGTATTTATTTCAAGCTTCCTATCAATACCTTCCATTGTGAAGAATTACCAATTTGAGGACTAGGGATGTAGCTCAGTGGTACAGCGCTTGCCTTGCATGCAAGAGGCCCTGGGTTTAATTCCCAGCCTCACAAACAACAACAACAACAAAAGAAAGGATACTAGTAGCACCAAATAGAGACATAAACTAAGAATGCAGTAACACAAAACACCTGAGAAATTAAGCCACATAGGTTTTCATGTAGATTAAAATAGGCAGCATGAAGTTATCTTGCTAATAGTAGATAAATGGGTGGTCTGGGTTTTTTTAGGATAATTATGATAATGATTCCTTCTACCTTTAGTCAGTTACATGCTGAAAGTTTTATAATAAAAGAGGCATAAGCTGAGGGGATGACTCTTAAAAGGAGAATAAACATTTCAATGGTTCAAGTAATTAGGAGATACTGAAAGCGCACCTTAGAATTTTTTTTTAAACTTTAAAATTCCACCTCACATTTTGTCTGAAAGGTCAGGCAACATCTGGATTTTTCAGTTCAGTTATTCAGGGCCTATTACAGACCACACAATTTTGATCTTCAAAAGAAACCTGAAAGAAGATGTAATTAAATTCGTTTTAGAGCTGAGGAGACAGGTCTTGAAAGACCAACAGCTTCCCTAAGATTGCAGAGTGTCATTTGACAGATAGATTTTTAACTCAGGCCTCCAGGTTTCCAGCCTTTGCTCTCACTTCTACCAATTGAAGGGCATCACACATTATTAGGTTGGGTTTTATATTTTCTAGATTGCATTTAGCATAATCTGGGACTTAAAAAAGGCTCAATAAGTGTTTATTAAATGAATAAAAAATGGCCTGGAGGTAATAAAAGTCAATATTTTATTTTATGGTTGTAACTTTCAAACAAATCCTATGATTATTCCTGGAATTTATTGCACACCACAAATCAAATGTACATAGTGACTTTTTTTTTTTGTTAACCATACCAGCCAAATTGACATTGAACTTCCTTGTTGAATGATTCTGATGCAGGGTTTAAGGAAATTGTAAATGTGTTTTGGGGTTACAAGCAAGGATTGAGAAGGGAGATAATATTCATTTGCAAAGTTTGAGCATGTACAATCCTAGAAGCTCAGAAATAATTTATAGCCCCTATTCTAGGAGTTCTGCAAACAAAGATGCTGAAGAAATGATACATTGCCTATGAATACAGGAATGAATAAACAATGACCTATTGATTGCTTATTTATGAGAATTATTTCCTTATTAATATAAAATTAGAAGACAAAATCAGTTGTATGACTTGCACATGAAATTGAGTTGAGTGTAGGATCCTAGGTCAGAATGCAGCAGGATTTTAAAATACAGAACTGAGGCATGGTGGCACACTGAGTTGACCCCAGCAACTCAGGAGACTGAGGCAGGAGGATTGTAAGTTTGAGGCCAGCTTTACCAACTTCAAGACTCTGTCTCAAAATAAAAATAAAAAGGACTAGGGATGTGGCTCAGTGGTAAAAGGTCCCAGGGTTTCACTCCCAAGTACCCAAAATAAATAATAGAATAAAAGCAATACCTAGGAAATCTGTTAGTGTAGGACCAAATGTGAGTTCTGAAAAAAAGCCTAAACATGAAACACTTCTTTGCTCAACAACTTAGATAATACAATCTGCTGAGCCTCTGTGGGCTCCTGTATAACCTGGAGTTCAGATGCCTCTGCTGTGGAGCTACTGTGAGAATAAAACAGGACCTCGTGGAAGCATCAGCCTGTATAGGCAACATCCACTTCTGCCCTCTTTCAGAAATATTTTTATATTTTAGATATTAGTTGCTCAAAATACACTAAGCAGTTGGACCTTAAACTGCTCACAAGTGACATTCTAAAGGCACTTTAAAAATACTAGGCATTTAACCTTCTAGATGATATAAATTTTATAGTGGTTTTACTTCTCAATATTAACTGTTGAAGAAAAAAATCATGGAATTAGGAAAAAGTGAAACAACCTTGAAATGATGGGAGTAGAGAAGCGCTTGATAAAATCATGTTTGAAGACAAGTCACAGCATAAACACAGATCCACATCCCACCAGTAGGCAGAACAGTAGAGTGTATCCACAGTGCCTTCAGAAGTAATAGAGTACACCAAGATATCTAGTACAGCCTTCTCTTTCTCCTCTGTGTGCCTCAGTCCCCCCATCCTCTTTCCTATTTCACTTGTCTATCTCCTCACCTCTTTTCCCACAGGTGTAGTAAAGTTTCTGGTTTATGTGATACCTGTGTGGCTAGAATGCAGCGGCCACACGGAGGAGGTACAGAGGTAACTCACCTGAGTGGAGCTTTTGGAAGCCCATCAGAATCTCTAATGTGGGAATGTTAAAAAGCATTCCCAGCAGATAGGAAGATTCCACATGCACAGCAGGGGCTCAGCAGATGAGAAAAGCTTACCTTCATTTGGTTCATTTTCGCTGGAGCTGTAAGCTCCAGTCATTGTAAATGTTCTGTTTGTTTTGTTTTGATTTTTGGCAATAGAGATCCAACCCAGAGCATTGTGCAAGCAAGCCAAGAGAACACTCTCCCACTGAGCTGCACCCCCAGCTTCTTACAACATTCTTTATGACAGGATCTAGCTTTAGTATTTCTGTTAAAGAAAATGCTTGCCGACATTTGGAGATTCCAGGTTTCCAAGCCAAAGCAAGCATCAAGACCATATTCTCTTCTTGTAAAAAGAGCAAAATCAGTGCTTAGGCAACCTTGGCTGTCTGTATGTCTAAATGCATGTTGGATAATCCACCCCACACAGTGATAGTCTGATTCTGCATTTTGGGATATGTTTTATAAAATGGATAAATCTGATGATTATGGTCTCAGAACCCTAATCCTAAGTCCATTTTTGACTTTTCCCTAATAGGCACCTACCTATTGGACATATGCTTTTAAAAGGTTTAGCTGTCTATGAAAACAAAGTTACTTCTATGATGATGACCTAGTAGAAGAACAAAATTTGTATCGGTCAATGTACAATGTGCTAAAAAAAAAAAAAACAAATTTATCATCCTGTCAGCAGGTTTTTTACCTCAGTCTTCTTTTTCATAACATCAACTTATTCTTCTTTTTGGTGACTACATCATCACTGGAGTCTGGTTTCTTTTTGTTGTGGTGGTGATGCTGGGGATTGAATTCAAGCTAGGCAAGTGCTATGCCACTGAGTGGCACTCCTAGCCTGGCAGCCATTTCTGTGTGCTAGTTGTCTTTGTTTTTTTGTTTTTTGTGTGTGTGGTTTTTTTTTTTTTTTTTTGGTCCTTTTATTTTTTTTCCACTGTAAATCTCCTATGTCTTGCTCCTTTTCTCCTTTACCCTCTCCTCCTCCTCACATGATTCAGCTATTGAAAACACAAAAATTATTCAGTGAAACATTTCAAATCTATTTTCTCCGTAAATACTTACCTCCCCCATGGAAGGTATTTGCAAAGAATTTTCATATAAATACAAACCAGTAAAATTATAGATTTTCCTGTCTTTAAAAAATATAAGTAGTACCACATTACCCACATTTTTTTTCATTCAAAAACAGATTGTTTTCAGTCCTTTGCTATTAAGAGTTGCAATAAATAATCTCATACGTGCATCATTTTACATACGTGCAATTATATTTTAGAATAAATTCCTGGAAGTCATTTTGATATATATTACCAGAAAGCTCACCAAAGAGGCTGTTCCAGTTTATGTTCTCATCAGCAATGAATGAAAATCCCTCTCAAATGATCAATCAAGTGTGTCATAAACTTTTGGATTTTTGCCAGACTGAAAAGGGAGGACAGTACAATGTTTTCCAGTGTTGTTTAAATTTAAATTTCTCTATTGCAAATAAGATTATCTAAAAATGTTTAAGAACTATTTATATTTGTTTTCCTGTGAATTATGTTTGCATACTCTGCCCATTTATTTCCCAGTGAACTATTGATTTTCTGACCAGTGAGTAGGAGAGTAACACTTTGTGATATAAATAAGGAGTACATATTTCTATTTAGTTTGCCATTTTATTTTGACTATGGTTATAATATCGTTTTGTGCAATTTAGAAATATTTGATTTTTATGCAGTCAACTGACCCTATTTTTTTTCCTAGGGACTAATTAGAAAGGACCTTCCTTCCTTCCTTCCTTCCTTCCTTCCTTCCTTCCTTCCTTCCTTATTCTAATTTGTTATATATGACAGTAGAATGCATTACAATTCATATTACACATATAGAGCACAATTTTTCATATCTCTGGTTGTACACTAGAAAGGATTTTTCTTAACCTGAGGTTATAAATTAATTTTTCCATGTTTTCTCATATGGTTTTGCATTTCACATTAAATACTCATCTAAAATATTTGTTGGCCTATAGTCTATATTATGGGGTAGTATCCAATGTTATTTTTTTATATTTGGCTACCCTGACATACCTACACCTTGGTATTATTAAATGGTCCATGTTTTAAAAATCTCCTCTCCTGGGAAGATGAAAGATACACTTTTCCCTGTTTCTACTCCCAAATATGACTGAAAACATATTACATGTAAAATAAACATGAGAAGACTCTGAAGATAGGCTTGCTAGGGACTTTGAAATCCAAAGAATGAAACGATGTTGAGTCCCCTGGTTTTGTTTTTTGCCTCTTACTCTTCAGACTTGGAGCTGATCAAAAAGAAACAGAAAAATGCCGACAATTATAGATTTTTTAAAAGCCCCAATGTAAACCCAATCTCTCTAGCTAAATGACCCACCAAAGGAACAATGTAGGGACAGAAAACATTGAGATAACTTCTTAGCTAAAAACACAGGGAGGAAAAATGTGGCCCTACGTCCACCTATACCAGTAAAGGCTGATGCTCCTCAGCAAAGCCTCCCCCATGACCCATGGTGTCAGAGAAGGCGCAGTAGAGGAGTTCGCTTCTTGCTATCTAGCAGAAGGGAGACCACCCCTCCTCTGTGGTGTCAATGAAAGCCACAAAGGATTAACAATGTGACACTTCTACCCTTCCCACCCAGGGAACAACATCAGAGGCTTAATGTGGAGCTATCACTGCCACCTCTCAGTAACAAAGAGCCCTGCTTTCCCTAGATGTCAATAGAGACTTAATAGGGAACCTGAAATTGTACCTTCCACCAGAAGATGCAGCTCTTTCCTCTCCTCCTGCCGGAGTTCTGTCAGAGGAAATTGGCTAAAACAGGTTTAAATATCCAGATCCTCATAATACCCCAAATGTTTTGGTTTCAACAGAAAATCACTCATCAAACCAAGAACCGGGAAAATCTCAAAAGGGCAATAGATGCCAATATGGAGATGATAGAGTTGTTAAAATTTTCCGATGAATATTTTAAAGCAGTCATTGTAAAAATGCTTCAAAAAGCAATTGTGAACATGCTTAAAATAAATTAAAAATAATAGTCTCAGTAAATAAATAGAAAATTTCAGCAGCAAAATACAATTGCTAAAGAAGAAACAGATAAAAATTTGAGAGCCAAAAATATATGAGCTGAAAGTAAAAACTCTGGATGGGTTCAATGTCAGAAAAGTATGAGAGGAAACATTGTTTGATGTTGAAAATGGAACAAGAGAGGGCTGGGGATATAGCTCATATGCACAAGGCCCTGGGTTTAATCCCCAGCACCACCAAAAAAAACATAACAAAAAACTCCTAAACTAGAGATATTTTAAAATATATAACAATAATGATCCATTAAATATTAATATAAATGTCATATATTTCAAAAATATTCTTCAAAACAGAAATAACTCATAAGAAGACTGGTACTGTTACATGTTTGCAAATCATATTGATGTCTGGCTTAATAGAACACAGCTGGAGTCTTGTATATGCTTCTGCTTGCAATTCATTATGGTATATTGTTTTGGTTAAAGCATGTATATAAAATTTGTTTTCACACAATGTGTGTGTGTGTATTTGAATATGGAGAGTATTTTAATAGGTTTTATCAGATAATTATATTTGACATTTCACTAAAACTCAACAAGTAGTTGGGTTTTAAATGTTAGCCTTGTGAAATTTTAAGCCATATCAATAGAGTTTTGGTATTCTGTTACATTAAAATCCATCGTCTATGTTACCCTTTGAATGGATATTTTTGTAAAATCGTACATTGGTCATTTGGGAAATATTGGTTCACTGACATACAAATCTTTCAAATATTGACATGTTTTATTAGATAATATAAAAGATTCATAAACATTATCCCTGATCTCATTAGAAAAACCTTTAAGTATTAGAGAACTGTCAAGCTCTATGCACCAGGCATAGTTTTTGCAAGATTTTAATTTTGCTTTTGCCAGTGTTTTACCTTAAACTGTTAGGCTCACTTTGTCCACTTTCAAAAACATGTCTGCTAAATGCTAAAAGCAGATTAAACACAGATTTTGTCAATTATTCTTTCAAGTAAAGGTGGTGTTTCAGGAAGAAAGCAGCTTGTTCCACTCACAGCTGAAACTGTTGCCCAAGTGATTTTCCTTAAGATAACTCTCACTCGTTGGTGTGAGTAGAAGTGTCCCATGTTTCTCCTATTTTGTTAAACAAAATGTTAACAAGACATGTGTTCCAGGTCTAAGGTATAATAAAATTCAATTTTTTTATAGTTTCAATAGGATATACTCATATAAATCTGTTTTTTAAATTTTAATTTCAAGAGACAAATGCAATGAGTACTAATACAATTAAATATCACTGCTCTGATTTCTACTAAAATGCAAACAATTTTATCCTCTATATTTGTGACCATTGGAGCAAATATCTACACAACAGAAAGAGCAAATAACAGTTTAAATTATTATGAAAATATGTTGACCTCATAAACCTCCTCAATCTGTTTGCCAGGAATCTGAGATTCAATGCTTTAAGAATCACTGGTCTAATAATGTTTTCAGTTAGTTTCTATTAGTTCTCTAGTAGAAGCAAGGGTAAAAGTAGCATATTTCCACATCCTTTTCTCCTTCCTTCCACCATCTGACTTTAGTCAGTAATGCTATTTTTCTTCATATTTACCTTTGTATAGTTGAGTCATAGAAGTTATTTAATAGATATTTGCTCAATATTATGTTCAGAGTGCTTCCTTTCAGGAACTAGGCTAGAATCCCAGAATTCAGGGATGCTGTCTTCCCCAAAAGGATTGAGGTGGGTACATTGGAATAAAAATCTTGAAAAATGACTGTGAAATGTGTTTTCATTGAAGTATACCCAGAAAGCTAGGGAAAATAAGGATGGAGATCAACAACCTGGGAAGGTAGAAAAGGCTTCCTGGAAAGGAACAATTTCAGCTGCAGAAGGAAAATACTGTAGAATGATATGGGCATTTAAACTGCACCACCGACTGAGTGATTCAAGATGATGGCAGAAATTGATGGGTGGGGCAACATGGAGAGATTATGCTGGGAGGGTAGGCAGAGCTCAGCTACCAGGGGCTTTCTGTGATGTGGTTGTGCTATTTGGACTCCAGGTACAGGAGAGTCGGTAAGGATTTCAAGCAGGGAAGGAAAGAAATCACTCACCAGAAATTGGAAGTGAATCCTTACCAGCAATTAGTATAATCAGTTTTTTTTTTTAAAAAAAATCTTATCTAATAAGTCTATAGTGGTATCTTGTCTTAATTAACATTTTTCTGATGACAAACAGCATTGAGCATCTTTTCATATGTTTCTTTACTATCTGTATATCCTGGTAAGGTATTCAGCACATCACTTTGAATGGGTTTGTTTCCTTATTGTTGAATTTTATGAAAACATTTTATTTTTAGATATAATTCCTTTACCATATATGGGTTGTACAAATATTTTCTCCCACTCTGCAGTTGATCATTTCATTCTTTAACAGTGTCTTTTGAAGAGGGGAAATTTTTAATTTTCATAAACTCCAGTTTAGTAATGTTTAGTAATGTTCTTTATTCCATGGATCATGTTTAGAGTATTTGTTGTATCTAAAAATTCATCCCCAAATCCAAGTAGATTTTTTTCTAATAGTTTTGTATTTTTGTAGTTTAAATTTAGATAATATTCAGTTTTTAGTTAATTTTGCTATACGACCTAAGAACTGTATCTAGGTTCATTATTTTGCTATGGACTTCCAATTATTCCAGCACCATTTGTTGAAGATTAGTTTTCCTACACCTTTGTCCAGATCAGTTGATTTTGTGTGTGTGTGTGTGTGTGTGTGTGTGTGTGTGTGTTGCCTACCATTGATCTCTTAGTTCCACTGGCATATGTAACTTGACTTTCACTAATGTTTTGCTACTTTAATTGTTACACCTTTGTAGTAAGTCTTGAAATCAGGTCATATGAGCCCTTTTAGTTCTTAGGTATTTAACTTACAACTCTTTTAGCTGTTTTGCCTTTCTAGTCAAATTTTAGCATCTACAAAACAGTTTTCTGGGATCTGATTTGAATTGTATTGAATCTATGGATCAATGTGAAAAAAACCAACATCTCAACAATATTGTGTCTTTAATTCAAGACAGACTCTATCTCTTTTTATTTAGGTCTTTTTTTGATTTCTTTTATTTTTGAAGTTTTCTACATACCGGTCCTATACATATTTTGTAGATTAATACCTAAGTATTTCACTTGGGAATATTTTGGAGTATCTAAGTATTTTATTATGTATTTCAATATAAATTGTTCTTTTAAAATACAAATGCTAATTGTTTGTTGTTGGTATATAAGAAAGCAGCTGACTTTTTGTTGACTTTCTATCCTCTTATATTTGCTTATTCTTAGAGATTCTCTTGTAGATTCTACAAAGACAATCATGTCATCTGCAAATGAAGACCACTTATTTCTGCCTTTTATTTCTTATTGTATGGCTAGGGCTCCAAATATTGCATAAAAATACCTTGTTCCTTATCTTAGGAGGAAAGCATCTCATCTTTCATTCTTAATTATTATGTTAACTGTAGGTTTATTTGTAGATGTTCTTGATAAAATTGAAGTTCCCCTTTATTCAGGATTTCCTGAGAGTTTTATCATGAATTGGTTGGGTTTTGTCAATTGATTTTTATTTGTCAATTAAATGATAATATGTCTTTTTAACTAATTAATATAGTAGATCATCACATAAATTGATACTCTAATGTCAAATCAGCTTGAATACTGGGAATAAATCCCACTGTGTTATGGCATATAATAGCCTTTATACAATGCTGTGTTTGATTTGTTGATATTTTGTTGAGAACTTTTGCATTTATGTTCATGGAAGATATTAATCTGTAGTTTTCTTGTAATATCTTTATCTGTCTTTAATTTTATGATATATTGCTCACCTCACGAAATGAGTTGGAAATGTTCCCTGTGGTTCTCTATTAAGGAAGAATTTTTGATCATTGGAATTATTTCTTTGATTGTTCAGGAGAATTCACTAGGGAGATTATTTGGGTTCTTAATTATTGACCCAGTTTCGATAATAGATACAGGGTTATTAAGGTTATCTACATTGTATCAGTTTTCTTGGCTTTTCTTTCCAGGCATTGATCTGTGGTCTATAAGTAATCAAATTTGCTTGCCTAGAATTGCTCATAGAATTTCTTTATGATAATTTTAGTGTCTATGAGATCAGCAGTGACGATCCCTCTTTGATTTCTAATTCTGGTTTGTGGGTATGCATGATTGTGTGCATGTGTCTGTCTGTGTCTCTCCATCTCTCTTCTTGGTTAGCCTGGTTAGAATTTCACCAGGTACATTAATGTTTCTAAAGAATCAGCTTTGGTTTTGTTGATGTTCTCTTATTTTCAATTTCACTGGTTTTGCTCTCAACTTTATTTTATTAGAATGATTTATGTTTTAGATTGCTTTTCTTTATACAGTTTCCTAAGGTAGAAGCTTAGGTACTGATTTGAGATTATCCTTGTTTTCTAATATATGCTTTTTTATGCTGTAAATTTGCCTCCAAGCCCTGTTTTTGCTGCATTGCACCAGTTTTAATGAATTATATTTGTTTTTCAATTAATTCAAAATAGTTTTTAATTTCTCTTGAGATTTATTTAGCCCATTAGTTACTTAGTAATGTCTTGATTAATTTCTAAGTATTTGAGAATTTTTTCCCCAGCTATCCTTTAGTTATTGATTTCTAGTTTAATTCCACTGTGATCTGAGAGTATATATTGTATAATTGCTATTATTTTAAATTTTTTCAGGCATGTTTTATGGACCAAAATGGTCTATCTTGATGAATGTTCCATATGTGCTTAAGAAGAATATATGCCAACCTACAGTGTCTCCCAGGCTGAGAATTGAAACAAGAAAATGGAGGAGAAATGAAAGATTTTTGGAATAGGAAAGTGGCAGGAATACTTGTATTGACAATAATAAATTAGAGGTGGAAGCCAGTCTGTATCTGGGGCAGGGGGTGAGGGGCCAAGGGTTGTGGGTGGAATTTCTTGTTTGAGAGGACTGGAAAAGAACTGCACTCAAAAGTATTTTTTAAAGGAAATATTGAACTAGGCACTGTGGCACATGCCTGTAGTCCCTGTGGCTCAGGAAGCTAAGGCAAGAGGATCTGTAGTAAGAAGCTAGCCTCAGCAACTTATCAAGGCTCTAAGCAACTCAGTGAGACCCCATCTCTAAATAAAATACAAGAAAGGACTGAGGATGTGGCTCAGTGGTTAAGTGCCCCTGGGTTCAATCCCTGGTAACAAATAAATAAGTAGATAAATAGGTAAATAAATTGATTCTTAGTAATTGTAAGGTAATAGTGCAAGTAGTACCTAGGATTAAAAACTAAGGATTTTTTTTATTGTCCCTAAAAGTTTGTGCTCATCTCTTGGCCACCCTCAGATAGAGATCATGTTTTATCAAAAATAAAGTACAGCAATATAATTTAATTCCAGCAAACTATTTTGGCTCTGGTGTTGGATATAAAACTTGTGCTTCTTTATGACCTTTTACCTCCAAGTTGTTAATGTTCTTCTTAATCTCTGTAATCCCCATTCATAGTATACTCCCATGGTCCAATTCAATTTGGGACTAAATTGTCATTAATCTCAATTTTTCTTTCTCTGGGGTTTAATCACACGAAGCTTCAACATGTTTCAACATATTTCCCAGTACTTTTGAAAACCTTCATTTTTCTGATAATCAATTTTCTCTTCAATCTTGGTCCACTTATCAAAAAAAAAAAAAGAAAGAAAGAAAGAAAAATTTCTTTAATCTTTTCATTAACTAGTACTGGGCAGTCACCTAGTTATACCTTTTGGGGGACTATTACCACTATGCATGGCCATTCTCTAATCTATAAAATCCATGTGGTTTGATGATAACTGCCATTTCCCATCCTCATCTTCATCACAGTGATTTGTGGACTATCTCACTTCTTATTTCTCAGGGGCTTTAACAGCTAAATCATTATAATCCATTCTAATTTTGGATTTCAGGCAGCATTCAGTGTCTGTAACTGGACTATTCCATTCTCAAGCTTCAGTCTGTGACCTCTCTATTAGTCGTCATTGTCTTCTCTCCATATTAGCAACCCACGTATTTGACTACACTCTAAAAATCACTAAGATTCCAAAATAATCTTAAACTAGCTTTAACATCCAAAATTCACCTGCCATTACTCCACTTCCATTGAACTTCTGTTCATTTATTTATGACAACCTCCACGGCTTTGAATTCTTATTCATTTCCAAGAATGTCCATCTCAATTATGTTCTTGTTTGTCCACACCCAGATTGGGCTCCTTGATTTTCCATTTCAATTTTATTTTCACTTGCATACTTGGTCATTTGTTCACATCTCTTACTCTACCCTTTAAATCATCAGCACGGAGAAAAAGGAACCACCTCCTTTCTCCTTCCAAGGATCCACCCCAGATGCCACCTAAGCAAATAATTAGTTCCATCTCAAATCCCCTGGTAATGCTCAATGATTATTTCTCTCTTACCCAATCCAATTCCTTTTTGTCCTCTTTGTTCGTTTTTCCATGCATTTTTACGAATTCTAATTTTTTCTACTTTATTAGTCCCCTTATGTATCTGATACCTTCCTAATTTCTTAGAGACATCTTCTTCAATGCCTTATATGGCTCAATGTTTACTTACATTTTCTTCTTATTTCATCTTTTCACAAAATTAATTACTTCTACTTCCTCTGATTTCCCTCCTTTCAAATCTTGTCTCAGTGATTTTAATTAATAGTAATGATGTTTTTAACTATTTTATCTAATCTCATCTTTGAATCTTTCATTTCTGCCTTAGCTTTTGCATCACAGTAACCAAAATATACAACAAGAACAACTTAGAAAATGGAAAGTTTATTTGGGGATCAGGGTTTGAGGTCTTAGTCCAGTGATTCCATTGCTCTGGGCCTAAGGTGAGGCAGCACATCTTGGGAGAAAGGCCCAATGAAGGAAAGCTGGTCCGTTCCATATGTTTGGAAGTTAAGAAAAAGAATAGAAAACAGAGAGAATGAGCGAGAGGGCAGGGGACCAGTAAAGATGCACTCTTCCAGGCTATATCCCAGTTACCTACCTTCTCCAGCCACACTCCATGTGTCTATAGTTACCACCTATTTTAGTTAGCTTTGTGTCACTGTGACCAAAAGACCCAACAAGAAAATCTTTGTGGAGGAATGGTTTATTTTGGCTCATAGTTTCAGAGGTTCAGGCCACAGTTGGAAACTCCATAGCTCTGGGCCCAAGGTGAGGCAGAACATCATGGCAGGAAGGGCATGTGGAGGAGGCAGCTCAGGACATGACAACCAGGAAACAGAGAGAGGGTTCTTCTCACCACAAACAAAATATAAACCCCAAAGGCAACCTCCAGTGACTACTTCCTCTAGCCACATCTACCTCCCTAAAGTTAGCTCCCATCTAGCTTCCAATCATGTCACTTCTGAAAATTCTTGAATTGTCTTACACCTGAGTTGGGGGAACACTGTATAGCTAAACTATAATACTACCTAGTGGGTCTATTGTAATAGGATGGACTGATTAAGTTTATAGCTCTCACAATCCAGTCATTCCACCTCTGAACCTCTGCATTGATAGGTGCTTTTGGAGGGTACCTTATAGCCAAACCATAACAATTTCTTTTTTTCTCTTGATTATTTTCCTCAGCCTCCAAACATATGGCACTCTTACTTTGTTGTTATGAGTAGGATCTGAAATGTCCTCTGAAAGCTTCTGTGCTGAAAACATAGTCCCCAATGTAGCAATGTTCAGAGATGGGCTTTTAGGCAGTGATGGGGTCATGAGGGCTGTGACTTCCTCAGTGAATTAATCCATTTATCCACTGGTAACTGTGTGGATTACTGGGAGGTGGGACTTGGTTGGAGGAGGAAGGTCACTGGTGACATGCCCTGGAGGAGTTTATCTTCTTCCTGTCCCCTTCCTTACTTCCTGGCTGCCATGAGCTGAGCAGTTTTCTTCCACCATACCCTTCTGCCATGGTGTTCTGCCTCACCTCAGGCCCAAAGAAATGGAGCTGACTGACCATGAAATGAATCTTCTGAAACCATGAAGCTCCCCAACAGATATTTTAGTTATAGCAATGAAAAGCTTGACTAACACATTTGTTTTAAAAGAATACATAAGAGCCAGGAGGATTGATGTATACCTGTGATCCCAGCTGCTTGGGAGGCTCAGGCAGAAAGAACACAAGTTGGAGGCCAGCCTTCACAACTTAGCCAGATCCTGTCTCAAAATAAAACGGGTCAGGGGTGTAGCTCAGTGGTAGAGCACCCCTGGGTTGAGTCCCCAGTGTTGCAAACAAATAAATAAAATAAAAGATACTTGTTTTCATTATTTCCCCCTCTTAGAACACCTTCTCTTTCCTATTCTGGAAAGTGTTATCTACTTTTTCTGCTGCCACTGGGAGAAAATGAAATCTGATAATGGTGTGTATACTGGATGAGCTGTCAATGAGAGTTGCCTTGGTTTTCTCTCACTCATTATTAAGTCTCCAGCAATCTGGCTTTAATTCCTGTGACTTTACTATGACTGAACTCTTGATTGTTCTCATTAATCTCCTAATTTACAAAACATAATGTTATTTTGATCATGTAAACTCATTTTTCCTATCCTTAGAGGATAAAAACAAAGTAATATCACAAGGCAAAGATGGTAGTGGGTGGGGGAACTGCTTCATCAACTAGAGATTTAAATATCGCCGCATTTGTCCTTTCTGTGATAGTCACTTTAACATACCATTTTTTAATAGAACAGAAAAGCTTTGTGCCAAGAGTAAAGCAGACCTGGGCTTAACTCCCTAACTGTGTCACCTACTACTGTTGATGTTATCAAGCTACATACCCTAAGCTTCAGTTTTCCCAACTGTAAAGGGTTCCTAATATCCTTTCCCAGAGTGCTGGTGAATACTGAATGTGTGTAAAAATGCTTTGTTCATGAAGTAGGCACTGAGCAGTCCTTTTTATCTCTGGATTTTACCTCTGTCTTGAAAATGGATTTGCTTCTCATGACATGTCTTATCATATTTTGTCCACTCTCCTCTTTAAGCAAACAGTGAGTGACCAGTGAAGGGGTTTCTACCATTTCCCATGAGATAGTGTTACACAGATGAAGCGATCTCACTGCCATGGAATGTTTCTTGATCTTTGGCTGAAAGTAAATAGCCTCACTAGTACCATATATAGAAAGTTATGATGAGCAGGGTTCGTACTTGATGCTTTTCCATCAACCGTGCACAAAGAAAATTTAGGTTTCATTTAAAATCTTTGTCCTAACCACAGTAGTCCCTTTAAAAAAGAAAAAAAGAAAGAGACAAAGAATTTATTTTCTTTATTCCCATTGTGAAAACTCGCTTGCTTTCCTAAGTGAATTTTGAATTCACATGTAAGGTTTTAATCTTTCTAAATAATTGTTTTAAGATGTCTCTTCTGGTCATTGGAGAACCTCATATATGGCTTACCCCTTGTTCTTCAGTAAAGCTCAACATTATGAGCAAGATGATGAATTAAAACTAACAGAAGTCATTTTATTATTTCATCATTTAAAGTTTATAGCATTTTGGCATGGAATGTATTTCAGCCATTATTACTAGGGCAGTATTCACGGAATACATTATTTCATTCAACCTCATTAATCTAACGTAGACTTAATTCTGAGTTATAGTTCCTTCACTTTAAATAAGAGAATCTTAGTAGCCAACTTTTTGCTATGTTTGACTATATAGTTTCACCCTAGTTCCTTTCAGAATGTCCTAAAATAAAATCTGCCATGAACTCATGACAACTCGGGCAAAGTGGTAAGAAGTAGTTTTGTGACTTTGAACAATGGAAATAAACACCTTGGACAGTTTGCACCCCATTTCCCACTTTTTTATTAATAACATTTACTGAAAAGTCACACTGGATTTTTAGGTAATTATCTCAATATTCTTCCATGTGACTGAGTAAACATAGTTAACAGGTCTGTTTTACATAAGAACTGTTATGGAAAATTCAAAACATAAGCCTGGCAGAGATTTCCAGAGGTCATCTGGAGCATCTCACTTCCTCTAAGCAGCCTTCTTTTCTTGTAAATCTTTCTGTGACAGAGAATGCCTGTCTCTAGGTTCAGATTTGTAGATGACACAGGCTGAATGATCTAGCACATAGGATTATGATTTAAAACAATAACCAAGAAAAGGGAATGCTCTGCCAGTATTAGAAGAAGATGATAGTAATAAACGAGTTCTGTATTTCACTTCAGGTTCCAGTTGTGTATGTGGAAACTGTGGAGCAGTGAAGAAAGGAGAGAGCTGGATCACACCTTGTACTGTGGCCATGTTTCACTGTAAGCACTGATGGGTTTGTTCCTACTTGACCTCAGCCAGCTGCTTTCACTCTCAATCTGGCAGGAAAATGAATGGTCTTCTACTACTTTAGATACAGACTGACCATGAGAGAGAACAAAGGTGCCATATTCTTAGCTTATATGTTAAAATGACACTATTTAAAGGAGAATAACCTTTTTTTTCTTCCTTTCTTCCCCTATAAAAGATTCTCTCAGCTTCAGAGAAACAGAAAAGGTCCGATAGAAAAAACAACTGTTAGGACTAGAAGCATTGTACAGAAACATCAGTGGTGAATTCTTCTTAAAATACAGAAGATTGACCTTTAAAAAAAATGGTGCCTTGGCCATTCCTTTGGAAAACTCTAAGTGTAGTTAAGATTGTTGATTCTATTTCTTACTGCCATCTTAATTGCAAGCTAAGCATTATTCCCACAGTGGATCATATAAAATTTGGGAATAAGATGGGAGACTATCTAAATTCATGCTTGATTACTGTTTCTCTAAATTATGTGTTCTATCCTCCCCCAACATTCTTGTGGGACCAGGCCACTGTTGATTTTATTCCTGATTGTATCCTGAATTAATGGATAGCCAAGCTCCTAACTCCAGCCACTTATATGCTGCTACTACATGATTGCATCTGTAGAACAGGGTGGTCATGGAGTAAGCTTTCTTTCTCTCAATGCCCCTTTCTTCTACTTCCCTTTACAACACCTTTAGGTGAAGTATATGGTTATATCAGACATAGCTATATAGCTGGTGAAACAAAAAAGGATGTTCTAGATTTGGCTTTTGCATCTCCCTAGGTTTGCTTTGAGTTCTAACTACTTGCTCCATAGAGACCTTCAGCTGTCTTTCTACTTTCCTCATCTACTGGTGTGGCCACCTGTTTCAGCCTCTCTGTGTGAGGTCTGGGCTGGCTGTGTCCCAGCCTTCATCATACCCACTAAGGTGAGAGCCATAGTGGCTTTGGCACCCAAGTCTAATTTAACGGAAGCCACAGACCATGCTGCCTCATACTACTGTCCAATTCAGATGAAGCACATCAGTGCTGGGAGTGGAATCTGGCTTCCCAGGGTGGCCAGGTACACAAGTGGGAAAGGGAGAAGACTTGCTTCCTAGGGATGAATTGAACTTAGACCAACATGGAAATTTAAAAGGATTACATTTAAAATTTTCCACTTTCTTCAAATGTGTTACTCTTTCCACCCCTCATATTCCAGAGATGAATTTTGACTACTTCATGGAGAAAATTCATATTTTATCTTCATTTTTTCAGCTATATGAGTACTCATTACTGGCTACCAGTAACTATTTGGTGTTTAATAAATAAAAATATATTACATAATTATTGTCTCAGCTTTCTACTACCAAATCTATAAACCTAGTTAAATCTGCTGCCATCCTGCCTCAGGTCTCCTTACATCTCAGTGACCATAACAGAGACCCATGATGTGTGTTGCTACAAGGCAGACTGGGAAATGTGGCACCTTGAAAGGTAAATGGGATTGGTGTGATTGTTTTAACAAAGTGATACTCATTTTCTGGAACTTAGTACATTGCCTCTCTGTATAAAATTATGGATTTGTTATCAAGCAAACTTGTAGAGCTGTGGTTTTAGGTAATAAAACAGAGGGCTTCTGTGGTTGAGGACTTGCATCCTTCTCCATTTGAGTACTATACACTAACCATGGCTCAGAATCATTGTTCTACCAACCCTGATATAGCACCTTCCATGCATTTCTCCAATTTTAGAAATAGCATATTTTGAATGTTCCAAAGCTTGCTTAATTTAAAATTGTAATGTGACAAAAACTCTGGTGAATTTTGACCCTTAGTTGAGGAAGAAACATGTCTACACATTGACCATCAACCTCATCTCTCCTTCTAGAAAATTATTTCTTACAAATTGGTGAGGCCGCTTCAGTAAGACTATAAAGCAATTACTACATGATGATGTGATTAGGAATCTTTTAATACCTCCTCAATTTAGTAAGTTTTATTATGTTCCATGTCTAGTTTTCACTCTAACTAGTTCAGCACTCCTTATGATATTATAGCTCAGATTGTGGCAATACCTCCATAGTGCCCTTCTGTTGTGTTCCAGGAACTATATGGCTTGGGTCTATTTGTCTATAGTTATTTTTTACACTGTTTTTTTACCAATTTGATAATCATGGTGAAAATTTACTCCTGGGTCTAACTTCATGGGATTATTTTAATCTGAGATACAACTGAGTACTTGACTGCAAGTCTGAAATCTGGTGATAATTCATCAGGAGTAAACAGTAAAATTAACTTCCCTCAATGTCTAACCTTTAAGTGGAGTCACATTAGAAGGAAATATAAATTAATTATAGAATCCTTGAACCTAAAGGCAGAGTTTCCAAGGGAACATACAACATACTACACACAGTAAGTCTTTCTAGATAGCGCCACTCCTGTCTTTAATTTCCACTATCACATGAGTTAATAAAAACTCCCTTTTTCTCTCTGAACACCAGGCAGATGCTTTCACTTATTTCCACAAGCATAGATAAAATGTTGTACTCAAGTTCCTATTATCCTGAAGTTTATTCATCTTCTTGGTGCACTTTAACTCCTTGCAAAATTTACTTCTTACATTCTGAGTGCAATTCGATTTATAAGCACCTCTCCTGGATTTTTGACCAATAAAGTTCTCTACCTGTTACAAAAACTACTGAGACATTTATACCTGATGCACTGACATAATTGTACTCAGAGAATCAAGAACCTCTATGTGAATGTCCTAATGTAAAACTGTGGTTGTAGGTTGGGAGGTGGACCAGACATTGAGATGGAAGTAGGGAATGTCAGATTGTATTGGAGATCAATGCCTGTGAGGGGAAGAGGAAGGGAGCAGGGCTGAGAAGAGAAGCTGAACTCCAATGCAGACCTAACAAAGCCTCTGCCAGCCTGGCAAGGAACTCTGAAATGAGTACTGCCCACTGGAGTATGCTCTGAAATGGCAAGCTCTCTCAGTCATTAAATATGGAAGGTCCTGGGGAGCACATGACTGAGGCCAGGCGACTCTGTTCAGCCAAGTTGATGGAGATGATCTGTTGCCCACAAGCTTTTCAGCAGAGCAATGGGAAATTTCTGGAAGGGGAAGGCAGGCAGCACAATGAGTCTACCACAGTCAGCCCTTTGTGCTACTCAGATGGATTTCTCTGTGATTGTTCAGGAAGAAGCTCCTCTAGGTATCAGTTGACAATTCTTCTAGAAGGAGACAGAACAGGGAGGTAAATGGAACAAACTGCACTCCCTGTTGTATTTTATCTCAGAGCAGCAATTAATACTTTTCATCTCATCCCTCCATTACCCTCCATTTCTTTATACTCAGCATGTCCTTACTGGCCTTGATGGCTTACTTGGTGGTGTCACCTAATCTCAGGGACTTGAGGTGCTGGTCACCACGAGCTTCTCAGGTTGTGTTTACTGTATCTGTCCATTTGCACTCTGAATTGGGCAAAGGAGCCACCATGTCCTCATCAATACAGTCTTCCCTGACCTCAATGTATAATGGCATTTTTTTTCTCCTAAGGATCAGGATCAATTACCCCTGCCAAGTTATTATTCATCTTCTTGCCTACTGGTCTTGGAAAGGGTCTGAAGTGTTCAGACAGCAGTTGTACCTTATAAGTCAATGGGATGCTTGCTGTGTCTTTTCACAAAAGTATGTCCCCTTTGCAGATGTGGAACTTTAAGTATGAAGAGCTCAGAGTTGCAGGGACTGGATGCACAAAGTCCCTCAGTGGGCCTTTTGAAATGATAATAAGCAGGTCCTCTTTTGTTTCTATCCCTTGGTTCTTGGATCATTGTGTCCTTATTATTGAGAACATAGCACTATATTAAAGTCTTTGATTCAATGCACATATGGCATCCTGGAAAATGGCTTTCCATCTTTGCTGAGTCTTACCTGTGAGCCAGCACATGAACTATGCTCTCAGAAGGGCCCTCCAATGCTCTGTCATACCAGTGGCCTCCCAGTGGTACACTGTGTGATGTGACCAATGTGTGATATGTCATGTGCCCACTCACACATCTGTGTGGTTGTAAAGTGAGTTGCCTGGCCTGACTATAGTATTATGAATGGATCAAATGTTTAGTTGTGCTTATTGAGGCTTTGCTGTAAGGATAGGAATTCTTAGACTATGCATCCCTGTGAGGGCAAAAATCTGGGATGGTAGCAACTCAGTGTAGTCTACTTGCCATCAAGTGGCTGGTTTATTCTTTTTGAGGAATTGTTCACATCAAGAGCCCCACATAGGTCTATATTGCTAGCAGATTGGACATTCAGTCATGGGAATAGACAAAGCATCCCTGACAAGTGGGAAACCATACTGTTGGACCCATGTATAGTTTTCAGCCCTGTCACTGTGCCCGCCTTGTTCCTGTGTACATTGTGCCAACATTGATGACTTCAGCTGTAATGTCAATTGAGCAGGTGGTTTTGTCTTCCTGCTTATTCATTGCTTCTCCCACAGTGGATGCATTCTGTTGGGCATTAATGTGTCAGACAAAAATCTTCACATTTCATGCTCCCTCCCACATTCCTACCCTCATGCCTGAATCCCACACCTTATCCTGATTTTCCAGACTTTTGCCTTTCATATCTCTGAACCACTGGCCAAAACTTTTGCCCAGGAGCCTACATATAGATTCACTGCCCCTCCCAACTTCATCACTAGTGAAAGTTTTTACATTGATGGCCACCTTATGCCAGGGGCTGTGTTCCTTCCTCAGTAAAGGACTCCTCATTTCAGTTGAGGGACGAATAAGTGGTTCTCAAGTCCCATAGTATCCATTGCTTACTGGATCACTACTAGTGCTGATAATCACAGGTGAGACTGTCTAGAAGCAGATGCTGAGAGATTGGGTTCAAACAGGGAGTTGTTTAGTAGTAACTAACACTGGGAAGGGAAGGAAGTCAATCATGATCCAGAGCTGACAAAACCTTACAGACCCTGAAGGAAGTTCTTGGTAAATATGGTCCACAGAGTGTTCTATATTTGGGCCAAAGTAGCTAGCCTTATACTTCATCCTCACTCAGTCTCCAGATGAAGGCATGACTTTAGATGAGGAGGGTCTTCAGCTGTGGCCAACAGGGAAGGAGCTGACTGCTGCAGGCTGCTACTAGCCCCACTGGGCTTAGCTGGTTAGGAAGCTCTCCTGGCCAGGAAGGAGATGTTTGGTGAAGGTAGTGAAGAGAGGAGTTTCCCTTTCCACCAATTCAAATTTCAAGAGGTTAAAAATCAAAGGAATGTGAGAGGAAGAAAGGGGTAGAAACTTGAGTCAGAGACAAAGTAAATACAGGACATAATGGATCATAGCACACAGAAGAGAATGGATAAAAGAGAGGTTTACAGTTTGGAAGACGATGAGAAAAAATTAGGATTGAAGAACATTATCCTTTTCTGCATTGCTAAGCCATTTGGCCTCTCTGATTGCTGAGGGCCATTGCCAAGTAGGAATGACACATCGAAATTTCCTTGCCAGCGTACCCCATGTTAAATGGACTTGCCTTGGAAATTCGCTGTGACATTGCATGTGTGTTTGAGAAAGGTGACCCTGCTCAAGGACGAGGGTGGATCCAGGTTTAGGGTGTATCCTGCAGATTTTAGGAAGTATCCCGGTTTAGGATAATTTGGGTTTAAGGCGTTCCCGGTTTAAGACTTGGGTTTAGGGAAGTTCCAGGTTTAAGGTGTACCCTGTGGGGGGAATAGGGCGTATCCTGCTGCCTCAGGCACGCCCGATCCTTGAGTTCCCGTTGAGTTCTCGTGAGATTCAGAAAGTATTTGGAAAAAAGCCTCTTGGAGTAGGTGAATTGGGTGGCAGCAGAACTGGGATTTCCCCAGAACGTGTGTAGAGGCCGGTGTGAGTTCGGGAATAAAGAATTGCTGTTTGAATCTACAAAGCTGTGGTGGCTCGTGATCTTGTGCCCAGCCAAGACTGCGGCATCTGATTTTAATTGCAGCCTTACAGGGAGATGTGGCCATTGTTTGTGGGGTTCCTTGGACCTTCTATTTCCTCCTGGTCAGAAAAAATAAATGGCAGCAATGAGCAGCTGCAAGTGAGCCGGTGATGCTTAGTTCTGCATGGACATTTATACTCAGGGCTGGGTGTTAATGTTTCTGTGCTCGTATTTTAATCTTCTTAGCTGACTTGGAAAGATTTGAGTCTGAGACTTAACAGAGCCTGTCAGAGCTGATGGGATAATGTAGGAAAGGTCCACAGTTCTCACTACAAGAGATGCCAGTTCTCTAGAGCCTTGATTTTTAACACAGGGCTTAATGTTTCTTAGGTCAGCAACTAATTTATCAGAATTAAGAGGAACGAACAGGTGCACTTTTCTTTGTTGTAAAAAAGTTAATAGTAAAACTGTTAGTGTGCACTGTAAGCAGAGACCTCCTGGATGCCTGCCATGTGGCAAATAGCCTGAAAAAGTGTTTTCCTTACTACTTTCGATTCATATGCTATCAAATGTCATGTATACACATGTAAATGCTTTTAAAAGAAAAATAGTACAATGCCCAAAAGGTGTCTATTTTCTTTTAGCAGTATATAAGTTGCATCTATGTCAATAAATACATGACTAAGCTATCACTTTTAATGACCATTTATATTCCACTATATGTTTTGCCATAATTTACTTAGCAAAAATTCTACATTTGTTCACTTTTTTGTTTGTTTGTTCAATTTCCTAGGCCCTTTATGCATGTGGACTTACATAATTATTTCTTCACATTAAATTCCTACAAGCTGAATAGGCTTAGATATATTAGATATATATTAAAAGTTACTAAATACTTTCCAAAAAGCAGTATGAATTTATACCTAAGATGGATATATGTAAGACTGTTCTAAACTCTCCCTCACCAATATCATTTTTAATCCTCTACTCATCTGTGTTAACATCATGGTTGAAAATTATAATCCGTTTAAAAATATTTTTTAAATTATTAATTGGATATTATGTCATATATTTATTAGAAATTTATTTCAATCTTTTGTGAATTGTTTCCTCATGTTTTTAACTCATTTCTCCATTTTTATCTTTTCTTTAAAAGGCATGTTATATCTCAAGAACATTCCCTTTGTTTCGGCTTATATATATCTTTTTTGAATATCTTTTTTCATCACTCTTTCCATGTAAATTTGTATTTTAAAATTTAGTTTTTTAAAATTCAAAAAGAACTTCCTTTCTTGTTTCTAGCTATGGTCTAGTGCTTATACAGACCTGCTGCATTATAATGTAATATAAATGCCCACATTTAATAGTTTGGTTTTGACAGTTAAAATTTTTGATACATTTGAAATTTATTTTCATGCCAGATTTTAAGATATCTAAACATACCTTTTCCAGTTATTGGGATACTTGACCCAAAAAATAGTATTATTTTTTAAATAATTTATCTTTTTCTCATGGATATGGTTGAGGGGGGTTTAATTCTCTTATATTAATGTCTTTGTAGTCTATCTTCATGACTGTATTGCTCTAATTTTTGTAGCTACATGACATACTGACATACAATATTTTAATACCTTCGAGAAACAATGGCTATTATCACATTTCTTCTTTCACATTAAGAGTGGAACTCAATTTTTCTTCAAAACTATCGACAAACTAACTTAAGCTGAGTTTAAACTAATGGAATCCAAACAAAAACAAAACAAAATTTCTCTTTAAGTAGAAGACTACTTTGAGAAAGTAAAAGCAGCAAGGCCTTAAGAACAAAGATGGTTTAGTCAACTTTTATGTTGCTCAAAATACCTGACAGAAAAAACTTTAGGGGAAAGAAAATTTATTTAGGGATCATGGTTTCAGAGGTCTCAGTCTATAGATGGCTGACTCCATTGCTCTGGCCCAAGATGAGGCAGCACATTATGGGGGGAGGGCCCAGTGGGGGAAAGAAGCTCAACTCATGGTGGTGTCAGGAAACAGAGACAGAAGAAGGGATCTCAGGAAGAACAACCTTTCCAGGGCATAGGTACAGTGACCCTCCTCCTCCAGCCACACCCCATCTGCCTATTAGCTACCACTACTAAGTCAGTCCTCTTGAACTAGAATGAACTGATTAGGTTACAACTCTCATAATCGGATCATTTCACCTCTGAATATACACTTCACATTTAAACCATAACACGGGGAAAGTGGAGATAAACACTGATAAGTTTCTACCTCCTGAACATGTTGGCCTTATTTTCTCACTATTCTTATTCTTAGGGTGGGAAAATGACTGTTAATAGCTCAAAACTTATATTTTAAGGCCTCAACCACCAGATAGAATTAATCTCTGTATTTTTAACTGGGATTGCCAGAATTTTCTGACAAGAGACAAGATAACTAACTTAGATTGGCTTCCACCATTTTAGGATGTTCATGGAGTTAGGGTTAGGGACTTAACTCTTGGCAGGAAATTTTGTAATGAGTTTTGGAATGCATGAGTAGGTAAAGTAAGTGGTAAACAAATCATTGTGCATCATGGTTAGAACTGTTTATTGAAATACCTGAATAACAGAAATGCAAAATAATTATGAGAGAGGTTTTGTTTTTATCTGTCATAATGGCATACTGAGATTGTACTTTGAAAAGTGGGTCTACTCACATGGTTTAAATGTTTGAAATTTATGCTTAGTATTCGTTTGAAAATAGTGTTCTGGAGCTGTTGGATTTGTTTTGAACCCTAGCAATTCATATGACAATGGGCAACCATGATCTGGACACGTCAGTTAGACCAACATACTCTAGCTATTATAGAGTCATGGAGAAATCATGAACTTCATGTAAAACTGATAAGTAGGAAGAGGAAACAGAGATGTGGACTTTTCCTCTTTTAGTTCCTTTTATTAATATATATACATATATATGTGAATATTTATATGTTATGTGTGTATATACCAAGCAAGAAAATTTAGTTGTGTTCAAATTAACCCAAGAGCAAGCTTGAACCATGCCTTTCATTTTTATTACATGCTCAATGAGTCCTTTACCTGTGTGGTTCCTTCTGTGTAACAGTCATAGCATTTGTTCACACACTAGCTTATCTTTCTCTTAACTCATCAGTTTTGTTTCCTAACCTATCAGCTACTTAGGTCAGAATCTTTATTTCTCTAAGTTCTTGAAAGCAAAACACTGTCTTTAAATATATCAGTTCCATAATGTTTTTAATAAATAAAAATAAAAATAGACTATAAAATCAGAATTGAAGGTAGAATAGAAACTAAATTACTCATTTTTTATATGCTTAAGTATGCTATATAATAACATTTTATGTGGTTTTCCCTTAGGTCTTTATCTCTTTCTTGACTGTAGTTCTAGAAATTACGAGAGGGATCTTATATATGAGATAGTATAACTCATCCTCTTTATCTATTGAACTGGACCATTTATTTTCTACCTAAGGTAGTTTCACTGAATTGAAAAACTAATATTACATATTAATTAATAGACATTATACACAGGATTTTGTTTCATGGTGGAAGAGGAATTCACAAAGACATATAATATTGCCAACTTGACTAAAAATTAAATTAGTAAACAAGCATAGATGTCTGAAGGCTTTGGGGGATTTTATATACTCTTTATATGTGTAAAGAGGTGCTGTCAAGATTAAGATTCTATGGATTTAGTTAGTTCTAGTTCCTATAGTAAAAGTAACAAAAATTTGCTTTCATTTATCATGGTTTTATTGAAGTATAATCTATGTACAATAAACCACATAGAAAGTTCTGACATACATGTACACCCATGAAACTATGATTCCTCAAATTTGCTTATGCCCCTTTACAGCCCCTCCCCGCTGTCCTCTGTACAACTTCTCCCCGAGATAACTCATCTACTATCTCTCACTGTTGAATAGTTTTCATTTTATAGGGTTTTATATAAATTGAATCATGTAGTATACTTTTTTGTAGGGGGAGTGGGCTAATTTCTTCAACTCAGCATAATTATTCTGAAATTCATCCATGTCTTTCATGCATTATTCGTTCATTCCTTCTTATAGCTGAATCTTCTTCCATTGTGTGGATGTGTCACAGTTTTATCCTTTTAATCCTTTCATGGACATCTGAACTATTTCCAGTTTGAGGCTATTGTGTATGAAGCTGCTGTGAATTTCACATGTCTGTCTTTTCATGGAAGTTTACTTTCTTTTCTCTTGGGTAAATACTTCAGATTTTGATGACTGAATCATACAGTGCATGTTTAAGTTTTTAAGAAATTACTAAATTGTATTCCAAGAAGCTGGCTTATTCATCATTGGTTGTTTTTTTTTTACTCTCTACTCCCCACCCCCAGCCGATTTAGCCATTCTAATCAATATGTGATGCTATCTCTTTGTGGCTTTAATTTGCATTTTCCTCAAGATTAGTGATGTTGAACGTCTTCTCATGTAGCTTTTGGCCAACCATAGTAGTTTCTTAGGATTGTTGTAATAAACTATCACAAACTTGGTGGCTTGAAACAACAGAAGATTGTTTTCTCACAGTTCTGAGGGCTAGATGCCTGGAATGTTTTTCCCTGAGCAAGGTAACATGGAATACAATCTATTCCCTCACTCGTTCCAGCATTTAGAGTGGCATTCCTTGTATTCCTTGGTTTATGAATACTTCCTCCTTCTTCAAAGCTGGTGGTGGACATCTGTTCTTTCTCCTTCTACTTTTTGTCACATGCCTGTCTTCTCTTCCATGGTCAGAGCCTTCTCTGTCTGCCTCCTACAAGGAACATGTGATTAAATTTAGGGTCCACTGCAGTAACCCAGGATTATCTCCCCATATCAAAATTCTTAATCGCATCTACAAGTTTTTGTGTGTTTTTTTTTTAACCAAGTAAGGTAGTTTTCATAGCATGTTGGTCAGATCTCTGTCCGTATAACAAACGATTGAGGTAATCAACTTATAAAGAAAAAGATTTATTTCAGTTCACAGTTACAGCAGTCTCACTGTCCATCCTTTGGCCCTGTTGCTTCTGTGCTTGTGGCTAGATAGCATGTCATGGTGGTGCATGGCAGAGCAGAATGCTCAGCTCGTGGCCAGGAAGAAAGAGAGGAAGAGACTGGAACGCCAATATCTCCTTTGAGGACATATCCCCACTGATCTAAAGACCTACTACTAAGTCCCCCAACTGTGAATCTTCTACCACCTCCAGTAGCAGGAAGCTTTAACACAGGGGCCTTTCGGGGGACATTCAAGCTCCAAACCGTAGAACATAGGTTCTAGGAATGAAAATGTGGATACATTTGGGGAAGCTGTTTTTTCAGCCACATTATTCAGTACTTCTTCTTTGGTAAACTGTATGCTCTTTTTTTAATTGATATTTTTTTTCTTTTTAAATTCAGTTTTGAGAGTTCTTTATATATTCTGGAGAAGTTTTTCATAAGATATAAACTTTGCAAATTTTTTCTTTTGGTGTGGTTTGTCCTTTCATTATCCTGAAAGTTTCTTTTGAAAAACTGAAATTCTGGGCTGGGGTTGTGGCTCAGTGGTAGAATGCTTACCTAGCATGTCTGAGACACTGGGTTTGATTCTTAGCACCGCATATAAATAAATAAAATAAAGGTACATTGACAACTAAAAAAAAATTAAAAAAGAAAAACTGAAATTAGTCCAGTTTATCAGTCTTTTTTCTTATGTGGATCATGTTTTTGGTGTCCTAAGAAATCTTTGATAACCCCAAATCATAAATATTTTCTCCTGCAGTTATTTTTTTCCCAGAAGTTTTATATTTTTTAACTTTTAAATTTTTAGGGGATATGTGGGGTACTGGGGATTGAGCCCAGGGGTGCTTTACCACTGTAAGTATCATGTTTAGATCTGTGACCCATTTTGAGTTAATTTTCCTATGTACTCTAAGTATGGCTTTAAGTTCATTTTCTTACATACATTTTCAATTGCTTGAATACCACCAAAAAGCCAGTCCTTTCTGCACTTCCCTGCCTTTTCATCTCCATGAAAAACCATTTGTTTATATATGTGTGTATGTCTATTGCCACAAGCTCTATTTTGTTCCACTAATAAGTCTATCTTAACGCCAATGCCTCACTGTCTTTAATTACGATAGCTTTATAATAAACAAGGTAGAATTAACCCTCTAATTTTACCTTTTTAATATTCATGTGAATTTTATGTTTGTCAAATCCCATCAAGAGGAAAACCCAGTTTAGATTTTTTATATGATTATATGTAACCATTTATCAATTGAGGAGAACTTACATCTTCAAGTCTTCTTATCTTCTCATCCATGAACTAGGTATATCGCTTTTCTTAGGTCTTATTTAGTTTCACTCAATGATATTTTTCAATTTTCGGAGTATAGGCATTTGTGTATGTATATTCTCTCTCTGTCCCAACTATCATAAAAGAAAATAAGATGATGATACCAAAGCCAAAATTTAATCCTTCCTCTATATTTCTCTGAAAAATTATTCTACTTGATTGAAATATAGATTATTTTTTCTTTTGGGATAGATTTCTGTTTTTAACAGTATTTCTGTCAATATGTTTCAATCCAAATAGAATAATCAGTATCTTATCCTGAATTTGTATTGTATTTTACATAGCCTATTTCTTTTTAAATTTTTTTTTCTTTTAGTTGTAGTTGGACAAAATACCTCTATTTTATTTATTTATTTTTATGTGATGCTGAGGATTGAACCCAACGCCTTGCATATCCCAGGCAAATGCTCTACCACTAAGCCACAACCCCAGCCCCTACACAGCCCATTTCTTAACACCCTAAATATGTACACCCTAAGTATAATTATAGTAAATATAGGTTTCTCCTTTATCTTTACATCATGTATTTGATGAGGTTAAATTAAAGATCCTGGTAGCCAAATGACTTAACAACTTTTCCAGATTCACAACTTTTTAAGCAAAGGCAAGTATAGAAATACAATACCTATTTATTTGGATTATAGGACCTCTGATTATATTCCAGTAAATTAAATGTTTACTGGGGGGATTAAAAAAACTTTTTTTCCCATTTTTTTTGGGGGGGGTTACCAGGGATTTAACTCAGGGGCACTTAACTGCTGAGCCACATCCCCAGCCCTATTTTGTATTTTATTTAGAGACTGGGTCTCACTGAGTTGCTTAGCACCTTGCCATTTCTGAGGCTGGCTTTGATTCTCCTGCTTCAACCTCCCAAGCTGCTGGAATTACCAGAGTGCACCACTGTGCCCGGCTTTTCCCAGTTTTTAAGGACCATGAAGTAAAGCTTTAAACGATTTCCTATATATGTATAGTTACTATTTCAAAAATTATAACAAGATTTCTAAATGCTAATGCAAATAGTATAATTCCCAGTAGGCAAAGGAGCTAAACATAAATGTCTTTTTGTAGTCCAAATCTTGAAATACTTTAAATATATATTTGTACTATATTATAGTAATATGTATTACTATAGTAACGTAGTGCTCTATTTGCACTATATTACTGAGATAAAGCATATTTCTTATTTATCTTCAGTTTAAGTAACATGAAGAAAAAAAATTTCTTCTTACTGATTCTTAGAGGTTATCACACAAAAATCCCATCATGTTTGTCATGTGACTTATCAAAGGCCAAAGCCCAGGGTTACCACCTTGTGAATTAGCAGTCAGTTTTGAAGGGACTGATGTAAATTGTGTAATCATCCTACTAGTTGTTTTATTGAATGTTGGTTTTTTTCCAAAAAATTTATATAAATATAAGTTGATAGTATCTGAGGGCTTATTCATTTAAAATCATTAAATACTATACATCTTATTTCAACAAATATTTAAATAATATTTGGTTCCTTTAAAAGCACATTTATAGCAGTTGAAGTTGAATATTTCAATATGAGCAAAGTCTCAAATATTATGTCATGATGCATTTGAAAGGATTAAATTCTTCTAACCAAAAAAGCTCTCTATTTTTAAAATTTCAAGATAAATATAGGTTGCAGCATCCTATAAGATTTCTAAGGTAATTTTACCTTCAATGCAGTAAATGACTGTCATTATGAATTTACTGATCTTTTTTTCCTTTTTTTTTTTTTGGTCAAAGGTTATTACTATTTTTATACCACCAGCCTGGTATGACAGTAAAAGTTTCTCACTTCATTATCATGCCGAGGCCTTTAGAATATCACTTAAAACAGGATGAAAATATTTGTCTACTTTGGGTTTGGATGTTTGTGAGCTTGAATGATTATGGTGAATCGAATATAGTTGTAAAAAAGGGTTTTCACTGATGAATCAAAATCCCTCAGAGGTATGGGTACATGTATTTTTAATAGGTGTCTTTATTTGATTACCATCAGCCATTTGTACTGTGTTCCAGTTGCTCCCCTGTTAACAGACTTAAGAAAATAGTTATTAAGGCAAGACTTCTCAGACCTTCTGGACAAGACTGACTTTTATTTAAATGTAAATTCAAATTTATAAAGTATTTCAAAAACTAAATTATGTTTTTAGCATTCGGCTTATTTTTGGAGTTAAGGATTGACTGACTTGGATGATTTCTTGTGTTGCTTTTTGCTAAGTTAGAAATAAGCATTTGAAATATATGGCAGAAAACCTACCACTAAAGCATCTAAATGACCCATTATTAAAGAAACTTACTTTTAATAATTAGACACTGGATTTGTTTACATGTAAGCTTCAGAGTCCTTATAAAAACTAAAATCACACATTTTTACTTTCCTAAAAACAATGGTGGGTTTGTTCTAACCAGCTTCATTTGCGTTTCATCCTAAGTTGCTTTCAGGGCAAATAACTTGAATCGCTGTGTTGTTCGGGTTGATAGTATATGATGATTTAACCCTCAGAACTCTAGCACTGTGTATTTTGGCTTCAGTCCAAGTCACCAGGAGATACACATAGCATACACATAGTACTTTGTCTTGGCTGAAATCATGAAAACATCGCCATTTCAGGTTATTGCTACCTGCTCCAAAATAATAAACTGCCCTATCTATTACCTTCACACAGGAGCCTATGAAGTGTTCCCCACAGTTCCTTTAAAACTAAATGAGAAATGTGCCCTGTCAGTGGATGTTCATATAAATGTGTAGATGTGTGTGCTGTTGTTACCTTCATTTAGAAGTGGACTTTCACAGGAAACTAGCAACGTTTCCATATGAAATTTAGATCTCATTTCACGTAGATAATTCTTCCTGCCCCTACGTTCTCTCTGAGCATGTAAAATTGAACACACAATTACTTATTTGTACTGAAAGTTATGAAGTAGAGTTTCAAGCCAAGAGCTGCTAGTGTAGAGCAGTCTCTTTTGTTAGCATTTGAACAGGGAAGCCAAGCTACAGAAGAGTAAATTTTAAGATTAACAATGTTTTGGGAGCACTTTTAAAAGGAATCCTAGGACTACATTTACAACTATTAGGCTTAAATCAAAGGACTCCTTCCTGGAGGAGATCTGAGAGATAAGAACACACAAAGCCTTGGTAGTAAATCAGGTTGATATAGAATTTCAAAAGGTCTAAATTCAGTTAAACTGAATTTTTCAGCCGACAGAATACCAAATAATCTGCTTAAAGAAATATCTCTAAGATTTCAGTACAGAAAACAAGAAATATTTTCCTATTAAAATTTAGAAACTGAACAATATATATTAAAAGTTTTAGGAAAGTTAAGTATTTCTAATTTCCTATTTTGAATCTTTTGTATATACTCATCAGTACTTAAAATAGCATAATATTTGAGATGCCTGTGATATTATAAAACTGTCCTAAGATCACTTTGGCAAACATAGGTATATCACTATCTACATAGATATAAATAGTGGGAGAGAGAGAGAGACGGGCCGGGGGAGGGGGGGGCGGGGGGGGGAGAGATATCTCATGTATACCATGAATATCACATCTTTTATTATCTTAAAAATTTATTCAGTAAACTTAGTTTTAAATGTGTAATGATTACTATAGGTCCATAAATAATATTTTATGTAATTTTATGTTCGGATACCTGTAACATAAGCTCTGTCTCAAAAGGGTTTTATTTAAAAACTATATAGAAATCAATAAAATAAACTTAAATGAACTTCAAAACACTTTTTATATTATTATTATTGCCAGGGATTGAACCCAGAGGCACTCAACCACTGAGAACATCCTCAGCTCTTTTTATATTTTATTTTGAAACAGGGTCTCACTAAGTTGCTTAGGGCCTCCCTAAATTGCCGAGACTCGTAAAAGCACATTTTTTTAAACAATGTAACTATCATTCAATATATTAAGTATTAGGTCTACTTCTCAAGTGAGACACAGTAATTTTTTTTATCATTCCTCATGATCTCTCAAACAAAAAGTTGAAACAGAATAAAAGAGAAAGTTTTTGTTCAGTGTGATGGTTCACAGCCCCCTAAAATTCGGGAGAAAAGCTGATGCTCTGGGCTTGTGTCAGTCAGCTTTGCATTGCTGTGACCAAAATACCTGACCAAAACAACTTAGAGGGGGAAAAAATTATTTTGGCTCACAGTTTCAGATATTTCATTGCCTAGATGGCCGACTCCACTGCTCTGAGACCGAGGTGAGGCAGTACATCATAGGGACAGACCAAATGGAAGAAGGCTGCTCAGCTCATGGTGACCAGGGAGTGGGGACGTGGAGGGTTGTAGGAAAGATGCATCCTGCCCGGGCACACCCCCAGTGACCTATCTCATCTAGCCTCATCCCATCTGCCTATAGTTACCATCCAGTCAGTTCATTCAAATTAGGATGAACTGATTCAGCTTTCATAATCTAATTGTTCACCTCTGAATATTCCTGCACTAATAGGAATTTTGTGGGGGGCACTTCATATCCAAATCATAACAGGGCTCTAAATGTCACTATGAAACTACCCACTAGAATTATCCTCATCCTTCAACCCTCCATCTCTCTAGTTCCTGTGACTCTCGATTTAGTTTCAATGGCCCAATCAAGTTCTTTGGGCCAGGAGATAATTAGTTCTCATAGGCATCTCCCCATCTTAGCCTTTCTGTCAACTAGGAAAGCAGATGCCAAGAGAAGAATTTCTTTAAAATTTTTTTTCATAGTTTCAAACAGAATGAAGAGATAGGACAAGGAAGAAGAAAGTCACAGTATTTGAAAGTATTTTTAAAGGTTTTTTGATTAGTTAGGTATTATAATTTCAGTAAAGTAGAGTAACAAAAGTTGTACTGATAGCAAGGTCTTAAAAAGATATTTGGTGGGAAGAACCTATAAGATTTGTAACAGTACTTGTTAGAGAAGTTTTGAAGAGAAGAGAGAAAAATAGATAAAAATAAATAAAATAGATTTTAAAGTAAAATATATGGAAAATAGAAAAAATAAATAAAAATAAAAGGTCCATTTAGTGAGCACCTACAAGATGTAAGAACAAAATAGAGCTTGAATAAATAATAAAATAAATAATATATACTTTATGACATAATATTTTTATATGTTCCTACTTAGGTTTCACTAAGTATTAAGCCAGCCATTGGGGGAATAAATAGATATATACCAAAATCAACTCATTTAAGTTTATTTTTTACTACATCATAGAATAAAATTGCAAACTTCTTGGATTTCATTCTCTAGCAATTAACAATATGTTTTTAAGTGAGCTAGAGCAAAAACTATTCTTGGAAGAATTAAAACCTTGCAAGTAAAACTCAAGACCAAATACTCTATGAGTATGTATGTATGTACGTGTGTGTGTGTGTGTGTGTATATATATATATATATATATATATATATACACATATATATATATGTACATACATATATATAAAGTAGTATGTAATATTTTGTAGGCAGAAGTAATTTTGACACTGACAAGGAATTCACATCCTTGATTTGATCAGATTTTTCTCTCTTGGAATCTATTCAAGAGGCCTGAAACAAAAGCAAAAGTAGATGAAATTCTATCTTTTTTTCCTTCTTTCTAGCTTCATCACCACATATTTATGTTCTGGGCACTGGACTAGGTGCCAGAAAACATGAGATGATTAAGACCTGATCCCTGCAATCTAGGGGTTTATAGTGTTGTAGAAGAAATAGAATAAATAAGTACAAGAAATAAAGGGTTGTGGGCTTTTTCGTTAACATACATACCTCTGAGGGAAAATAAAGAAGCAGCTAACTATATGTAGATGATCTGACAAGGCTTTCCAGATAAAATGATAGTATCAATGATTATGAACTTGGATTTTCCAAATGGATAAAGTAAAAAATATTCCATGTAGAGGCAACAGCTTTAGAAAAAGAGAATTCAAAAGACAAGGCATGGATGGAATGGTACAAATACTTTTGGTATGGCTGGAGCATGAAATATGAACATGGAAGAAGCAAGAGAGAGGCACCAGGGAGGTTAAAAAAAAAGGCAGCTTTGAAGGGCATGCCATTTTAGAAGAGTGGAGTTGGTGCTAAAGAGAATGGAAACCTATAGAAGAATTTTCTTGTTGGGTTTAGTAATGTCATTTTCGCAGCCATGTAGAAGATGGATTGCAGAGAGATTCCAGTAGAAAGAAGGGAGAAAAGAGAGATTCATCCAATAATCCAGGCAATGACTAGGATCAGGACTAAAGCAGTAGCTATTGTAACATAGGTCGAAGAATGAGCAGAACAAGAGGATTATCTAAGGAAATTGTGTTAACATCCATTGAGTGGAAAGGAAAAGGGGTTATCAAGAATTGTTTCTCCCAAGTTCACCGAGACTAGAAGGCATGTAGCCTTGATGGGCTTCTTATATTTATGTAAAATATAAAAAAATATTTGAGGTTGTTTTCTGTATAGCATGATTTACTTTCCCTCCCTCTCTCTTTCTTCTCTCTCTCTCTCTCTCTCTCTCTCTCTCTCTCATTCTGTTGTTGTTTTTAATCTAACAAAGTTAATGTTGAGAAAGGGTGTTTGGGCCAATTTGAGAAAAGGAAACTCATTTCTTGTGTGTGTATTTATTCCTTCAACAAACACATATAGCACTGGCAGTGTACTATATATAAGAAAATTATCTAATCTGTGGATTTAACTCGAAGATTTCACAGCATTTGAGGGAAAACACGGAAACCACTATAATATAATATTATAGTTCCATATGGTAGAATACATGAACTTCAGACAAAACACAAGAAAGTAAATGTTTGAAATTAAACTTGAGAAAGGAATGATTTGATATGAGAAAAGGAAACCAGAGTAAATACATTTTATATTTAAATTTTCAGATGAATAAGAAAATCTGTATTTAAAATTTCAGATGAACTAGGAGCCTTCATTACAGAATTTTAAAGAGTTATGACCTGATCATAATTGCCCATGCAGAGGAAAAAAAGAGGAATAACAGATAAGCCCATGGGTTAGCTCTCAGTGAGCACTTAACATACACTCTCTCAATCCGATGCCGTGGAAGAGTATGGTTTTGAGACCATTCAAACTTGGGTTCAGATCTTTGTTATTGATTTTTAGAGTTGGGCCAATTATTTAAGTTATTTGAATGTCTGTCATCCTCATAATGTTTAATACATAACTTGCAGGGTTGTTATGAAGAACAGATGTTAGCTGTAAAATATATGATGTCTTAGGTGTAGTCATTACTGCTACTAGTAAACACTATAGGAGCTGACATTCAAAGCCGGGCTTCATTCCAAAGAGGACGTATGACATAGAACTACTCAATCAGCATGTTAGAGCCCCTTGGATACCATGCCTGGTTTGACAGTGGGCATATAACTCCTACTCAAATTAATTCTGAGAATTATATAGTAGATATGATCAAATAAGCTTTCTTTTTTTCTCTGACAAATTTATACCTGTGAGGATGTGAATATAGAAATCCTTGCTACCTTTGCCACCATAAAGCATGAACCAGCCAAGGGGTAAAGCCAAAATAGGAGGCAGAGTCAAAGGAATGACAGGAAGTCCTAGTTCAGCTACACCTGAAATCAGCCCACACTATGAGCTTTTTTAGGTAAATAATAACAATAATAATAGCAATAACATTTATTTTGTTTTAATTCTGTTTACATTGTGTTTTCCATCACTTACGCCAATAGTACTGACCAATAAAATTGGAATTAATAATCTAGAAGCTCACTTTGGGTCAGCAATAACATAAGGCTGGTGGTGGGATTGTAATCAATAACAAAATAAGTCAATAAATAAATATGAGTAAGTTGAGACAGTCCATGTAGACTCCTTGTTCTAGAAGCTCAGCCATATTTTAAAAAAATTAAAAAGGATAAGGTGCAGTAGCTAGAGTGGAGGCAGAGTTGAGGAAGTATTTATTCCTAAGATGGGAGAGACTTGAACATGTTTATAGGCTAAGGGAAGAACGCCAGCGGGAAGAAAAACGTTGACAGTACTGAGAATAGAGGGGATAATTAATAGGGGAACGTCTAGGCAGACGCAGGATGTGATGAATATTTCTGTTCCTGTGTAATCTCAAGTAAGGTCTAGTGTCTGTTCGGATGGTAAATTTGACTAAAAGTGTTCAAAGCTTTTTTCCCCCTCTTAGTTAAAAAAAAATATATATTTTTTTATTTTTTTGTATGTCCAATTATCCTTTTATGTCTTCTCTAGTCTCTCCTACTTTTGTAAATCATATGAAGTCTTATAACACCCTACTCTTCCCACCAAAAGCAAAAACAAAACACAAAAAATACAAACAAAACCCTTCCATAAACAGAACTAAACTCAAATTCTCAATTTAAACTAGAAGAGATCTTCATGATAAAAATAAAATTAAATTTAAAAAAGACCTCGGGATTATCAGAAGCACCTCAAAATAGTCGTTTTACAGCCTCTTAAGTTCTGCTCTTCTCTGTCTGCCTGAAATTTTGCACAATCTGATGCACAAAAACAATGGGAAAGAGGATTACGTCAAACATATGAAAGAAATGGCAGGAATCCAGTGGGAAAGACTTGCCCTCCACATTTGGCAGGAGGAGTGCCATGAGGCAGTGGGTTTGTACAGTGATGAGTCACACTTGAGCAGAGGCTCTGGAAGGAATTAGTTTAGGAAGGCTGGAGTGTTCCCTGCACTGTATGAGTGCCTCAGGCCATTAGCAATGTGTGTGCGACCACAAGTTCAGTTAAAAGACACCCTGAGATCCTCAGACCTTCTTTTTGGAACCAGCAGAGAAAAATATCCCTAGCTGCTTTTGCCCCTGTCTTGGCTATAAAAACCACAGCCCTTCTTTTGCTTTAGGGAGAAAACATGTCATAAAGAGTACCTTTTAGAAAACTTGATCTGGGCCAAAGTCTATAATATGGTGTTTAAAATGTGAAGAGATATAGAAAGCCATGAATCTGAAGGGAAGACTGAGCTGCTCCAAGATCAACTCAGAATGAATGAGTGTGAGAAAGACTGAGCAAGAGACGGAAGACAGGAGACAGGAAACCAACTTGTTTGAACCAAGTAACAAAAAAATGTGTCTGACTGGCAACAGACATCTGCCCTATGGGCAAACTCTAAAACAACCAAGCAAAGAACAAGACCAAATCTAAATATCAAAGTTACCTATTGAACAATATTGTAAATATCAAATGCTGTATATTATGAATCTAAAGTTCTCAATTTTGCACTAGTAAACTGCTTAATATTTAATACCTCAAACAGGAATGGGGCCATTTTTTTGCAATAATTAAAAGTCAGTGGTTCTAATTTAGGATCTTTATGATGGCAAGCACCCCTTCAATATTAGGAGAGGCACAATACAGAAATAAAGATTTTATTACTTACAGGTCCTAGGAGGTTTGCAGCACATCTGACAGCCACACACACAGGTCAGGGAACACAGGCAGAGAGAGAAAGGGATGCATGGGTCAAAACCTTTATTGAGGGCAGGACACTATCCAAACAGGTTTCCATAGGGAGTTTTAACTGGTGGGTTTAAAGCAAGCAGGCATGAGTTTGAAGACACTGTCACACTGTGACTGAGAAGTGGTCACTCTGGTATGTCTGCATAGTTCACTTGGGGACTAAGGGTCAGCAGGGCCAGTCAAGTTGGCTGTATCTAGCTATCCTGTAGGGAGGAGGTCAAAAGCAAGTTGTATAAGGGATATCCAGATTAACCACATGGAGGAACTAGGAGGTAGTAGAGAACTGACAGTGGTGTTAGGGGCTACTAAGCCCTACTTCTGGTGTGAGAAAGTCCAACATATATTCAAAACAAATGCTGAGATGATATAAAATTATAAGAATTGGCAACATAAGTAAATATAAATATCTTTATATTATAAATATATTTATATTATCTTTATATTATAAAGATATATTTATAATATAAAGATATTTATATTTACTTATAACAGCTATTTTCCTAATCCTATTTGTGTATTATTTTATTATATTTATATAGCTTTGAAAAGCAGTAGTGAATTCTATTTTTTCAACAATGAATTAAGTCTGAAATACAGAATAACACGAATTTTTGTTGTACTCTTGCATGTTCAGAACTGACCAGAAAATAAAAAGAAGTTAGGTTTTTATAGGCTGAATTGTCAAAATGTGACCTAAATCCCACAATAGGTTTTTAAGTGAAGTGCTATGAAATCAATAAAATTCTCTAACAAACAATGCAGTTGAGTTTGTCAGTTGCTTCATAACATTGTATCTGATGGAGAATTTTGTTTCTAAAGCATGAAATAATAGATAAAGTGGCACATCTATGAAAGGATAGATCAGTGCCGGGCTACCTAAAATGGATGAATAATTGCTGGTACAGAGGCAGCTGTTCCGCAGTGTCAGAACACAGCTCCAGTGTGCCAAAACATCTGCTGATTTCCAGCTGTTATAAAGCATACTTCTATCATTTCAAAAAACCCGACAATCTTGATGGGAGGAAGGGGAGATCTTCCTAGTTTGGAAAATTTACAGTGAAGACACAAAGCCTTTACAAAGAAATTGTGATCCAATGACTTGAACATTTCATTATTGCACTTTCATTTGCTTAGAAGAATAACCTCAACATTGGATTCATATGGATTAAAATGGAAGCTTCCACAAACTATAAACATTCCACCATGTGACCAAAATGATGTCAGCAGAGCCAGTGAACTGAGGCCAACAGTGGACTGTGAATAGGTGTCCTCTAATGCAACTGAAGGGAGGTTGGTGTGGCTTTGACTTTTAAACATTGCCATTTGAAGGGAGTTGGAAGCTGTAGGTACATGAGAGCTGATTGTCTCCATTCTCCGTTTGCATGAAAATTCTTGGCTCTTTGCCTGGTTTACTTTATAGTTTGTATTACCTCATTATTTTTCCTTTCCTCTAGTGTCCTGCCCTGAAGAGCTTTTCCTGAATGTGATTTTTCTGTCTCTGTCTTCAGAGTTGATCATGCAGAAATACAATAAAAAAAAATGGCCAAGTATTGCCCTCAGGGCTATAACAGTGACTTTTGCTTGGAGATTGAAATCTATGTATTGAATGTAGTACTTCTGAGGAGGCTTTTTGAAAGATTTCAATACTTTATATTTTCCATTTTACAGATTCAGAAACTGAGCTTGGCTGGAGGAGTGCTGGGAGGCAGTGGGTTTGTACAGTGATGAGTCACACTTGAGCAGAGGCTCTGGAAGGAATTAGTTTAGGAAGGCTGGAGTGCTCCCTGCACTATATGACAGGAGAAAATAGCAGTTCTAATGGTCAGGTACATAAATTAATATAGAGCTGACAATAGCATCTACTTTGTGCCTGATTCTCTGCAAGGTGCTAGGCTTTTTAAGTATGTTTGTTCTAATTCTCTGTTAACTTTTTAAATTAAATGAGATTGTCTCCATTTGCTGCTAAATCCCAGGGCTAGGCTAGGATTAGGTCTCTAGCCCATCTTCTTCCAATACCTGCTCTCTTTCATATCATACAATGCTGCCTTTCATTGTGTAGGAGGTAGTTTTTTACATGTATAAGTACCAGTTTGTTTCTTAAGGCATTTAAAAAAATTATTTTGTCCTCATAAGAATCTCTTTAGTTTAATAGAGGTTAATGGGTTTTTGTCATTGAAGAAAAAACTAAAAGTAAATGATGACCCTATGACCTGTTTACAAGGGTTAATCATATTCTAGGAAATAGAATTCAGGTCCCTTGTGTTGGAACACTGTGCCATTTACATTAGACCACATTGTCTATTTTTGTGTCACTTTATTTTGTGTCTTTATTTTGGGATGGATCCAAAGCAGTTAAGGTCAACGATACATCTATCAGAGTTTCTGCAAGTAGCCATGTAATTTTACATGCTATAGGTAAGAGGTACTATTACACATGCTAGAGAAAAGTACAATTTTAAGTTTCCTGAGAGCAGGAGCCCTATACCCTCAACAACTAGCATGGTACCTGGCAAATAGTAGGTAATAGATATTTACTGAATAAATGGAGAATAATTAACATTTACAGTTTGAGATCTTGTTAATAATTAACATTTACAGTTTGAGATATTGTTAATAAGGATAGAAACACAAAATTGAATAGGAAACACTGGTTTGCGGTTAGAATTGCAAAGGTATAATTTCTCAGCTTATCTGTGAGGCTTACTGAAGAGAGCAACACTACCCTCTCTCAAAGCACTTCATTAGGCAAATATGGCTGGAGATGCCATTTTTAATTTGAATGTTTACATAATAACAATTCAATCTACAACTTAAAAATCTACTAGGTTTGTAAATGTGTAGCACTCTTTCATTGAATACACTATGTCCCCAAGGATTTGTTAATTGTTTCAATCGGTAATTAAACAAATTTTCTTGAGTGCCTACAATTTGTTAGTCATTGGAGTTACTGGAGATACAGCAGTAAACAAAAAATAGAAAAATGTTTATGTGTTTTTCAGCTTTTGTCACTATAAAAAATGTCTGATATAACCAACTTACCAAAAAAAAAAAAAGATTATTTTGGCTCAAATTTTGGAGGTTTCAGTCCATGATCAAGTGGTTGCATTGCATTGAAGCCTATGTGAGGGAGTAGCGAGCAAAGCCATTCACTCTATGGTTGGAAAGCAAAAAAGAAAGGAAGAAACAAGATCCTATAATCCCCATTGAGGGTTCAACCCCAATGACCTAAAACCTTCCAGTTGGTTCTACCTCTTAAAGTTTCACCACCTCAATTGTTCCAAACTGGGGATCAAGCTTTTGAACACATGTGCCTTTCTTTGGGGGTCACTCAATATCCAAATCAAAGCAGCTTCTATTGTATACCGTACATGCTAGTATAATAGTGAATAAACAAAAGGGTATTATAATGGAGAAAAATGGGGCATGGGATGCTTGTGTGTGTGTGTGTGTGTGTGTGTGTGTGTGTGTGCACACATGTATGTGTGTCTGTACATGAGTGAAGTTTTAAGGAGTCCTCAAAGAAAAGTCAACCAAAGTTGTGAAGTCAGGTCTTGCTCTCTTGAAGCTTTTCATTGTACTAATGCAAAACTAATACAGTAGAGTCATAGAGGCAGGATATGTATCATTATAAGGGCTCAGAATTTTCTCAGAATGGGGAACCATTAGTGAACTTTGAGCAGAAGAATGATATGACTTAATTTGTGCTTTGTAAAAATTACTCTCACCACTTACTATTTTGTGTATGACCAGGGTCAACAGTGAAAGCTATCACGATAATTTAGATGAGAGATGATGGTGGCTTGCTGGGATGTTGGCAGTGAAATGATCAAAGGTGGCCATATTCTGGATATACATATGGATATACATCTGAAGCAGAAGAGCCAAGATTTGACAAAGGACTAGATATGAAGTGGGAAAGAAAGAGATGAGACAAGGATGTTGCAGAGTTTCTTGGCCTGAGAAACTGGAAAGATTGCATTGCCATTTACTGAGATGGGAAGGACTCCAGGAGGAAAAGGTTAAGGTGATTAGGGACTGGGTTTAGAAACACAAAATAGATGGCTGGATATGTGAGCCTGGAGCTCAGAGGAAATGTCCAGGCTTGATAGATCATCTGCTTATAGATGGTATTTAAATACCTGAGACTGAATAAGCTCAGCTGGGGAAGTCCTATTGATAGAGAGAGGAGGTGTCCAAAATTAAGCCAATGCAGGATTGAGGATAAACAAAACCTGAGAAAGAGCACACAGTGAGGCAGGAGAAAAAGCAGGAGGATTTAATATCTGAAAGCTGTGTAATAAAAGTGTTTTAAGGAGGATTAATCAGTAGTGCCAAATATTGCTTAAATACAACAGGAGATGAGAGCATAGAACTCATCAAAAGATTTATTTAGCAATGGGAGATTATTCCTGACCTCAACAATAGCTGTTTCAGTGGAGACAAAGGGCCAAAAATCCTGATTGGATTGAGTTAAATGAAGAATAGGAGGAAAGTAACTGAAGGTAAAAAATAAAGAGACAATCTTCTACTTTGTGAGAGTGAGGAATGGAGCAGGAACTGGAGAAGACTTAGGAAGGAGAAGGGAATTGAGTTGTCTATTCTGATGATACTCTGGTTGCATATTCTAATCCTGGTGGACTTAAGGAAAGGAAAGGGAAAATTTATAGGAATTGTCAATGGGGGAACACTTACCAGCATCCATATCTGGGGTCAGAGGCAGAGAAATGAGCAGTTCTGTTAGAAGGCTGAATGGGAATCTATGTCCTCAGGGGTGAGACATTTTTCATTTAGAGTTGAAGGTGGAAGGAAGTTTCACTGACACACTTGAAGATCCAGGATATTTTCCCATAGGTCCTGAGGGTCTACTAATGCACTTAGAAAGTGGAGAATAATAGGAGACAAGATCAGCATACAAAGCCACATGGACCTAGGGTCCCAGAGATCAGTAATAACCTAAGAATCAAGAGCCTCTTAAAGTTAATGGACTTAAACTTGATAGTCTTAGGGCAATTATAGGGATAAGGTTGTGAGTGTCAGAGATGAGAGAGGAGATGGGCATGTTGCCAGGAGTGCTAGGGGTTTTGTTATGTGATACTTGCAAATTATTTTTCTTTTTTATACATGGTCATTTTATAAGGCTTCTGCCTGATTCCTCTTATACTAAAGGTATAATAGTTACTACAGAAATATTTGTTAAAAAAATAAAGAATAGCAGAATAAACACATCATTCCAGAAGATGTTAAAATGCTGAATGAGACCTCATCCCAAATGGGATGGAGTAACTTGTGGCAGACCAGGATTTATTATTATTAAGAACTGGAAAAGCCAGATAACATGATGATAGTTTGATGACATCAGAGGCTGCTGAGGAAATAAACACTGGAGAGATTAAGCTAGAACATTTAGATTTGAGGTGCGCCAATGATGTGACCTCAGGACAATTGCCAGACTCTGGAGTTACAGAGGATTAAAGACAGCAAACTGATGTCCAATGTCTTCCCATTCTTGAAAGGTGTGGTTATTCACCCTGACTAATGGAGGGCATGTAGTAACTTGGAAAAGGTCTAATAAATCACCGTGGTATATACTTTGCATGATGTTATAGCTCCCTTATTCCAAGGGATCTCTCCGGCCCAGTCAACGGGTCCTAAATCTAAAAACTATCTCAGATCTGATAACTGAGGAAGGACTTTTGGCATTTTATTCTGGCAAATGCCCTCTTCTTCCTATCCCACCTTTCTTTGTTGTTGCTGTTAAACTGACTTTGAGTAGAAGCATTGCTTTTTCTCATAGGGACCTCAGGCTCTACTAATCCTCTATATTGTTTCTAGTGGGTCAGGCTTGCTTGGCTCCCCGCCCACTCATGGTCTCATCTTGCTGGCCACTTTGGTAATTTCATCTCCAGACTTATGATGAAGTCTGGTCTCTATAATTGGTTGGAGAAGCCTGAAGATCATCCCCATGGATGTTAATGAGCCCAGTGTTGTGACCACCTTTCCTACTTTCATTTCTAGTTTATAGAGCGGAACTACCTCTGGGCTACTTAGTGATGCTGGTTCCCTCCATACCAGTGCATGCCTGAGAGCCTTTAGTGAATGTGTGGTCCTCTGGGCCCTTTCAGGGGGCGTAATCACCTCCTGGGTCTTCATCCTTATATAATATATTCACTGAAGCCTGTCCCTTTCTCTCCACCTCTTTTTTTCCTTCCTGACTGCCAGGGCAATTCAAGTATTCCACTTTGCTGACAGTTTGACATTGCTTTTTTCCACCAGTGATTTTGTCCTCATTCCCAGGGTTTCTGGCTTGGGCACTGGATTTTGATATGGTCTGAACATTTTTTGTCAACTCCAAAATTTCTGTTGAATAAAATTTGAGGTTCTGCCTTCACAAACAGAACGACCTACCCTCATAAAAGTTCTTGACGGAGGAGGGAGTTGGCTCTTTTTCACCCCTTCCATTTCTTCTGCTACACGAGGACACCTTGACAGCTCCTCACCAGATATGTACCCTGTCAGCACTTTGATCTTGGACTTTTCAGACTCCAGAACTGGGAGAAATAAAGTTCTGTTGTTTAGAAATGACCCAGTCTTTGGTATTTGTTATAGCAGCACAAAGGAACTAAGTCCCATGTCCCTAGAAAGTGTACCTAAATAAATTTTTGCTTATCAAGTCTTACATTCTAGCTTCCTGGATCAAATACATTCTCAGAATTTAATCCTGGGAATATTCACAGGGCTTATTATTACAAGTTCACTGCAATTGTAGGTGTATAATGTTTTCCTTCCTTATCAGGTCAAATGCATCCTCTGTGGGGTTATGCTGGGATTCAACCCTAGTAATCAGCTTAGCAAAAGTACAAATGGGGACAGATTCTGAGTGGCACAACTGATGCCACTGGAGAGAGTGTTCTCCATAATCTTTTAGCGTAGCAGAAGTGCTGGCTCTTGCTAAGGAAGGATGTGCTAGGAGCCACAACCAAATAATATGATGCATGGCACTTTTGGTTGTAAGGTGACGCCAGCTAGCCATTGAGATGATATGATTATGTTAAGATTTACATTCATATGGAAATTGGACTCCTGCTGTTCACCTTGACTCATGTTACTCCTGGAGAGTTCCCATTGGTTGGGGAAGGATAGTAGGAGGGAATTCCGGGGGAGGTCCTGGGCTCCGGTTCCGGTAGACACAATCCGCGTGGGTGGACCAGCTTGCTTGCCGGGCACGTACGGGGTATTGGCGGCATTTTCAAAAATAAAGTTTTGTTCCTGCTTGAGTGGCTCGTGATTCTGTGCCCAGCCAGACTGCGGCAAGGATGTGCTATCTTTATAAGCTCAGAAAACTCACAGGGAGTTACAGAATCTGTATTTTCAGGTGCCCCCACGCAGATGTCTCCATCTCATGTCTTGGGGTCTAAGGTTTTATCCATCAGGGATGAGTTCTTTACATAACAGGACTACTTTGGTTGAACTTCAAACATCTCTGCAACACGACAACGCCAACTGACGTCTTGAGCCTGACACTCCACTTGTCTGCCCTCCAAACACAAGTGATAGAGGTCACTGTAAACTCCCAAAGCTTAGCAGAGAGGCTGTCTAGTTCTCATACAGCTACCAACTTCTTGGTACCAGCCTTCAGTCTTTATGCACGATGCCAATATATTAGCAGCAGCCAGCTAACTCTTCTGTGTTTTTAGGCATTTTCCTCCCGGTTCTTTCCATACTTCTCAAATGCCTACATCATTGCCCCGTCACAGCATTCCCTTCCACTTACACATTTACCCAGGTCACCACTAGTGTGAATTCCAGTCACCACTTCGTGCCAGGGATTATCCGTGTTCACTTATCAACTAGGATGGTGCCCTGTGAATGTGCAAACAGGTGGTGATTGATCCAGTCTTCCACATTCCCATGTTGAGAACTGTTTTTTTGGAATACTCCTAGTACCATTTATGTTAGTCCAAGAAATAAAACACTAAGGCCACATAAAACATGCAATATTTAAATGAGGGGGGAGGGGATGCCTGTGAAAGAAAACGGGCAAGAGACCTGGAAGACTAGGAGAGCCATCAGACCATAGCTGAAGGAGGGAGGGACAGTGGGGTGGAACATCCTAGTATGTCTGGCCCCAAGTGAAGAGGAGAGTGAAGGAGCCTTGTAGATAAGGGTCATAGAGTGTTATAAAGTTCTCAAAGAAGATTTAACATTATTGTTGGTGAGAAAGTGAGCCCAAATCACCTGTCAGAGGAGCCCCTTGCATACTATGAACAGGCCTATTTCAGAATCCCTGCAGTTTACAGTCCCCAGTAAGGTAAAACGGGAATATGGGAATAATACCAGAAGTATGGCCAGGGTGCAAATGTGACAATGGATTTCAAATTGTGGCAACTCGTTCTCTTGATCAATTACATTTCCTCTAGTTTGCCGCAGTCTTGGCTGGGCACAAGATCACGAGCCACTCACAGTTTTGTAGAGTCAAACAGCAGTTCTTTATTCCCGAACTCACACGGGCCTCTACACACGTTCTGGGGAAATCCCAGTTCTGCCCAATTCACCTACTCCACGAGGCTTATTTTCCAAATACTTTCTGAATCTCACGAGAACCCAACGGGAACTCAGGCAGCAGGAACACCCTATTCCCAGCAGCAATAATCTTCAACCTGGAACTTCCCTAAAACCCATATTGTCTTAAACCGGAACGCCCTAAACTTGTCTTAAACCGGGAACACCTTAAACCCAAGGAGCGGGGATACTTCCTCAAACTGCAGGATACACCCTAAATCTGGATCCACCCTCGTCCTTGAGCAGGGTCACCTTACATGCAATGTCAACAGCGAAATTCCAAGGCAAGTCCATTTAACATGGGGTACGCTGGCAGGGAAATTTCGATGCATCATTCCTACTTGGCAATGGCCCTCAGCACTAGTTGAAGATCTTTCTGGAACATTCCTGTTGTGGCCATGGCTTGGTTTCGGTAGTTATTGACTAGTGATTGATTTCTGGTTTTCCCTTAATCTATAAGCTAAAAATTTTTCAGGTGTCTTAACAGAAAATCTAGTTTTGTTTGTTTTTTGTTTCAATCAATATAGTCCTTTCTTCCTTAGCAGCTCTTCAACTCTACTATTTTTCTCCCTTTGAGATTTGAGATTGCTGATCTCTGCTTAGATTTTTAGCTTGTTATAGACTGCTTTCTACTTGGTAACCTGGTCTCTTGACCAAAGCATAGGAAACTTAGATACATCCCTTGATCAAAGCATAGGAAACTTAGATACATCCCTTGACCAAAGCATAGGAAACTTAGATACATCCCTTGAGGGGAAATTGCACTCATAACACTGGGTTTGCTTCTCCATAATTCCATTTAAGATATTGGCCTGTCAGGTCCTAGCTGCTTGGGTAGCATTGATAGGGAACAGAGAGGCATGAGTGGTGGGAACATGAAATTAACAGAATCATTCTACAAAATGGGCCCACTGTGCTGACTCCCACGTACATTATTTTCCAAGAAGCAATTTACCTGCAGTTCTGTCTGGAGTAAGTGGACAGGATAGGCCACATTCCTCAGCAAACTCCTGTTATCTGCAGGAGAAATGCAGGCCTGAAATAACATCCATAAGAGGATCTCAAGTTACCCTGAAGGGGAGGCTTTTGTGACTCTTTTCACAGACCAGATCCCAGAACTTGGGGAGATAAGGATAATGCCTCCTAACCATAAAACCTGTAAGAATTTATGGTTAAGAATCCAATGAGAACCTGTCAGCATGGGCCCAAGTGAACTACAGTTGTCATGACAGTGGGGACTTGAAAGTCAGCTGTCATCTTGCTGTCAGTCAAAAGTCAAGATGTGGACCTGGGTGGGAAATTTCTCTGAGATTCCCAATAAAATTGGAGTGCAGGAGAGGCACATGGTCCCTTTCTTCTCTAAGAGGACCCACTTTCTCCCTTGAGAGTGTCCCTTTCTCCTTTTTTCACATCCCTTCTAATAAACTCATTGCCTGTTACCCTGAGCAACATGTTTGAAATATTTCTGACTTGATCTCAAGAATTGGAGTTTAGGGGGGCCCTTTTCACTGCCTCAGTTTCCCAGAAGATCCAAGCCCTGTATGAGTACTGATTTACATCTCCCCAGGTCAGTGAAACTGTTGCCAAATCAATGTGATAATCCTTTCTATTTGGCCTCTATGCCAAAGTTAGTTTACCAGAAAATCCCTTAAAGAAAGAAAGTAATAGCAAATACAGGGCTCATCTTCATGATTTCTCCTCCTCCTGGGACCTTGGTCTCTTAAATTCTGGCTGCCTTGGTTGCTCTCTGATGCCATTTATTACTTATTCTATGTTTTCTCAAGCTTCTTGAGTTACTCTAGATAAGTAATCTATTTTTTTTATTAGCAATTCAGTCACAGGCGAGTCACATATTATTAAAATTTAAAGCATCTGAATTAATACCCTTTCCCTCTTAAAGACCTACTTCTCTCTGAACTATTTCAACATTCAGATTCACCCATACAAAAGAAAATTAACATTTTCTTTCTAAAGAGAATGTATTCTCTATAATCTTTTTCTCACCATTGCTTCCTGTCCCCAGCACACTGTCCTTCAGATGGAATTTGTTTTGAAATATAGGCTTTCAGTTTTCTGTGTATGAAGCAAGTCCTCAGGTCTCATAGTTTAAAAGAATTAACAAAACTGTGTGTGTGTGTGTGTGTGTGTGTGTGTGTGTGTGTGTGTGTGAGAGAGAGAGAGAGAGAGAGAGAGAGAGAGAGAGAGAGCATGCAGACGCGTTGGAGGAAGGATTGTAGAGGAGGCCTGTTAACTTTGTTTCTGTCTTCTAGGGAAAATGTAATAAATGTAATGAAATGGTAAACTACACTTTAGTCAGAATTTTGAGTTTTTGTGACATTAAATTTTCTCTTTTTCTTTGCTTAAATACAAAAACTTTATATTATTAATAAATATACAAGCTGGGCTCAGTGGCACACATCTGTAATCCCAGTGGCTCCGGAGGCTAAGACAGGCGGATCACAAGTTCAAAGCCAGCCTCAGCAACTTAGCGAGTCACTAAGCAACTCAGTTAGACCCTGTCTCTAAATAAAATACAAAATAGGGCTGGGGATGTGGCTCAGTGACTGAGTGCCTCTGAGTTCAATCCCCGGTAACATAAACAAATAAATAAATAAATAAATAATATATACAAGGAAATATCACAAAGGTATCCTTGATATATTTTTTAAATAAATATATTTACTGATATAAATCAGTACTCATACGGTAGGATTTATAAAGGAAACTGTATTCCAGGTGTACAGTGAACATTACATTGCATTCTGTAATCTGAACTGTAGTTTTCCAAGCTAAAAATTATTTGTCAGTGTGTTTTATTTTTCAAAAATATTTTTAGTTGTAAATGAACACAATGCCTTGTTTATTTAGTTTTTTTTTTTTTTTTTTTTTATGCAGTGCTGGGGATTGAACCCACTGCCTCATGCATGCTAGGCAAGCATTCTACCACTTAGTCACAATCCTAGCCCTGTTAGTGTGTTTTAAATACCTAATAAATAGCTACTCGAGTTCTGAATTTTGTAAGTATGCTTTAAAAGTCTTTTTTAGAAATTATAGATTATGTCATTGCATAGCTATTTGATAGGAAGGAGTGTATATTAGACACTATATTTTGGGGAAATAAAGTCAGGGAGTTTTAAATAATCAGCTTAAGTTGTATGGGTATAAGCAGAAAAGCCAGGAATTAAAACCATGTAGAGTTGACTCCAGAGCCTGTGTTTTGCATTATAAAAACATAACACATCTAACATATGAATGGCACATCCTTTACTCAATATCCAGGAAATTAAAATGAATAGATTAGATGATCCAGTGTCTTCATTCCAAAAGATGAGTGTAATCATTTCATAATGTCACCAAAATTTTATTGTATTTGTTAAATAACCTCCACTCTGATGTTTTGTAGTTTATTATGACAACCAGCAACATTATTTTGCAGTTAGTTGAATGCAATATGAAAAAAATATTTGCATAATGGATAGACAATCAGCCAGGGTGGAGTCTTTATTATTGAATTTTATGTCTAGATGTTTAAACACTTTTTCTAAAAGAAGATTTTTTTCTTTTCCTTTAAGTGACTATTTTTTCAACAACTTTTGACATCTTGGGTAAAATTACATGATATTAAATAAATGTAGTGAATATATGTCAGAATTGGATTAGTAACCCTGGGAGTTATAAAACATCAATATTTCAGTGTGAACCCTTGGATGTGAATCCACAAAATTTGAATTTCAAACCAGAGATTTTGCTGTTAAGATTTGTACATGAGAATTCTCTATAGATTAGTGTAATTCATACTATTCTGCAGAGCATTCTCTTATAACCTGTTCAACAGCATCCAAGCAAAACAGAATTTCTCTTTTAATTAATGAATACTGGCCCATCAAAAAACCGATGAGCATAATACACAAAAAAGCTAAGGTTTCATTGAAGTTATTAAATTAGTAAATACATTTTAATATTTTACTGTTTTAAAAAGCATATTCTACTGAAAATTTCTAAAATCAGTTATTTTCATAGTATAATAACTTATCCTTTGAAATGTATATATAATATATATTATTAAATGTATATATAATATAAAGTTATATTAAATGTATGTAGAAAATATATTAAGCATAGCAAATTTTTTAGAAAAGAGAGTAGATTTTTCAGTCTTCAGGAATCAACATATACTCCATCTGCTTACTGGCTTTCTGACCTGAATAATGAGGGCAAAAATAGATTTCATTTTATATTTCTCAGGATGTTAGCCACATCTCTTTTTGTGTCTCTTGAAAATCAAGTATACATGATATAATTTGGTGCTCTCATTAAAAAAATACTTTAGGAGGAAATATTCAAATCATACCTTTCTCTTTAGAAAAGATTCTAATCAAATACCACCAGTATACCTAAACTCAAATACTTCAGTTTTTTTAATAGCCAAAGAAAAAAGAAAATTACCCCTAAGGACTTCATAAAAATATCCAAATTAATGATACTTTCACTATTATTTCTACTCCTAGTTTTATTTTCTTTCAATTGAAAACTATGTTTAGGTTACCAAAGGGATTATAATGGATTTCCTATCACATGATTAGTTACAAATTATTATTAAGATTTAGTGAATAAGCATTTAAACAAGGGAGGAAAGGCAAAAACATAGTTAAACATGGTTATAAAACTCTTTCCTTAAATGTCATGAAAGACTATTTAAAAATGTATTTTTCTTTTAAATGAAATCTGAGTAAGGAAAAGTAATCAAAATATTTGTAATAAATTTACTTTTTGACTCATCAGTATCACTTTTAATATTCATGTGCACACACACACATTATTTGACCTTTTCCCTTAGAAATAGGTTTAAATAAGATTTTGCTGAGAACTGATGAATTTTGATGCCAAAAGATTAAATTCAGATGGGAAATGCAAAATTCTTGACACTTAAATTGCTTCTAAACTCCTATCCTAGTTTAAAATTATATACAGGTATCCCTCAGTATCTGTGGGAGATTGGTTCTAGGACCTTCCCAGTCCCTGCAGATGTCAAAATCCACAGATGCTCAAATCCCTCAAACAAAATGACTTAATATTTACATACACCTATGCATATGCCGCAGTCTTAGCTGGGCACAGAATCACGAGCCACTCAAGCAGGAACAAAACTTTATTTTGAAAAAGCCGCCAACACTCTCAGCGCCAGCAAGCAAAAACCGGTCCTCCCACGCGGGCGTCTAACCGGAACCGGCGTCTCCCGGAACCGCCGGTCTCCTCGGACCTCCCCCGGAATTCCCTCCTACTATCCTTCCCCAACCAATGGGAACTCTCCATGAGTCCCCGTAACATGAGTCCAGTAGTAGGCCAAGGTGAACAGCAGGAGCCCAATTTGCATATGAATGTAAATCTTAGCATAATAATACCTCAGTGGCTAGCTGGCTTTACAACCAAAGGTGCCATACATCGTATATTTTGCTTGTGGCTCCTAGCATCTGCCCCCTTCTGTTTAATTAAGCAACAAGCAATGTGGCTAGGGACCGTGCCTGGTAGGTTGTCCAATTTAACATATGGTTCTTACCCGTCATGGGAGAACTGACCTTTAGGCGTCAGCTTCCTGTCTTAGGTTGAATCCATTGTAATCAGATTAACCCGTCACTGACTACCGGTCCAGCATTCAGCCATGCTTGTGGATAGGCCTATGCACCAGTGGGGGGGTGAGGTTCTTGCCTCACCTCTGTTGGCCCCCAAATTTTGTCTTGGTGCCAGTGGGGGGGTGAGGTTCTTTGCCTCACCTCTGTTGGCCCCCAAATTTTAGACCATCACTAGTAGAAGGGAGGAGGATACAGAAATGCCACGACATTAAGTCAATTGATGGCTCCTTGGAAAAATTGCGTCACTGGTGACACCATCAGCAAAGATATGCCAGTATTACCACAATAAACATGGGGTGAGCTGGCAAGGAAATTGCATCACTGGTGACACCATCAGCAAAGATATGCCAGCAGTACCACAATTCGGTGCACCAGATGATATTTTACAATGTATGTAACTGATATATAGTCCAGGCAAGTTCTGCAAGCAGTTCAAATTGGAGGAGTCTATCAATATGTCCATTTCCTCCCAAAGTAAATCAAGTCCTTGATTGAGCATTACTTGTTGAGTTATATTCATTGATGCATCAGTTTATACAGTTTACTGTGATAGCTATCATAGAAGCTGTAGTTTGGTTTTATCTCAGTCTTCACTGGAATTGGGATGGAGATGGAAATTCTGGCAATGATGTTAAAGAGACATTATCCTGAACAGAATTATTAAATATAATAAAAAGGAAAGGTGAAAGTAAACAAACAGATCTGTTAAACTCCTTTAAAAACAATCCTTAACAGCTGTTTACCAAATTTAAATTAGCAAACAAACAGATCTGTTAACCATCTTTAAAAACAATCATAAACAGCTGTTCACCTAATTTAAATTAAACCATATACATCACGTGAATAAAGAAAAAATTCGGATCCATTTTTTCATGAGCGCTCCTCATATAAGAAATATGGACATATACACATACAGACATACAACACAAAACAGAAGTGTGCACACAACATACAACACATAAGACAATAGTAAATAAAGGCCTTGTAACTATACCTAGGTGAAATCTCCATTGCAATGTTTAAAAACTGCACAGTCAAAAAATAAAACACAGTCAAAAAATAAAACTGATCAGAAAAACATTAACCTAGGTTTGTATGAGCTCAAAAATAAAATAGAACTTTATGATGTGGAAAAATGCAATAATAAAATAGACATTGAAAAAAACACCTTGGTTAATCACTGTCGCAGATGTAAGAATAGCCAAGCTGGAGCTTTGGATGTCAGCTGTTATGGATTTGAGTCAAATCATCTTCTTTTTCTGTAGAAATTGTTTTAGTTAATCTCTCTGGAATCCAAATCGGTTGCTGTTCCTCCTGTGGGAAAACACAGACAGCGCCCCGATTCCAGACTATCACTGGATCCGGGCCTTTCCATTGTCCTGTTAGAATATCTTTCCAAAGTACCTTAGGCTTATATACATTTTTGGGGTACAAATGTCTTTCCGCAGCACTAAGTCCCAATGAATCTAAATTTAAAAAGTTTAGAGTAAAAAGGGTTATTTTAAGTTTATCTTTGGGGGATATATACCCCTTTCCAATTCCCTCCTTTTGTTTTAATAAGTACATTTTAATAGTTTGATGAGCTCTTTCAACTATGCCTTGTCCTTGTGGATTGTATGGAATTCCTGTTATGTGAGTAATACCAAATGATGAGCAAAATTGTTTAAAAGAGGAGGAAGTATAACCAGGACCGTTGTCCGTTTTTAACTGTTTTGGAACGCCCACAGTGGCAAAATTTTGTAAGCAATGAGCTATAACATCTTTAGTTTTTTCTCCGGCATGAAGGGAGCCCATCAAAAATCCGGAAGAGGTATCAACTGTAACATGTAAATATTTTAATTTTCCAAATTCTGGCAAGTGTGTGACGTCCATCTGCCAAATATGGTTAGGTATCAGTCCTCTAGGATTGACTCCAAGATTAACTTGTGGTAAAAATGTCACACAATTTCGACACTGTTTTATTATATGTCTGGCTTGTTCTTTAGTTATTTTAAAACGCTTTTGTAAAGTATTAGCATTGACATGGAACCTTTTATGAAAATTTATAGCTTCTTCTATTGTGGAGAAAATATGTATGTCATGTGTAGATTTATCTGCTAGTTCATTGCCCATACTAAGGGCTCCAGGCAATCCTGTATGTGCCCTGATATGACCTATGAAGAATGGATCTTTTCGGTCCCAGATTAGACTTTGTATAGCGGAAAACAAAGAGAAAACAGTAGAAGAAGGTGAGATCCTACCAGCATCTTCAAGGGATACTATAGCATTAACTACATACTGACTATCAGAAAATAAATTAAATACAGAATCTTTAAACATCATAAAAGCTTGTAATACTGCATTAAGCTCTACCTTTTGAGCTGATTGTTTGGGTACTAAAAATGTAAAAGTTTGATCAGGAGTAATTACTGCTGCTGTACCATTGTTTGACCCATCAGTGAATATATTTGGAGCATTTATGATAGGGGTTTTTCTTGTCATTTTTGGAAAAACTACAGGATGCTTAGACCAAAAAGACAACAAAGGATTAGATGGTAAGTGATTATCAAATGAAACACTAGTTTTACACATGATTATTGCCCAAGTGTTTAACTCATTAGCTAACTCATCAATTTGATCCATAGTATATGGAGTAATAATTTTATTGGGAGAAATCCCAAATACTCCCTTTGCTGCTTTTATTCCTTTGAGTATTAATTGACCTACAGCCTCAGGATATCTAGTAAGAATAGTGTTAGGAGAATAAGATAAATGTATCCACAATAATGGACCTTCCTGCCAAAATACTCCTGTAGGAATATTTTTTGTTGGTAGTACAATAAATAATAAAGGCAAACTTATATCAATTCTATCCAAATGCATATTTTCCATATATGTTTCAATGATTTTTAATGCTTTTCTTGCTTCAGGCGTTAACATGCGGGGTGAATTTGGATCTGATGGACCTTTTAGAATATCAAATAAAGGTCCTAACTCTCCTGTTGGTATGCCTAGATAAGGCCTTATCCAATTTATGTCTCCCAATAACTTTTGAAAGTCATTAAGTGATTTGAGTTGATCTACTCGTATTTGAATTTTTGGTGGACGGACCACGGTTGAGGATAATAGAACTCCTAAATAATTAATTGGAAGATTTAATTGTACTTTATCTATTGCTATCTCTAGATTATAATTTTTCAATAAGTTTGTAAGTGTGGCATAACATTCTAGCAATGTGTTTTTATCTTTATGTGCCAATAACACATCATCCATATAGTGAAATATTTGTAGTTCAGGATTTTGGTTTCTAAGTGGCTGGATTGCTTTATTAACATAAATTTGACATATAGTTGGGCTGTTAGCCATCCCTTGAGGGAGTACTTTCCATTCATATCTCTGATCAGGACCTTCATGATTCAGTGCAGGGATAGTAAATGCAAAATGTGGACTATCCTCGGGATGAATTGGAATTGAAAAGAAACAATCTTTAATATCTATAGCTAAAACATGCCAGGTTTTTGGTAAAGCAGACAATTGAGGAATCCCTGATTGAGCAGGTCCCATAATAACCATCTCATTATTAATGGCTCTTAAATCTTGTAATAATCTCCATTTACCAGATTTCTTTTTAATGACAAAAATGGGAGTATTATGGGGGGATACGGAAGGTTGTATATGTCCTTCCGCTAATTGTTGTCTGACCAAGTCATGGGCTACTTGTATCTTTTCTTTAGTCAGGGGCCACTGAGGAACCCACACTGGTCTTTCTGATTTCCAAGTAATTTTGATTGTCTCAGTGGCCCTTTCTGAAAACCCAATTCATGTCTATTTATTTCTTGATCTATTTGAATAGGTGCTGTCATACCTTGTTCTTGTTTTCTTAATCTTTTTTCTTTCCTAAAGCCTTGTTTAGCCCTAGTAGTGGGCGCATTAGGATTGATGTTATTTGTTAATGTCAATCCTAATTGATCTAGGACATCTCGTCCCCATAAATTTATGGGAAGATGATCCAATACATAGGGCTGTATAGTTCCTTCACATCCTTCAGGATCCCTCCAATCTAATACCATAGCACTTCTATGGGGATTTGTTGCCACTCCTAGGCCTCGAAGCGTTTGAGTGGCTTGTTGTAATGGCCAATGTTTTGCCCATTCTTGACGAGAGATGACACTAAGGTCAGCTCCTGTGTCCAGCAGCCCATTAAAGTCATGTCCTTGAATATTTAATTTTAGCATTGGGCGAGAATCTAAATTCAAAGACAGCATAGCCCAATCTACACCTGTGGAGCCTAATCCCTTGGAACCTCTTTCTACATTACAACTGGAAAATTTATCATGCAGGCTGGGTATTATTAATAACTGTGCTATTCTATCTCCTGGTGAAATTACTGATATACCTCTTGGAGAACTAGCTATAATTTTTATTTCACCCTCATAATCGGGATCAATTACCCCAGGACTTATCGTAAGTCCTTTTAGTGTAGAAGAACTGCGTCCCAATAATAAGCCTACTGTTCCCTGGGGAAGAGGTCCTTTTACTCCTGTGGGAATGATTTGAACTCCCATCTCTGGAGTTAGTACTGCTCTGGCAGAGGAGCAGATGTCCAGCCCTGCGCTCCCTCTAGTTTGTCTGATGAGGGATTTAATGGATAATGCGTCCTGGGCACTACCTTGATGGTGCTGTTGGGTTCCTCCATTGCCCCATATATTTGTGGTTTTGGGCCCCGGGGCATTGGGCTCTCTAGTCCGTTTTTTGGCAACGGAGCCTGATACCTTTCTCCACGATATCGTGGGTAAACACTTGGTCCTTGTCCGTTTTTTGATAACGGAATACCCTCTATGGTGGTTTGAGAACGGCATTCATTAGCCCAATGTTTCCCTCTATGGCATCGTGGGCAAATACCCGGTATTCTATTTCTTTGATATCCAGCTTTGTTAAACCCTCCTCTTACGGGGCAACTCCTTTTAAAATGTCCTGTTTGATTACAATTATAGCATGTTTTTGGCCTGGCATCTAAAGCCTGTTGTACTGCTGCTAAGACTTGCCCTTGTTCATTAATGTCTCTACATAATTTAATATATGTGTTTAAATCTTCATGTTTCCATGGTCTAATGACCTCTCTGCAGCAACGATTTGCTTGGTCATAAGCCAGTTGTTTTATAAATGGCATTACCTGTTCTGTATTACCAAATATCCTAGAGGCTGACTGAATAAGTCTATCTACAAATTCAGCGTAAGGTTCATTAGTTCCTTGTATTACCTTAGATAATTGACCTTGTAAGTCTCCATGCCCCTGTAAAGTTTTCCATGCCCTAACTGCATCTACAGCAATCTGTGCGTATACGCCAGGGTCATATTCAATTTGCTGTCTTTGACCCTCATAAGGTCCCTTTCCCAAAAGCATCTCTATATTTCTTTGAGGATAACCAGCTTCTGCATTTCGCCTAGCTGTCTCCATGCAAAATTCCTCATTGGCAACCTTCCATAACAAATATTGTCCTCCGTTTAGCACAGATCGACACATGTTAGCCCAATCTGTTGGTGTCATGTCCAAGTTGGTAACAGATTCGACCATGCTTATTGTGAAGGGAGCTTGCGGCCCATAGGTCGTTACAGCCTCCTTTAATTGCTTTATTGTTTTGAAATCTAAAGCACGGTGAATTCGTTGCCCTCCTGCCTGCTCAAGTACAGGGCATGCTAATCTTTGGGGTCCTGCCTCAGAATTCCGTCCATCAACTACGGGAGTTGAGGGCCACTCAGCGGTAGATGGAGCTGTTGGTTGAGTTACGCCCTCTGGTGATAGAACGGAGTTAGTAGCAACCTCCTGTTGTAATTCTCCACCTGATGGCTGCTTTTCCTCTAAGCTTGCTTTCTTTAAATTTTCCTCTGTCTGACTAGCTTGAGAGACCTTCTCTTTTGCTTGACCTAGCGTTTTTTCTACCATAGTCTGGACCTCTAACAATTTACTTAGCAGTTTTTCGGTTTGTTTTTTACTGGATTCTAATCTACTATAAAGGTAACGTAACCCAATAAGATAGCATAAAACAAAGCCGAAACAGAATGAAACAAAAACAGAACAGACAATGGTTGTATCAATTTTCTCTTTCTCAGGGCCGAATAACTTCAAACCTTGAGCCAACCATTTTTCCCAGTTCGCCTGAGAAAATTCTAGGGCTAGGGAGCTTGAAATAAAAACAAAATAAATCAAAACAAGAACACATTGTTTTTCTAAATGTTCACCCATTCTGTCGCCTTCCCTCAGGGGCGAGCAGTTTTACTCACCTCTAAGTTTCAGGCGTTCCCCGTACGGGCCACCAAATGCCACAGTCTTAGCTGGGCACAGAATCACGAGCCACTCAAGCAGGAACAAAACTTTATTTTGAAAAAGCCGCCAACACTCTCAGCGCCAGCAAGCAAAAACCGGTCCTCCCACGCGGGCGTCTAACCGGAACCGGCGTCTCCCGGAACCGCCGGTCTCCTCGGACCTCCCCCGGAATTCCCTCCTACTATCCTTCCCCAACCAATGGGAACTCTCCATGAGTCCCCGTAACATGAGTCCAGTAGTAGACCAAGGTGAACAGCAGGAGCCCAATTTGCATATGAATGTAAATCTTAGCATAATAATACCTCAGTGGCTAGCTGGCTTTACAACCAAAGGTGCCATACATCATATATTTTGCTTGTGGCTCCTAGCATGCATATACTTCCATATGCTTAAATCATTTCTGGATTACTTATAATACATAATACATTGTGGAAACTATGTAAATAGTTGCTTAGGAAATAATACAAGAAATAGTTTATTTATATTCAATACAGACAATTTTTTTTCAAATATTTTCCCATAGATAAGGGGGCTGGCTATAATGCTTCCTTTAGGATGATTTGCTATGATTGCTGATACATTTTTTCAAATTACATAAAACAAAAATGTAATTAGTATATTAAGTGATTAAAATGTCTATAAAGTGATTAAAAGTATAACTATAAAATTACAAAAATAAAAGTATTCATAAGTTAAAGTACATGAAATTAAAGTTAAATAACAGACCAATTTGGCCAGAGGTTTGATAATAATAATATTAAGTATCCCTAGTGATCTTTATAAGTTATACCTTTAAAAACTCAAAATTAGTTGTCTATAATATAAATTCTTTATATAGTGGTAAAAATCTGAATTCTACATTCAATTAATTTTGTATGATAGATTACAACTGCCAATTGTTTCAGTGCTCTTTAGAGCACCAAAAATAAAGTAATCTTTGAAAGAATTTTAGAAGAAACATCTCATTTTTAGTAGGCTATAGAAACTGAGAGAATTACATGTCTCCAGTATTTCTGGGGAGCAACATTGTAAAATATAACATGCTTATACTCTTAAAATAGAATCTGCTCATAGCTAGCTGTATTACCAAAGTTTAGTGATAACCTAAAATATTTTGCTTTATTGATGGTGTATGATAAAATAAAAACCCAATATATTGGAATATTGTACAATAAATTCAAAGTGACAAGCAGGCACATCAGTTAGTTATGCTTATTAAACAACCTATAATCATACATCTATAAATCAAAAGTTATATATTCATGTTTTACCCCTTCAGTGATTTCAAAAGAGTTTTCATAGGTTAACAATAGGGCTTTCATATGAACATAAGTGTATGCCAAAGATTTATTGGACACATTAATGAGCAAACAGGGAGAGAAGATATTTCAAAGATAATGTAGAAGAAACAGAAGTATTTATAGTGACTGAATAAAAGAATGATATAGTAGGGTTGCAAAACTACCCACACAACTGAATAATGTCTCATAGGGCAAAAAGAGGGGTGTGGGGGTGAGAGGAATAGGGAGGAAAATAACCTAGAGTTTAAGACACCAGTTGCACAGGACAAAATTGATTAGCATTGCTATCAGTGATGGATGTTAGATGTGTTAACACATGCATACACCCTTGGACATTATTCATTCATTCTCTCTCTCTCTCTCTCTCTCTCTCTCTCTCTCTCTCTCTGTGTGTGTGTGTGTGTGTGTGTGTGTGTGGTACTGGGGATTGAACTCAGGGGCACTCAACCATTGAGCCACATCTCCAGCCCTGTTTTGTATTTTATTTAGAGATAGGGTCTCACTGAGTTGCTTAGTGACTCACCGTTGCTGAGGCTGGCTTTGAACTCGCAATCCTCCTGCCTCAGCCTCCCAAACCACTAGGATTACAGGTGTGTGCCACTGCGCCCAGCTAAACATTTTCTTAATTGAAAAAAAAAAAGTCAGAGTGTTTTCTCCAATTATAGATTTAGCAAAAGAAATTACATAACTTTCCAATAACATACTTTACAATTGCCTGGTTTAGTTTAAAATCATTCTTATTTGATCTTCTATTCGGAGGCTAGGCAGGGAATGGGGCATGGTGTGTGTGTGTGTGTGTGTGTGTGTGTGTGTGTGATGTGATTTCCATAAGATTACAGCTGTACTACTTATGCATTTGTATGATTTTTTTTCAAGCTCCCTAAAATTTTATAAGTATCTGGTGAACCAGGAATTGATCTTTTATGTCATCTATGAAGCTAGGATTCTGTAATCCATAGAAGACATCTAACTAGTTTCCTTTTACACTTTCATTCCACATCTAAGTTATACTATTTTGTCCTTAATTTGTGGGCTTTTAGCTCTGATTAAATTATATTTATTCTCAGTTATTACAAGATTGTTTTATACATGGCCTTGTCTACATAATTGATTTGTTCACTGATATTCCTTTTTTTTAATTTTTAAAATTTGTTCTAATTAGTTATACATGACCATAGAATGCATTTTGACACATCATACATAAATGGAGTATAACTTCTCATTCTTCTGGTTGTACATGATGTGGAATTATACAGATTATGTAATCATATATGTACATAGGGTATAATGTCCAATTCATTCTACTATTGTTTCTACCCCCCAGACACTCTCCCCTTCCTTCACTCCCCTCCCTCTAGTATAAAGTACCTCTGTTCTCCTCTGCTCCTTGTTGTGAATTATCATCCGCAATCAGAGACAACATTAGGCCTTTGGTTCTTTGGGATTGGCTTATTTCGCTTAGCTCCAGGTCCATCCATTTTCCTGCAAATGCTATAATTTCATTCTTCTTTAAGGCAGAGTAATGTTCTATATATGCCATATCTTCTTTATCCATTCATCTGTTGAAGGGCACCTAGGTTGGTTCCATAGCTTAGCTATTGTGAATTGAGCTGCTATAAACATTGATGGGTCTGTATCACTGTGGTATGCTGATTTTAAGTCCTTTGGGTATAAACAGAGGAGTGGGATAACTGGGTCAAATGGTGAGTGGTTTCATTCCAAGGTTTCTAAGGAATCTTCATACTCCTTTCCAAAGTGGTTGCACCAATTTATAGTCCCATCAGCAATGTATGAATGAACCTTTCCCCCCACATCCTCACCAACATTTATTATTGCTTGAATTACAATTGTCATTCTGACTGGAGTGAGATGGAATCTCAGTATAGTTTTGATTTGCATTTCTCTAATTGCTAGAGATGTTGAACATTTTTTTATATATTTGTTGATCAATTATATTTCTTCTTCTGTGAAATGTCTGTTCATTTCCTTTGATTGGTTATTTGGGTTTTTTTTTAGTGTTAAGCTTCAAGTTCTTTATATATCCTAGTGATTAGTGTTCTATCTGAGTTGTGTGTGGTAAAGATTTTCTCTCATTCTGTAGGCTCTCTCTTCATGTTTTTGATTGCTTCCTTTGCTCTGAAAAACCTTTTTAGTTTAATTTCATTTCATTTTTTGATTCTTGATTTTACTTCTTTGTGCATAACTATTCTAATAATAATTAAAAAACAAACAAATTTAAACTGAGCCTGGGAAAAAAACCCTATTGTCATTAAAATTAAGATAGTCTAATGAATTGTGGGTCAGCAATAGGAAGATGATAAGAGGTTACTTCGTATAACCATCAAAAATATGGGCTGGAGATGTATCTCAGTGCTTGCCTGGAATTCATGAAGTCCTGGGTTCAATCCTTAGCAACACACACACACACACACACATACACACACACACACACATACTTCCCTCATCAGTCCATTCAATACTGTGTGGCTAGTTACTATTCCTCTTGATCTTGGGTTGGCAGTATGCATTCATGAAATTGTTGGCTTCTCAAATGAAGAAAACTCCCAACTCAGGATGTCACCTTCATCTCCAAAGCCAGAACTAATGAGTCTGTTTCTTCGAGTAGATAAGAATATCTGCTACATGTCTTTCCAGGAGAATCCAGGATTTTCTTCCTCAAAAACCAAATTTCTGGCCTGTAGCAGAACCTTCAGATAAGCCTAAAAGAAAACCATTAAGTACCTATGGATGATATAACTGAAAAGTTGTGGTTAGTTTATCACAGTAACCAATGGTGAATGAAGCAATATTCTTCATTAAAGTACATGTGCACTCTCTTACACAGATTTGATCAGTTTTTCCCTGAGTGTTACATAAGGGTAAAATGATCAAGCCTTCATTTTTAAATAAAGAAGAGAGATGTTTCTGCTTCCCCATTGCTCCTTTTTAGAATGCATCCTTTAAAAATATCATTGGTTTGATAAAAGGCCGAATCTTTTGATATTACAGTGCAAGGTCTTAGCCTTCTGACCCTTGGAACTGCAAATACATGTATAATAAATTCAGTAGTCTCTCTGAAGATATACAGGAGACCATCACAGGTACAGCACTTATATCTCAAGAAAATATGAGAAGTTTTAATTGTTATTTTCTACTTTTTTGTCCAGATTTTTTTGGACAGTTTTGCACTGACATTACAAACATGTAAGTCTGAAATGCTTATTCAATAATAACTTTTGTTTTTCCTTTTCATTGTTGCTCTGACAGGTCTTTGGTGGGTTCCCTAATAGCTTTAAAAAATGGTGTTGCTACCCTATGAAATATGAGCAATTACTCTATTTATAAGTTAGTGAATTAGCCTATCATACTTTCATGGATGCTAGCAAAAGACAATAAAGGACTGTTTATTACTCACAGCAGAGCAAGCAGTATGATATTCATGCTTGTAACAGTTCCCTTGGCTAATCAATTCATAGAGGAGCCATTGCCAGTATAAAAAGGCCCAGGTGGGATATGATACATGCAGTATATTTGCATCACAGCTAAGGAACTGAGAGTTTAGGAAACCTAAATCTTTTATAATGGGCTATAAGGAAATGAACTGTATTTACTAGAGGATGACATTAACTTCATTGTATTGACCTGTAAACATATCTATCTTCTACTCTAGAGAAAAACACTCTCTTCCAAGCCTATTTGTTATACAAATATCCTTGGAAAGATAATCTGCAGCAAAGGTAATGAGTGCCACTACTTGTACAGAAATTCAGAGAAACCATGGGGCCTTGTCTTCCAATTAATATGAGAAAATAATACTCCTAGTGAGGACACTGTAAAACCCAGGGCCTTCCTGAAAAGTGTGCAACTTATAAAACAAATTTATTATAATAATAAGTTAACCATACAAGATTAACTATGTGATAGCCAGTGTCTCAGAAAGATTTCTGTCCTTCTTGGAGATTATCAGGGCTTCAGATAACACAAATGGATCTATAAGTAGGCAGATTTTTAGAAGATATAGGAAGGACTTGGGAGGTTGAGGCAGGATGATCACTAGTTCAAGGCCAGCCTCTGCAACTTAATAAGACCCTGTCTCCAAATAAAAAATAAAAAGGACAGGGGAATGTAGCTTAGTAGTAAAGCTCCCCTGGGTTTAGGGTGATCTCAGGAAAATCAAACAGAGATACGTAGAATAGAGGGAAGAGACTGGGAGAGGGAAAGGGGAAATGCTGGGGAATGATATTGGCCAAATCATATTGTGTACACATATGAATATGTAACAATGAATCCTACCATTATGTAAAATTATAATGCACCAATAAAAATGTTAAAAATAAATTAATAAATAAAGTTTTTTTTAAAAAAATCTCCCTGGGGTTCAACTCTCAATATGTTAAAAAAAAAGAATAATATTAACTTTTCTGATTTTCTGAGGAAATAATATAAGCAGCTTAGGATGCTGAGTTTAATGATCCCTTCAAGAGAAAATAAATCCAAATATTATAAAAAGCCATTTTACTTTTTAAAGGTTTACTCTATATTGATTGAATCAGGGAAATTACATTTTTCTTGGAATACTTTTAATACAAAATTATCAAATTGATCTGATTTGTCTAAGGTTCATGTTGTTTGTACTAACTTTGTTTCTTACAAGAAAAAAGCTGCTTTCAAGCTAGCCATTTTGATAAGATATGTTATTTTTTCTTCTTAAAATGCTAGCACATTTTACTATCTGAACTTTTGTGTATTTCTCAGAATATCAGAATTTTACCCATATTTATTATTTTTTTACTTATCAGAACAGATATCTTATTTGGGGAGACTTTGTATCTCACATATGAATATTCTTGGAGTAGGAAAATATTTCACACACAATGAGAGGTCAAGCCTTTTCTCAACTATAGACAAGCACACAGAGACTTTCTAGCCTTAGTCTACAACATCATTCACAAGTCAAAATTCAACACATAAATAAAACATAAATCATTGGTCCAAATTCCAAAGTGCTTTCTTCTTTGCAATAAACATAAAATATTTTCTTAATTGATTTGAATTCACAGACAAGAAGACTAACCATAAAAGCCCTATAATTCAAATTTCTGACATCTGTCACCTCTCAGGGAATGAATTCCTCTTTTTATACACTACAAATCATTAAATGTTCAGGTCATAAAATCAGATTTTCATTTTGTGTTGCCCTATACAAAACAAACAAAAAGCAAATTTAAGATACAGAAAAAACCATAGAATGAGAAAATAAAACAGAGAAACAAATCAGTAAGGGTAATTTTTACTGCTGATTGGCATATATATAAGAATGAAGAAAGGATATAATTTGCTTAAAACTCAAGTACATTTCTTGGGATACTCAGTCATAGTGGTTGAGAAAGATGAGCTCACTTGGCATTTCAATAAAGCCGCTAAAACTGTTAAGGACAATTTTTGAAAGTTTAAAATATGACTCCCATATAAAGTGAACACATGTCAAAGATTTATTTAATTAAGGGATAAAGAGACTTGCAAAGAACTTAGTTTCAAAAATACCTAAGAGATGGGTCAAACACTTAACAGACACTGTTAGAGTCTGTAAACAAGTCAGGATGGTGCCTGGTATTTTGCCAGGGGGAGTGGTTTGTGAGGTGGCGCCAGCGAGCCATTAAGTGTGGAGATTCCTTATTGGTTGACTGCTGTATCGAGTTTATGTTAATTAAGATAAGCTGTGTGGAATGTATATATACCCCTCTTGTCCTACAATAAACGGCTCCTACTCCTGCTGTATCAATGTACACAAATTGTTCGTCACCCCCGGGTTATTTTGCTGCAGCCGGACTGCGGCAGATGGTGGCCGTTACGGGGAGCCCCAGGACACTCGGGGGTAAGTGACGAAAAAAAGCTGCCCGTCCATAGATAAGACGGGAGCAAATCTGCTCGTCCCTAGGCAGATAGGGCAAGAGGAAAAATGGCCATTTTGAGAAAATGGAGAAGATAGATACAGTATGTTTGTGTCTTGTTTTGTCTCAGTGTATTGTATTGTCTTTGTGATGAAAATATGGAAGGGGTGTTAAGTAAATTGATAAGGTAAGGAGGTACCCCAGTGGAACCAAGAGCAGTTAGGGCATGTGTTGATGGAAGTCTGGGAACTCTAGTCAGAAAGAAAAAAGTTCAGAGGAGGAAGGATTATCAGAAAAAAAGTTGCAGCAAAAGGCTGTTACTGAATACTTTTCCTTACCGGAGGGTGTGTGAATTGGTGCAGCGGCTGCCATGTGTGCGAGCCGGTTATGGCACAGCAAGGGCTTTCCAAGCAGCTGCGAGAGCCCAAATCCAAACCTGACCCGGAGGCACGGTGTCACAGGCTCTTGCTTCCTGAGCCCAGTGGCAGTTTGAGTCTGGGACACTCCCCGGACTCTCCCCAGGGCCATCTGGGGCTGCCCTGGACGCTGCAGGTGGAAGACGGCCCAAGTCCCTGAAGTTTGATCATTACAAGACCAGTAACTACAATGGTTCTCCCACACCTGGAGGCTAATGAGTAATGAACACTTTTAAGGCTTATTTCAAATGTAAAAAAACCTTGAGATAATGTACTAAATTGTTCAGAAGGTTGTTTTCTTAGTGGAATACTACAGGATTTTCTTTAGCATCATTGCCGGAGTTTCTGCCTTCGTCCCAGTGCCAGTGAAGACGAAGGTGGAAGAATTTCCAGTGTTGCTGAGAACCGGACGAGACTTCAGATCAAGCTAGCTGCCTGCAGAACTTACCTGGACTGTGATTTAAGCTAGCTGCCTGCAGAACTTACCTGGACTATGATTTACCTGGACTGTGAGTTAATCTATTGAGACACTGCTTTATCTGGACTGAGACAACAAACTGTAATCTACAACAAATTGTAACTCGGTATCTTTGCTAATGGTGTCATTGCTGGTATAATTTTTCCAAGGGCTTCTTGCATGGAGCCATCAATTGGCTTGGTATTGTGGCATTTTGTATCCTCCCCTTCTGTTTGTAGCAGATTATTTATCGTGTTTGTGTAAAAACCACTATGGTCATTATTTAAATTAAACAAAAGGGGGAAATGTTAGAGTCTGTAAACAAGTCAGAATGGTGCCTGGCATTTTGCCAGGGGGAGTGGTTTGTGAGGTGGTGCCAGCGAGCCATTAAGTGTGAAGATTCCTTATTGGTTGACTGCTGTATTGAGTTTATGTTAATTAAGATAAGCTGTGTGGAATGTATATATACCCCTCCTGTCCTACAATAAACGGCTCCTACTCCTGCTGTATCAATGTACACAAGTTGTTGGTCATCCCCCCCCCCCCCCCCGGTTATTTTGCTGCAGCCGGACTGTGACAAGACTCTATGCCAAAGAAGTTATACAAATGCCAAGTGAGAATATGAAAAAATATTTCAGGAAGAAAGGGAATAAAACAAGGAGATCCCTCCACACACTTGCCAAAATTGCCCAAATCAAGGTAGCATAACATTGGTAAGAATGTGGAGCAACCGTAGCTCTCATTGCTATTGGAAATACAAAATAATACAGTCTCTGGAAGACAAGTTGGTAATTTCTCATATTTCAATTCAGCATTTCTACTCCTTAGTATCTATCAAAAAGAAGTCAAAATTATGTTTGTACAAAAACTAGTACATGGGTCTTCCTAGTAGTTTTGTTTATATTTACCAGAACTTAAAACTGATGTGTTCCAGTAGGTAAATGGATGAATGGTGGTACATCTGGGCAATAGAATATCATCCAGTGATACAAATGAATGAAATACTGAACCATGAAAAGACATGGAGGAAACAAAAAATGTATATTAGTAAATGAAATAAATGAATCTTGAAAAGCTACATACTGTATCATTCCAACTACATGACATTCTGGGAAAGACAAAACTACAGGTACAGTAAAAATAAATAAATAGATAGATAGATAAATAAAATCAATAGTTGCTAGGGGCTGGTGGAAAGAAGGGATGAATGGGAAGATCACAGGATTTTTTTAGGGTAATGAAGCCACTCTATAATTAAACTGGTGGATACATGTAATTATACATTTGTTCAAACCCATAAAATATACACCAAGAATGAATCATAATGTAAACTATGGGCTTTGGCTGATTATGATGTGTCAATGTTACCAGTTGTAAAAATGTGTCACTATAGTGAGGGATGTTGATAAAGGGGAAGCTGTTCATATGTAGGGACAAGAATTACATGAGAAATATCTACACTCTCAACTTTCTGTGACTATAGAACTGCTTTAAAAATATAAAGTGATACAAAACACACACATATAAAGGAAAGAGAAATGTATGTGTGTATGTATATACAGATACATATGCATATATGAAGTGGTGAGTGTTATGGTAAGTAATGAAGTTATGATGAAATAAAGTTATGAAACTATATTCAAAACCAGTTTTAAGAACATTGTCAACTAGATTGGTTTAATTTTTATTTTGTATTTTTAGTTGTAGATGAACACAATTCCTTTATTTATTGTTATGTGGTGCTGAGTTTTGAACCCAGTGTCTCATGTGTGAGGTAAGAGCTCCACCACTGAGCTATAACCCTAGACCCTCAAAACTATTTTTTGAGGGGAGAGAAAGGGAAGGTATTTATGGGTGAGATTGATCAAATTTTAGACATGTAAAAATATGGCATAATAAATCTATTTATAATGAATCCATTATTATATATAATTACAATGCACCAACTAAAAAAAACAGTTAATGCCATAAAGGTAAAAAATAATTAAAGTTCTTATTTTGTAGTGTTTTCTATGTATAGGAATGATTTTTCTATTGATAATATAAATTAACCGCCATATTTTTAGATCAGAATAATTCATATGACTATCATATTTATACAAGTTTACAAGGACCCTTACAGAATTATAAAATAATTAAATTAAGAGCAAATAGTAAGCCAAGCATGGTGGCACACACCTGTAATCCCAGTGGCTCTGGAGGCTGAGGCATGAGGCTCTAGTCAGCCTCAGAAAAAACAAGGCGCTAAGCAACTCAGTGAGACCCTGTCTCTGAATAAAATACAAAGTAGGGCTGGGGATGTGGCTCTTATGGGGATATGACTCACACGGGGATGTGGTCAAGTGCCCCTGAGTTCAATCCCTGGTACAAAAAAAAAAGAAAAAGAGTATATAGTAATAGGATAGGAAAGGCAGCAGAATACAACATACACTAGTACGACATTATGTAAAAACGTGGATGTGTAACCGATGTGATTCTGCAATCTGTATTTGGGGTAAAAATGGGAGTTCATAACCCACTTGAATCAAATGTATGAAATATGATATGTCAAGAGCTTTGTAATGTTTTGAACAACTAAGAATAAAAAAATAGCAAAGAAAAAAAAAGAGTATATAGTAAGAATTTCATCCAGGTGATATACCAGGCAATCCTACCCTTTGTCCTCCAATAACAACAAAAAATAATGTAACAATTATTCCTAGATGAATATAATTACAGGAGTGTTTTGCAGTTCATTTAAGAAGTTGTAGAAACCCAGTAGAGCAAAAAGCACAAGTATAACTGAATGAAAAAGGGCAGAAGGAACAATTTTTGTGTTACCTTTGTCAGCCCATCCCCAGTCCAGCAGAACACCATGCCAAACAGAATGTTCCTCAGCCATAATTTCTCCTGCAGAATAAAAGGAGAACAGAAGGCCCCAACAGTGTTTACTGCTAAGAATCCTGTATTTGCTGATGTGGAATTCGGCTATCAAAGCCTATACTGAAAGAAAGAAAGGAAAAACATGTGTCATGCAAAAATATTATACCCAGCAAACCTATCCTTTGAAAGGGAGATAAAGTCTTTCCCAGAGAAAACAAAAACAAAGGGAGTTTGTCACAACTAAACAAGCCTTACAAGAAATACTTACACTAGTGTTCAAATTGAAATTAAATCCTGTTAAGTAAAAATACAAAGCATATTAAGGCATAATCTATTGGTAAAGGTAAGTATATAAGCAAAACTTTAATAACATTTCTATGGTGGTGCATAAATTATTTTTAAACATTGTATAAAAATAAGAGACAAAAATAGTAACAATAACTAACAAAAATTGTTACTTGTTGCATAATAAAGAAGTGCATTCTGACTTCAGGAACACAAAGTTGGATGAGATAGTAAGTGTAGAGTTTCCACATGTTATTAAAGTTAAGTTGTATCAATTTAAAATAGTTATAACTACAAGATAGTTTGTGCAAGCCTTATGATAGCCACAAAGGAAAAAAAATGGTAAAAGACACACAGAAAATAGAGAAATAATCATAGCAAATCACTGCCAAAAAAAAATCAACAAATAGCAACAAAAAATAAAGCAAGAGAAAAGTAGGAACAAAACAACTGCAAAACTAATGAACAATAAAATAGCAAAAGTAATTCTTCACCTGTCAACAGTTACTTGAAGCAGAAATAGTTTAAAATTACAATAAAAATACAGAAAATAACTGAATGGATCTTAAAAAAATAAGATTCAGTGATACACTGTCTAAAGTGACTCACTTTATATTTAAGGACAGAGGCTGGAAGTCAATAAATGGAAAAAGATATTGTATGTAAATAAAAAGCAAAAGAAGGCAGGGTGGCTATACTTGTGTCAAACAAGACTAATCAAAACTGTTACAAGAGACAAAGCCATTGTATAAAAACAGGATCAATTCAAGAGGAAAATACAATTATAAATACATAAGTACATATTCCCCCAGTATCAAAACCCCTAAGTCTATAAAGTGAATATTGACAAATTTAAAGGGAGAGATTGAAAGCAATAAAACAATAACAGAAGGCTTCAGTAACCTACTCTCAATAATGAATAAGAACATCTAGGTAGAACATAAATAAACAGCTGACTTCTACAGTGATATAAATCAAATACACCTAATAGACATGTACATAATTTTCCATTAAAGCACAGAATACATATTGTTCTCAGGCAAAAATGGAACATCCTCCAAGATACACTGCATGTTAGGCCTAAAACAAGTCTTAATCAAAAATCCTCCAACAAAGAAAAACCCAAGACCAGATCTCTTCACATATAAATTGTACAATTCAAAGAAAACTAACCCCAGTTCTTCTTAGACTCTTATAAAAATAGAAGAGGGAATACTGCCAGTTTTTGAGGCCAGCATGATTATTAATTTCCTTTTCGGATAGTTTTTTGTTAGTGTATAGAAGTGCAACTGATTTTTGCTTGTTGATTTTGGACACGCTTTACTAAATTTATTTACTTGCTTTAACAGTTGTTTGGTTGTTTTTTTTTTTTTTGTCTTTAGGTTTTCTAGATATGTGATCATATCATCTGAAAGCAGATAATTTTCTTTCTTTCCGATTTGAATGCATTTTATCTCTTTTTCTTGTCTAAGTCTTCTAGCTAGGTCTCCTAGTACTATATGGAAGAGAATGGGCATCCTTGTCTTGTACAAATCTCAAAGGAAAAGCAATGACAAAAAATAGCTCAAATCTACTCATTTAACATGAATCCCGCATTCCACGTGGTCCTATCTTTTTATGTTTAGTTTTGTGGTCTAAGTTTTGTAGTTATATCCAAAAAACAATCACTAAGGCCAATATCCAGAAACTTTTCCTCTATTTTCTTTTCTAGTTTACAGTTCCTGTTCTGATATTTATTCATTCTGAGTTGTTTTTAATGGATGGTACAAAATAAAATTCTAATTTCATTCCTTTGAATGTGGATATGCAATTTTCTCAGCAAGATTTATTGAAGAGCCTGTTTTTTTCCCATTGTGTCCTCTTGGTGCTCTGTCAAAAAAAAATTACTATATTTATTTAGATCAATTTCTGAGCTCTCTATTCTGTTCCACTAGTCTATATGTCTGTTTTTATGTCAGAAATGTACAGTTTTGATTACTATAGATTTATATGATTTTATTTTATTTATTGTACTAAGGATTGAAACTAGAGGTGCTTTTATCACTGAGCATCAACCCCAGATTTTTAAAAAATTTTTTTTATTTTGAGACAGGGTCTCATTTAGTTGGTTAGGGCCTTGCTAAATTGCTGAGGCTAGCCTCCAACTTGGGATTCATCTGCCTCAATCTCCTGTCCTGAGTCACTGGGATTACAGGCTTGTGCAACCATGCCTGGCTACAATATTAAATCAGGAAGCATGATATTTTCAGCTTGTTTTTCTTACTCATAGTTATTTCCCATAATTTGTGAAGAATGTCATTGGAATTTTGAAAAGGACTGCATGACTCTGTATGTTGCTTTGAGTAGTATGGACATTTTAACAACCTTAATTCTTCTGATCCATGATCATGAGATTATCTTTTAATTTATTGTATACTCTTCACCTACTTCCATTAATGTTTTATAATTTTAGTGTACAGATTGTTTACCATCTTGCCTGAATTTATTCCTGTGTATTTTTATTTTTGATACTACCATAGCTAGGATTATTTTCTGGAGTGCTTTTTCAGATAGGCCATTATTTATGTATAAAAAATGCTATAGATTTTTGTATGTTGCTTTGTATTCTGCAGCTTTACTGAATTCATTTATTATAATATTTAAATTTTAAGTATAAAACTTTAGTAGAGTTTTATTTTACTCTGATACATTTTATATTTATAGATGAATTTTTAGAAATCATGGTGAAATGTTTAGTTGGTCTAGAAAAAGCAGCATATGTAAATTTTTGCTCAAATTCTGAAAAAAAGTATCTTCCTAATAAAATGCAGATAGTAATTTTGTTGTGTTTTTCTTGAGCATTTCATACTATTTAGTGTAATTCCCTTTAGCCAACACTATAATTCCCCCCCCCCACCACAACACATACACATATATTGGGTTCATGCAGGGTATAAATTGTGAATCTTGGCTGTGGGAAAAATCACCTGGAGTGGTTTTAAAAGAAATATCGATGCTTGGAACATACCTCACCACCTAAAGCAGAATTATTGGTGGTAAATCCCAAGTGTCAGTGTTTTCCATAACTTATTCACATTATTCAAATGTACAGCCCAAATACTGATCCAATGAATTTCTAGGTGCTAGTTAGTTTATTACTGACATTTCCCCCTGAAGTTTTTAATACTTTAAGAAATTGTTACCTTGGGATTTTTTAAAATAAGAGTTCACAAAATTTTTATTTTACTCTTAGAAATAGACATGATCAGGGCTGGGGCTATAGCTCAGTAGGTAGAGTGCTTGCCTCGCATGCTCGAGGCCCTGGGTTCAGTCTCTAGCACCACACGTGTGTGTTCACACACATGGCACAAAGGGTAGACATGTTATATTACTAACATTTTGAAAACTATTAACTAAAATATACCTTTATATAATATAAGGGTATGTCCCAACAGAAAGTATGCTGTTGGTCTAGATGCACAGTAAAATATTCACCCATATTTGCTCATACATGTGACTTTAGTGTGTAAGAGGGAGGGGAGTATACAGTCAATGTTATTTCAAAGCAGAGAGCAGTTATTTTCAATAAAGGAATGATTCTTGCTTGCTATTGGAAGACAACCTAATTGATTTGTGTACTCTATAACCTAATCTAGATTGAGAAATTTAAAGACAAGAAAATGCTATTCTTCATGAATAAAAAATGTGGGCTATTTTCATTTGGGGAAGAGTTGACAGGAATCTCCACTAACACACCTTTTGGTGAGGTATCTGAGATGGTTATCTGTATTCATTGATGTGAAACTATGGGAGGAGGTAGAGTGATGCTTGTAACTAGTTGGGTAAAATCTCAGTTGAAAATTGTTTATGGGCACCTGTGCAGTGACTTGGTCTGAGAACCCTGGGAGAACTCAAGTGCCTGATTAAGATTTTTTTTAAAAAATATTTTTTAGTTGTAGTTGGACAGAATACCTTTATTTATTTATTTATTTATTTATTTTTATTGGTGCTGAGGATCAAACACAGTGCCTCGCATGTGCTAGGTAAGCACTCTACCGATGAGCCACAACTGATTAAGTTTTAATTGTTTTATTTTATATGTATTATATATATGATTTTCCTGAATATGAAATTTGAGTTTTTCACCCAAACGTTTAATAAAATAATCTTGTTAAATTCTATTGGCAGGTCTTAGCTATTGGGGAATATTCTGGGCCTGTGCTAGGAAAGAAGTACCAAAGTGGAGAGCAGCAACCGCCTGAAGGAAAAACCAGGCAAGGAAGTATGAGGAGGGGGGAGAAGGGAGGGAGGAGAGACATCTTCAGACACAGAGAACCAGGTATTTGGTACAGGTGATAATAACCAAAATAGTTCTGGATCCTTTTTTGAAATATTCCTTGGTGATTCTAGAGGTACTTTGGTAGCAGAAAGTGTTCCAAGGTCAGACATCCAGTTATTGAAGATGGATGTTATTTCTGGTAAAATGACAAGGGACTTTCTCTTTTTCTTTTTCTTTCTTTTCCTTTCTTTTTTTTTGGGGGGGGGGATGAATGTTGATAGCTGAGAAAGAAGAGAAAACTGGAATAATAGGGGGGAAAACCCCAACTTCATAAAAATATTCATTCTACCAGCCAGCAAACCATCCTTAATTGTATTAGTTGCATATGTTGCTTATATATTGCATATTCATTAACTGTATATATCAACTGGACCAGCTACCAAAAACTGATTCCTTTTAGAGGCGTAGTATTAAAAATAATTAATATATACCACAGCTATTTGCCAGTCATAGTACATATGAAGCTATTAATCATTACCTGTAATCTTACATCTTTGATAGGATGATCTTTAAAAAAATTACAAAAGAGGTAATTCTATACTAAGTGTGCACTTTTAAGCTGTAATTTTATGAAAATTTTTGCTTACTTGTTGTTTTCGTATATAATATTTCACTTCTATTTCTGGATGCAATTATACAAAAATGATTTGTCTAGGGACTGATCCATGGAGAATCCCTTTTAGCAGGATGACAGCATAATGAGAGAAGGTTAAATAGACAGCAGCCGGTGCAGCTGAGGATCATCACAAACCAGCATGGGAAGAAAATTCAGGATATAGAAGCCATCTGGCCAGAGGCAATTGAGCAAATCCTCACAAGGAAATCTAACTTTTGTTAATTTTAGGTACAATGCAGAACAGAAATATTTTTAATTCTTAATAAAATGAATGATTCAGGGTTCCAAGAGATATGATGCCTTCAAACGTAGGGAATTTGAAAATTTCCCATTCTCAAAAAAACTCTAGCTAAAACTAAAAATGAGCTAGAGCATACTCAAACTTTTGACATATTCAGCTACAGAATACATGATAACCACACTTTTTCTCCATGAGGAGACCTAGATTATAATCAAAATGCTTATTTTACAGTTGACAACTTTTGTGATCAATGTTCACTGTTCTCTGTCTGCATTTGTTTATATTTCCTTTCTTTTGGATCTTCCCTCTTGTTTTCCTCCCAAGACTCCTCTCTTCTTGTACTTCTCCCATACTGACCCAATTTTGGAACTGACTTTTCCAATAGTGTTTCCCATAAAAAGAAGATATTGCAGAGAGAAAGAAACAGAAATGGGGGTGCAGATAATCCGGTGTCTATATAGCAGATTTTTAGCCCAATCTTTTAATTTATACCTGAAAATATACTATGACTGGGTTTACCATTTAAAGTGCTAAGGCATCTTGGATTCCTTGAAAATTGCATTTTTCTGTTCAACAGTTATTCACTGAGTATGTCCAACTACCAGACACTACTCTCGGTACTGGATATAGAGCAGTGAAAAAAATCAGACAAATATCCTGCTCCCACAGAACTTATATCTAGTGAGTGAGCATATCCATATCCAACTTTTCCTACAAGTATTTTATTAGAAATCTAACTTTTAATACACAAGAATGATATATTGGTTCATTTCTACCTATTCTACTGATGGCTTCCTATATTTATGAAGCTCATTTTGACTTTGATTCTTTCCTTTCTTACTCTGCCTTATCTCAGTTTTCTGCAACCAGCTAATAAAAATCAGGAAGAGGGAATCATTTGGGGCTAGTTTGGAGGCCGGGTACCCCAATATCAGCGACCATCACATTTCCTAACACATAGTGGTGTTTGCAGAGCCCAATGACACTGTTGTTCTTACTCCATGCTTGGCCAATTTTCAGCTCCATGACTTTGCTAGAGTTTTTTCACTTATCTGAAATGTTCTCTGTCTTTGGACCCTGCTTTATAATCAAGGGCTATTTTAAGGCTGAATATTTCACTTGGAATTGTCAGTATAAATTAACCATCAACACATTGATCATTACTCTTTTCTCCCATATTTATCATTTTTTTTTTATAATTTAGTGTATGCTATGCTTTTTCATTCTATAAGTTGTTTTCCTGGTAGAACTACATAATAGATTTTTCATAATCTAAGTTTGGGTTTTTTCCTACTTCATATTCAATACATGCTAAAGAGTCAACTGATAATTCTTTCAATTAGTAGTCAGCTCAATTTACTGAGTACTGACTATATTCATTAGTTATAGGGCAAAAACCTTAACATAATGAATGAGATCTTTTATAACTCAACCTTTCATCTACTTTTAGGTCTCCTCATCTTCTACTTTATTCCCCTTTAAAATCTAGTTTTTCCAGAAGAACAGGCCCAGCAACCTGCGTAGGGGCAGAGCCGCCCCAGCGCCTGCTAGGTAGGCGGACCTGCGACCCACCAGCAGAACAGGCCCAGCAGCCCGACAGCGTGGTAGATACATTGCCCCGGTTGGGGGAGGGACAGAGCCAACACCCTTGCCTGCTAGGTAGGCGGACCTGCAACCACCAACAGAACAGGCCCAGCTGCCTACAGAGAGGAAGAGCCGCCCCAGCGCCTGCAAGGTAGGCGGACCTGTGACCCACCGGCAGAACAGGCCCAGCAACCCGCGGAGGGGCAGAGCTGCCCCCCGCGCCTGCAAGGTAGACAGACCTGCAACTGACAGACAGATCAGGGCCAGCGGCCTGCCAGCATGATAGGCACATTGTCCCAATTGGAGGAGGGGCAGAGCCGCCACCCGCGCCTTCAAGGGAGACTTTGCAACTATACAAGAGCAATATAAATATATAGGGGGAAAAGTCAATAACACAACAGTTTCACCAAGCAGAAGGAAACACGAGCAGTATGAAAAGACAAGGAAAGAAAGGACCACAAGCAATGCAGGTCAACTCAACTCTAGAAGAGGTAATAGCTGCAACAGATGGAATGTCAGATAAAGAGTTCAGGATATACACGCTTCAGATGATCTGGAGTCTCAAGGAAGACATTAGACAGCAAAATCAGACAATGAAAGATCACTTCGACAATGAATTACATAAACAAATCCAAGAAGCAAAAGATCAACTATACAGGGAGATAGAGGTTATAAAAACAAACAAACAGAAATCCTAGAAATGCAGGAAGCAATAAACCAACTTAAAAACTCAATTGAGACTACTACCAGCAGAATAGAACACTTAGAAGATAGAACATCAGACAATGAAGACAAAGTATTTCAACTTGAAAAGAACATAGACAGCTCAGCAAGACTGTTAAGAAACCATGAGCAGAACATCCAAGAATTATGGTATAACTCAATAACACAATTAATAACCTAGACTTAATTGACATATATAGAATATACCACCCAACATCAAGCAGTTACACTTTTTTCTCAAGAACACATGGATCCTTCTCAAAAATAGATCATATATTATGTCACAGGGCAACTCTTAGCCAGTATAAAGGAGTAGAGATAATACCATGCATCTTATCTGATCATAATGGAATGAAACTGAAAATCAACGATAAAAGAAGGAAGGAAAAATCATGCATCACTTGGAGAATGAACAATAGGTACTGAATGATAAATGGGTTATAGAACACATCAAGGAGGAAATTAAAAAATTCTTAGAGATAAATGAAAACACAGACACAACATAGTGGAATCTATGGGACACATTGAAAGCAGTTCTAAGAGGAAAATTCATTGCTTGGACTTCATTCCTTAAAAAAAGAAAAAACCAACAAATAAATGATCTCATACTTCATCTCAAAATCCTAGAAAAAGAAGAGCAAAACAACAGCAAAAGAAGTAGAAGGCAAGAAATAATTAAAATCAGAGCTGAAATTAATGAAATTGAAGCAAAAGAAACAATTGAAAAAATTGACAAAACTAAAAGTTGGTTCTTTGAAAAAATAAATAAAATCGACAGACCCTTAGCCATGCTAATGAAGAGAAGAAGAGAGAGAACTCAAATTACTAGCATACGGGATGAAAAAGGCAATATCACAATAGACACTTCAGAAATACAGAAGATAATCAGAAATTATTTTGAATCCTTATACTCCAATAAAATAGAAGATAGTGAAGGCATCGATAAATTTCTTAAGTCATATGACCTGCCCAGATTGAGTCAGGAGGATATAGACAACTTAAACAGACCAATATCAATTGAAGAAATAGAAGAAACCATCAAAAGACTACCAACTAAGAAAAGCCCAGGACCGGATGGGTATACAGCAGAGTTTTACAAAACCTTTAAAGAGGAACTAATACCAATACTTTTCAAGCTATTTCAGGAAATAGAAAAAGAGGGAGCTCTTCCAAATTCATTCTATGAAGCCAACATCACCCTGATTCCTAAAGCAGACAAAGATACTTCAAAGAAAGAAAACTATGGACCAATATCTCTAATGAACCTAGATGAAAAATCCTTAATAAAATTCTGGTGAATTGGATACAAAAACATATCAAAAAAATTGTGCATCATGATCAAGTAGGATTCATCCCTGGGATTCAAGGCTGGTTCAATATATGGAAATCAATAAATGTTATTCACCACATCAATAGACTTAAAGATAAGAACCATATGATCATCTCGATAGATGCAGAAAAAGCATTCGACAAAGTACAGCATCCCTTTATGTTCAAAACACTAGAAAAACTAGGGATAACAGGAACCTACCTCAATATTGTAAAAGCTATCTATGCTAAGCCTCAGGCTAGCATCATTCTGAATGGAGAAAAATTGAAGGCATTCCCTCTCAAATCTGGAACAAGACACGGATGCCCTCTCTCACCACTTCTGTTCATCATAGTTCTCGAAACACTGGCCAGAGCAATTAGACAGATGAAATAAATCAAAGGCATAAAAATAGGAAAAGAAGAACTTAAATTATCACTATTTGCAGATGACATGATTCTATACCTACCAGACCCAAAAGGGTCTACAAAGAAACTATTATAGCTAATAAATGAATTCAGCAAAGTGGCAGGATATAAAATCAACACGCATAAATCAAAGGCATTCCTGTATATCAGCAACAAATCCTCTGAAATGGAAATGAGGACAACCACTCCATTCACAATATCCTCAAAAAACAAAAAATAAAATACTTGGGAATCAACCTAACAAAAGAGGTGAAAGACTTATACAATGAAAACTACAGAACCCTAAAGAGAGAAACAGAAGATCTTAGAAGATGGAAAAATATATCCTGTTCATGGATAGGCAGAACTAACATCATCAAAATGGTGATATTACCAAAAGTTCTCTATAGGTATAATGCAATGCCAATCAAAATCCCAATGGAATTTCTTGTAGAAATAGATACAGCAATCATGAAATTCATATGGAGAAATAAAAGACCCAGAATAGCAAAAACAACTCTAAGCAGGAAGTGTGAATCAGGCAGTATAGCGATACCAGACCTCAAACTATACTACAGAGCAATAGTAACAAAAACATCATGGTACTGGTATCAAAACAGGCAGGTGGACCAATGGTACAGAATAGAGGACACAGAAACCAATCCACAAAACTACAACTATCTTATATTTGATAAAGGGGCTAAAAGCATGAAATGGAGAAAGGATAGCATCTTCAACAAATGGTGCTGGGAAAACTGGAAATCTATATGCAACAAAATGAAACTGAATCCCTTTCTCTCGCCATGCACAAAAGTTAACTCAAAATGGATCAAGGAGCTTGATATCAAATCAGAGACACGGCGTCTGATACAAGAAAAAGTTGGCTCCGATCTACATACTGTGGGGTCGGGCTCCAAATTCCTCAATAGGACACCCATAGCACAAGAGTTAATAACTAGAATCAACAAATGAGACTTACTCAAACTAAAAAGTTTTTTCTCAGCAAAAGAAACAATAGAGAGGTAAATAGGGAGCCTACATCCTGGGAACAAATCTTTACTCCTCACAGTTCAGATACAGCCCTAATATCCAGAGTATACAAAGAACTCAAAAAATTAAACAATAAGAAAACGTATAACCCAATCAACAAATGGGCCAAGGACCTGAACAGAGGCTTCTCAGAGGAGGACATACAATCAATCAACAAGTACATGAAAAAATGCTCACCATCTCTAGCAGTCAGAGAAATGCAAATCAAAACCACCCTAAGATACCATCTCCTTCCAGTAAGATTGGCAGCCATTCTGAAGTCAAACAACAACAAGTGCTGGCGAGGATGTGGGGAAAAGTGTACACTTGTACATTGCTGGTGGGACTGCAAATTGGTGCAGCCAATTTGGAAAGTAGTATGGAGATTTCTTGGAAAGCTGGGAATGGAACCACCATTTGACCCAGCTATTCCCCTTCTCGGTCTATTCCCTAAAGACATAAAAAGAGCATGCTACAGGGACATTGCTACATCAATGTTCATAGCAGCACAATTCACAATAGCAAGACTGTGGAACAAACCTAGATGCCCTTCAATAGACGAATGGATAAAAAAAATGTGGCATTTATACACAATGGAGTATTACTCTGCATTAAAAAATGACAAAATCATAGAATTTGCAGGGAAAAGGATGGCATTAGAGCAGATTATGCTAAGTGAAGCTAGCCAATCCCTAAAAAACAAATGCCAAATATTTTCTTTGATATAAGGAGAGTAACTAAGAACAGAGTTGGGAGGAAGAGCATGAGAAGAAGATTAACATTAAACAGAGGTGAGAGGTGGGAGGGAAAAGGAAAGAGAAGGGAAATTGCATGGAAATGGAAGGAGACACTCATGGTTATACAAAATTACATAGAAGAGGAAGTGAGGGGAAAGGGGAAAAAAACAAGGGGGAGAAATGAATTAGAGTAGAGGGGGTAGAGAGAGAAGATGGGAGGGGGATAGTAGAGGATAGGAAAGGCAGCAGAATACAACAGACACTAGTATAGCAATATGTAAATCAATGGAAGTGTAACTGATGTGATTCTGCAATCTGTATATGGGGTAAAAATGGGAGTTCATAACCCACTTGAATCAAAGTGTGAAATATGATATGTCAAGAACTATGTAATGTTTTGAACAACCAACAATAAAAATTAAAGAAAAAAATTTAAAAAAAAGAAAAAAAAAAGAAAAGAAAATCTAGTTTTGCTGAATTTCTCAGCCAGTTGCAGGTATATCATTTGTTATTATTCTGTGCCTTCACATTTGCTTTTTCCTGTTCCCTTGCTACTTTCCCTCCCACACACAAATAATAAGCGAGTTTCAGTTCTCTCTTAGTGCTTTGCTTGTCCTTCTTATAGAAAATAGGCCAGCTGCCCATATATTCAACCATGTTGAAGTCCCAGAAACCAGTTTTATTCATACTTGCACACTCACAGCATAGCAGTCTAAGAGAGAGGAGGATATTGTATGGGACCAGTAGTTTCTAGCAAAGCAGTCGGGGGGTAGCTATAATGTGTGTGTGTGTGTGGGGGGGTCCCAAATATTTAAAATCTGGGTATGAAAAAGATTTCAAGAAAAATGGAGGTGGTGTGAAGAGACAGGTATATTGGCGGCCTCGACACTTGTCCATTGTACTGGAAATGGAACCCAGGGCTTTGCACATGCTAGGCATGTGTTACCTCTACCACTGAGTTGCACCCACATCCCAGAGACCTTCTGGACTAATTTTTCCTTTCCCCCATGATTCGTCATGCTGTCTCTGTCACAGAGCAAGTTGCCATCTATTCACAAGTCTTCCATGGGTTTGTATGTCTTCCTGGACCAGCACCATATTGTCTTACCTGTTCCCACATCATAATCAATACTGACATAAGCAGCATAATACAAAAGTAATATATGTTCAGTGCAAAAAAAAATTTAAATAGGACAGAGTTGAAAGAAAGTAAAAATTACCCAGTAGAGATAAACTGTTAATATTCTGGTGTATAGCTTTACACTCTACATATGCTATATTTACAATTCATATTTGCATACGTGTACTCATCTATACATATACAACATATATGTATACATACTTTTTGCATATGTGTGTCATTAAAGAAAAAAACAAAAAGAAAAATGGGTGACACATAACAGCAAGAACTCAAGAAGCATGAAGAAAAATTATAATAGAGGATTGACATAGAAGATGTCACCTAACAGCATGTAAGAGCCATGATGATACATGAGCAGTAATAAAGCATCAGTACTGAAAAATTGAGTTATTTCTCACTTATCAGAAAGTTTTGGCAGTGAGAAGAAGGTGAATAATCGAATGGTTAAATAAAGATGTCAGCATTGGAAACAGAAATACTTTCAAGATGGAAGAGACACATTTGTTGATTTTAACATCTTCATCAACTTTTATTAGTAGTTTTTTAGCATGCCTATTTTTCCATGCCTTTAAAACAAGTAAGGAAAAATATAAAAATATTAAAATAAATTATTAAAGAAAAATAATACCTAAAAGTAAAACACTGTTTTTCCCTGCTGTTCTACCCTTGTCTCTCAACATAACCAACACAACCCAATTTGAGTGGTTCTCATTCCACACAGGGTTTTGTCTATGAAATATTACAATGATCAAGTATTTCTTGTTTATTTTAATTGTTCTCATTTAATTGAGCTTATCCTTTAACATGTATGTTAAATCTCACCATCTCTATGAAGTTTTCATAAATAGATTTAGTTGGAGTCTGTATGGAATCTCCCATATTCTCATACTACTTATTTATATTTCTTAGGCAAAAGTAATTCAATCACTGAATCATGGTAGATAATACAGAGGTTCTCAAATATTCTTCATCTTCCACCCTCACTTTTATCTATTATAAAAATCTTGTATTGGTGTGGGACATTTATTTCATCAATGAACCAATTTTGATACATTATTATTATCTGAAGTCCTTAGTTTATATTTGTTTCACTTTTCATGTTGTATAGTTTAACGGGTTTTTCCAAATATTTAATATCATGTATACCTTACAGAATAGTTACACTGTCCTAAAAATCTTCTGTGCGCCCTCTGTTCATCCCCTTCTCCCCTTTAATTTTAGATCTTTCTAAAAACAATTTAAACCTTTTAATTATTTGCATAGTTTTACCTTTTCTAGAATGTTATATACTTGGAATCATAAGTATGTAGCCTTTACAGACAGAATTCTTTCACATAGACATATGAATTTAAGCTTTCTCCATGTCTTTGTGTGGCTTATGAGCTCCTTGCTTTTTATTGCTGAATAATATTCCATTGCATGGACATAGTACAGGCTATATAACCATTCACCTATTGAAGGAAATCTTGGCTGTTTTTAAGTTTTGGCACTTATATAAATAAGACTGCTATAAACATTTGTTTGGAGGTTTATATTTGGACATAACTTTTCAACTCTTTAGGTAAATACCTACCTGTGTGAATGGTAAATGCCTAGCTCTATGACAAACTGCCAAAACATCTTCCAAAGTGGCTGTACCATTTTGCCTTCCCACTAGCAATGAATCACAGTTTGTATTATTCCACATCTAACCAGCACTTAGTGCTGTCGTTATTTTGGATCTTAGCCATTCTAATAAGTGTGTAGCAGTATTATTGTTTTAATTTGTAATTTCCTAGTGACATTTTATATTGGGGATCTTTTCATATACTTATTTGCTTTCTCATCTTCTTTGGCAAAGTCTCTGTTCAGATCTTTTGCCCATTTTTCAATAGGGTTGTTTTCTTATTATTGAGTTTTGGGGATTATTTGTATATACAGACATACCTCTTTTATCAAATATGTGTTTTACAAATATTTTTCTCCCAGTCTGTAGCTTGTCTTTTCCATTTTTAAAAATGTCTATCATATTTAATTAAATGTTAGAATTGAGCAAAACGTTCTGTAGGGTGGGATTTTGTCTTAGGAATCTTTGTGGTTGAATTTAATTAATTTGCCCAAACTGGAAACATTCATGTCAGAATTCAGCTCCTGATGCTGTCATGATTTCCTCACAGAAGTGTGGAGCTGTTGAGAGCCTAATCATCAGTGTTTTCTAAGGACGCAACTATTCAAGAGTATGTTTTTAATATGTAAGAACATTATTTTTCCAAGTGTATAAACAGTCAAATAGGAGCACATCATTCTAATTTTGTACATGGTCAACGTTTAACCTGCATATAAAATTTTCTCACCATATAGCTAGAAGATTAATATAATTGCTTCAGAGAAACTAAAAGAATTCGTTAACATTTAGTTTATCTTTTCTGTGTTCTCCATGGCTTCTGATAGAAAAACTGAAAATAACAGTAATGTAACTCCTTCAAACAACCAAATTACTGAATGGATTCTTGTCATACACAGAAAATGATGGTAGCTGGAATAAAATCCCAGAGCATAAAGATGGGGGGAAAAACATGAAAAATCCTAAAAGAAAAGACAAGAAACATGTTTCGCAAACTATTGGCCCTTTGGGCTTCAGTAACTGAGTGAAATTCCAGTCCAGGAACTACGTTTCAACAGCCCAAATAACTTGGAAACATTTTATGTTAAAAGTTATAAATTTAGTTGCCAGTTTATTAATCTCCTTCCCCAACTTTTGAAGCATAAGCCGAGGAGCAAACAATATTTTTATCTGCCTTGACAATGTATAATTTTTATTGTGTATGAGAATATAAACTATTTGTTTTACTTTTAAACACTTTTATTTTTTATTATTCCTACAACTAGTGGTAAAACAGATAAGGCACATTATTTCAAATTACTTGTCTCACCTGTTAGACACCTCTACCTGAAGGTTGCATGAATTCTAAATTCAATATGATCACTGTTTCCCCATCTCCAAAAATCTGTTATATTTTTATATTCCTGACTCAATCAATGACATTAAAACGTATCCTGTCTCCCAGGCTGTAATCCTCATTTATGCACACTCTCCATCTACCTCTCAGTCTCTCTTTCCTACTCATACTCCATCCTCTATATTGCTTTGAAGTATATAAATCTGATTCCAATCCCTAGCCTCAAAATTTTGACTAATGTCCAATTAACTATTTGAAGAAGTGTAAACTCCCTTTAATGTAATGTAGAGGCTCTCATAAGCAAGCTTTGATCAACCTTTCCAGTCTCATCTTTCTCTGTACCCCAAACACACTCTATACTGATTGCCTTGAACTTCACACAATTCCCACACACAATTTCTTTCTTTGATTTTTACACTATGTTTCTGCTTTTTTCTCTGAACCTCCACTGTTTCTTTTTATGAAAATATTTTGAAGAATTTCTGTGACATGATTTATCTTTTCTTCTTGTATATTTCCATTTCATTTTATTCTATTGCATTGGACTTACTTTTGTGATTTCCCACCTAAACTATTAATTCCTTGAGAATGGGAACCAAGCCACTGAATTTAGTCTAGGTCACTTAGCACAGTTGGTAGCATAAATTAAACAAACTGAAGGCTGAGTGAGTGAATGAGTGATTGATTGCCAACATTTTGTTTCCAATGTCAAAGTTTTTTTCTAGAAAGTCCTCAGGGGAGTTACTTTATTCATGAGTACTCTATATTTATTAATTTATTTTTTATAAAACACACTCATGTGGTCAAGTGTAAGGTACTATGTTGTTTCAAAAGTACCCAAGATATTTAAGGTCTAACCTACTTTCGGTGAGGGTTGTGGACTCCGGTTGGTGGATCTAGAGCTAACTGAATTGGGTAGAAAGCAATGGGTACTGCAGCTTATGTTTCTGGGGGTGGAAAGGAAGACAAAATTATTTTGAGTTTCATACAAAAAGATGGCATTTGCTTCAATTATTAAATTATCGGTGCCATTTAGACAATCAGAGATGCAAAGAAAACACATTTTGTAGAGAGCAGCAGAAGCCATGGCTGGAGAGAAGGGTGAGATAAAGCCAGGCATGATTCAATTGTGGAGGATCTTAAACATGAGGTTAGGGAGTCTGACATTTGCTCCACAAGTAACAGGGAGCTTTATGATTTCTGGACTGAGATGAGACATGGACAGGACTCCCCTCTGGCACAATAAATCTCTGAGATCAGTAGATTTAAAAAGTGGATTGGAGAAGGAATAAACTAACAGTGGGAAGAACAAAATAATGAAGTATGAAACACTCTGCAGCATTTTGCTTGTCAGACATGTAGATATTTGCTCCTTTGCTAGTTAGTTAGTCTTCATTCTGTAGCAACAAAACATGGATTTTATATCTTCCCTTTACCTCCAGGGGTGGAGCATCTGACCTAGGTTTAGCATTGGCAAACTCTTGGGCAGTGTTGACACAATCTCCACCTCTTTTGTCCATTTGTCCTGGCTGCAGGGATTGGTTCTAGGAGAAACAGTGACATTAAGGCAGAGCGATCAGAAAATTCGATTCAATTCTGGACTGTTATAAATCATCCAGGAAACAGATTACCTTCTGATGGACTGGGTATGGCTCTGTTGTGAGCTTGAATCTGCTGGGATCTTCCTAGTGCAGTCTGAAAATAGAGGCAAGCCCAAACTCTGGATGATCTTAGTGATATTCTTATATGACCTACATCAAGCTTTGCCTCTTTATCTTTGGAGTCATGTCAATTGAAAGAATTCATTCATTTCATTGATCATCCACATGGTAAAAGATTCGGGGGATGAGGCATTTCAGATGTTTCTTTCCATTCTTCCCTCTTACAAAGAACTTCTAACAACTATAGTTCAAGACTTAGCTACAGGCAACAGTGGGATTTAGTTGAGCCTATTTCATGAATAATAATGACTAATAGATAATTAATGATTAATGAAAATAAAAAAGTTGTTTTGAGTTAAATAGCATATGTGAAAAACGTTTGTAAGCTACAAAGCATAACTCAAAAGTAAACTGTATGATACTCAATATAATTTTTTTGTATTAGTCTAATATTTATTACCTTTTCCTCCTGGAATTGGAAAAGTATTTCTGTATTCTTCCTGTGCATGTTTGCTTTTCTCCATGGTCACTACACTGACTTTCCTTGTTTGTCTGTTGCTTAAAAAAAAAAAAAATAGAATTGGTAAAACTCATTTCTACAGAGAATTAGAATGAATTCATCTTTTCTCAAAGCCATTAAGAAAACATCAAGCTAACAATGGAGGCTTTTATTGCTGAGTGTTTTACTGATGATTTATACTCTTTAACCCTTGATTTTTCTATTTGATTGGCGGTTTTAACACAGTCTCCACCTTTACTTAATATTGCCCTATGTTTCAGAAGTGATTTCACTAACAAATGAAACAACTTCTAAGCTAAGAAAAATAAATTTGAATTTATACTGCACAAAAACAGTTGCTGGGTGACACCAACAGAGAAAGTAGAGGTACATAACTTAAAGGAAATAGTCTCAAAACAAGGATACTGGCAGTTTATGAAACCTTATATAAATATTCTTTTTGGATCAGTCAAAGCTCAGAGCTCTCATTCTTTGAAGTTCAAAAATCAGCCAGGTTTTTAAAAATATATTTTTCAACTTGGGAAATGTATTTTTATTACGAAGTTGAAATATTTTCTTTAAGCATGACTTGTCACATCTATTATTTAAGCTCTTTAAAATTAGCACTTCCTTTCTCTGATGGAATATTCCATTTCCTCATTTTTTGTCATCTCATTTATTTAAATAAAGAATTATTTCCCCTGAGTCCTCTGAAACCCTTTATAATACTTTTTTTTACCACTTGGAATAATCTGCCTTTTATAATACTTACCTATGTCCTTGTTATACCTCCTTCACTCAATTTCTAAGGACTTTAAGATTAACTCTTAGTTTCTTCTTGTACTTCACTGTACACTCTTATCCCTTCACTGCCTGAAATCTTATTCCAAGTGCATGTAGAACAGAATGGGAGTGCAATGCCGGTTAATTTACATTTGTTTATTTTTTTTTGTTTTGCTTTGTTTGGTGCTGGGGATTGAACCCAGGGCCTTGTGCATGCAAGGCAAGCACTCTACTGACTGAGCTATGTCCCCAGCCCTTGTTTATTTTGTTTATAAACTATTTTTCTCCCCTGTTTCCACAGTTCTTATTAGAACATAAGCTCCTTGAGGGCAGGGGTCTTTTCTTATTTCATTCAATGATATTTTCTGAGCATCTAAAATGTTTCCTCCGTATATATTTACTGAAGAAATGAGTGTATAACTGAATGAATAATATAGTGCCTAAAAATGTCTGTCATTTTAAAAACTGAAAGTCACTACACTGTTTTTTTTTTAAAAAGGTACAGTGTAGTCTCTATTTCTTGCATGTATAATCCCAAAGTTACCATCCAGAATAAAGTTCTTTAATAAAATTTGTATGATAGCATAAGAATGGGAAAACAAAGGGTAAGCTTTATATTTAAGCCACTTGATGCATATGAACCTGTTTGGCAGGCAAATCCTTTCATCTGCATTTCCTATCTGCCTTCACTTTGTCCTGTCTCATTCTTCCTATTTTTTTTTTTAATCATGTCTCTCCTCTGTGATTCTTCTTAATCTACTTTGTAAGTGTCCCAAATCCATCGAGTACAAGTTGAACCTTCTTCTCACAGGCTTTTCTACTCTTGGAAAGTGAAGAAATGTGCTGTTACCTGTTATAAAAGAGTGAAGAATAAAGAAAAATAGAAAAATAGTCAATTAATGATGGGATATGAACTGGGTTTTGTTGCAAGTTGGAAAAAAAAAAAAAGCACAGTTGACCAAAGCAACAAAAACAAAAATGCTGTTTCATTACAGCATATCAGGGCAGACTCAAGATTGAAAATGGAAATTTCAATTTCTGAGAGTACACTCTAAGCCACGGTGTTTATTTCTAGGATCTCTTCCAAAAATAAGCATAATAGATCCTTTTTATTTAACAAAACAAAATTAGTTCCCATGGTAAAATTATTGTTAAAACCCAAGATTGGTTAACTTTAACAAAGTTTACTTGAGCAAGGATAAAGATTGTAGAACTTTGTAGCCTCCCAGATTGAAGATAGCTGGAAATGGCCATTCTACCACATGGACAGGTTGTATTTATAGTTAGATAAAAGAAAAAGCCATACAAAAACAACCTGTTTGATTGGCTATAGTCGGCATTTGCCTTATATGGACATGGTTTGATTAGTTGACAGCATGTGACTGGTTGAGATCTCTTGAAAGCTATGATTGGCTGGGACTTAGTTGCTTATTTATAAGGGTATATACTTTAGGTTAAGTTACAATTTGTTTATACATAAGCCAGGGCACAATTCACCATGTGCAGAGGCTGCTTTGCAACAAGTGTTATTACCCAGGTTGAAGGCTGGTTTAGGCAAAACTTTCTTGAGTCAGTGTTAATATTTTGAAAGTTTGAAGAATAATCAAATGTGGTAAATTAATCAAACAAACTTATTCTAGCTATTTGAGAAAGAAAACAATAAATAGCAGTGTCCCTTCTTTGAAAGTGGACTTTGGCTAAATTAATTTCCTAAGTAATGAAGTAGAAATTCAGTACATTGGAGTTACCTAAAATTTCAACAGACATTTCTATAACTTCTCAAAATTTAATAGCTACAAAATTTTCTCAAGAATCTTGATAAAATGTAGGTTGTCATTCCGTGACGTGTTGGTTGGGAACTGAGATTCTACGTTTCTAAGAACTCCTAGATTTCAGTGATGCTGCTCATTGCAGACCAGGCCAAGTTAAAAGACTAGAAATTCTGGTGCTTTGCTTTATTTATTTATTTATTTGTTTATCATTATTCAATTGCAATTCTCATTTTAGTGTGATCTTTATACTATATTTTTAACTTAAAAAATATATTTTCTATGTTAGGTTCTCTTAGCTCAGCCAGTAACTGTTTCATTTAATCTCTTTTGTCTTTATATGTGATGACTAAAAAACAAGAAGATGAGACAAGTTTATCTTTTCATCCAACATTTGGATTTTATACCATTCATTTATTTTTCATTTTAGTTTAACAGGCAAAAATATTCTAAAGCATAAATGTCTAAAAATTCAGTCAAATGAAATTCATGTTTTACTTAAGGAACATAATAAATAAATGAAGGTGTTATGATTTGGATATGAGATGTTCCCCCAAAATTCTTATATTAACAGGAATGTTCAGAGGAGAGATGATTGGATGAAAGTTCTCGTTTATTTATTGTGCTAAGAATAGACAATTTGCTGAACATGATAGCATATGCTTGTAATCCTAGCAATTTGGGAGACTGAGGCAGGAGGATCACTAGTTTGAGATCAGTTTCAGCAAGTTAATGAGACACTAAGGAACTTAGTGAGGCCCTGTCTCAAAAAAAAAAAAAAAAGAGGTAAAGCTAGAGATTAGTGGTAATGAACCTTGGGTTCAGTCCTCAGTACCTAATAGTAGACTTTTCCCTGTTCTCCCCTGTCTCCTAATTTAGGGGACTTTTAGTAACATGAATCATATACAACAAACTGAGTTGTATGTTTTCCTAAATGTAGAAGGTTAAAAATTTCCTCCCTTTTTTTTTTTTTTTTAAAGAGAGAGTGAGAGAGAGAGAGAGAGAGAGAGAGAGGATTTTTAATATTTACTTTTTAGTTCTCGGCGGACACAACATCTTTGTTGGTATGTGGTGCTGAGGATCGAACCCGGGTGGCACGCATGCCAGGCGAGTGCGCTACCGCTTGAGCCACATCCCCAGCCCTCCCTTTTTTCTTTAATCAAATTTTTACCAACATATTCTTTACCTAAAAAAAAAAAAAAAAAATTGGAACCAGGTTCAGTTTTTAACTTCAAATGACTAGCTAATGAGGAAAAAATGTCTGTGTTCAGCAATGTTGATTAGAAATGTTTTTCTATTAGGTGCTCAGTTCTCAGTAACATGTTTAGTGATGACTATACTGTTAATGAATTTCTGGAAACACCACTGGGGAATTTTCTCCCTAATGTACCACCCTCATTCTACTGAATGTTTTCAGGCCAGTGGTGAGGATAAAAGATGGAATTTAGTGAGATTAACCCAACCTGGCATTCTAAATTGCTTTAATGTACTGATGTTAAAAATATATACCTTTGAACAAATATGTCTGCCTATTGCACAAATATTTTTCTGAGCTTTGATTGCCTAGAAATTATAAAAATATTATTCGACAATGATTAGTAGTCCCAATTTTGTGGGGTTATATCTTCTCTAGCTTTAGTCTTCCCCATATCCATTTGTTTTTTGAACCATAAAATTTAAGCCAGTTAATTAAACATATCAACATAGCTATTGAAAAATATAAGCACCATTTAATTTAAGTTTTACATTGAAGACATAGGAAATTATTTAATCATTAGACTTGTGGTGATTTTTTTTTTTCACTTTGAGAAGAAACTATTGTAATTTATCCACACAGTTGCCAAGAATTATGTAGGTATTTGCTAACAAAATGTTTTATTTTTTAACCTATCTAAATTAGATGAGTTTGTCATTTCCTGCAGACAGTTTTGCTCTGTGTCAAAGGACACCTTCTACACTCCAATCACATGAAACTTCCTGCCTAGAGTCTTTCAATAGTTTCCCAGAACTTTGGTCCACAGTTCTAACTCTTTAGCTCAGCATGTCGCTTTCAATGTCCTGACCCCACATCCTAGGGGCCAAGTTTTGCTTTCTCCCATCACCCTTTCAACCTTCTTGTGCCCTGCCACTGGACAGTAGATTTCATCATAAAACACAAATGTAATACTTTTTTAATACTTTTAAAATATCTTGACTATATACATTTCTCCATTTTAGAATTCAGAGCTCACATATTTTATTTTTTGTGTGATAGGTTTGTTTTTTATATGTGACAGCGGAATGCCTTACAATTCTTAATACACACATAGAGCACAATTTTTCATCTCTCTAGTTGTATACAAAGTATATTCACACCAATCCGTGTCTTCATAGAACTCCCATATTTTAAATCTCTTTCTGTGGTTCAAGAAAGCAGTTTGCTCTTTTACTTTTCCTCATTTCCCCTCCTTGCAGGCAAGTGTGGGAGGGATACATCAGCCTGTAGGACACTCTTTCCATCCCTTTTCCTGGTTCTGGCTCCTTCAGTAGTGTGCTGGGTAAAAAGGAGGGAGATAAAATGGATGCAGTCTTTTCCTTGTCAAATGTTTTTATTTTACAGTCAGCTGTTGGTGGTTGCTGCTTCCGTGACCAGCAGTGGCCGGCCGTCAAGCCCTCTCTGCTGATGAAATACAAGTGCTTCAGCCCTTCAGCAGGCCCTTTCTGGGGCCTTTTAACTTGACACTTTCCAGATGTGGATAGCCAGCTCCACCTTGGCCCCTTCTACCGTGCCTGTTGTTCCACCACCAGACTCCTGCTGCGACTCCTGCTGCTTGGGTCCCTCACCTGTCATTCTGTCCCAGGGATTTCAGCATGGTTGAGATGGCTCACACTGTCTTCCACAGTTCTTTTTTTTTTTTTTATTGTTGGTCGTGCAAAACATTACATAGTTCTTAATATATCATATTTCACAGTTTGATTCAAGTGGGTTATGAACTCCCATTTTTACCCCGTATACAGATTGCTTATCACATCAGTTACACTTCCATTGATTTACATATTGCCATTCTAGTGTCTGATGTATTCTGCTGTCTATCCTATTCTCTACTATCGCCCCTCCCCTCCCCTCCCCTCCCCTCCCCTTTTCTCTCTCTACCCCCTCTACTGTAAATCATTTCTTCCACTTGTATTATTCTTCTCTTACCCCTCATTTCCTCTTATATGTAATTTTGTAAAACCCTGAGGATCACCTTCCATTTCCATGCAATTTCCCTTCTTTCTCCCTTTCCCTCCCACCTCTCATCCCTGTTTAATGTTAATCTTCTTCTCAAGCTCTTCGTCCCTACCCTGTCCTTGGTTACTCCCCTTATATCAAAGCAGTCATTTGGCATTTGTTTTTTAAGGATTGGCTAGCTTCACTTAGCATAATCTGCTCTAATGCCATCCATTTCCCTCCAAATTCTATGATTTTGTCATTTTTTAATGCAGAGTAATACTCCATTGTGTATAAATGCCACATTTTTTTTATCCATTCATCTATTGAAGGGCATCTAGGTCAGTTCTAATTTGTCTGCAGACAGCACACAGGTTCTTAATGTGACAAATGGTTTGTTCAGGAGCTTTGCCATGCCTCTCCCCTTCCCTCCTCCGTACCCTGGCATTTTTCTCCTATTCTCTTGTTCTTGAGTTCAAGGAGGCACAGGTGGGAAATTCAACATGTCCATAATCTACACACATACCCAAGCAGGAAGCATGAGACCAATCTCTTTCTCTCTTGCCAGGAAGCCCTAATTTCTACAAATGATTCTCTTGGAGCCTCTTTTCGATGGGCTGTTCTTCTGGAAGATGGGGACTGCCCTCCCTCTCTTCTCCAAAGGAGAAAAGGAGGTGAGTCCTTCCATGTGAAACACTGCTTTCCCAGTCACCTCTCTCACCTCTCTAATTTTCTTCTTTTTAACCTCAACAGCTCATGTCTTTATAGTCCCCCCTGGTGCATTCTGGAACTCAGGAAAAGCCCCACCTGACATGTTAACTTAGCACAGGATGCAGTGTGCCTGGGTGTCCTGAAAGGGTCATCCTGCTCCCTCCTCTACACATTCTGCTTCCTTCTTCTCTTAAAGTCCTAAAAAACATACCCCATGCTTCCCCTTTTCAACAAGTCCTGTTATGGTAAAATATTTTTTGCTTTATTTCAGTGCATTAATGAAACAGTGACTATCCCTCTGATCACTAATTATCACGGACATGTTTGTCTTTTATTTATTTGCCTTTCTTCCAGAAGACTCTAAGCTTCTTGACATCAAGGACTATTTCTTAGTGGATTTTATATCTCCAGCCTTTAATACCAACATTATTGTACAGATTATGAGAAATGTGTTTATGTCAAATGAATACTTGAATGAAATATTGTTTTCCGTTATGTTGTCAATAGCTTGAACTGTAGTTAGAAAATGAGATACAAATAAATTTCATGATTTTTTAAAATATTTAGTTGGTTAGTTTTAGGTGAGCATAATATCTTTATTTTATTTTTATGTGGGTGCTGAGAATTGAACCCAGTGCCTCATGCATGCTAGGCAAGTGTGCTACCACTTGAGCCACATCCCCGGCCCAAATTTCATGATTTTTAAAATTAACAAACACCAAAGAATGAAATTAACTATGTGTTACCTGTGCTCTGCTAAGCAGCAACTTTGCAAAAAAAAACTACCTCATATACATTATGTCTTTATAGCCATCCTTTTGTGTTGATAAGAAGACATGCTCAGGAAATAAAGGGAACAGTGTGATAAAACAGAGTTGGGACAGGTATTGAAATCTAAGACCTCATATCAAGTTGTTAGCTGGTAATCAGTCCCATACTTCACTGAGCAGAGATTGCCATACCCCCAGCCCTATATTTTGTATTTTATTTAGAGACAGGGTCTCACTGAGTTGCTTAGCACCTCGCCATTGCTGGGGCTGGCTTTGAACTTGTGATCCACCTGTCTCAGCCTCCCAAGCCTCTGGGATTACAAGGCATGCACCACTGTGCCTGGCCTAATACTCAGTTTTGATAATGAACTAATAAGTTATCCCCTTCTCTGTGTTGAGAATAGGTACCATTTCTCTGAATGTTTTTTGTTTTTTTTTAATGTTAATTATGCTCTGAATATTTTTTAATAGTTAATATTGATAGCTGATGACTCCTGAGGTTGCTTAATTGATAAAAATATATAGTAAATTAATCCTAAAACTTTTAATTCAGTGAGAAACTATAGCTTCAAATGTTTGTAGATTGAAATTTAGTAAAGATCTATTTCAAGGATGTTCTTCAAAAGCAAAAATGCAAAATTGGGTGTGAAATCACTAATAAGAGAGATATTTATGGTTTTTCCTCCTCTGGTATTCTTTTCATCTAGAGAAGTAGAAGGAAGTGTAAATTCTCTGAAAGATATTTTCTTTTCTTTCTTTCTTTCTTTTTTCTTTTTCTTTCTTTTTTTCTTTTCTTTTCTTTTTTTGGGGGGGGGGGGTATTGGGGATTGAAGGATTGAATCCAAGGGTGCTTAACAACTAAACCATATACCCAGCCCTTTTTATATTTTATTTAGACACAGGGTTTCACTAAGTTTCTTAGGCCCTTGCTAAGTTGCTGAGGCTGACTTTGAACTCAAGATCCTCCTGTCTCAGCCTCCTGAGCCACTGGGACAAAGGTATTTTCTTATAATGCTAAATCTTATTTTTGTCTTTCAATTAGGCTGAAAATCATAATTATTTTAAGTGCAATTAAAAAGAATAGAGTGAATACAATTTAAAAGTTTTCCTAAATTAGAGAGGTATGTTTGGCTTTCCCCACATTATATTTATGTAGTTGGAGTTTTCCAAACCAGAAAAGAAGTGTTGTCCTTTGGCCTAGTTTTATGAGCAACAGTGTATGTGTGAATATTTTTTAAAAAATTTAAACCAAATTATTGTTTTACATTTTCAGTGAGTAGTCTCATTTAACATTACCTGATGAAGTATAAGAAACTGAGATGAGACACAGGAGAGAATTAGAAAAAGCTCTTGTAAACTTACAAAGCTCAAAGAAATACCTTAAATAAGAAGAGTTCACAATATAGAAGATTGACAATTGAGTAAGAATAAACCCAGTTGTAAGAATAACAATGGTTCACATTTCTTTTAAGCATACCTAATGTTTATGTGGAAGGGACTCAGCTAATAACTAATCTATTAACTTTACTTTTTGAAATTGAAATTGAAGATTTAAGCACAGACCATGTGTATATGCATATGTGTGTGTGTGTGTGTGTGTGTGTAGCACATATCTGCAATTTGCTAAGACAATCTAGTTCAAAATAGGCTTTTAAAAAAATCCTATAGACTATTGATCACTTAAACTGTTCCAAGATGAAACTGATTTTTTCAGGCCATTAGGAAGTGCTCAAAGACATGTTAAGTGAGATACTTGGGTATCTTTACCATTATTAAAATATTTTGAAAAAATAAATGCCAAATTATTGTCTAGGTCATACCATGAGAAACTTCCTCTTTTGCTTTTTTTTCTCCCATACCATTTTCTCTCCATCAACCTCCCTCTGGTTCTTTTCCTCTAATGTACTGATCTTCCTTCAATTTTCATGAGATTCCCTTCCAATATACACACCTTTCTTTTTTCTTTTTAACTTCCACATATGAGTAAAAACATGAAGACCCTTAATTTCCTGAGTTTGGCTTACTTTGCTTAACATACTATTGTCAAGTTCCACTTTTTTCCTGCAATTGAGATAAATTTCATTCTTCTTTATGGTTGAATAAAACTCCATCATGATATATATATATATATATATATATATATATATATATATATATATATATATATATATATCCCCCACATTTTTAATCTATTCATCTGTTGATGGATACCTAGGCTGGTTCTTTAGTTAATCTATTGTGAGTTGTGGTGCTATAATTATGTTTTTGCATATATCAGTGTAGTATGATGATGTTAATTCTTTAGTATAAATACTGAGGAGTGGTATAGCTGGGTCAAGTGCCGGTTCTATTCCTAGACTTTGAGGAACCTCCACACTGATTTCCATCATGGTCTTTTTTCTCTACATACTCTCCAGCATTTATTATTGCTTGTATTCTTGATGACTACCATTCTGACTGGTGTGAGGTAAAATATCAGTGTAGTTTTGATTTGCATTTCCTTAATCGCTAATGATGTTGAACATATTTTCATGTATTTGTCGCCGTTTGTATTTCTTCTTGTGGGAAATGTTAGTTTATTTGCCCATTTATTAATTGGGTTATTTAGTTTTTTGGCATTTTTTGAGTTCTTTATATATTCAAGATATTAATCCTCTGTCGGAAGAGTAGCTTGCAAATATAGTCTCCCATTTCTTAGGCCCTCCTTCACATTCCTAATTGTTTCCTTTGCTGTGCAGAAACTTTTTAATTTGACACCATCCTATTTAATAACTCTGGGCATTATTTCCTGAGTTGTAGGGGTCCTATTGAGAAAGTCATTGCCTGCACATATAATGTGAAGTGTTGACCCTGTGTTTTCTTCTAGGAGTTGAGTAGGAGAAACTACCTTTTGAATAGAAGTGGCCATTAAGTCATGCTGTGGGAGCATCTGGTAGAAGTAGCTGAGTTTGCTTTCTTGCCTAGATCTCAATAAGTGTGGGGTAAAAGAATATAATAAATTATACTATATTTAGAATTGGGAAATGACAGAGATAAAAGTTTTTTTAAAATTATTGAATCTTCTTTTTTTGATAACATACACTTGGTCTTGCCTCGTCTCCACCCTTTTTACATTTTTCCTTTTGGAGTGAAAAAAAAAAACAAGAACAAACAAACAAACATAAAAAACCAAGATACACTCATACATTGCTGGTAGGACTGAAAATTGGTGCACTGGTTCAGGAAAGCAGTATGGAGAATTGTGAGAAAACCTGGAATGGAACTACCATTTGACTCAGCTATCCCACTCCTCAGTTTATACCCAAAGGACTTAAAATCAGCATATTATAAGGACACTGCCACATCAACATTTATAGCAGCTCAATTCACAATAGCTGAGCTATGGAACCACCTAGATGCCCTTCAACAGATGAATGAAATGTGGTATATATATACAGAATGGAAAATTATCCAGCCATACAAAAGAATGACCTATGGCATATGCTGGTAAATGAATGAATATGGAGATTATCCTGCTAAGTGAACTGAACCAATCCCCCCAAACCAAAGACTGAATGTTCTTTCTGATACACAGATGCTAATACACAAAAAGGGAGTGGGGAGGAAGAATAGAAGTTCAGGAGATTAGACAAATTTAAATGAAGGGAAAGGAGGGGATGGGAATAAGGAAGACAGTAGAATGAATCAGACATAACTTTCCTATGTTCATATGTGAATACACCACCAGTGAAACTCCACAGCATGTACAGCCACAAGAATGGAACCCGAATTAGAATAAGTTGTACTCCATGTATGTACAATATGTCAGAATACACTCTACTGTCATGTGTATCTAAAAAGAACAAATAAAAAAATTAAAAGGAAAAAGAACCAAGAAAGTGTAAGCCATCTTGAGCTACCTCTCCTCCTCCCTGAGTAGCATTTGTCTCTTTTCTGCTCTGTTTTCTTTATTTCTCATATTGCTTAGGACCAACATGTCCCTACCACTGGCCTTAATTCCCTCTATTTGCCCCAAGTGCTTCTTCCCTTTATAGCTCTTAATTTGCTCATGGCAACCCTCCTGTCTTTGATATTATCCCACTCTTCTTCAGAATTTAACTTAGCAGATACTTGTCCTTCCAAAGCTCCCGTTCTCCCCTGATACCATTCTTAGAATACCTCTCAGCACTTCTGTTTGCTCTTAAAGAAAAGAAAGAAAGTGTGATCAAGAAGTAAGATACAGTGCATAAACAGTGGAGAGCTACATATTGTCCTACACAACAAAACTTATTAAATAACTCTTTTCCTACATAAAATCTGGCATCACATATTTTCATTTTCTGCCTTTGTTCCCATCCTCCCCCACAAGAAAGATATGCCCATGTCAGTGTTACTACTCATTCTAGGTTCAGTAGTACTTGACAAGTACAGGAGACCTGACCCAGATGGAGCCTGAAGCAGCCAAGCCCAGCCCACTTGTAGACCCTTAGTAAAAATTCAACCCAATGAATTTTTAGACCTATGAGCTAGAAAGAAATGTTTGCAGTTATAGGGCACTGAGGTGCCAAGTTGTTTTTTATCACATCTGATTAATATAATACCTTATGAACTTAAAAATTGTAGTGAATGTGAATTAAGTAAAACAAATAATTTTTTAGCAGGGTGGGGGGGAGAGAAAAAAGGAAAAGAAAGACTTCCTAAAAGTTACGACATTTACATTTTGTCCCTCCTCTTATTGTCGTAACCACTATGATATACTTATTTTATATTTAATTTATATATAAAGATTCTGAAGGATATACTGAATCTATCAGTAGACACATGTTGGAAATATATGAAGTGTGAAGGGAAAGGTACTGCTGAATCTTTTTTTTTTTTTTTTTTTTTACAATTACTGGTTTGAAATGTGTATTTCTGCACTTCAAAAAATGAAACTAGGGTAGGAAAGATGGTGGAATGAGATGGACTTCATTACCCTAGGTATATGTGTGATTGCACAGATGGTGCATCTCTATATCATGTACAACTGGAGAATTGAAATGTTGCGCTCCATTTGTGTATGATGAATTAAAATGCATTCTTCTGTCATGTACAATTAATTAGAACAAATAAAAAAAGAAGAAAAAATAGAACTGGGGAAATGGTTGAGTGACAGGCACTTAGCGTGGGATCTAGCCTCTACATGCTAAATCCACATGCAACATTAATTCATGGCTCCCTTTATGCCATTGGGAAATATTGGGCAGAGAGAAGAGTAAGCCACTATGGGTCACTTTCCTGTTCATTGTGTAGGCTGACCTATCTCCACCTACCCACCTCCATCCCTTCTTCTCACGGAAAACCTTCCATTTTGCAACCAAAAAATGCCCTACTGCCCCCAATTGTCAAATGAAGAGCGGAGTAGGGATGACACATGGCATTTTTGCCAGAAGGGAGTGATTGAGAGGTGACACCAGCAAGCCATTGAGATGATGATGGTTATGTTAAGCTGTGTATTCAATTGTATATTAGACCCCAGCTGTCTGCCTCAGCCTGCTACTTTGGAGTTCTCCCAGGGATTCCTGGGGAGTTCGAGCTGGTTGGGGAAGTGCCGGAGGAGGGATTTCCGGTTGGTGTGTGGTGTGTGGTGTGTCCCGGGAGAAGGCCGCGTGCATGACGTTCGTGGGAGTTCAGAAATACAGTTTGTTCCTGCTTGAGTGACTCATGATTTGTGCCCTGCCAGACTGTGGCAGAGCAATAGAATTTACACCTCACATGTATCACAGAGTTTTTCAGAAACCCAGCAAACGTGCTCTGAGATGTTCAATGCTGCTGCATCTGGCTACACATGGCCCCTCAGGAAGGTGCTGTCTACAATGGGAGCTTCCGAAGTGGAATAAACATGGATTAGAGAGCTTTGTTCCAGTCATTCATTTGCTATTAAAGACCTTGACCCTTTTTTGTTGTTGTTAGCAGTTCTGCCCTGGCATTTATATTCCACATCATGCTTGTTAACATCTAAGAATAGAATTTGGGTATTAGCAAAACTGAGAATGTTTCCTCATTTCATTTCCCAAGAATATATAGGGTGTGAAGATGATTAGCAGAATGTATTTCCTCATCATGTCCTCTGCTGGTAAACAAATCTAGAGATTAAAACCATTCTCTCAGGCTTTCATCTCCTAACTTCAGAAAGAATCTCTGACATCTGCACTATTAGAACAGTGAATACAGGCTTATCCTAATACATTAATTAAATAAGAAGCATCTGCAGAAGGAGAAAGCATCTCTGGAACATGTTACCACATCTGACAGAAATCACCTTCCAGGATCAGGTGACCATCTCCAATACCTCTTATGTGACTATACAGACACTGGCAAAAGCATAATGTATTTACTCCTGCTATACAACCACAGGATGCAAGAAAACTAATGTAACTATAGTCAACAATACTCAAAGAACCACTAGCAGTAAGAGTAGGACTTTTGGAATTTAAATGAGAAATACATCACAGAGAAAGGTCTCTCAGTATCCAAAAAGGTTTTAGCAAACTTACAAGCTTTGGTGATTAATTATTTTAATGTGGTGATGATTGCAATCTTGGCTTAAAAGGTGCTATAGAAGAACATTTCCAAATATTTATACACAGTGAGCCAAAGTTTTAGCAAAAGAAAATATTGTAACTTTCCACTAGGGATTATGGCTACATAGTCAAATTTATTTGCAACATCTTTTTGTGCATCTTTTTGTGTGTCTTTTAACAACAATCTTAACAAATTACCAAATCACTAAAGAATAGAATTCATAATTTATTTTGGAATTCAAGACCAAAATATACTGCCTTCTTGCTTTTGCAACACATAATCAGTCTGTTTGGTAAAGGAAAAAAAGGTTTTAACAAGTAAATAGCACAATTGCATTTTTAAAAAATTTTGTAATAGATCCATGTACAGAGGAATTTTCTCCCTAAACAGTTCTAGTGTGCCACTAAATTCTGCTAAGCTACAGAGAGCTTGAGGCTGAATGAGAATTAGTATAAATCCTACCAAATTTGACTTGTGATAATAACCAAATATGAAACATCAGCCATAAAGTCAAGTGACTTGGCTGGGGATGTAGTTCAGTAATAGTAGAGCATTGCCTAGCATGTGCAATGACCTAGGTTCAATGCCCAGCACCGGAAAAAAAAAACAACAACAACAACAACAACAAAGCAAGCGACTTACTGCACATTTACCTCAAGTGCCAGCATATTGTCCCCTTAAGACCACAGTAATCTTGACAAAGTTTTAAATGTGTTACACCAACAAAAACAAAGGTATGTCATTTAAAACCAATCACAAATACTGCTTTTAGTGTAATCATTTTGAAATCTAATATGGGATTCATGACACATTTCTCTTAACAGCATCACAAGCCAAGAAACACAGATGTAAGAAGTTTTAAAGATTAAAAAAAAAATGAAAATTTTCCTACAAAAAAATTGAAGAAACTGAGAAGTCTTCCTAGATTATAAAAACAAAACTTTTCTTTCTCGTTAACTGCTAGATAAGAGAGACAATATAGTTATAAATTCATGGAAAATTTCACACTGAATTTTTACCATTTAAAAATAAAATAAAAATAAAAATAGTGCAGACCTCTTGCTGGGTGCAGTAGATTAGTCCTGCAACTGCAGCTAGTGGAGAGGCTGAGGTAAGAGGATCTCAAGTTTGAGATCAGCCTTAGCAACTTAGACTCATCTCATTTTTTTTTATACCAGGGATTGAACCCAGAGGCATTTTATCACTGAGCCATATCCTTTTTATTTTTGATTTTGATACAGGATCTCACTAAGTTGCCTAGGGCTTCATTAAGTTGCTAAAGCTACCCTCAAACTTGCAATCCTCCTGTCTCAGCCTCCTGAGCCATTGGTATTACTTTTACCATTAACTAAATAATTAACTAAATAGTTAATGGTACTTTTACCATTAACAGTCTATTTAAACCTCATATTTTACAAATATACAACACAAAATTTGTGTTATCTTTGTATTCCTTGTTTACAGTGGCAGAATAAATAACAGTGAAACACTTATACATTGAGTCATGTTGATAAATGATTTTCTAATTTAAAATATCAATTTCAATGCCTTTTGACTGTTTTTGATTTTTTTTTAACTGAAGATTCAAATGATTGAAATGCCAACTCCTAAAGAAATAGGTGTATACTTAATTCGTAAGAGCCGAAGCCAATATTTTTATAATTGCCCATTAATTTTAATATCTATAAAGAAAAGAAGTGTGGATAAAAGAATATGCATAAGAGTCTATTCAGTTGTCAATGACTTGGGGGTAGTTAGGTTGATTTGTGTTTAGACTTGTCATGCACATGTCCCATGATAAAGTTTCAGCACTAATAGAGGTCAACACAGTCAGAAGACAGATAAATGTACATTTTGAAGGAAAAAATATACTAAGATTGCATTTCAAGGATGGAGCAATTTGCTTCTCAGTGTGAAATCTTCCATGAATAGATCTGTTTTAGACAACCAATCAGCTGAGCTGTTGCAGAAATACCTATAGTTTCCCCTGTGAGGGCACAGGAGGCTGTAGGCCCCAGCTAGACTTCAAAATTTAGGGAAGTGCTTCCCTCTGAAGTTAAAACCCACATTAAAGTTATGTCTTCTGTCGAAGTTATCCACAATATTGAAGGATGTAGAAATGATTATCATGTCTTCCAAAGGACTCAGTTAAGAGTGCAGGCCTCAGTGGAGGAGTACTTGTCTAGTATATGTGAGGCACTGGGTTTGATCCTCAGCACTGCATAAAAATCAATAAGCAAAATAAAGGTATTGTGTCCATCTACAACTAAAATAAAATTAAGAAAAAATAGTGCAGACCCCTTGCTGGGTGCAGTGGATTACTCCTGCAACTGCAGCTAGTGGAGAGGCTGAGGCAAGAGGATCTGAAGTTTGAGACCAGCCTTAGCAACTTAGACTCATCTCATGTTTTTTTTGTTTTTTTGTTTTTTGATACCAGGGATTGAACCCAGAGGCACTTTATCACTGAGCCATATCCCCAACCCTTTTTATTTTTTTATTTTGAGACAGGATCTCACTAAGTTGCTTAGGACTTCACTAAGTTGCTGCAGCTGCCCTCAAACTTGTAATCTTCCTGTCTCAGCCTCCTGAGCCATTGGGATTACAGGTGTACACCACCACACCTGGCCCTGTCTCAAAAAGTTTTTAAAAAGAGTTGAATGTAGAGGTCTGGGAATGCAGTTCAGTGGTAGAATACTTGCCTAATATGTGAGGTCCTGGGTTCAATCCTTAGTATTAACAAAACAGAACAAATAAACAAATCCCCCAAACACCTTAAAAGCTCAATGTGAACTGGAATTTGTAAAATAAATTGTCATCTATCTGCAACAAAGTAAAATGAATGAGTTCATGGAATGACTGGCACTTTAGATAATTAATGAGGAATATTGAATATAAAGGAACAGAATTAGGAGAGTTATATCAGGATTTATATAATAGTACACAAAGAAGAAAGAGAATAAAATCTAGTACTGCAACATTTCAAGCCCATTTAAGGGTAAGAACATATTTATGTCTATGCTCAAGAACAGGACTACAGATGATGGAAACTGACCTGTAAATAGATTTTTTGAAGGTATCCCTCCCATGTGATGAATTAGACAAGTAGCCCCACTGGGGGGCTGCAGTTCACAGGGAGCAGTGTGGGGAGCAGAGCATGGGCAGGATTTCAGGTTCTGCTGGTCTATTGTCCCAGCATCTTTAAGCTTTGTACAAATTGCACATCCCTAAATGGTGACCTGTGTTAAGTAATCTAATAAGCAAATGAATAAATACTAACAACATAAGGCTTCTTCCCTGTTGTACAGTTTCTAAGCAGAATTACTAATAGCAGGATAAAAGTTTTAGTCTGCATAAAGAACCCCCAGGAAACTATAGAGATCACTTTTCCCTGATTCAGTGAATATCTTTCTGATTCATTATTAGTTGAATTAATCGTTTTCTAATTCATAATTTGGTTTCCAGCTACCCTGTACCTAGGAATCTTGTAAAGGATAAGTATACTAATTGCAGTAGTTTTTATTCTTTTTCAATACATTTTTAGTAGTTTTATCTTGAAGATATAAAATTGAGTGCCATTTTCTTTTTCTGATGCTTCAGGAAGGCACTCTTTAAGTTCAGCCATTGCAACCCCTGTTATTACTGTATTACCTTATGCATTTTTAGTATGCTATTAAATTTATTAAATAAATGTAGATGTAGAAAATAATTAAATCAGTCACTTGAGAATTTGGCTAGTATCAGTCAATCCCCCATAGACTCAATGCTTGTAGGTATTACTTTAATACATAAATAACAATGTACCTAGAACATCTCAAGTCCCCTGAGGGTGTCCCTGCCTCAGAGGGGAATTCTACCATTCTGATCGTAATGGTGATGCTTGAAAATCTTGCATTCTGTTCCTTTTGTTGAAATAAAGTAGAAAACTTATTTCTGCACACTGGTTAAAATATAATGTAACTAAATATGTCTTATTGTTAAAGCAGTGTTTTCTTACTATAATAAGAATAGCAGCATATTTCAGTAGGCATTTGCAGAAAGAATTTCATTGTGACCTATGATACTTGAGTGAAAGAAATAGTACTAAAGCCATCATGTAAAGAGTACATATCCTCATGAGAATGCCCCTGATAATCCTTCTGAAGACAGGGGTGATATTAAGCTGGTGTAGATGTCTATTCGAATTCCTTCTGAGTAGGGTCAGGTCCATTCTTATAGGCTGGTGTCTGCCATATACCAGTTGCTAAACATATTGAGTAGCATCCCTGCAGAAGAGCCTGAATACCCTCATTTAGCATTCCTTCTACTATGGGACCCCATTTCTGTGCCAACAATAAATACCTGCATCCTAGACGTGGTTTAACTTTTCAACAACACTCCACACCTGGCCTAGGGTTATCAAGGACACAAATCACACCCTGTGCATAACATTACATTAAACAGAGAGATTTTCTCTTGTTTGGAATCCTGGGCAGTTACTTAGCCTCAGGTTTCCTGAGTTTCCTCACTTTTTAAACAGATTTATTGAGCCAGAATTCACATACCACATGTATTAGTCAGGGTTGTCCAGAGAAAGAGGACCAACAGGATATGTGTGCACATAATTGTAGATCAAAAGAGACTTATTTTAAAGAATTGTAGGAGAATGGGGTAGGAGGACCTCGAGTTTGAGGCTGGCCTAAGCAACTTAGTGAGACCCTGTCTCAAAATAAAGAATAAAGAGAGTTGAGGATGTAGCTCAGTGGTAGAACACCCCTAGATTCAACATCCAGGATGGATGGATAGATGGATGGATAGAAAGGTAGATAGATAGATAGATAGATAGATAGATAGATAGATAGATAGATAGATAGATAGAAAGAAAGATAGATAGAAAGAAAGATAGATAGATAGAAAGAAAGATAGATAGATAGATAGATAGATAGATAGATAGATAGATAGATAGATAGATAGAAAGAAAGAAAGATAGATAGGACTATGGAGGCTTGACAAACCCAAAACCTTTAGGGAATATTAGAGGTTAGAGGCCCAAGGAAGAGTTATAGTTCAAGTACAAAGCTGTTTGCTGGCAGAATTCCTCCTTTTTTGGGTAGATCAATTTTTTTATATTAGCCTTCCACTGGTTGGATGAAACTCACATTCTGGAAGTCAATCTTTTTTTATTTAAGATACTGATTAAAATGTTAATCTCATCAAAAAATACCTTTACCAAATATCTGAGTAGCATAACCTAACTTAGCTGACATAAAATTAACCATCATACATATAATTCACCCATTTGAAGTACACAATTTCATGATTTTTAGTATATTCACTGGTATGTGCAACTATTATCAAAGTCAAGTTTATAACATCACCCTCAAAAAACCCCTCACACCTTCTGGATATAATCCTCCTATCTTCCCATTTCTCCCCACCCCAAGTAACCACTAATTATACTTTCTATCTCTAAAGATTTGCCCATTCTGGACATTTCATATGGAAAGAGTTATGTAGCATATGGTCTTTTGTGACTGATTTCTTTTATTTGACATATTTTTCAAGCTTCATCCATGTATTAGCAATATCAGTTCTTCATTCCTTTTTATTGTTTCATAATATTCCTCTGTGTGGCTGGATGCCACGTTTTGTTTGTCTATTCATTGTTGATGAGCATTTGGGTTGTTTTTATTTGAGGGCTCTTATAAATAATACTGCCATAAACAGTCATGTGCAAGGTTTTCATATGGACATATGTTTTTATTTATTTTGTGCATATACTTAGGAATGCAATTGCTGAGTCATATTATAATTCTATGCTTACTTGTTCAAGGGCGTGTCAGGCTGTTTTTTCAAAGTAACTGCACCATTTGACATTCCCAGCAGCAGTTATATAATGGTTCCAATGTCTCCAGGTCTTTGCTAACATTTGTTATTATCTGAATTTTTATTCTAGCCATTGTAGTGAGTATGAACTGATGTATCTCATTGTGATTTTGATTTGCATTTCCCCAGTGACTAATGATTTGAGCATCTTTTCAACTCCTTATTGGTCATTTGCATATTGACCTTGGAGAAATATCTCATTTTTCAGTTGGGTGTTTTTCATCTGTTTATTATTAAGTTGTAAGTGTTCTTTTTATATTCTATGCAATTCCCTTATCAAATATATGGTTTAAAATATTGTCCACCATTCTGTTGGTTATCTTTTCACTTTCCTCATAGTATTTCTTGGAAACACAAAATTTAAAATTGTTTTTTTAATTGACAAGAATTGTACATATTTATGGGGTACCAATTTCTTCTGGTAACTACTGTTCTATTCTCTACTTCTATGAGATCAGAAAGTTTTGAATTTTGATGAACTCCAAATTATTTATTTTTCCCTTTATCGCTCATATCATATCAAAGAGTCCTTTGCCAAATATGGTGATGAAGTTTTACCCCTATGTCTTCTCTAAGAGTTTCATATTTTTAGGTTTTAGGTCTTACATCTAAGTCTATGTTACATTTTAGGTTTTAGATGGAATAAGGTAAAGGTCCAATTTCAACCTTGAGCATGTGGCTTTCAGTTGTTTCAAGCACAATTTGTTGGAAAAAAAAAACCACGTTATTTTCACATTGAATGGCCTTGGCATCCTTGTCAAGGATCAACGTATGGTCTCTTTTGACCATGTCTATGATACATGGTTTTATTTCTGGACTCTCAAGATTCCATTGATCTATATGTCTGTCCTATGTGAACACCACATTATCTTAATTACTGTTGCTTTGTAATAAGTTTTCTAATAGGAAAGTCTTCTTACTTTGTTCTTTTTGTAGGATTTTTTTGGCTATTCTGCACCCCCTGAAATTTCATACGAATTTTCGAAACAACTTATCTATTTCTACAAAGAAGTCATGTGGGATTCTTATAGGAATTTAATTGGATCTATAGATTAATTTGGGAGACTATTACAATCTTGACAAAATTAAATTTTCTGATTCATGAACATGGCATGTTTTTCCCACTTACTTAGATCTTCTTTAGGTTTTCAATCATGCTTTTTAGTTTTCAGAGTATAACATTTCTATTTCTGCATATTGTTTTGAGGGGGGTACTAGGGATGGAACCCAGGCAAGGGCACTCAACCACTGAGCCACATCTCAAGCCCTTTTTTATATTTTATTTAGAAACAGGGTCTCACTGAGTTGCTTAGTGCCTCCATAAGTTGCTGAGGCTGGCTTTGAACTCATGATCCTCCTTCCTCAGCCTTCTGGCCATTTCTGCATTTAATCTAGTATAACTATTTTATTTTGTATGATATTACTGTAAATTGAACTGTTTTCTGAATTTCATTTTTAGGTTGTTGCAAAAGTGTCTCTTCACCCAAAATAGAGCTTCCTTTACGGTCAAAGGGAGCCTCCACCTCCTGACAGTACTTACCAGGAGTTTGGCTTCAGAAGCAGGGAGTTGGGAAATGGATGGGAAAACTCTTGTTCCTCCCAGAAGCAGAGGCTCACACTTGAGGGTGTAGAGAGCAGAGCCCTGTGCTCTGGGCTGTCTCAGACTGAAGTGGAGTCCTTAGCTTGCTGAACTAGAAAGCAGAAGAAATGGAGAGACGGAGTGGTCTGAGTTCAAACACCACTGACTCTCACTTTTCATATGGAATTTTGTGGATTTTCTAGGATTGGTGATTATTCACTTTCTCTATATTCTTTCGGGATCATTTCCAGAAGCTGTAAATTGTTATGATCTTATAATTTTCACCAGTTTCACTGGAAAGTTTTTGCCTAGCTCTTCCCACTGTCATATCAGAATTTCCTGGTTTTAAAAATGGGGATAGTATTTTCTATTTAAGGGGATTGTTGTGAGAATTAAGTTTGTTAATGCATGTACTGTGTTTGGAAAAATTCGAGGTGATAAACCAAGGTGTTGATTAATATTTTCTATTAGTGACTATAACTGTCATCATTTCCTCAACTATCATTTCATTGGCTACCATTGACAGTAGTGTAGAACAAGCCCTGAAGACAGAATTCTAACCTTAATTTTAAAATTTATTTAAGTTTTTTTGTTAATGGAAATAACACTGACAAATGCACCCAACGGGGCATAGTGGTGCATACCTGTGCTCCAGTGACTTGGGAGAGTGAGGCAGAAAGATTGCAAGTTTGAGGGCAATCTCACCAATTTAATGAGATTCTTTTTTTTTTATTGGTTGTTCACAACATTACAAAGCTCTTGACATATCATATCTCATACATTAGATTCAAGTGGGTTATGAACTCCCATTTTTACCCCAAATACAGATTGCAGAATCACATCGGTTACACATTCACATTTTTACATAATGCCCTATTAGTAACTGTTGTATTCTGCTACCTTTCCTATGAGATTCTGTCTCAAAATTTTAAAAAATCATAAAACAACAAGCAACAACAACACATATCCTTCTCACCTCCTCCCTCCAAAAAAGCCAGCACTATGACCTATATTTCTTTGCTTCTCATCACCCCATTTCCTTTCTCTTTTGACTCAAGTAATCCAACTCATGTTGGTTAACAAATCATTTTGAATTATAAAATTTTAAGAAAGTTTCTTTCAAAGATTTAGTCCAGGTGGCCTGGAGTTGTGGCTCAGTGGTAGAGCACTCGCCTAGCTTGTATGAGGTATTGGGTTCAATCCTCAGCACCACATAAAAAAATAAATAAATAGAATTTATAAAAGCAAATATTTGGGAATATTTACTATGCTATGATTCTTTATCATTTCCTTTATTTCTTATTATACCATGAAGCAGATAATACTAAAGAGCGCATACTGTTAAACCAATGCCATTCCATTGATATAAAGTTACATGCCTATTTCTGTATTTACATATATGCATAGAGAGATTTCCCACAATTTGTGAATAGTAATTACCTCTGAATAGTGATGTTTTCATAATTTTTACTTTCTCCTTTCTATATTTTTAAATGTATTTTTCTCTCTTTTTGGAGATTGAACCCAGGACCTTGTGCATGTTAGGCAAACTCTCCACCACTGAACTACATTTATTCCCAACTCTAATTCTTATTTTTTTCATGATTAACATATATCATAACTAGAAAGGGTAAAATAAAAATTGTAGTATAATTCTGCAGGCAAGAACAAAGCTTAGTTAAGCTCTTTATGACAAGCAATGCCTCGTAACAAGGGTAATTAACTTGAACCTTTGTATTCTACTATTTTGAACCTTGCTCTGACTTCTGTAATGTATTTTGCTATCTAGAAATTAGAAATCAACTAAATATGTTCTATTAGTGTAATTAATTATATTTTGTGTGAAACGTCCTGGGGAGAATCCTGTGCTATGTATGTGTTTCCCTTATTCTTTTCAAGCCTGACCAAAGCCCAGCTTCTGAATTCATAAGCACCTGCCATAGTTCATCTGCCATTGAAATTTAACTTTCAAATTCAGTATCTGGAGGAGAGAATTCAGCCAGCTGTGGCGTTTTCTTGCTCTCAACATGACTTCAAATACCACCCTCTCCATAAATAGCTGAAGAAGGTGATCTCTGTGATACTTGTTTTTAATCTCTTTCAAGTAAATCCAAAAGGCTGAATTTTATTAAATAAGAAGATATATAGAAATAAATCATTCATGTCCTTTGAATAGACATCACAAAATTTGCTGCTGATTTTATTCACTTATCTAGTTACAAAAGAAAAGACAACTAAAGCACAATTTCATAATAGGAGAATGAGACAACATGCCTTCTGATACAAGTAATTTCCAAAAGTGAAATAAGATAAAATGAGAACTCTTCAATTTTGTAATACCTGAACTAAAGCTACTTAGGAATGTGATGACAGTTTTTAATACAAGCACCTCAATGAGTGTTTTAAATACTTGTACTTTTTGCTCATTTATCACTCTTTCTCTTCTATTGGCCCATCTTCTTTTTGCTAATGTGAAAAAGAACTTGAACATATTTAATTTATATTAAAGTAAATGGCTGTCATTCTAATTGACTAAAAGGGTGAATAGTAATTACCTCTGAATAGTGATATTTTCATAATTGTTGTATGAGTGCTCATATATTATCAGAATGCTGGATCCAAGGAAAACTCTAAGATTAAGCCTATAGTGAAAAAATGAATTAATAAATTATCTATCAAACGCCTGTTTTAACATTGCTTTGTTTTGTTGTACTGGAGCTCAAACTCAGATTTTCATGTGTGCCAGGCAATCACTCTATCTCTGTGCTGCACCTTCAATCCTGTTTTCAATTTTTGAGAACAAGCAATCTAAAATGCAAAATAGAGTATAAATCCGGAAATAATGTGCAAGTGTTCAAACTTTGGCAAAGATAATTATCAACATGACCTAGAGGCATGATATGGCTCTAAAGATTTTAATCAGCCAGATAAGAAAATACTTCTAAAAAAAAAAAAGCTAATCTCTGTTGGAAGATTTTGTTCATATCATTCAGAATTGATAGACTAAATTTTTAATGATAGAACAACTTGGTTTTGCCCCCAACTTATCACTAATTGAATTATCTAAATCCACACAGTAATAAATTCATAGAACTGGAATTTCAATTGAAGTGTGTTCAGCAGAATAAAAGCACTGAAAACAACCTAAATGTCCAATACTAAGTACTTAACTAAATAATAAAAAAATTAAATCATGCAATGAAATATTATCTAGCTATTAAAGGCATTCTAAAAATGTAGAAATAGTGGGGGACAAGCAATAAATATCTAATAAATTGACATTTAAATTTTAAAAACTGATCATAGGCATAAGAAAAATGTTATCATAGTGGTTGTTTTGTTATTGAGTTTTATGTATTTTTTTGTTTTTGTCTATTTTTTTAAGCTTTTGATCCTCCCCCACACCATATTGCCATAACAAAGTACTAGAGACTGGGTGGTTGAAACAACAGACGTTTTATTTTCTCATAATTCTGGCAGCTGAAAGTCCAAGATGAAAATATCAGCAGGGATGGTTTCATCTGAGGCCTCTCTGCTTGGCTTGTAGATGGACATTTTCTCCATCTACACATCATCTCCCTTCTTTGTGTTTATACTCAAATTTCTTCTTCTTGTGAAAACACTAGTCTCTTTGGATTAGTACTCACCTCAATGACCTAATATTAACAAGATAACAAGAAGAAAAGAAAAAAAAAAAAAAAACAGCTTTCTGTCAACATTCCTACTCTAAGTTAATCAGTTGGTCTTTTTATTTATAAATCTATCCTTTTCAGGTCTAGTTATTGGGAGTCTGTCCTTCCGAATCCTGATCAATTCTGTCTAACCTTTGAAACTTTGGCCTAAACTGTATGGATGATAATTCCCCGCAAGACACTGCCCAACCACAAGCATTTCTTGAGGCAGCTGAGGAGTCCACACTGTGGGTTAGTTTTTGAGCTGCAACAGCTTCCTTAGCTAAGAGGCCCCTAGTTTCACTTTTCTTGACAGGTAGGAAAAAACTTCCAGTTTAGTGTTAGAGGAAGCAATAATTCAAATCTCACACTTAGAAACTATAGTTATGTTTTCCAGGCCGTAGCAAGTAAAACGAAAGCTGAATTCAAGAAAAGATTTTCAGAAGCCAATCAATCAAAACTTGGGCCTTCTGTTCCCTGGCTTCTCTTAACGTTATGCTGTGTGGCACCCTGACAGGGAACTTGAGAAAAAGATAAGGAAGTTCTAGTAATCACAGAACTTCGGAAACTCCTTGACCATCTCTCTTCTGGAAAGTATTACCTAGTTTTTGTTTAGTTAAAAAGAAAAAAAAAGGGGGGGAGGGGTTGTTAAGGGGAGGGAGATTTTCAAAGGAAGAGTCTGAAGGAACAGCTGTGAATACAGAAAACAACTGAAATGGGAACCTGAAAAGGAGGCAGGTTCAGATTTACAGATTGTAACTGAAGAGCCTTGGGCCACATTTACTTGCATATTCTCTAAAATATGCTTGAAATCAAAATCTTGTGTAAATCACCAAAGAATATGTGTTGACATAAATTTATGAAATTTATTTTGATTATTCATCTTTGCTAAAGATTGGAATCAGTATGAGCAAAGTAAATGGGAAAATATTTTTATAACACTCCACCAAAATCTTTTGTGTTGCTTCTTTGAATGACCCCTACTAAAGTCATAAAGCATTCCCAGGTCATTTTTTCAGTGGAATTCTCTTGTCTCAGTTATAAGTAAAGAGATATTTGCAGTTAGGAAAAGTGAATATGCCAAACTAGACCGTGGTTTCTCATTGACTTCATCAGGGCTTATAACATGGTTTTCTTTTTTTTTTTTTTTTTTAAAGAGAGAGTGAGAGAGGAGAGAGAGAGAGAGAGAGAGAGAGAGAGAGAGAGAGAGAGAGAATTTTTAATATTTATTTTTTAGTTCTCGGCGGACACAACATCTTTGTTGGTATGTGGTGCTGAGGATCAAACCCGGGCCGCACGCATGCCAGGCGAGCGCGCTACCGCTTGAGCCACATCCCCAGCCCATAACATGGTTTTCTTATTCTCAGGAAGAAAACAGTTTCTAAATATATATGCACATTAGCAACTGGCTTTATGTCCACTTTGATGTAAGTTTGTAATTTATGTGAATTCAAATGAACTTGAAACATTTAAAATGTATCAAGAATTTTAAAACACCATTAAAGTGTGAATGAAACATGCCAGTGAAGGTAGAAAGTCAAATGTGTAGGCTTTAAAATCATCTTAAATACAGACCTGCCTTGACAGGGCGACATCCACATGTGGTGAAGCCATCAAATGTGAACTTGGAAAGAGAGCCAATAAGTTCACAAATAATTCTAGCAGCAAATTCTCATTTAATGGTTTCAAGTACTGCAGATCTCTCTCTCTCTTCCCACCCTCCCACCTAGGTCAAAGAAACTTTGAAAGCAAATCTCTTTGGTTTGGATTTTCTTCTATACACACACAATGTAAGCCTTCTGTTCTGTTCGTTTGCTATATGTGGCTCTCATTTCTGTTCCTCTATCCTTGTTAATTTATTCATGTGTTTGTCTTGGGGAAAATGAACAGTGACTGAGCTCTGGGCCCTCCACTAAGGGAGTGTTTTTCATCCAAATAGGGATGCCATCGTTGGTAGTGTATTTTATTTCAAAAAGTTGGGCCTTCATCTAAGCCACTCTCACAAAGAAGTTTGTGGGTGGCAGCGTAGTTTACTTTCTCATTGAAAAAGGACCTGCAATGCTTTGGTGCTTCTGCTGTCCCAGAAACTTTACTTGGCACAGATTATGATAAGAAATAAATCACCAAAGTATAATAGCAGCCTCATGGTGTCCCCACTAGTCCTTGTGGCACTTTCAAACCACCTTTCAGAAAAAGATCTGGAAATCTGCAAATGAATAAGATAGTAGCCCCCCTGGCAGGATCAAAATGCTTTTCTTCATCTGGTGTGAAATTCCTTCTATGGTTGCAGCTAGCTATGAAACCACAATAGAATTCTAATTTATGGCATATTTCTGGACTATTACAATACAATAATTCCAGAATGTTCTGTGGTGGTTGAAACTGAGAACAGCTGAATTAGACACCAGGGTGGCCTTTAAGAATAGTGAAATTTAAAAAAGAATTTTTTTTTTTTTTTTTTTTTTTAGTGAACTGGGGAAAACATGAATTGTCCAGAAGCTAAGCATTACATATGAAAATAATGTTGGAGGAAGTCCTGAAACATGAGAAAGTGGAGAAATGAATAAAAAGACAAGACTATGAATTCTTCTGGAAAGAAAATTATTACATTAAGCTGTATCTCTTATTCTTTGGAAGGGCAGGCAATACAAGGACTTCTAGCCAAGCATGAGAATTAGAACTCCTTTTATTTTTCATGTCTTTTACATCAACGTCTAGAACATTTTTAAGCATTTAGTAGAAGCACAGAACCTTATGAGGTAGGGGAGAATTTCATCATTTAAGTGTAGATGGAGACAACACATTTCTTTTCTGATTCATTCTGGCAACCATTATCTGTTTGTGTGTTGATGTCTTCTCATTGTGTCTTGGTAAGCTATTCAAAGTCCATTTCATGCATCATACCCATTTCTGTTAAATCCATATGAATAAAAAGCAAGCTCCATGAAGGCTGGGAGTTTTGTCAGGTTTATTCTCTGATATTTAGCTTGACTTAGGACAGCCCTGACACAACTGCTGAGTACCCATTACCTGTGTGAATACATACAGTGGGAGCATAATTCTAGGTTCAGTATAAATGAGATGTTACAAAAAAAAAATAAATGAGATGTTTCTTAAATAAGTCAATCAATTGTAATATACTCTGCCAAATGCACAAATAACTTGATATGTTCTGTATCCATAAGTGATTTAAAGCCTGATAGAGGAATCATATTGCATGTATACCATAATCCACTATCAATGGATACTTGCCACAATTTTCAATATACAGCAGTGGGAGGAACTGTCCAATTTATAGAATGAAAACCTTGATAATGTAGTATTCTGAAAGCCGAGGGAAATGAGAATCCAAAGAAACTGAGGGCTATCACTAGAACAAGTACTATATTAATAGTAAAAGAAAGTGAGGTGGGGACTGGGGATGTGGCTCAAGCGGTAGCACGCTCGCCTGGCATGCGTGTGGCCCGGGTTCGATCCTCAGCACCACACACAAACAAAGATGTTGTGTCCGCCGAGAACTAAAAAATAAATATTAAAAATTCTCTCTCTCTCTCTCTCTCTCTCACTCTCTCTCCTCTCTCACTCTCTCTTTAAAAAAAAAAAAAAAGAAAGTGAGGTGGAGAAGACACATTGAGGTAAACTTTTAGGAGATTCACTTACAGACTCCATAGGAGGCTTCAGGTTATACATACTAAGAGCCTGTGCTCTGGATTCAAACCTCATAAAGTTCAAATCCTAGCTCTACTACTCAGTAACTCCATGTCTCCTCTATGCATCTGTTTCTTCATTTGAAAGATGAAGATGATAATACCTAATTCATGGGATCCTTGAGAGGAATAAATGTCCAAAAATATTTGTGATGTGTTTAGAATAATGCCTAATGTACTAGATAATCTTATATGTTAGAAATGTCAGTTTTATTGTTATCAAAATTGTGGGGAAAGGACCCGGGTTTTATGAGTTTAAGAGTATGTAAGGAAGTTTCATTCTGCCAACATTTTAGTAGGGAAAGAGTCACTGGTGTAGGGCTCCTTAGGGTGCAGTCTAAGCAAAGCAATGTGTGTAAGACTTAGTAACTAACACCTGCTCCTGTTGGGTAGCTTCTGGCATGACTTTCAGTGATTATGGCCTCTTGTTAGTCACCCAAGAATCCTCTCTCCAGAGTGTGGGCCGGACTTTCTTCCTTTGCATCTTTCTCTTCTCACTCTTCTTCCCCCACCTCCTTCATTTTATTTCTTTATAGAGCACTTTTAGCTTCATCAGAAAATTGAGAGATAAGTATGGAGAGTTCCCACATACCACCCCCCACACACATGCACAGTCTCTCCCATTATCAACATCCCCTTCAGAGTAATAATAGTTACCATTGATGAAGATACATTGACACATCAGTGTTCATTCTTGATGTTATACCTTCTATGGGTTTGGACAAAGGCATAATGACACATATCTACCATTATACTTGTAGGCAGAGCTGTTTCACTACCCTAAAACTCCTCTGTGTTCTGCCTATTTATCCCTTTCTCCCCCCAACCCCTTGTAACCACTGATCTTTTTTCTTTTCCAGAATGCCATATAGTTGGAATCATACAGTACATAGCCTTTTCAGATTAACTTCTTTCATGTAGTAATGCATATTTAAAGTTCCTCCATGTCTTTTCATGGCTTGATAGGTCTTCCTTTCTTCCTTCCTTTCTTTTGAACATTGAATAATCAGTCTTTCCATTAACTTCCTGAGGGATATCTTGGTTGCTCCAAGTTTGGGTAATCATGAATAAAGTTACTCTAACCATGCATGTACAGGTTTTGTATGGACATAACTTTTCAACTCCTTAAGTGTTCCTGCTGCATTGTATGGGAAGATTATATTTAGTTTTGTAGGAACTGCCCAACTGTCTTCCAAAGTGAGCGCATCATTCATTATTCATTCATACCAAAAGCAAATGAGTTTCTGTTTCTGTTATCTTCTAGAAGTTTTGTTGTTTCATTTATTTTTCTCTCTCTTTTTCTTTTCACTCACTCACTCAACAAAGGTTTATTTAGCTCCCACTGCCTTTTAAGTTTCTGATTTAGACATTGGACTACAAAAGTGGACAAAAAGATGCTTCTAGTGTAGCCTGTGAGAAAACTGTTAGTCATATTGTCACATAAATAGAAAATTACAAACTGTCAGGAGCACCACACAGGAAAGGTAAATCTAAAACAAAACAAGAAAAGGGTTCTGACTTAAGGCAAAGAGTCAGGATGACCTGAAAGCTGAAGGATACAGAGTGGTTAACTAGGCAGAAAGGGAGGGAAGGGGACAGAATTCCATGCAGAGAGAAGCAGAGTCAGTAAATCTCTGATGGTGTGCCAGGGAGCTAAGGGCAGTAAATGCTGGCTGAAGTTCCAAAATAGATGAGCGGAAGGAACAGAGGCCAGATGGATCAGGGTTTTGGAGCAACTGAAAACCACAGAAGAGCTTTGAGCAGAGAAAATAATATGAACAGATGCTTATTTTGAAACAAAATGCAAGTGGCAGATAAATCTTCTCCTTCTTCTATAGTCACAAAGTTTCCCCAACAGGGGACCATCTAGGAAAAAGACTACATTTCCCAGCCTCCTTTGCAAGCAGGTATGTCTCCTGACTAACTTATGGCCAATGACATACACATAAGCAGAATTGGAATGTGGGTCGGCTTTTTAAGAATCTCTCTTTTGTTGTTGTTTTTGTTTTTGAGTTTTAAAAAGATTTTAAGATTTCTTTGTAGTTCTTTCTGATTTTAGGGTATGTTCCACTAGGAATATACTGTCAAATTGCTGGGGTTTAATTTCATTTAACTGATTGCTGGGAGTATACTTAAGTTACCAACTTGAAACCCAGTTAGTTTCATTCATTTCATTGTGCTTTTCATTCTTATTTGTTGTTTCAAAGTTAAGTTTACAAAGTAAGATACTTTCAGAGAGATTTAGCTTTTATCCACATCCCTACCACCTTGACATCTTTCTCCCCTCCCTCTAAAAATAACTTAAAAACAAAACAAAACAAAATTAGCTTCGGGCCATCCTTCTCACTTCTCCACTCTCTCTTGTTTTGTTTTGGTTTTAGGTTCTTTTTAGTCATACATGAGGTTTTGTATATTTTATTTAGGTCTGCGATCCATTTTGAGTTAGTATTTGTGAAGAGGGTAAAGGCTGTGCCCAAATGGATTGATGAATTGATTCACATCTTTTGTTGTTCCAGCATCATTTGTTGAAAAGACTGTCTTTCCTCCATTGTACTGCCTTTATTTCTATGTCAAAGGTGTGGGCCTATTCCCGGTTTTCTGTTTCATTGATCTGTATGTCTGTTCTTTAAACAATTCTACACTATCCTGATTACTGTGGCTTTATAGTAAGCCCTGTAGTCAAGTAGTATCACTACTCCAACTTTGTTGTCCTCCTTTGTTTTGGCTATTATAGGTTTTCTGTCTCTCTATGTAAACTTTAGAGTCAGGTTTTTTTTCAAAGCTATAAAACAAACTTGCTGGGATTTTTGATAATGCATTGCATGTACAGATCAAGTTGGGGAAAACTCATGTTTTGATAGTATTGATTCTTGCTATTCATGAACATAAAATATCTCTCCATTTATTTAGTTTTTTAATTTCTTTCAACAGAATTTTATAATTTTTATCATATAAATATTATATTTTATTAGATTTATACCTAATATTTCATTTTGGGAGAGTAAATTGAATGGTGCTTATAATTTCAGATTCCTCAGCTGTCTTCCCCCTTGAGATTGACCCATTCTCCCTTGAATAAGTATGTACTTTTCTAAATAAGCCTCTGTCTATGCCTTTGAAAAAAAATCTCAGATTCCTCTTGTTTATTGCTGATATATAGGAAAATGAATGACTTTTCTGTATTAACCTCTATTCTACAAACGAGTTCCATGAGGTTTTTATTTTCTCAGGTCTTTCAAATTTTCTACAAAATGAGCATCTTCAAAGAATGACTGGTTTCTTCTTTCTCAATCTTTATACCTTTTTTCATTGTCCTGTCTTACTTCATTACCTGGAACTTACGATACTATGTTTTAAAACAGTTTTGTCAGGGCTGAGGAAGGCAGGGAAAGATAATAAGCCACTCTGGAAGGGGACATTCTTGCCTTATTCCTGACTTTATGGGAAAGAGTCTAACCTTGAATAGCTGAAATAAATCCACCTTGGTCATGGTAGATTATATTTTATACGTGGTTAGATTTGATATGCTCATCTTCCTTTCAGTGCTGAGGAACAAACCCCGGTTCTCATGTATACTAAGCAAGCAGTCTACCACTGAGCTACATAGGATTTTTACATCTATGTTCATGAGAGTTATTGAACGGCAATTATCTTGTATGATTTTTTTATTATTTTGGTATTGGGTGATTCTGGTCAAATAGAAGGGGTTGGGAAGAACTAACCAGTCAACCATCTGGGTCTGGTGCTTTCTGTTTTAGTATGTTAATCATTATTGATTCAATTTCTTCTATAAATAGAAGACGATTCAGATTTCTTCTTCTGTGAGTTGAGAAAATTGCCTATTTGAAAGAATTGATTCCTTCTACCTAGTTTATGGAATTTTCAGGTGTAGCTTTATTCATAATATTCCTTTATTATCTATTTGATGTCCATGGGATTATAGCATGTAGTAATGTTCCCTCTTTTGTTTCTTGAAGGGCCATGTTCTCTCAGAATTCCATAGCTTTGTCTGTGTTCTTCAAACTTAGTTTATTATGATTTGAATCCAGAATGTCCATGTGCTCACATGTGAAGGCTTGGTCCTCAGTGCAGCAATGTTCAGAGGTAGGGTTTGGGGGAAGTGATTGGATCATGTGGGCTCTGACCTCATCAATGGATTAATTTTGAGAGGTGGTAGAAATGGTATAAAACAGGACCTAGTTGAAGGGAATGTATCCTTGAGGGTATTCTTCCCCTGGCCTCTTTTCCTTTCTTTCAGTCTCTCTCTTTGCTGCCATGAGCAGAGCAATTTTCCTCTGCCATGATGTTCAGACTCACCGCAGGATCAAAAGCAATGGAGCCAGCTAACCAAGGGCTGAGACCTCTAGAACCATGAGCCAAAATAAATTTTTCCTTCTATAATTTGTTTTTCTCTGATGTTTTGTCACAGTGTTGATTTCCCCTTTATTCATTAGACTAACCCTCACTTATCCTCTAAGATACAATTTAAAATATATTCCAAATGAAAAGCTTTCCTGGCCCTTCTTCATTCCATCTATTTTGGAAAGCTGTACATTTGTGTTCTGATAAAATTCTGAGTTTTTTTCTACAGAAAAATATTTCAAACTATATTATATGTTTAATTTTATATCTTCACCATTGGTCTGTGCATGTCTTTAGGGTTAAACCATGTTTCTTTCTTTGGCGGGGGAGAGGTACCGAGGATTTAACTCAGGGGCACTCAAACAGTGAGCCACATCCCCAACCCTATATTTGTATTTTATTTAGGGACAGGTCTCACTGAGTTGCTTAGCAACTTGCTTTTGCTAAGGCTGACTTGAACTTGTGATCTTCCTGCCTCAGCCTCCCAAACCACTGGGATTATAAGCATGCACCACCATGCCGGGCTAAACTACATTTTAGTTGCCATTGAAGCTCTGACATTCAAGGAAGGAGGAAAACAAAGAAAAGAAGCAGGGAGAAAAGAAGGGAATGCCAGTAAGTCAGTTAGATTTAAAATCTGTTTCAAACCTCTAGCAGAGTGGACTAAATTATTAACCATCCTGAGTCTCAGTTTCCTCTTCCATGAGGCTAGTAACTGTCCTTATTTTCTTACTTATCATGAGGATCAGAGGAAATGATGCAGGTAAAAGTCCATGTTAATAGTGAGGTTTCATAGAAACCTACTGACAATGTACTATGTTCCAGGCACTGAGCTCAGCATGGAGAATAAAAAGAAGAATAAAATATGTCCCTCCCATTGAAGAACTTCAATCTGTTGTGAATGTCAAGGAGACAGGAGAAGGAATTGTTGTCTATTAAGGTGGAGGAGAAAATCAAGGAAAGATACAGACTGTGGCATTTGAGTAGGGCCATAAAGGAAAATGAAGCATTTGCTTGGTTCGGAATTTTGAAATAAGATTAACATGAGGGCTGGGGATGTGGCTCAAGCGGTGGCGCGCTCTCCTGGCATGCGTGGGGCCCAGGTTCCATCCTCAACACCACATACCAACAGGGATGTTGTGTCCGCCGAGAACTAAAAAATAAATATTAAAAATTCTCTCTCTCTCTCTCCTCTCTCACTCTCTCTTTAAAAAAAAAAAAAGATTAACATGAAATATAAGAAACAAAAAGTGCTATGGGAGTAGAGAGAGGAAATGGATTAATTTCGCCCAGAGGAGTCTAATAAAGAAAGCTTCATGGAAGAGGTGACATTTAGGCTTGATACAAAAGAACAGAAAGTGTCTTCCCATCCTTCAATACCCAAGCAGGAGGAAGGAAATTCTAGGCAGCCCCTTACACTGGATGACCAGGTTAGTTTGCCCACAACATATGATGTTATGTGAGGACTGCCTGCTAAGCCCTAAAGGTCTGAGCTGGGGTCAGTAGCAGTTGAAACCAAGAAGGGAGGAGAGCATGACTGAATGACAGATGAAGCAAAGTCACATGAAGACTGATGTAGGAAAGGCCAAGGCCAGAGGAAAACCCAACTGCCAGAAGGAAACCTGAGCCCAAAGACTGTAGCCATAAATGGATGGATGCCATGATGTCAACACAGAGGCAGGGCAAGTTTTCAAAGGCAAAAGTCGAGCAGCCCCACTGGGTTTGAGAACTCTGGGTGAACACCATCAGGGACAAGATTTCAAACAAGGACTGATAAGGCCAAAAAGCGAATCCAAGAAGGTTTAAATTTTGCTAGTATACATCAGCTGGTATCATTATTTCTAAGACTACAAAAAGTGCTTTCTGTGATGAAAACCTTTAGTTTCAGCTCCTAGCATATGAAATTTCTACCTAATTTTGGGCAGCAAACATGCTACTCATCTATGGGGCAATTATGTGTGTTAATGCCAGTATCAAGAATTAGAGCTAACAAGATTAGAGAGGGTCTCATGGTGAAGGGTCTAAAATGCCAGTGTGACAAGTTTCTCTTGATTTGGAAGGTGTTTGGGAGCCATAGAAATATTTTGGGCAGGGAAGTTTCATGATTGAAGTTGAAGCTTAAGCAAACCAGCAGAAAAGACCATGGTAGAGTTGGGGATGTTTCCGATAAGTAGAATTGAAGTTATAAAAAAGTCTAAATTGGACAGTTTGAAACACACATTAAGAAGAATAGGTCATCAGTGTGCAAGTGTTCATTTATTAAAGTGGTGTTCTCCAACCTGCCACAAGGCCAGATGCTGCCATGTTCATGGACCACCCTTCACCATCATCTTGCTCAGCATCTGGAGGCAGTGTATGTGTGGAGAGTGGTGGTGAATACTGTCTGAAGAGGAATCAGAATTCGAATTTTTATAAGATTCTGCATTACACCCTGACTGTAATGCCAGTGAATTTATAGGTAAAATTGGTCATGTATGCTGCTTATCCCTGTGTTGATGGCTTACTGTCAAAGAGAAATCTATTTGACCTTATTTCATTCCTTGGATTTGCTAGTTTCTGAAAACCCAGTAGGACCAGGGATGAGAACATCCTTGATCATGTCCAGGTCTGGTTCCAGGAACTGTTCAGTCTATTGTTTTCTGGTGACCTTTATTCCTTCACTCTGCGTCTTTTCATTCCACTAAGTCCCATCTGAAGTAGGCACTGAAGATACATCTTTGTCAGGAGATAGGGGCATTCTCCGTCTACTTCCTATTTTTCTATATAGGAAAAAAAAGATGTTTTCTTAGAACAGATTCATGTGGTGGACAACTATAAACTCTCTTAAAATGATTGGCCTGTTATCTATTAAATTCCATTTAGCAGGCTGTGTCTGTGGCTCAGCAATAGCACAGTTGCCTGGCATGAGTGAGGTACTGGGTTCGATTCTCAGCACCGCATATGAATAAATAACATAAAGGTCTAGCAACAACTGAAATATATATTTTTAAAAATTCCATTTAGTTCTATATTCTAGTAGCCACAATTTCTTTTCATGATATACTATATGTGTATATTTTTAATACATAATCAGTAATAGATATTTAAATATTTATAAAACAAGTATAATATCTATATATGTATATATCTCTCCTATTTTCTCTCTTTGTCCTTGTGTTCCTCTCTCTCGGTCTATTGGAAATACCAGATGTGGTGGGGGAGTTACAACTTAATTTCTATTTACTGAGTCCAATATTAAGAATTTCTTGGGTGCCACCTTAATCTATTGAGAAGTTTTAACAATGGATAAACCACAAACATCTTGTTTTATTTCTTACCACAAAGCCGAGTTTTTACTAGTCTTTAGCTTAGAGCATTTATTTTCTTTCCTTATTTTAACTGCTTAGGCTTGAGAAATGATTGTCTCTTACATTCATACCAGATTCTAAAACTGTATCCTTTCTCTCTTTCCTTTCATTCCTTGTTGCAGATCAGTCTTCTGTGTTCTAAGACCATGTCTTTCTGACATCTTGTCAACAAGGGCTCTAAATTACAGCAGTCAACAAGGGCTCTAAATTCTGCCTCTGACTTTTAGAGCTACAGGTTCATTAGATGTCCCACCTACCTTCTAGGCTACTGTACACTAATGGTTTGTCCCCTTCCCCCAAGATTCATAGGTGGAAATACGTCCTGGGTGTGACAGGGATTAGGAGGCAGGGCCTTTGGAAGGAAATTAGTTCAGATGAGGTTGAGAAGAAAGAACCCCCAGGATGAGACGAGAAGGCTTTGCAAAGGGGCAGAGAGCCCAGAGCTCTCTCTTGTCAGTATCTGAGGATATAGTGAGAAGAAGGTGATCTGCAAAGTAGGAAGTGGACCCTCATCAAGAACCTAAGTATGTTATACCCTGTTCTTGGAATTCCAGCTTCCAGAACTGTGAGGATAAATCTCCAGTTTAAACCACCATGTTTTAGCAGTCCAAACAGGCTGACATAGCTATTTCAGTTGTTCATAAAATGATTGCTATCCTTTCACCCTGAAATATAAATTTCCTCTCTGCTGGCCGCCTTATCTAATGCTACATATTATGGGTTATTTGATACCAAGGATCACTTCTCAGTGACAATTCCTGTATTAGTGAGAATAAAATAGATAATGCTTTAGAATTCTAATCCCAAAGGCTTAGTGGCCTTTAGTAACAAAGGTTTATTTTAAATAATAAAAGAGAGAGAGAGAGAGACCTCATAAATCTGGAGTACATATGTCCAAGGCACTGCCATGATCTTTATATGTATTATTGCATCTATTCTTGACAAGGTGTTCATGATTGTCTCTATTTTCCATATGAAGAAAATGAGGTTTAGAGTGTTTCAGTTATTGTCCTAGAATACATAGATAGGTTACAGTGATATTGAGATTCCAATCCAGGTCTTTTTAGATTCCAAACTTGCTCTTTTTGACCACCTAAAGAAGCTAAAATAAGAGTAGCTTCTGCATAAATAAAAATCAGCTAGTCACATTCATTATTGGCCAGAGCTACGGCATGTAAGAAATATGCAAATCTGAGATATGCTAAACTGGGTGCAGTGGCACAGGCTATAATCTAGCTACTCAGAAGGTTAAGGTAGAAGGCTCACAAGTTCAAAGCCAGCCTGAGTAATTTAGCAAGACCCTGACTCAGAATAAAAAGGGATGGAGATATAGCTCAGTGGTAGAGTGCTTGCCTGGCATGTCAAGGCTCTGAGTTCACTGCCCATCAATGCAAAAATGTAAAAAGAAAAATATCTGAGATATGCTGGTTAAATTTCTGCCTTTTTATTCTTTTGCCACTTAGTAACTAAAGGTGTGACTCACATCCATTTTGAGTATCTCAAATTGAACATTCAAATATTTTGTAAATTTCTTCTTTTAAAAAATTAAGATATTTGTAAAAAATACTTTCTTTTGTTATTTTTTTTTCTTTAAAGAATATACCTACAAAAATTGAAACAAAATTATGGACTATTTATAACATGGAAATAGTCTATCTTAAAAGCAATACTGGAATAACAAAATAACTTTACTATTAGGGAAGGAATAACAGTTGCACAGGAAAATTTGCCTACTGGAAAATAAAAATAGATAAGTAATAAATAAATAAGTGTAAAGAGATTGGCAATTTAATTGTACAGAAAAATGAAATGTCCTTTTTAGATCTGTCCCTTTAACCTTTCTAGTTCGGATTTAGATGTTTCAATGAAGAAGTTTTACAAAACAGAGAGACCATAAATAGAACTTCCCCTGTCAGAAAACTGAGCTGCTTGGATGGCACAGGAAACTAAGTGACCTATTCAGATGATTCCATGTAATCACCTGTCCATCAGGTAATACCTGGTGCCTGTCCTCAGGCTCAGATCCAATCCGTTGCTGAACATGTTGTATTTCTCTCTTTACTGGTCATACCTGCCTGCATCATTCTTCCTTCTGAATTAGCCAAGATATCTCTGGTGAGGAAAAACTATTTTAAATGATGCTGATTTTTAAGACTATATTTTTAAGTCTAGAAATAGTTTCAGTTAGTGTCAAAGTAATAAAAAAAAAGCAACACCATTAACTTGGTGAGAAGTGGACTCATAAGCATCATTAAAGCAGTCCTTTCCATAATTTTTCTAACAATTTTAGGTTTAAATGAACCTTAAATATATTTCAATGAGACATATCTTATATTGGGCACCATGGTAGATATATGTCTATAATTCCAGTGATTTGGGATGCTGAGAAAGGACTATTGCAAGTTCTAAGCCAGCCACTGCAAGTTAATGAGGTCCTGAGCAACTCAGTAAGACTCTGTCTCAAAATAAAAAATAAAAAGGGCCGGGAGTGTGGTTCAGTGGTAAAGTACCCATGAGTTCAATGCAAAAAATCCAAAATAGTCCTGCTAGTATGAGATGTTTTCTTCCTTCTCTGAACTGTGATGTCATTTATTATGCAAACTGTACCTGTGGTAATAGTATATGTTATCATTAAATAAAACTCAGCATTTATGCACATCTTAAAATTTACAAACCACTTTGCATCCAAAAGCACACTTCTTTTCTTTTTTTGTACTAGGGAGTGAATCTAGGGGCACTTAGCCACATCCCCAGCCTTTTTTTTTTTTTTTGTATTTTATTTAGAGACAGGGTCTCATTGAGTTACTTAGGGCCTCACTAAGTGTTTGAGGCTGGCTTTGAACTCATGATCCTCCTGCCTCAGCCTCCCAAGCTGCTGAGATTATAGGCTTGCACCACTATGCCTGGCTCAAAAGCACACTTTTGAATGCATAAAAATCTCACACAAAAAATCAACATCCCCATTTGATAGTCAAAGAAGTAGGGATCAAGATAGATCAATCTACCCAAGTTCTTAAAACTAGCGAACTGGGACCCTTGTAATGGAAAGTTATTTTCACTGAAATTTACTATCTCATTTGTATGGTTGGGTAATTCTAACCACATATATATTGACTATCAATAGAATTAGAGGCTTCTTGAGCAAACTATGTCTTGCGTAATGTTTTTTATAAGCAATCATTCACAGAAGGTCATAAAAATGCAGGGTTGTCATCTAAAAAGTCTCTTATGGATAATGATAAGGACCAGTTCCAAAAGTCTTTTTGCAAAGTAGGCTTACAAAACATTAGTCATCTTTGAGATGTATTTCCATTATACTAAAAATACATAGAGCTGTGGTGCATGCCTCTAATTCCAGTGATTTGGGAGGCTGAGGCAGGAAGATCACAATTCAAAGCCAGTCTCAGCAAATGAGCGAGACACACTCAAAATTAAAAATTAAAATTAAAAAAAGGGGCTGGGAATGTAGCTCAGTGGTAGAGTTCCTTGGGTTCAATCCCTAGTACCATAAATAAATAAATAAACAAACAAACTGAACTCATTTCCCAACAGAATTTTCTGATAGTAACACACCAAAATGTTTGCTTAGTCAATCTTTAAGCTTCTCATGGTAGGTTAAAATAAATCAACAAAATACCTACTTACTTCAATAAATTTCAAGTAAAATTAAAGTACAATTTTTGATACTTTTTTTTAAACTTTCTGAGAAAACTAATTACAGAAAAAAAAGCTACCAAAGCACATATTTAAATACTCCATTGGAGAATTTAATATAAAAATGTATTTTTTTGTTTCCTAATACAAAAAAATATGATGAGCTCAATAGTTAACGTCTTTGACAATGTACTTTTTATCAGAGGTAATTGATTTATAGTTGAAGGGAAACATCTCTGCAATAAAAGAAATATAATTTCAAATCTTAGCATAATACAAAAACTAATTCCTGTGCCTCTAAAGGTCTCAAAACTACTCAGCTCCTGAAAAACCTTCATGGCCTTTGTAAAATAAGACAAAATGCATTTTTCTCTGGGAGATAATTTATGTTCAAAGAATTAATACAGAATGGGGCTCAGAGATTCAGTCTCTGTTGTCATCATCCACAAATCCAGCCTCTATGGAAATAACACCCACTGAAAGGCAGTCATGCAACAATAGACTATGGAAAGATTCCTTTAGGAAACTCCTAAAAGCAAACCAAAAAACTATGTTATTCTGCAGAAGATGTCTTTCTAAAGGAACGTACTTACTATCCTTGTTTGTACTGGAGAATTGTTCCAGTGTTGCTGTTACCATCACAACAGTTCTTGCTGAGAGACTCTGAGCAAGGGAGAAATGCACAGAAGGTAGGAAAAGAGCACCTCTCTAGAGGGGCTCCCGTGATAATAGTGGTGATGCCACTGGGAGTCGTGGCCTTGTAGCTAAATAGCTGGATATAATTTCTACATGGCATTAATTTAATCCTCACAAGAATGCAGAGGGAGAAACTCAGGCAAGTATTATCCCCATTATGTAGGTGAGAACACAAGGCACAGAGTTCATTATGGTACCTAGGTCGTCGTCAGCAGCCTGCCTCCTAATAATACAAGGAGAATTCTACTTATTCCAGGGTTAAACTGAGTAAATAGATTGATGAGGACTCCATGTTTATGGAAACAGAGGAGAGCTTTAATAATCTATAACCTCTATCCCATTATAGATTCCCTCTATTTCACACAAATTTAATGAGTGTTCACCATGCTTGGGACACTGCTTAGTACTGGGTGATAGTGATAAAACAAATACGGTCTTTATGGAGTTTACAAGTCAGTAGGAAAAAGAAAGCAAATACATGCTGCATCAAATACTTCAATTACATGTGTTATTTTGTTGCCATATGGAAAAAGAAAATGCTCTACTAATATGAAGCACTAGCCATATGTACAATATAATGGCTATAAATACACAAATTGTCCTAATTTCTATGGGTCCATTTAGTTACTGAAACTTCTTTCCTAATTTGTGATAGCTCTGGCATCTTCTCCCAGACCACCAGCCTGTGGGGTCTTTTCTTTCCAAGACTGTTCTATTGAAAGCTTATGTGTAAGTGTTCCAGGTCTGGTAGAGACAGTTTTCCTAGACAACTAACAACTGGGGGCTTAAATGACCTCTACAATTGTCACTAATGCTCATGGCCAGAGCCTTATCCTCTCGTGTACACAGTAATTATGATGAAACCATATCAGAAAGATCACAGAACCGGGAGGCTGTGAACCTGGGATGAAGTTCTGGCTCTCATTACTTTAGATGCTATGGGACCAACAGAGTTATTACTCTTCATGCATCTCAATTTCCCTCCTGTGTGAAATGTTATCTTTAAATACTCTAACATCTCCTATACTCTAAGAAACAAACATACTGCTAATGAACTTCAGAATTTATTTAGACATAAGATTCTTGCAATGTATTTTATGGACAGATTATGGATTTAAATTGTTATTTTTACATAAACACTGTAGTCCCTAGAGAGGAGAGATTCATTTTGAATTCATATTCCTCCATATACAAAAGAAAACTAAGCATTTTTAGATTACTTAATAATTGTAAAAGTACCTAACAGTTAAAACTCTAGTCTACAAATAGCCATACTTTAGTTGATGTTACATATACAAAAGCCCATGATGGTAGTTGTGTTTTTTTGTTTTGTTTTTACAGCCTATAATGGTCTGAATGTATCCCCCAAATTTGTGTGTTGGAAATTTAATCCCCAATGCAACAGTAGCAGAGACAGGGCTTTTGGTGAGGTTTTTAGGTCCTAAGGGTTCCACTCTCATGAAAGGATTAAAGGTGATATGGAATGTCTTGACAGAAAGACTTTCCTTCTGCTATGTAAAGAAAGTGCTTGTTCCTGCAGGAGGATGTAGCATCAAGGTACCATCTTGAACACAAAGAGCAGCTGTCACCAGAGAGTCAAATCTGCCAATGCCTTGACCTTGAACTTGCAGTCCTTGTAACTAAGAGAAATAAACTTCTGATTGTTATAAATTACACAGTTTTAGATATTATCTTCCAGCACACAAAATGTAGTAAGACACAGCCAAAGAGTTCTGAAAGTAATCTAGTGAGTTAGCATGAGAGAGACTATTTCCTGGCCCTTTCTCAAGCTTTTCACAGAAATCCATAAAAATCAGCTTGCACAGACATTCTGTGACATTTCTGTGGAGAAATATGAGCAATTTTAGTTAAAGTATGTGGGAAAGCTAGAGGAGACATATTAGCATGCAGTACTTAATGTGAGCACCCCTTTCCCTTTGGTGACATAAACGAACAATTTGCAAGCAGATTATTACCTAGCCAAGTTAAGAATTTTCCATCCTTCTTTTTTTTAAAACTCCCTTTAAAGAAATTGATGTCTAGCTGGGGACAATTAAAAGAGATTAGCACATATGGCATAATGGCATAAGTCAAGAAGTTTTAACATTTTTATTTAATTTAATAACCATATTTAATGCCTTGTAGTTTTTGAAAGTTTATCCAGGGTTTAAATTAAGCCACATTTTATTCTTTTCTTTTATATGTCCCCAACCCCATTGTAATATTAAAAAAAAAAAAAAGAAAGAAAGAAAGAAAGAAAGAAAGAAAGAAAAAGAATGGTCCATTTCCTTTACCTACAACCTCATACAAGCTTTTGGAAAAATTCTCCTCACTGAAGACAACAACAAAAACAGGATCCAAAAAATAATATCAGTAAGTTAACTAATAAGATAAGCACTCGGGCTGGGGATGTGGCTCAAGCGGTAGCGCGCTCGCCTGGCATGCGTGCGGCCTGGGTTCGATCCTCAGCACCACATACAAACAAAGATGTTGTGTCTGCCGAAAACTAAAAAGTAAATATTAAAAAAAATTTTAAAAAAAAGATAAGCACTCATAGATGAGAAGCAAAAACTGATAGGAACTCTTGAATTCCTCTTTGGTTCCTCCTCATTGCCTTTAGTACCAGTTGTGGCACTAAACTGCTAATCAAATGAGACTTGGCAGTGACTTTCCAGTGTAAAACTAACCAAAAACAACCCAGATTATGGGAAACTTCCCATAAGTAAATAAATTCTATTTCACTCCAGCCTTAAAGCAATATGACACTTACTTTCCCAATCAAGTTTTGTATATTTAAGCTAAACTGAATGTTTATAAAACTTGACAGCAATTCATTAACCTAAATAAATTTAAAGAGTTTTGCGTTTGTTATAATGTTAACTTTTTAAAGTTCTAATGAGAAAACAAGGCCCATCTCTTTAATGTGGCTAAGTTTTTCATTATTATATATGCATGTACATAGTTACATTATTTTTAGAGCCAAAAGGATTTTCCTCTCATATGCTTGAAACTCCTTTGTGTCTCCATCATATATTTTTTTTTTTTATGAACACAGTATGATCCTGTTTATCTCTTAAGGAGACCTTACCTTTTATCCCACAGGCAGCCTGTCCAAACTGAGCTCACAGTCTTTCCAATCAAGTTGGCTTCAAGAGCTCTTCTTTGCTCTCAGTTATTATAACCAAGTCAGAAGCTTCCAATTATCCTGGATTACACTCTACCCCTCATCCTCAGATCCAAAGATTGCTGAATCCCATCCACTGCAACAGAGAACTGTCTTTGAAGTTTAAGTCTCTTGCTCTTCATTTCCACAACTGCAGCTGTAGTCCAGGCAAACTTTGAGAAGCAGTGCCACCCATTGTGAGCCCAGTGTTGAGCTAACCCTGCTAAGCTTTGGTTTCCTCAAATATCAAGTTCTGGAAGGTGAACTTACCCCAGACTGGCTGTGCGATTAAATGAGATAATGTATATAAACATTTAGCATATTTGTGGAATGTAGGAAGTTGAAGGTGAAGGATGAAAGAAAAGGGAAGGTTGTACTGCCCAGAGAGGATAGGGAATAAAAAGACTGAAATGTTTGAAGCATCATAGCCTTTTCAAGAATAAGAATTGCTTCCCAGCAGCTCAGAGGCTGAGACATGAGGATCACAAGTTCAAAGCCAGCCTCAGCAAAAGTGAGGCACTAAGCAACTCAGGAGACCCTGTCTCTAAATAAAAATATAAAATAGGACTGGGGATGTGGCTCAGTGGTCACATGCCAAGAGCAACTTGAAGAAAAGGACCCCCAGTAAGTAACAAACTGATCAGGCATCACCAGCTCCTAATAGAAAATCATGGGACATGATTACCAAGCTACTTTTGCCACACTTTATTTTCATAGTTGTTTATTTACAATATTAAAAATTAAAATTTGGGTATAAGCCCAAAAGTAGGGTAGCTGGATCAAATGTTGGTTCCATTCCCAGTTTTCCAAGGAACCTCTATATTGCTTTCCATATCAGCTGCCCCAATTTGCAGTCCCACCAGCAATGTATGAGTGTGCCTTTTCTCCCACATCCTAGCCAACACTTATTGTTGTTTGCATTCTTAATAGCTGCCATTCTGACTGGAGTGAGATGAAATCTTAGAGTAGTTTTGATTTGCATTTCTCTAATTGCAAGAGATGATGAACATTTTTTCATATATTTGATTAATGGGACACAGCCACATCAATGTTTATAGCAGCACAATTCATACTAGGTAAATTGTGGAACCAAACTGGATGCCCTTCAGTAGATGAATGGATAAAGAAAATGTGGTATATATATAAAATGGAATATTACTCAGCATTAAAAGAAAATAAAATCATGGCATTTGCAGGTAAATAGATGAAGTTGGAGAATATAATGATAAGTGAAGTAAGCCAATCCCCCCCCCAAAACAAATGCTGAATGTTTTCTCTGATATAAAGATGCTGCTTCATAATGGGGATGAGGGTGGGAGTATGGGAGGAATAGATGATCTTTAGATAGGGCAAAGGGGAGGGGGGGTAAGGAGGGAGCATGGGGGTAGGAAAAATGGTGTAGTGAGATGGACATCATTACCCTAAGTACATGTATGAAGACACAAATGGTGTGACTCTACTTTGTGTACAACCGGAAACATGCTCTATATGTGTACTATGAATTGAATCGCATTCTGCTGTCATATATAATAAATTAAAATAAATAAAATTTAAAAAATTAAAATTTGATGATAACTATACTCTCAACTTAAAATAATAAGTAATATAGTAACTTTAAATGGGTAATATATTTTTCAGTCTTTCAAGCAGGCTTCCCTCATTTGCAGTGATTATTTCTTTTTTTCTGATTCATTTCAAAAATTCATTCCTCCTCCTCCTCCTCCTCATTATTATTATTATTATTTTGCAGTACTGGAAATTGAACCTAGGAGTACTCTACCACTGAGCTATATCCCCAGCCCTTATATTTTATTTCACTAAATTGCCCAGGCTGACCTTGAGATTGCAATCCTCTTGTCTCAGCCTCCCCAGTAGTTTACAGGCAGATGTCCCAGACCCTGCTCATTCCTTTTACCTTACATTGATTGGAGTTTATTATGTCTGCATCTGCCCAAAGAGAAGGAACAATCTTGGAACCAGTGCTGTAGGGCATGAATCAGAGTCCAGCAGCTACTAGAATACAGAGGATATTAGAATTAGAAAGATCCCTGAGAGAGTCATCATGGGTCAGAGATTCTCTCTCTTCATCAGGTCCATTTTCCGGCAATCGATAGAGGACGTTCTATTCACTTTAACTGAAATCTGTAAATGATGGTTTTTGTTTTGTTTTGTTTTTGGTACTTAGGATTGAACCCAGGGGAGCTTTACCATGAAGCTGTATCCCTAGGCCTTTTTATTTATTTTTATTTTTTTGTGGGGGAGGGTACTGGGGATTGAACTCAGGGGCAGTTGACTACTGAGCCACATCCCCAGCCCTATTTTGTATTTTATTTAGAGACAGGGTCTCACCAAGTGTCTTAGTGCCTTGCTTTTGCTGAGGCTGGCTTTGAACTTGCAATCCTCCTGCCTCAACCTCCAAACCCACTGGGATTACAGGCATGCACCACCGTGCCCAGCCCTTTTTATTTTTTGATACTGGGTCTTGATAATTTTTTTTTTATTGGTTGTTCAAAACAATACAAAGCTCTTGACATATCATATTTTATACATTAGATTCAAGTGGGTTATGAACTCCCATTTTTACCCCAAATACAGATTGCAGAATCACATCGGTTACACATTCACATTTTTACATAATGCCATATTAGTGACTGTTGTATTCTGCTACATTTCCTATCCCCTACTATCCCCCCTCCCCTCCCCTCCCATCTTCTCTCTCTACGCCATCTACTGTAATTCATTTCTCTCCTTGTTTATTTTCCCATTCCCCTCACAACCTCTTATATGTAATTTTGTATAACAATGAGGGTCTCCCTTCATTTCCATGCAATATCCCTTTTATCTCCCTTTCCCTCCCACCTCATGTCTCTGTTTAATGTTAATCTTTTCCTCCTGCTCTTCCTCCCTGCTCTGTTCTTAGTTGCTCTCATTATATCAAAAAAGACATTTGGCATTTGTTTTTTAGGGATTGGCTAGCTTCACTTAGCATAATATGCTCTAGTGCCATCCATTTCCCTGCAAATTCCATGATTTTGTCATTTTTTAGTGCTTCGTAATATTCCATGGTGTATAAATGCCACATTTTTTTATCCATTCATCTATTGAAGGGCATCTGGGTTGGTTCCACAGTCTAGCTATTGTGAATTGTGCTGCTATGAACATCGATGTGGTAGTATCCCTGTAGTACACTCTTTTAAGGTACTCAGGGAATAGCCCAAGAAGGGGAATAGCTGGGTCAAATGGTGGTTCCATTCCCAGCTTTCCCAGTAATCTCCATACTGCTTTCCAAATTGGCCGCACCAATTTGCAGTCCCACCATCAATGTACAAGAGTACCCTTTTCCCCACATCCTCGCCAGCACTTGTTGTTTGACTTCCTAATGGCTGCCAATCTTACTGGAGTGAGATGGGTATCTTAGGGTGGTTTTGATTTGCATTTCTCTGACTGCTAGAGAAGGTGAGCATTTTTTCATGTACTTGTTGGTTGATTGTATGTCTTCCTCTGAGAAGTATCTGTTCAGGTCCTTGGCCCATTTGTTGATTGGGTTATTTGTTAACTTATTGTCTAATTTTTTGAGTTCTTTGTATACTCTAGATATTAGGGCTCTATCTGAAGTGTGAGGAGTAAAGATTTGTTCCCAGGATGTAGGCTCCCTATTTACCTCTCTTATTGTTTCTTTTGCTGAGAAAAAACTTTTTAGTTTAAGTAAGTCCCATTTGTTGATTCTTGTTATTAACTCTTGTGTTATGGGTGTCCTATTAAGGAATTTGGAGCCCAACCCCACAATATGTAGATTGGAGCCAACATTTCATTCTATCAGGCGCAGAGTCTCTGATTTGATATCAAGCTCTTTGATCCATTTTGAGTTAACTTTTGTGCACAGTGAGAAAAAGGGGTTCAGCTTCATTTTGTTGCATACGGATTTCCAGTTTTCCCAGCACCATTTGTTGAAGATGCTATCCTTACTCCATTGCATGCTTTTAGCCCCTTTATCAAATATAAGATAGTTGTAATTTTGTGGATTGGTCTCTGTGTCCTCTATTCTGTACCATTGGTCCACCCGCCTGTTTTGGTACCAGTACCATGCTGTTTTTGTTACTATTGCTCTGTAGTACAATTTGAAATCTGGTATCGCTCTACCTCCAGATTCATACTTCCTGCTTAGAATTGCTTTTGCTATTCTGTTTTTCCATATGAATTTCATGATTGCTTTATCTATTTCTACAAGAAATGCTGTTGGGATTTTGATTGGCATCGCATTAAACCTGTAGAGAACTTTGGGTAATATCGCCATTTTGATGATGTTAGTTCTGCCTATCCATGAACAGGGTACATTTTTCCATCTTCTGAGATCTTCTTCTATCTCTCTCTTTAGGGTTCTGTAGTTTTCATTGTATAAATCTTTCACCTCTTTTGTTAGGTTAATTCCCAAGTATCTTATTTTCTTTGAGGATATTGTGAATGGAGTGGTTTTCCTCATTTCCATTTCAGAAGTTTTGTTGCTGATATACAGGAATGCCTTTGATTTATGCGTGTTGATTTTATATCCTGCCACTTTGCTGAATTCATTTATTAACTCTAGCAGTTTCCTTGTAGACACTTTTGGGTCTGTTAGATATATTATATCATCCGCAAATAGTGATAATTTAAGTTCTTCTTTTCCTATTTTTATGCCTTTAATTTCTTTCGTCTGTCTAATTGCTCTGGCTAGTGTTTCGAGAACTATATTGAATAGAAGTGGTGATAGAGGGCATCCCTGTCTTGTTCCAGATTTGAGAGGGAATGCCTTCAATTTTTCTCCATTCAGAATGATGCTAGCCTGAGGCTTAGCATAGATAGCTTTTACAATATTGAGATAAGTTCCTGTTATCCCTAGTTTTTCTAATGTTTTGAACATAAAGGGATGCTGTACTTTGTCGAATGCTTTCTCTGCATCTATCGAGATGATCATATGGTTCTTATCTTTAAGTCTATTGATGTGGTGAATAACATTTATTGATTTCCATATATTGAACCAGCCTTGCATCCCAGGGATGAATCCTACTTGATCATGGTGCACAATTTTTTTGATGTGTTTTTGTATCCGATTCACCAGAATTTTATTGAGGATTTTTGCATCTAGGTTCATTAGAGAGATTGGTCTATAGTTTTCTTTCTTTGAGTTGTCTTTGTCTGGTTTCGGAATCAGGGTGATGTTGGCCTCATAGAATGAATTTGGAAGAGCTCCCTCTTTTTCTATTTCCTGAAATAACTTGAAAAGTATTGGTATTAGTTCCTCTTTAAAGGTTTTGTAAAACTCCACTGTATACCCATCCAGTTCTGGGCTTTTCTTGGTTGGTAGTCTTTTGATTGCTTCTTCTATTTCATCCATTGATATCGGTCTGTTCAAATTGTGTGTATCCTCCTGACTCAGTCCGGGCAAATCATATGACTTAAGAAACTTATCAATGTCTTCACTATCTTCTATTTTATTGGAATATAGGTTTTCAAAATAATTCTAATTGTCTTCTGTATTTCTGTAGCATCTGTTGTGATATTGCCTTTTTCATCCCTTATTTTAGTAATTTGAGTTCTCTCTCTTCTTCTCTTCGTTAGCATGGCTAAGGGTCTGTCGATCTTATTTATTTTTTCAAAGAACCAACTTTTAGTTTTGTTAATTTTTTCAATATTTTCTTTTGTTTCAAATTCATTGATTTCTGCTCTGATTTTAATTATTTCTTGCCTTCTGCTACATTTGCTGTTGTTTTGCTCTTCCTTTTCTAGGGCTTTGAGATAAAGTGTGAGCTCATTTATTTGTTGGCTTTTTCTTTTTTTGAGGAATGACCTCCAGGCATAAATTTCCCTCTTAAAACTGCTTTCATTGTGTCCCATAGATTCTGATATGTTGTGTCTGTATTTTCATTTATCTCTAAGAATTTTTTGATTTCCTCCTTTATGTCTTCTGTAACCCATTGATCATTCAGTAACATATTGTTCATTTTCCATGTGATGTAGGATTTTTCCTTCCTTCTTTTATCATTGATTTCCAGTTTCATTCCATTATGATCAGATAAAATGCATGGTATTATCTCCACCCCTTTATATTTACTGAGGGTTGCCCTATGGTATAATATATGGTCTATTTTTGAGAAGGATCCATGTGCTGCTGAGAAAAAAGTATATCCACTTGATGATGGTTGATATATTGTATATATGTCAGTTAAGTCTTGGTTGTTGATTGTGATATTGAGTTCTATAGTTTCTTTATTCAACTTTTGTTTGGAGGATCTGTCCAATGGTGGCAGAGGTTTGTTGAAGTCACCCATAATTATTGTGTTGTGGTCTATTTGATTCTTGAACTTGAGGAGAATTTGTTTTATGAATGTCGCAGAACCATTATTTGGTGCATAAATATTGATAATTGTTATGTCTTGTTGGTGAATGGTTCCTTTTAACAGTATATAATGTCCTTCCTTATCCCTTTTGATTAACTTAGTCTTGAAGTCGATTTTATTCGATATGAGGATAGCCACCCCTGCTTGCTTACGAGGACCCTGTGCATGGTATATTTTTTCCCAACCTTTCACCTTCAGCCTGTGTATGTCTTTTCCAATCAGATGTGTCTCCCGGAGGCAGCATATTGTTGGATTTGTTTTTTTAATCCATGTTACCAGCCCATGCCACTTTATTGGAGAGTTTAAGCCATTAATGTTTAGAGTTACTATTGATATATGGTTTGTACTTCCAGCCATGTTTGATTATTTATCTTTTTTTTTAATTTAGTTTGTTTCTCCATGATTAGCTTTCCCCCCACCCTCTGTCTTTACTGAGGCACTTCCCACTGATGGTGTTGGTTATTGTTTTTCATTTCTTCCTCGTGTAGTGTTTTGCTCAAGATGCTTTGCAATGCTGGTTTTCTGGCTGCAAATTCTTTTAACTTTTGTTTATCATGAAAGATTTTTATTTCATTGTCATACCTGAAGCTTAATTTTGCTGGATACAGAATTCTTGGTTGGCATCCATTGTCTTTCAGTGTTTGAAATATGTTTTTCCAGGATCGTCTCACTTTCAGAGTCTGTGATGAAAAATCCGTTGTTAACCTTATTGGTTTACCCCTGAATGTAATCTGCCTCCTTTCTCTTGTAGGTTTTAATATTTTCTCTTTGTTCTGTATATTGGATATCTTCATAACAATGTGTCTTGGTGTTGGTCTACTGTGATTTTGTATGCTCGGTGTCCTGTATGCATCTACAATTTGTATATCCGTTTCCTTTTTTATTTCTGGAAAATTTTCTGTAATTATTTCATTTAGCAGGTTACTCATTCCCTTGGTTTGAATCTCTATACCTTCCTCTATCCCGATGACTCTTAAGTTTGTTTTTTTATGTTATCCCATATCTCTTGGATGTTTTTCTCGTGATTTTTTACCAGCCTTTCTGAGTTGGCTAGACTCTTTTCAAGATGATATATTTTGTCTTCATTATCTGACGTTCTGGCTTCTACTTGCTCCACTCTGTTAGTGATACTCTCATTTGAGTTTTTAATTTGGTTTATAGTTTCCTTCATTTCAAGAATTATTGTTTGATTTTTTTATAATCTCTATCTCCTGATAAAGATGCTTAACTTCTTCTTTTATTTGTTTATGTAATTCATTCTCAATGTGTTCTTTCACTGCTTGAATTTGCTGTCTCATATTCTCTTTAAGGTTCCACTCCATCTGTCTAAGGTATTCCTTGAGTTCTTTATTTGACCATATTTCTGATGACTCTAGGTCCTCCTGAATATTTAGGCTGTCCTGCATTGTTTGTACTCCTTTTCTTCCTTGCTTTTTCATGCTGCTCATGTTACTTCTTGTTCTGTTTGACTGCTGAGTTACTGTTTACTCCTATAAATTTATTTGATGCTTGGGAGGAAAGGTATTAGGAGGGAAGGGAAGAAGTCTCTAAAGAGAATGAGAGTAAGGAGGTAGAATTCAAGGAAGGGGGAATGAGAAAATTGAAAAGAAATGAAAAGACAAACGAAAAAATAGAAAATAAAAAAAGAAAAAAAAATTTAAAAAAAATAATTAAAAAATTTAAATTAAAAAAAATTTAAAAATTTAAAAAAAATTTAAAAAACAACAACAAAAAATGAAAATAAAAAAAAAACCCAAACTAAAAAAAAAAGAAAATTAATAAATGCAGTCTTAGAGTTTGATTAACTTCTCTTCCAGTAGGTGGAGCTGTGCCCACCGGGCCAAGCTTCTCCTCTCAATACGCGGGAACCAATCACTATGCAGGAGCTCCTCCTCTCCGACTGGGCGGGTCTCCAATCCTGAGTGCCTAGGGCCTTCTCTTGTGTCTAGTCACTTCCCCACTTTTCCTCAAGCCAGGCCCCGCTCACCGGTGACACTCACCACAATACTGGCTACACGTGAGGTCTGTTGCTCCCGGGAGCCCTGTTTTCATGAATGACTGGGCACACTCTCCCTGTTTGCCATTCCCTCAGACCCTAAGTTTGTAGAGCTTGGGGCTGAGAACCCTCAGCAAGTTTTGCTTGCCCTCCGGTAGCCACGCCCCCAGTAGCTGGTGCAAGAGACCTCAGTTGTCAGCACTGGTGGGAGCGGTAGCCGGGAGGTCCGTGCTTGGGGTCCCGTGCCACTCCTGATTCCCTCAGTCTGGCTATTGTGCTCACGGGAGAGCTGGGAGGGGCCCTTAAGTTTTCCCCGCTGTGTGGAGAGAGAGGGCTAGGGGGTTACACACCTTTCGCCGCTGGTTTCAATGAAGTTATCTCCTCCTCCGCATTCTGGTGACGTCAGTTCTCTGCCATGGTGGTATCCCATGCAAATGGCGACAGTCCGTTTCCCTTTGCCGGGTGACCAATGCAACGGGTGGGTCCTGACTGGCTCTCCCAAGCCCCGTTTCAATCCTGTGGCCACTGCCTATGAAGGCTCGGTTGGCATTTACCTTCATAGGTTCAGAAGGGCCTACCAGTTGTTTCAGCGGGATCGTTTAGTGCTGAGTCACAGCAGTTTGCAAGAAGCAGGCAAACAGGAGCTTGAATTCAGCCGATCCGGGCTTGGTGTGTGTTCTGAGAGGCCCGGACTATTCGCCCCAGATCCACGTCAGCTCATCATTGCCTAGTAACCCTGAGCAAACAGCATTTAGACGGTTTACGACTCCCTATGCCCGCACAGCTGAAGAGGTCAGAGACTTGATCTCTCTGCGCCCGCCACCATGTTGGATTCTCTTGATAATTTTTTGAGGCTGCCCCCTGAATTTGTGATCCTCCTGTGTCAGCCTCCTGAGTCCCTGGGATTATGGTATGCCACCATGTCCAGCTATATCTGTTTTTAAGTAACAGTGAAATGATCCTTTTCTTGTTTAACTTAAATGAATTGTTGTTACTCTCTCCTTTTACTGTTTTAAATAGCTATGTTTCTAGCCATGGTGGATAAGTCTCTTTGTAAAATATAACTGCAATGAGCCATGACTGCTCAGTAAGAATGGATTGGTCTATCCAAAGTGTCACAGAAAGTCAATTAGGTAGAAAACTATAAGGTCAATTAAATTTTTCAACATGTTTAAAATAGTCCCTGAGTTTGGTAGAATTTTCTTTGTAGTTGTTTATTGTTTTCTGTTTTCCATTTTCTACTAGGATCTTTTTGAATTTAATACCATTTCTAAAATTTCTTCTGAGCCTTTGGTAGATAGTTTGTGTATCATATTTTCAAAATGTTTGGTTATTTTCATGTAGTATCTTACAACGACTAGTAAAAATCAACATATGTAATAAAAAATAAGGTCAGCTTAGTTGTAACCCTTAATTATACAGAAGATGATATTTAAGAGCAGGTTTCAAACAACAAAGCTTCAGGAGAAGTGAGGAATTTAGACGGTTATGTCTAAGATGGGGTGAAAGCAGTGACAGGCCCCTAAGTGCTTTTGGAATTTCAGACTTTGGCTTTTGGTGGTGAAAGACTAGCACATTATTCCCAACAACTACCTCAACTCAGGTGCCAGGAACAGGAAGATGGGAACACAGAGTGGCCACACTTCCTGGGTAGTGATTAAGTCCTGGAGAGAGGCTGACACTGTTAGCATCATACAGAAAAAAAGTAACTTCCAATTCTGAAATTCTTCACTCAAGACAAAATTAGAGTACTTAAGTGTATTTTATTATGAAATATGAGTAAAAGAGATAATATCATAGGGAAATTCAACTGAAGAACAAGAGAAATAGACATATGCTTACCATTTAGCTTAAAAATTAGAAAATTCACTATACTTATAGTACTACACTCCCATTACTGTGCATCTTTTTTGAAGTCAATATTCTAGAATTTGTATTTTCATGGTTAATACAACATATGTAGGTCTTAAAAAATATACTGCTTATCCATAATGGGGGAAGGGGCAGGGGACGAATGGAGGCACTTTGATTGGGCAAAGAGGAGGGAGGGAAGGGAAGGGGCATGGAGGCAGGAAAGATGGTGGAATGAGATGGACATCATTACCCTAGATACATGTATGACTGCACATATGGTGTGACGCTACATTGTGTACAACCAGAGAAATGAAAAGTTGTGCTCCGTTTGTGTACAATGAATTGAAATGCATTCTGCTGTCATATATACCCAATTAGAACAAATAAATAAATAAACCAACTCCTTAGTTTTATCTACTTTTTAATTTTATATGCTAGTAATAAGTTACACTTTTAAGTATACCCTAGTGGCATTTTCTCCCGGATATTATTTTTTAAGTATCATCCATGTCAATGCCATGATCTAGTCATTTTTCAAAACTGTAGGATGTACGATTATATATATTTAAGGGTATCTAGTCTTTCATCTATTATTCCCATCTTTGTCTATTTCAAATCATGTCTCTATTGACATTTTTGTATGTTTCTCCAGATGTGCCTGCAGAGAAAGTTCTCTGGTATGTTCCTTGGAACAGAACTGCTGTTTTGGTGCCACCTTAAATCAATTTTACCAAGTGATACTTAACAATTTTCCAGACAGGCTGTAGCAATTTACACCTTTACTGGTACTTAATGAGTTTCTTTTGTACCCTATGCTTTCCAATATTTGTAATTATTAATCTTCCATCTTTTCATAGCTCAATAAAATTAAGTAATTTCCCCTGTGTTTAATGTCTATTCATTTTTCTTCTTTTGTAAAATGCCTTTTGTATTTTCCCATTTTTGTAATCTATTATCTGCTCTTACTTATTGTTTTGTGGGAATTCTTTACATATTCTGAATATGTGGTTTTCTTAGTCATATATTTTGAGAATATCTTTTCCTCTCTTAGTTTATTTTTTGTCTGATTCTTTTTATGGCCTCTTTCCATGAGCAGAAGTTCTTCATTATTTTAATGTATTAGAATATATTAACCCTTTCTTTTATGGCTTGGGCCTTATCTTCCTTATTTAAGAAGGTCTTCCCCCTCTGATATGTTCTATGCTGTCAAAGTTTTTTAAGTCTGTTTCTTACAAGTAAGTTTTAATCTAAGTAGAAGTGTCTATGGGGTATTGATAAAAATCAGAGTTCAAATTTTAAGAAAATTATTCTAGTATTATTTGTGAATAGTTCATTCCCTCCTGAGTGACCAGAATTTCTTTCAGTTCTATATCAGATACTCATATATTCATAAGTCAGCCTGTTCTCTTCCTGGTTCCTTGGTTTATTTTCTACACTAATACTACATTATCTTAAATTTCCTTCAAAATATCTTATTTTTAATAAGACACTTTCTTTTTCTTATACATCTTGTTCTCCATGAATTGTTGGGCTACTCTAGATTCTTTCTTCTTGCATATGAATTTTAGAAACAGTGTGTCAAATTCCAAGAAAAACCTTGTGATTTTGATTGGAATTTTATTTAATATATTAATCAATTTAAAGAGAATGACATATTTATTGAGTTTTTTATCCATGGTATATATGTGTGTGTGTGTGTGTGTGTGTTGCGGAGGAAGGTATACTGGGTATTGAACATAGTGGTGCTTTATCAATGAGCAAAATCTCCAGTCTTTTTTATAATTTATTTTGAGACAGGCTCTTGCTAAGCTGCTGGAGTCTCACTAACTTGCTAGGTCTGGCTTCAAGTTTTTGATCCTCCTACCTCAGCTTCCCAAATCATTGGGATTATAGGCATGTCCACAACACTTGGATATGGCATATATTTTGAGTATTAAGAGTATTTAAAGTCTTCCATTAAAATGTTATTTTTCACTTTCTATGTGTATGTATTCCTGGCTACCATATATTTTTGGTTCCTATTATAAATGGTACACTTGTTTAAATTAAATTTCCTAACCATTATTTAAAGACATAAAGAAATTTAATGGACTCTAATTGAACTCAGAAATTTACCATCTTCTAAGCCTTATCTACCAAAGGAAACAACTATTCCTCCATCTCTTCTGCTCTTCTCTCTTTTTTGCCTGACTAGTCAGTACCTCCTCTACTGGTCCCTTACCTGAAATAATTGTTTTCTGAAAAGAAGGAAGTTCTCACTTAATCAAAATTTAATTAATGTATATCCCAACCCACCCTTGGGAATCAAATCCAAATTCACACTCTAAAAGACAGCACTCACACAGAAACTTGCAGACATCCTTTACTATGGATTAGAAAATATTTCAGAAATATGTATAGAAATGAACTAAGCAATATAACTTTTAGATAAATTTGAACTTGCAAGTGCCCATCTACAAAACCCAGATTACAGCCATTTGCTAGGTGGATTAAAACAGATTTCATTCAAAGTTGATGCACAAATTAAAATGAAAAGTGAATGGAAAATACAAACTAAGGTGGTAGGAATAATTGGAATATGCGAATATATATAAATACATAAATTTGCCTTTTAGGAGACAAATTTTTAGAACATATTTGTAAAATCTCATCTACATGTCTTTAAAGAAACATAACTGAAACACAAGGACACAGAAAAACTGGGAAAAGGATACTTTATTGGTGAGGCCTTTTAGAGTCTGGAAGCAATTTCTGCCACTGACCCTTTTACCAGGTGGCCTGAAAAGATGCCAACTTTCAGTGGCACTCAGAGCAAGAGAAGGCTCCTAACTAGCCAGTCTGTCATACCAATGGCTTCACAACTAGGTCTTTATAACCCAGAAGGTACAATGATGTTGACTAACCAGGATGCTGAATGGACTAGCAGCCGTTATAGAAGAGTCGATATCCAGTGGAGTTATCAAGTAAAGCCAACCTCTTGATAGCAAATAGCTGTATTTCTGACAGAGTTTCTAGTTTGCTACTGGGCTCAAGGGCTAACTGAATGCTTAAACACAGTATATTAGCAGAGAGTGTAACATGGGTTTGGTCCATAATCTCCCGCCAAAACAGCCCAAACATTATAAACCCAAATGTTGAAATTCTGAAACATCAAAAAATCCCTAAAGTTCTAAATTTTATAATTCCTAAATTCCTAAGTTGAAGATGCTGAAAATTAAAATCTCAAAAATATAATTCTGGAAAAAATAATTTTAAAAATTATTTAAAAGTTATTTATTTACATTTTAAAAAGGGATTTATTTGAGAAACATCAAAAGCACAACAGAATGCTTCATAAGTCACTCCACATGATAAAATAGATAATAGTAATATATATTTTTGTAAGCAAAAACACTCAAGTATATTAATGACAGTCATATAGGTATAATACTGATGTACTGACAAACCACATTCATAGAAAAAGTCAAAAAGTGAAATGTATAAGTGCAAATAACTATGGTTAGTAATTGTATGCACTCAGCTTTATAACTGTGGTCATATGAAATACTGTAACAGACAACCTAAGTCTTCTGATGAGACTGATCCAAAACTGTGATGGATTAGCCTCTACATACAATTCCCAAAGAGCAAAGGTCTCAAGAAATTTTATCTTTTACAAATGCAGAATTACGAAAAGGATATCTCTTCATTTACTGAGGAAGTTTCAATGATTTTATATGCATGCACAATGGTTACATAAAAAGTCGGTGTGATGATACCCTTTCCCAGAGGCAGAAACACACACACAAAAATGCATAAAATGAATTAGAACTCTCTAAAAGCCATTATACAATTTAAACTGCCAGTATTAAAATGATGTGGATATGAAATATGTAGCATAGAAATTATAAAAAATGCTAACCATTTATGATAGTGGGAGCAAAGACTTTAAAAAGAAAAAAAAATTAAATAACAAAAATAAGGAAAACTACAAAGAAAATTTAACACTCAAAAATGTGTATTAGACTTGGATTATGGGCAACTGCTTGGAGGTAGTCCATAATAGCTCACTGACTTTCATGATCATCAACTATATTTTGAAGGCTTGCATCATGTTAAATAGCTGTTTTTGCTCTTTTAGAGCATGAGTGCATAGAGAATATATTCACATTCATTTTCCACATGGTGAGGCTCTTCGAAATACATCATTCCCTATATACCAAAGTGAGCATTCCCTATTAAATTTTCCCATCTTCTGTGTCAAGCTCTCTGTTGTTTTGAGTGCAGAGAAATCCATTCTGCATGCACTCACATAGAGATTATAGATTTGGCAGAAACAATACTGGCCATCAAATAGCAACACTGTGTGGTATGAGTATCATCCTCTCCTACCTGGCACATGATGATTTTCTAAACAATTAGTAAGTTCGCTGTTTTCTTCGAGCAAATGTAGTTTTAATTCATTAAGAGCTTCTGGAACTTTATCAGCTGGTAGGAATACCAATGCAGACAAATAATGCATTTTAAACTGATGTTTTTATCATCGATATATTCTAGAGACAATCCCTTCCCTAAAATGTGGCTTCTATGCCACTTATATAGCTTTTCTCCAACTCCAACCCCAGGAATTGTTGGTTTGGAAATTTAGGCTTTCAAATTTTAATACTTTTCAGACTGTGATTTTTGATACCTTAACTTCAGTGTTTTTGATTTGAGGGGATTTTAACTTTAGGGTTTTTGATCATGGGGGTTTCAATATTCAGGATTGTGGCATTTGGGATTGTATCTTTTGGGACCATGACTGGCACCAACAAGATCTTCATGGATTAGATACTAGCAGATCATGTATTTATCACTAATTAAAATATGCTCACCATCATTCCACCATTAATAAGCATTTTTTCAAGCTGTTTTAACTAACAGCCACTTTAAGAAATATTTTTTAAGAGAGAGAGAGAGAATTTTAATATTTATTTTTTAGTTTTTGGTGGACACAACATCTTTGTTTGTATGTGGTGCTGAGGATTGAACCCGGGCCGCAAACATGCCAGGCAAGCGTGCTACCGCTTGAGCCACATCCCCAGCCCAAGAAATATTAATCATCACTAATACCACCCCCTCACACACACACATATACTTGAAACAAAATGTTTTGCAAATAAACATACCTTTACTGGGTATAGTGTACTGTGAAATTTTCTATTTTATTTTATTCTATTTAATTTCCAAATTCTGGTTTAAATCCACTGTTTTAAAACCCACCAAAGAGCCAGGCACAGTGGCACACGCCTGTAATCCCAGCAACTTAGCAGGCTAAGGCAGGAGGATCACAAGTTCAAAGCCAGCCTCAGCAATGTTGAAGCACTAAGCAACTCAGTAAGACCCTGTATCTAAATAAAATACTAAATAGGGTTGTGTTGAGGGATGATGCATGGCATTTTTGCCAGAAGTAGTGGTTTAGAGGTGATGCCAGCAAGCCATTAAGATGATGACTTTTGAGTTCTCGCAGAGCTCCCTTTGAGTTCCGGTTGAGCTCTCACAGGGATTCCTGGAAGAGTTCTCATTGGTTGGGGAAGTGCCGGAGGAGGGAATTTCCGGTTGGTGGTTCCTGGAGGAGCTGTGTGGCGTTCGGGAGAGTTCCCGGGGAGCGTGTGTGGACTGTGCTGGTGGAGTTCAGAAATAAAGTTTGTTCCTGCTTCAGTGGCTCGTGATTTGTGCCCAGCCAGACTGCGGCAGGGTTGGGGATGTGACTCAGTTATTGAGTGCCCCTGAATTCAATCCCTGGTACCAAAAAAATAATAATAATAAAAATAAAAAGATAAAACCCACCAAAGAGTGGTAACATCTGAGCTATCCTGCTTATATCTCACTGTCAGAGTTACGTTCAGTATGTGGCTGGGCCCCCAAGGGAGTCCCCTATGACCAGTTGACAAAGAAGAAAATATTGAGATGGGAGTAGTAATTCCACATGCTATGTCAATAAGCAAGCTTATTAATGAATTTCTCAAGTGGGTAAGAATTCCATAATAGCCCCATTTTCTGTTTTAAATAGTGAAAGATTGTCCCTTGATAAATCCTATTATCATTTGCTATCATCTTAAAGTCACTGCTTTTTTGGAACTACAAACAGGAATATCAACTCTCTTTTCAAGTAAATTACCTAGTTCAAGGAATGTCATCTTAGGTTATTTTACAATTAGTATTACATATCTGCAATCCTCTTAGTATCAAAATTCTTTACTACCGAAGTGGGTCTATAGAAATCAACTCTTAACTCCTCATTTTATTGATAGGAAAATAAAGGTTTGTAGAGAAAGAGTGACTTATTCAAGTCTCATAGTATTGAGTAATAGAGCAAAGTACACATTTCAGGTCTGCTGATTTCTCAGCTAGTGTTCTTACATACTACTTGTGGGGTTTGATTTTCCTTTATTTTATATATATTTTTTTAGTTGTAGATGGGTATAATACCATTATTTTATTTATTTATCTTTATGGGTGCTGAGGATAGAACCCAGGGTCTCACATGTGATAGGGGAGCACTCTACCACTGAACTACAACCAAAGAAGCTTCTCATTTTCAATCAATGTTTAGCAATGTGTGGAAAAAAGCACTTAGCTTCATCCAAATTTCCACAAGGGTGAGTAAATTAGTTACAAGCAAGTTCTAATGAGATCTATCGTTCAATTACTTTTCAGGTCCAGAAAGAGGAAAATATTCTTGGTATTGGCATATTATTCCACATGACCCAGATCATTTAATAGCTAAAATAAAAAACACAAACTGTTCTCTGAAAAAAAAAAACTATATATATATATATATATATATATATGTGTGTGTGTGTGTGTGTGTGTGTGTGAAACAAAAAAATAAGGGAAAATGAGCAAAATATTAGGTTGACTTTTGGTGGGGGGGGGAGTTAAACTAGAAATTTAACCCAGGAGTGCTCACCACTGAACTACATCTCCAGTCCTTTTTAGTTTTTATTTTGAGGCAGGTTTTCACTAAGTTGCCAAGGCCAGCCCCAAGCTTGCTATCCTGCCTCAGCCTCCCAAGGAATTAGGATAACAGGCATGTACCACCATTCCCAGCCTATGCTGACTTTTACTGTTATTGCTTGTTTTTTTGAAAAGTGTACTTTGGAAGCCAAATGTGGCATCCTTACCCAAACTTACATGCATGATAGAATTTAAAATACTGTAAAAGAATGAGTGCTCAAACAATACCAATATCGGACCATCCCATTAATCTCATTAATTGATAGTCTCCTAAAAGTAATGACAAGGTAAAACTGAAAAATCATGCCAGAGTGAAAGTCATATATTGTGGACTTCAGATACTTCTTCATCTTTTACTGGATATAGCCGTGCTCATCTACGAGTTTACTAGCAGGTTTACTCTCTCAATTACCTTTCAGTCAGAAATAGTAAATTGGGAAGAAATTTGGCTATTTGTGAAGGTGTGATGCAAAATGGCAGCCACCAGCTTCATTTTTATTGCTTTATCCTTTATTTGCTCTTTCTACTATTTCTTTTATTTTTCTGATTCCTTACAAATTTGTGGTCTATTGTACAATACTAGAGTTTCCCACCATTATTGGATTTACTTTAAATATTAAATTTATCTCTGGCAAACTAAGAAACCCAGACATTGTTTTATATAAAACAAATTCAATAATACTTGGTATTGCTGTTATGGTCATAAAAAAATGCAGTTTTGCTAACATGTCTAAAGCCAAAAGAATCAAGATTTGGACAGCATGACCTTTAACAGAATCATCAATTTCATAGTTACCATGTTAGAAGAATTCAATTAATATCACTGTTCTGGTTTAGATATTAGATGTCCCCCAAAAGCTCATGTGCGAGACAATACAAGAAAGTTTAGAGGTAAAATTATTGTTTTATGAGAGCCTTAACCTAATCAGTGTGTTAATCCCCTGGTATCAGTTAACTGAGTGGTATAGGCAGATAGAGTGTGACAGAGGAAGTTGGCCATTGGGGGTGTGCCTCTGGGGTATATATTTTATTTTTGTTGAGCAAGAGTTCTCTCTCTCTCTCTCTCTCTCTCTCTCTCTCTCTCTCTCTCTCTCTCTCTCTCCTGGTGGCATGTTTCCAGCTGTTTTTCTCTGCCATACACTTCTGCTATGATGTTCTTCTCCTCATCTCAGGCCCTGAGGAATGGAGTCAGCCATTTAGAGACTGAGACCTCTGAAAACTCTTCCTTAAAAATTATGTTTGATCAGATCTTTCAGTCACAGCAGTGAAAAAGCTGACTAAAACAATCATTATCAGCTTTGAGGGCATTAGCTCAATTACTCCTCACCATCATCTCGTGAGGAGGTACCATTAGTATTCCATCTTCAGTTCTGTGGATAAGGAAATTGAGGCATATACAAATGTAGTTTTTCACTCAACACACAGTTGCTACTAAGAGAGGAAATAAGACTGTGAATGCAGGTGTATCTGCAACTACAGAATGATATATGCAGTTTTACACAAATGAAAATTAGTATGTCTTGGTTTGTTCAAGATGCTATAACAAAAATACCATAAATGGGATGACTTATAAACAACAAATATTTATTTCTCTTAGTGCTGAAAACTAAAAGACTAAGAGGAACTACCAAATATTGTTCATATTTGACTTTGGTCCTACTTGACTTTTTTTTCTTTTTTCAGTACTTGTATTGAAGCTGAGCCCAGCTCATGCTAGACTACTATTCTACTACTGAGTTACATCCACAGCCCTTTTATTATTTTTTTTCTTTTGGTGATCTTGATAAGTTGCCCAGGCTGGCCTTGAACTTATTGTCCTCCTGCCTCACCTTTCCAAGTAGCTAGGATTGCAGGTGTGCACCACTGTGCCTAGCTCTTAAAGTCCACAATCAATGTGAAGTCAGATTCAGCATCTAGTGAGGGCCCATTTCTCATAGATGGTGCCTGCTCAGCTGTGTCCTCACAGATAGAAGCAGTCAACAAGCTTCTTAGGTTTCTTTTGTAAGAGTATTAATTCCATTCATGAGGACTCTACCATCAGGGTCCCACCACTTTACAAAGGTCCCACCTCTTAATACCCTCTCCTTGGTAATCTCAGCTGACTCTTAAGAATAGAGAGGGACAAGGTCAGTTTTGACCAACTTAGTCTTAAACAACTGGCAGTAGGGTAAAGCCTTAAATCACAGTCCTACATGGACATTTAAATGGAAAAATGATGGTTTTAAAAAATGTAACTTAAGATGTACACTTGTCTTAGCCCTACCAAAAGTAAACAAAGTTGGAATCTATGAAGGAAGGATTCTTGAGTAAGAGTGCCTGATAATACTGATCACAAGAGTTGCAAATTTGTCCTGAATTAATTTGAGTCTGACTTCATAGACCTACAAATCTTCCTAACCTCTTATATTGATGAATTTGATCTGTTTTTCACTGATAAGATTATGAGTTACTATCCTTATGGTTTTCAGAGACTGGCTGAAATACCAATTGTTTTTGTGCTAATTGTTTACAAAAAAGGAATGTTTTCTGTCTTTATTATTGTCTTAGTATGATCCATGGCCTACATATGCCTTGTCCAGTCACCTGCCATCTGCCACTGTGGACTCTGGACTGCTCTCATGCTGAATGCACTTAACTGTCCATGCCTCACCTGATAGAGAATCAATGTGAAGTCAGTTCACATTGATTTTGGGTTACATCCTCCCAACTCACCCCCTTTCAGCAGTAAGTAGCACAGAGATGTCATCGCCCACTTTCCATAGAAATGGAAGATAGAAATTAACGCTAGGGAATTGTAACAGGGGTTCATTTGATATTTTGCCTATATCCCTTGTGGATTTGAAACTTATGTATTTTTTTTTCTTTTTCTCAATCTTCTTTTTCCTAAACTTCTCCTCCCTGATCTTCTTTTCCCTGATCTCCTCCCTAATCTTATTTTCTCTGAATCACCACTTTAAAAGTCCCCTGTTCCTATGGATGGGCAGAATCACAGTTTTTGGTACAGGAGTCCCCTGTGTTTCTCCTTTGCTAGCAAAGCAATAAAACTTCTTTTACCTTTTTCTAAAAACAAACAAACAAAAAAAAAAAAACTCCTGTCCTTGGTGGTTAGCATTTTAACATATAAAATTGGGTGGACACAAACATTCAGGTGGACACAAACATTCAGGCCATAGCACAGAATATATAAAAGAATTATAAAACAATTTCAGTATAATAAAAATGCTTCCAAAAACAAAGGCTATTTTTATACCTATGTTCAGCTGTGGCCAATGTTTGATGTTCCCCTTAGTTATGAAGGATAAGTCTTTTCAAAGGAGAAATGCTGCCTATTAATTGGGAAAATGAATGTAAGATTTAAAGTAGGAATTACAAACTGAAGTAGTAGCCAACTAGATAACATTAGTGAGTGATGCAGAAAGGTTAAGGATCCAGTGGTTCACATGAACCCATGACCTGCAACATCAGCATTACATGGGTATTTCTTTGGCTCCACCCAGACCTACTGATCAGAACTCAGAGAGTGGGGCCTAGCAATCCCCCTTTAATTGGCCCTCCATGAGATTCTGATGGATGCCAAAGTTAAATATTATCACTGGTCCCAAACCAATAGATTTGGCTATACGCTTTTTTTTTTTTTGAGTTGGGGAAAAAAAATGCAGACCCTTTGCAAATCTTTCTGAATTTCCAAGACATGCCAGAAATATAGAATTTTATGTCAATTTTTAAGATATTTATTTCATTGTCTTCTAGCAAAAAGGAGTTGCTAATAAGAAGTCTGATATTAATCTTATTCTCATTCCTTGTTGTTACCACATGTTTTTTCTCCTTTGGAATACATTTAGAATTTTTTCCATGATCCATCCCTTGTTCATTCCCTCAGATTTATGGATGAGATCTGACTGAGGACTTTGGTTAAATGTATGATGAATGGCAAAAATAAGGATATCCTTATGTATTTGTAGGAAGACTGGCTAATGATCTTTATAATGGTCCATATAAGGAGATCCTTATACCAAGGGTAGAAGGCTTAAATCATTTTATGCCTAGGTTCTTTGAAAGTGTTTTTTTGCCTCCTTTCCTTATGTCTTTTGGGGGAATCTGAGGGACCTTACATTTTCCTTAGAATCTCTTATACATCCCAACTCCAGAAGATGTAATCCCTTTGTTGAGAGAGAAGATTTTGAAGTGTTGGCCTAAGCCAAGACAATCAGTGGCAGCTATGCTGAATACACAGTCAGTTGAAGAGGGTGAGGCATGCAATTCCCTTAGGTGATCTGCAAGCAGTTAAATTAATTTCCATGGTCTAGTTCTCTTTGCATTTATTGATTCTGAGACCTGCGCTCCTTCAGGGCTCCCATGTGACTATTAGTGATTGCTCCAAATGTTTGAACCATTTTCTTCTCTCTCTCTCTCTCTCTCTCTCTCTCTCTCTCTCTCTCTCACACACACACACACACACACACACACACACACACACTCTCTCTTTTCTGATTTCTCTGTCCGGAAGATTTCATCTGCTTTACCTTTTAAGGTTTCTTTATCAATGTGGTGCCATTTCTTTTCTGCCTTTAGAAATTCCTCAACATTTATGGTCTACTGATGGGATCTTTTCATATATATTATACTCACTTGCAAAATATGGATTCTCTCCAGAGAAACAGAACCAACGGAACATTTCTAGATAACTAAATTATGAGAAATTGGCTTCACAATTATGGAGACTGAGAAGTCCTACAACCTTCCATTTGCAAGCTGGAGGCCATGATAGCTGATGTAGTTTCACTCCAAAGTCAAAGGGCTGAGAACAAGAGAAGGCATTGGTATAATTCCCAATCTGCATCTGAAGACACGAGAACATTAGGTCCAATGGTATAAATCCCAATCTAAAAGCTCGAGAAACAGGAGCATCCTTGTTTGAGGGTAGGGGAAGGTGGATGCCCCAGCTTAAACAGAGAGTAAATCTGTAATTCCTCTGCCATTTCATTTTAGTCAGGTCCTCAATAGATGGGATAATGCCCACCCACATTAATGAGGATGATCTTCTTTGGCCAGTTCACCTATTTACATGCTAGTCTTTTACAGAAACATGCTCACACATACATCCAGAAATATGTTTTACAAGTTATCTGTGCATCCCTTATTCCAGTCCAGTTGATATATAAAATTTACCAGCACACCAAGCTAATTCTACCTTGCTGCTATTAGAACAAAATAGATCACTTGAACTCGTATTCAAAATGGGTTCCCATTTTCTTATCATCTAAAAAGTTCTTGTAATGCCTTATAAGTCTTCATTCTGGCTCCTTCATGCTTAAATGACTGTCTCCTTTCACCTTCTGCTCTCACTCCCTCTGTCACACTGGCCATCTAGCAGTTTCTCAAACATAGTGTAGGCCCTTTCAGTTGCCCTTCCCTATCTCAGGACTATGTTTTCACCAGGTTCTCTTACAGATCAGTTCCTTACCCTCCAAGTCTCTGTGGCATGCCACCTCCTCAAAGGGCCTGCTGAGACCACCTTATCAAAGGTAGTTTCTCTATATCCACTAAGTCTTGTTTTATTCTTCCTGACAGCTCCTTACTTCCCAATAGCATGCTATGTATTTATCTGTCTAGCCTGTCTACCACTCTGTGTCTGGCACATGGAACAGTACCTGGCACTAGTGGGAAGGTAATAAATGCTTTGGGGAATGAACAAATGAAACAGTAATGTCCACTACAAAACATGACATCTGGATATTAAATATCTGTAAGTCCAATTTTATTATCTATTTCAGGCTAAGCAACAGAAAAAGTAAAAGATATTACTGAAGATACAGTTTGTTTCTTTATTCAAATAAAAAGTAGAGTAGGAGTCACTACAATAAATTTGATAACTTTAAAATCTAAAAACATTGCTAAATGATGATGAAACAGATTCTGTAACTGTTTCTGAAAACCCTTATTGAGAGTGTACAGCTTCATCATTAAACACCAGGAGGTGAAGAGACCATTATGCTCCTGCCTTCTGTATAGTTTATTTTCAGTTCCATTTATTATTTATAGGGTGCTTATCACCATAGTATCAATGCCTCATTACCAAAAGGCAAGCAAGAAAGGCAAGGGTTGAAAAATTATGCCTGCTGAACTATTTACTTTAAGGCATTCTACCCCAGAGAAAGAACCTCAAAATAGAATAACTGATGTTCTCAGTGACCACAAACTATCACTGTACCTGTCTCAGCCTCAATTTCTTCTTTGTGAAATGACAAGTTTAAAAGCAGATGATGTTTAAGATCTCCTTCAGCCCTAACCATTTGGATACACAACCATTCAATAACCCTAAATCTAGATAGTCTTAAATGCATTTCTGCAATTTTGCTATATTTGTTTTCTATTACAGTAATTACTAATTATGAAAATACATTTGTAAATCAGTGGTAAACATAAACACAGTACAAATATAAAGCACACGTGTAAAAAAAAAAAAAAAAAAAACAGTGTCATTTCCATCCCAGGATCTCAAACACAGCTCCCTGGCTTGTAAGACAAACATGTGGAAAGGCCTAAAATGTAACAGCTAACGTCATGGAAACTAGAGCCTTTCAAATCTAGCTGGCTAGATTAAAATCTATTTTTCAACCTCTATATAAATAACTTTAGACATGCTATTTAACTTTTCTGTACCTCTGTTTCCTTATCTCTGAGAATACTTCGAAATTTTACTATGAGAAATAAATTATTTCAATGAAGTCTTGAGAAATTAGTATCTAGAAAACACTAAATCTTTTTCTACTATTATTTTCTAATTCAAAGGGCTGACATGAGAATTAAGTGAGAAAGCCCAGTTTGAAATAACACAATATCTAGCAGAAAAAAAAATCCACCAGTCCACTAGTCTTACCATATTTACTGAGGGGTTCCTCTATATAGACAGGAAGCTACATACCAGGGACCCAATAGTGAATTAAGCTCTCTGTGGTCCTGGAGCCTGCACCCTACTGGAGAGAGACAGAAAGTGTACAAATAGACAGAAAAAGATCATGTTTCTAGTAGAGAAAATTACTAAAATAGAGATAATTTTGGAAGCCAGAGTGTCAGATATCCTATTTTATTTAAGATAGTCAATGAAGTCTTAACAAGAATCATTTTCCCCCAAAGTTAAATAATAAAGTAATGTCGAGGCTGTCTGATACGCGCGGCCTGCCCCGAGGCTACAGAAGGCGTGGCGCCGCAGAGAAGGGGTTAACCAGTCAGCAGGGAATTAAGTGGCTGCGACACGGTGGTATCCCACCAGCCAAACCCAAGCCCGCACTGACCCCCGGGCTGAGTTCGGGATTGCAGTCGGGGAAGGAAGCCGGTAAGGCCCCGCCCCCCACAAGGGACACTCCGCTAAGGCAAACAGCGGCCACCATCTTAGAGGGCTGAAGTACCCACCGCCACTCTCCGACAGATTGCAGCAACAAAACAGGTGCGTGTGACCCAGCCCAGCCCCCTAACTTAGGGGGATTTCGCATAAAATCTCTCCTAGCTTTTCAGGGGGAGGCAGTATCAGAGTGAGCCTGCATAAAGACTAAAGGGGAGCTAGAGGCACCTGACGCTCAACACCCCCTCCCATCAGTGGACAAAACAAAAGCTGCCTAGCCAGCGCTGGGGGAGGGGCAAGCAGAAAAAATCAAAACCATAGAGTGCCGGGGATCCCAAAAGCCAACGGTGTGACCCCGGAGATCCAGGCTGTCTGATACGCGCGGCCTGCCCCGAGGCTACAGAAGGCGTGGCGCCGCAGAGAAGGGGTTAACCAGTCAGCAGGGAATTAAGTGGCTGCGACACGGTGGTATCCCACCAGCCAAGCCCAAGCCCGCACTGACCCCCGGGCTGAGTTCGGGATTGTAGTCGGGGAAGGAAGCCGGTAAGGCCCCGCCCCCCACAAGGGACACTCCGCTAAGGCAAACAGCGGCCACCATCTTAGAGGGCTGAAGTACCCACCGCCACTCTCCGACAGATTGCAGCAACAAAACAGATTGCAAAAAAACAGGCCCAGAGTATAGCTTGAACTGCCGAGAACCATCACTGAGGGGAAATCTGGTCTAGCAGGAGAACCCAAGCCTAGCAGGAGAGAACAGGAGACTAGAGGCAAGGCTCTCGTGACTGGGAAGCTGTAAACTGCAGGCCCGCCGGCGACAGTTCATCCACTGCCAGGGTAACTGGGCGGTAGGAGAACGCCCTCCCGCTGGCGATGGATCACCTGCCCACGGCCTGAGATACTGGGTGGCGGGAGTCTGCCTGCCTGCCACGACCGGGTGCTGAAACCAAACAGAGACAGTCCACTCACACCCCCCCATTAGGGCACCCCGGCAAGGAGACTGGGGCACGGCATAGCAGAGTAGTGTCGTCACTGGAGCTCGGACGTCGGAATTCCTTCCCAGCAGAACCCACGTTAGCAGGCATAGTTCAACAACACAAAGGAGAGACATCAGAGTAATACAGAAACAAAACAAATCTATAGAAGAGAGCAGAAACACGACAATCAAAAAGAACTGGAAAGTAACGTGGACAACATGAGAAAACAAGGGAAAAAAGGATTTCAAACAATGCAAGACAACTCAATTCTACAAGAGGACATAGAAACTTCAGAAACAGGGATATGGAAAGAACTCAGGGGATACCTAACTCGAATGGAAAGGAATATTAGAGAAGACATGAGACAGCAAGTCCAAGAAATAAAAGTATATTTTGAAAATGAATTAAACAAACAAATTCAAATGGCAAAGAACGAGATCTACCAGGAGATAGAGATATTAAAAAAAAATCAAACAATAATCCTAGAATTGCAGGAAACTATAAGCCAAATTAAAAACTCAAACGAGAATATTACAAATAGACTTGATCAAGTAAAAGTCAGAACATCAGATAATGAAGACAAGGTTTATCAACTTGAAAAGAATATAGTCAACACAGAAAAGATGCTTAAATCCCACAAACAATCTATTCAAGAGTTATGGGATGTCATTAAAAAACCAAATCTGAGAGTCATAGGGATAGAAGAAGGCACAGAGTTTCAAACCAAAGGAATGGACAACATATTAAATGAAATAATTCTAGAAAACTTCCCAGAGATGAAAGATGGAATGGATTGCCAAATCCTGGAAGCCTACAGGACCCCAAACATTCAAAACCATAATAGACCAACCCCAAGACATATAATTATGAAGATAGCCAACATACAGAACAAGGAGAGAATATTAAAAGCTACGAGAGAAAAGAGGCAGATTACTTTCAGGGGTAAACCAATTAGGTTAACGACCGATTTCTCATCACAAACTTTGAAAGCGAGAAGATCCTGGAATAATGTATTTCAAACGCTGAAAAATAATGGATTCCAACCAAGAATACTATATCCAGCAAAATTGAGCTTCAAATTTGACAATGAAATTAAAATCTTTCATGATAAACAAAAGCTAAAAGAATTTGCAGCAAGAAAACCAGCTCTGCAAAGCATTTTGAACAAAACACTACAAGAAGAGGATTTGATAAATAGTGCCCAAAACTAACAGCAGGAGGTATCTCAGTAAAGGGGGAGGAAAACAACCAAAAAGCAAAACTAGCCAAACTAAAATAAATAAATAAAGAAGCATGACTGGAAATACAAATCATATCTCAATTGTAACCTTAAATGTTAATGGCCTAAATTCACCAATCAAGAGACATAGGCTAGTAACCTGGATCAAAAAAACAAATCCAACAATATGCTGCCTTCAGGAGACTCATATGATAGGAAAAGATATACACAGGCTGAAGGTAAAAGGTTGGGAAAAATCATACCACTCATATGGCCCTCGGAAGCAAGCAGGAGTGGCCATACTCATATCGAATAAAATCAACTTCAAACCTAAGTTAATCAAGAAGGATAAAGAAGGTCACTATATACTGTTAAAAGGAACCATCCACCAACAAGACATAACAATCATCAATTTGTATGCACCAAACAATGGAGCTGCAACGTTCATAAAACAAACTCTCCTCAAGTTCAAGAGTCAAATAGACCACAACACAATAATTATGGGTGACTTCAACACACCGCTCTCGCCATTAGACAGATCCTCTAGACAAAAGCTGAATAAAGAAACTATAGAACTCAACAGCACAATCAATAACCTAGACTTAACCGACATATATAGAATATATCAACCATCATCAAGTGGATACACGTTCTTCTCAGCAGCACATGGATCCTACTCAAAGATAGACCATATATTATGCCATAAGGCAACTCTTAGTAATTATAAGGGTGTGGAGATAATACCATGCACCATATCTGACCATAATGGAATGAAATTGGAAATCAATGATAAAAGAAGGAAGGAAAAATCATACATCACATGGAAAATGAACAATATATTATTGAATGATCAATGGGTTGTAGAAGACATAAAGGAGGAGATGAAAAAATTCTTAGAGTCAAATGACAACACAGACACAACATACCAGAATCTATGGGACACAATGAAAGCAGTTTTAAGAGGGAAATTCATTTCTTGGAGTTCTTACCTCAAAAAAAGAAAAAACCAACAGATAAATGAACTCACACAACACCTCAAAAACCTAGAAAAGGAAGAGCAAAACAACAGCAAATATAGTAGAAGACAAGAAATAATTAAAATTAGAGCAGAAATCAACGAAATTGAAACAAAAGAAACCATTGAAAAGATAGATAAAACTAAAAGTTGGTTCTTTGAAAAAATAAATAAGATAGACAAGCCCTTAGCCATGCTAACGAAAAGAAGAAGAGAGAGAACTCAAATTACTAACATACGGGATGAAAAAGGCAATATCACAACAGACACTACAGAAATACAGAAGATAATTAGAAAGTATTTTGAAACCCTATATTCCAATAAAATAGAAGATAATGAAGATATCGATAAATTTCTTAAGGCATATGATTTGCCCAGATTGAGACAGGAAGACACACACAATTTAAACAGACCAATAACAAAAGAAGAAATAGAAGAAGCCATCAAAAGACTACCAACTAAGAAAAGCCCTGGACCAGATGGCTATACAGCGGAGTTCTACAAAACCTTCAAAGAAGAATTAATACCAATACTTTTCAAGCTATTTCAAGAAATAGAAAAAGAAGGAGCTCTTCCAAATTCATTCTATGAGGCCAACATCACTTTGATCCCAAAACCAGACAAAGATACTTCAAAGAAAGAAAACTACAGACCAATATCTCTAATGAACTTGGATGCAAAAATTCTCAATAAAATTCTGGCGAATCGAATACAAAAACACATCAGAAAACTTGTGCACCATGATCAAGTAGGATTCATTCCTGGGATGCAAGGATGGTTCAATATACGGAAATCAATAAATGCTATTCACCACATCAATAGACTTAAAGACAAGAACCACATGATCATCTCGATGGATGCAGAAAAAGCATTTGACAAAGTACAGCATCCCTTTATGTTCAAAACACTAGAAAAACTAGGGATAACAGGAACTTACCTCAACATTGTAAAAGCTGTATATGCTAAACCTCAGGCTAGCATCATCCTAAACGGAGAAAAACTGAAGGCATTTCCTCTAAAATCTGGAACAAGACAGGGATGCCCTCTATCACCACTTCTATTCAATTTAGTTCTCGAAGTACTAGCCAGAGCAATTAGACAGACAAAAGAAATTAAAGGCATAAAAATAGGAAAAGAAGAAATTAAACTATCGCTATTTGCGGATGACATGATAATATACTTAACAGACCCAAAAGAGTCTACAAAGAAGCTGCTAGAGTTAATAAATGAATTCAGCAAAGTGGCAGGGTATAAAATCAACACGCATAAATCAAAGGCATTCCTGTATATCAGCAACAAAACCTCGGAAATGGAAATAAGGAAAACCACTCCATTCACAATATCCTCAAAGAAAATAAGATACTTGGGAATCAACCTAACAAAAGAGGTGAAAGATTTATACAATGAAAACTACAGAACCATAAAGAGAGAGATAGAAGAAGATCTCAGAAGATGGAAAAATGTACCCTGTTCATGGATAGGCAGAACTAACATCGTCAAAATGGCGATATTACCCAAACTTCTCTACAGGTTTAATGCGATGCCAATCAAAATCCCAATGGCATTTCTTGTAGAAATAGACAAAGCAATCATGAAATTCATATGGAAAAACAAAAGACCCAGAATAGCAAAAGCAATTCTAAGCAGGAAGTGTGAATCTGGAGGCATAGCGATACCAGAGGTCAAACTGTACTACAAAGCAATAGTAACAAAAACAGCATGGTACTGGTACCAAAACAGGTGGGTAGACCAATGGTACAGAATAGAAGACACAGAGACTAATCCACAAAGTTACAACTATCTTATATTTGATAAAGGGGCTAAAAGCATGCAATGGAGGAAGGATAGCATTTTCAACAAATGGTGCTGGGAAAATTGGAAATCCATATGCAACAAAATGAAATTGAATCCCTTTCTCTCGCCATCCACAAAAATTAACTCAAAATGGATCAGGGAGCTAGGTATCAAATCAGAGACACTGCGTCTGATAGAAGAAAAAGTTGGCTACGATCTACAAATTGTGGGGTCAGGCTCCAAATTCCTCAATAGGACACCCATAGCCCAAGAGTTAACAACAAGAATAAACAAATGGGACTTAATTAAACTAAAAAGTTTTTTCTCAGCAAGAGAAACAATAAAAGAGGTAAATAGAGAGCCTACATCCTGGGAACAAATCTTTACCCCCCACACCTCCGATAGAGCCCTAATATCCAGAATGTACAAAGAACTCAAAAAATTAAACAATAAGATAACAAATAACCCAATTAACAAATGGGCCAAGGACCTCAACAGACACTTCTCAGAGGAGGACATACAATCAATCAACAAGTACATGAAAAAATGCTCACCATCTCTAGCAATCAGAGAAATGCAAATCAAAACCACCCTAAGATACCATCTCACTCCAGTAAGATTGGCAGCCACTATGAAGTCAAACAACAACAAGTGTTGGCGGGGATGTGGGGAAAAGGGTACACTTGTACACTGCTGGTGGGACTGCAAAATGGTGAGGCCAATTTGGAAAGCAGTATGGAGATTCCTGGGAAAGCTGGGAATGGAACCACCATTTGACCCAGCTATCGCACTTCTCGGACTATTCCCTGAGGACCTTAAAAGAGCGCACTATAGGGATACGGCCACATCAATGATTATAGCGGCACAATTCACAATAGCTAGACTGTGGAACCAACCTAGATGCCCTTCAATTGATGAATGGATAAAAAAAATGTGGCATCTATACACAATGGAGTATTATGCAGCACTAAGAAATGACAAAATCATAGAATTTGCAGGGAAATGGATGGCATTAGAGCAGATTATGCTAAGCGAAGCTAGCCAAGCCCTAAAAAACAAATGCCAAATGTCTGCTTTGATATAAAGAGAAAAACTAAGAACAGAACATGAAGAAAGAGCATGAGGAAAAGACTACAGTAAACAAAGACGAATCGGGGGAGAGAAACGGAGAGAGAAGGGAAAGCATATGGAAATGGTAGGAGACCTTCAAGGATACATAAAATTATAAGAGGTTATGAGGGGCAAGGGGGAGGGAAAAAAAAAAAGGGAGAGAATTGAACAACAGCAGGGGAGGTAGAGAGGGAAGATGGGAGGGGAGGGGAGGGGAGGGGGGATAGTAGGGGATAGGAAAGGTAGCAGAATACAACAGTCACTAATATGGCATTATGTAAAAATGCAAATATGTAACAGATGTGATTCTGCAATCTGTATTTGGGGTGAAAATGGGAGTTCAAAGCACAATTTGAGTCTAATGTATGAAAGATGATATATCATGAACTATGTAATGCGATAAATAATCAATAAAAAAAAAATAAAGTAATGTCAACACCAGTCTCATCATCTCTAATTAAAATGCATTGTTATAAAGAAAGGTTTACAATTAGCATATCGCTATGATTATTCTCATAAAAATCATAGTGATGATAAGTATCTACTTTGGATATTTCACTGATGCACTAAGAAAACATGCTATCATTTTAGTCACTTCTATTCAGAAAAGAGCACACAAATACTAATCCTCACAATTATGTTACATGCCATGTTTTCCCCAAAAGGAAACTCATTATTTCATTTTAAGTTCACAATTGCATATAAAACATTGAAACCTGGAACAAAACTCACAGTTAATAATACTACTGATTGTTATTTTCTGCAGCTCCTCAAGCTCAGCATATCTAACTAAAATCTTTACTCCCACTCTCCCACATATTGGATCTCTTTCTTACCTTTCTTGGCATCATCTGGGAACCTGAAACCTTGGAGACATCAGTGAATCCACCTGTCTCCTTATCCTCTTACCTTTCTACTTCACCACCATCATCTCTCCATTCTTGGAGGAAATACATTAGCTCAGGTGTTCATGGTTTTTTCCCAAAGCTATCACAATGACTTCTTTCTTAATATAGAAGAATCTCCAACCTGACCCCTTATAATTCAATACAGCTAGGGAAGTGAGCCGGTCATGCTGATTGCCTAATTAACCATAAATACCCCTCTGATCTTAGGATAAGATCCAAACTCTCTCCACCTCAGCCTCACCAACTCAATCACATTCTCTTACTATTTACTACCTTTATGCCAAATTTACACATAGTTCTCAGAACACACTAGTTTTTCTTAGGCTACTGTGCAGCCCAGTATCTCTGAAAAGAATGTTCCTTCCTCTTAGGCTGGGAGCTTGCATTCTTTCATGACCTGGGCCAGGCATCAATTCTTTTGTGTTCATGACTCTAACATCCTTGACTTGGTAGTGGAACCTCCCAGATTCTGGAACCATATTGCCCTGGCTAATTGCCATCCTGGCCTTTGTCCATTTGTGCCATGATTAAATATTTATTAAATGCTGAATTTCAAAGATAAATGACACAATCTATACCTTCAGTTTGCTTACCATTCTATGGTTCACTGAGGGAGAAAACTACACAAATTTTTTACCATAAGTGTTCCATTAATAGCAAGCCTTTAATGCTGATGCAAAGACCTCGTGTTTTCTTGCCCACTTCCAACTTCCTCATTTCAAAAATTTACTTTTCCCTCTTTCAGGACAGCAAAATGCTTTACAAAGTTATCTACTCTGGACAGAGTGGGTCAAGCTCCATATAAAGAAGGTTAATGAAAAAATGCCACATTTTTTTTATCCATTCATCTATTGAGGGGCATCTAGGTTTGTTCCACAGTCTAGCTATTATGAATTGTGCTTCTATGAACATCGATGTGGCAGTATCCCTGTAGTGTGCTCTTTTAAGGTCTTCAGGGAATAGTCCGAGAAGGGCAATAGCTGGGTCAAATGGTGGTTCCATTCCAACTTTCCCAGGAATCTCCATACTGCTTTCCATATTGGCCGCACCAATTTGCAGTCCCACCAGCAATGTACAAGAGTACCCTTTTCCCCACATCCTCGACAGCACTTGTTATTGTTTGACTTCAGAATGGCTGCCAATCTTACTGGAGTGAGATGGTATCTTAGGGTGGTTTTGATTTGCATTTCTCTGACTGCTAGAGATGGTGAGCATTTTTTCATGTACTTGTTGATTGATTGTATGTCCTCCTCTGAGAAGTGTCTGTTGAGGTCCTTGGCCCATTTGTTGATTGGGTTATTTGTTTTCTTATTGTTTAATTTTTTGAGTTCTTTGTATACTCTGGATTATTAGGGCTCTATCTGACGTGTGAGGAGTAAAAATTTGTTCCCATGATGTAGGCTCCCTGTTTACCTCTCTTATTGTTTCTCTTGCTGAGAAAAACTTTTTAGTTTAAGTAAGTCCCATTTGTTGATTCTTGTTATTAACTCTTGTGCTATGGGTGTCCTATTAAGGAATTTGGAGCCCGACCCCACAATATGTAGATCGGAGCCAACCTTTTCTTCTATCAGACACATAGTCTCTGATTTGATATCAAGGTCCTTGATCCATTTTGAGTTGACTTTTGTGCATGGCGAGAGAAAGGGATTCAGTTTCATTTTGTTGCATATGGATTTCCAGTTTTCCCAGCACCATTTGTTGAAGATGCTATCCTTCCTCCATTGCATGCTTTTAGCCCCTTTATCGAATATAAGATAGTTATAATTTTGTGGATTGTTTTCTGTGTCCTCTATTCTATACCATTGGTCCACCCCCCTGTTTTGGTACCAGTACCATGCTGTTTTTGTTACTATTGCTTTGTAGTACAGTTTGAAATCTGGTATCGCTACACCTCCTGATTCACACTTCTTGCTTAGAATTGCTTTTGCTATTCTGGGTATTTTATTTTTCCATATGAATTTCATGATTGCTTTATCTATTTCTACAAGAAATGCTGTTGGGATTTTGATTGGCATTGCATTGAACCTATAGAGAACTTTTGGTAATATCGCCATTTTGACGATGTTAACTTTTGGTAATATCGCCATTTTGACGATGTTAGTTCTGCCTATCCATGAACAGGGTATATTTTTCCATCTTCTAAGATCTTCTTCTATTTCTCTCTTTAGGGTTCTGTAGTTTTCATTGTATAAATCTTTCACCTCTTTTGTTAGGTTGATTCCCAAGTATTTTTTTTTTTTGAGGATATTGTGAATGGGGTGGTTTTCCTCATTTCCATTTCAGAAGATTTGTTGCTGATATACAGGAACACCTTAGATTTATGCGTGTTGATTTTATATCCTGCCACTTTGCTGAATTCATTTATTAGCTCTAGTAGTTTCTTTGTAGACCCTTTTGTGTCTTCTAGGTATAGGATCATATCATCCGCAAATAGTGATAATTTAAGTTCTTCTTTTCCTATCTTAATGCCTTTAATTTATTTTGTCTGTCTAATTGCTCTGGCCAGTATTTCAAGAACCAACCCTGATGCCCCTCAATAGATGAATGGATAAAAAAATGTGGCATTTATACACAATGGAGTACTACGCAGCACTAAGAAATGACAAAATCATGGAATTTGCAGGGAAATGGATGGCATTAGAGCAGATTATGCTAAGTGAAGCTAGCCAATCCCTAAAAAACAAATGCCAAATGTCTTCTTTGATATAATGAGAGCAACTAAGAACAGATCAGGGAGGAAGGGCAGGAGGAAAAGATTAACATTAAACAGAGTCATGAGGTGGGAGGGAAAGGGAGAGAAAAGGGAAATTGCATGGAAATGGAAGGAGACCCTCATTGTTATACAAAATTACATATAAGAGGTTGTGAGGGGAATGGGAAAAAATAAGGAGAGAAATGAATTACAGTAGATGTGGTAGAGAGAGAAGATGGGAGGGGAGGGGAGGGGGGATAGTAAAGGATAGGAAAGGTAGCAGAATGCAACAGTTACTATTATGGCATTATGTAAAAATGTGGATGTGTAACCGATGTGATTCTGCAATCTTTGTAATGTTTGGAATAACCAATAAAAAAAATAAGATAAAGAAGGTTAATGGATTTTTTGTGTGTGGTGGTGGGGTGGGGCATTACCAGGTATTGAATTCAGGGGCACTCGACCACTGAACCACATCCCCATCGACCACTGAACCACATCCCCATCCCTATTTTGTATTTTATTTAGAGACAGGGTCTCACTGAGTTGCTTAGGGCTTCATTGTTGCTGAGGCTGGCTTTGAACTTGTGAGCCTCCTGTCTCAGCTTTCCAAACTTCTGGGATTACATATGTGTGCCACTGTGCCAGGGGGTTAGTGGATTCTTGACTTCTCTGTTTTGACTGCTATGTATCTAGCTTATGGCTATTTGCTTTTGCCTCATTTTTAGTTTTCACAGGCTCCAGTGTATTACTATTTCTTACCCAGGCCCAAACAAATGACTAAGCCTTCTTTTTTTCCTTCCTTTACTATCTTCCTTCTTTCTTTCCTTCCAATTGCTAATGAACATTAATTGTACACCATGTACTGTACATTCTTTGTGTGGAGTGGTTCTAGTTTTAATAGAGCCTTAAGAATTTGCCACAGGAGCAGGGCATGGTGGCACATACCTGTAATCCCAGCAGCTCAGGGAGGCTGAGGCAGGAGGATCACAGATTCAAAGCCAACCTCGGCAATTTAGGGAAGCCCTAAGCAACTCAGCAAGAACCTGTCCCTAAATAAAATATTTAAAAAGGACTGGGGATATGGCTCAGTGGTTAAGCACCCCTGGGTTCAATCCCCAGTAGCAAAAACAGAAAAAAAATTGCAAAAGCTCAGGAAATAATACCAAGTGATAGCACCAAATTAAGTCTTCACATCAAAGGAAACAAGAGTATAAAGAGAGAACCTAGAGAATGGGAGAAAATCTTTGCTGATTACTCTTCTGATATAGAATTACTATCTAGAATATATGAAGAACTCAGAAACTTATCAACAAAAAAAACCCAATTAAAAAATGGACAAATGCCACATTTTTTTATCTATTCATCTATTGAAGGGCATCTAGGTTGGTTCCACAGTCTAGCTATTGTGAATTGTGCTGCTATGATCATTGATGTGGCAGTATCCCTATAGTATGCTCTTTTAAGGTCTTCAGGGAATAGTTGGAGAAGGGGAATAGCTGGGTCAAATGGTGATTCCATTCCCAGCTTTCCCAGGAATCTCCATATTGCTTTCCAAATTGGCCGCACCAATTTGCAGTCCCACCAGCAATGTACAAGTGTACCCTTTTCCCCACATCCTTGCCAGCACTTGTTGTTTGACTTCATAATGGAGTATTACTCAACAATAAAAAATGACTCAGCAATAAAAAATGGAGTATACACAATGGAGTATTACTCAGCAATAAAAATGACAAAATCATGGCATTTTCAGGGAAATGGATGGCATTAGAGCAGATTATGCTAAGTGAAGCTAGCCAATCCCTAAAAAACAAATGCCAAATGTTTTCTTTGATATAAGGAAGCAACTAAGAACAGAGCAGGGAGGAAGAGCATGAGAAGAAGATCACCATTAAACAGGGAAGAGAGGGGGTAGGGAAAGGGAGAGAGAAGGGAAATTGCATGGAAATGGAAGGAGACCCTCATTGTTATACAAAATTACATACAAGAGGAAGTGAGGGGAAAGGGGAAAAAATAAGAGAGAGAAATGATTTACTGTAGATGGGGTAGAGAGAGAAGATGGGAGGAGAGAGGAGGGGAGGGGAGGGGGAATAGTAGAGGATAGGAAAGGCAGCAGAATACAACATACACTAGTATGGCAGTATGTAAAAACGTGGATGTGTAACCAATGTGATTCTGCAATCTGTATACGGGGTAAAAATGGGAGTTCATAATCCACTTGAATCAAATGTATGAAATATGATATGTCAAGAGTTTTGTAATGTTTTGAACAACTAATAATAAAAAAAGAATATAATGGACAAATGAATTAAAAAGACACTTTACAAAATAAGAAATCCAAATGGCCAGCAAATATATGAAAAAAATGTTCAACATCATTTGTAATTAGGGAAATGCAAGTCAAAACTACAGGGAGATTTCATCTCATACCAGTCAGAATGGCAGTCATCAAGAATACAAAAAAATAGCAGTGGCACATGCCTGTAATCCCAGCAATTTGGAAGGCTAAAACAGGAGGATTGCAAATTCAAGACCAGTCTTGGAAATTTAGACAGACCCTAAAGAAATTAGTGAGATCCTTTCTCAAAAAAAAAAAAAAAAAAAAAAAAAAAAAGGACTGGGGATGTGGCTCAGTGGTTAAGCACCCTGGGATCAATCCACAGTACAAGACAAAAATATATCAATAATAAATGCTGGAGAGGATGTGGAGAAAAAGGAGCACTTTTGCACTGCAGTGGGATTTTAAATTAGTACAACCACTATGGAAATCAGTATGGAGTTTTCTCAAAAGACTAGGCATGGAACCACCATATGACCCAGCTATACCAGTCCTTGGTATTTATCCTGAAGATTTAAAGTGTGATGTCATGTGTATGCCTATGTTTATAGCAGCACAATCCCAAATAGCCAAACTATGAAACCAGCCTAAGGTATCCATCAATAAGTCAATAAATGAATGAATAAAGAAAAAGTTGTATATATGCACAGTAGAGTTTTAGTTAGCCATAAAGAAAAATGAAATTGTCATTTTCAGGAAAATGGATGGAACTTGAGACCATTATGTTCAATGAAATAAGCCAAAGTCAAAAGGTCAAGGGTCATATTTCTCTCATGTGGAAGTTAAAGGGTTAAAAGGAAAAGAAGATGGATGATGATCACATGAAAGTCAAAGGGAGATCAGAAGAACAGAGGAAAGGGACCAGGGGTGTGAGGAAGGGAGGGAGCAGGGAAGATCTGGGGAGTGATATTGGACAAATTATATCATTATATTTCATGCATGTACTGATATGTAACAACAAATCCTACCATTATGTACAACTGTAATGCACCAATAAAAAAGAAAAAAAATAATTTACCATGGAATTAATATGAAATAACTATATTAATTATAATACAGGCTATCTTTTTAAAAAGAAAAAAATAATCTTTGCTGAAGAGGTTTTTAGCAATTTAAAGTTATGGGCAGTTTTTTGATAGAATGTAGCTTATGGTCTTTTTTCTAATAGAGCTGCTGACCTGAGGTGCATTCTGGTTACAGAAAAAATTTCTGATCTATTTCTCCAAACACTTTACTTCACTTTGAGTAGTATTGAATAGAAAGCAATCTCATTACTTGATTAACAACTTATGCCCTGCACACAAATACACACAAAATGCAAAAGTAGCTCCATTAGAACCTTTAATCTTGTCAAGCACAGTGGCACGCGCCTATAATCCCAGCAGCTCAGGAGGCTGAGACAGGAAGATTGTGAGTTCAAAGCCAGTCCCAACAATTTAGCAAGATCCTGAGCAACTCAGTGAGACCCTGTCTCTACATAAAATACAAAAAATGGCTGGAGTTGTTTAAAAACAACAATAATCAAATAAAACAATAATATTTAATTTTCACTTACAAATTTTTTTTTTATTTATTGAAGGATAATTGACAAATACAAATTCTCTTTCTGGTGTACATTATGTTTTGATATATATGTGTATACATTGTGAATCGATTGCCATAATCAAGTGAATTATAATACCCACCACCACAAATAGTCATCATTATTATGTATATTTGTATGTGTGTTGAGAACACTGAAGATCTACATTTTAAAATCAGTTTTTAAGTCCATAATCCATTATTATTGTTAATTACAGTCACCATGCTGTATGCTAGCTCTCTAGAACTCAGTCATCCTTTCAAACTGAAACTGCTTTGACCAAGATTTTTTTTTACCTCCCTTCCTGTCAATCTCTGGTAACCACCACTCTGCTTCTAGGAATTTGAATTTTTTTTAGATCCCACATATAAGTGAAATCATGCATATTTGTCTTTCTCTCCCTGACTGCTCATAGCATAATATCCTCTAAATTGTCACAAATAACAGGCTTTCCTTCTTTGGGGGGGCATGAATAGTTTTGAATCAGATATACAACACATTTTCTTTGACTATCTGCTACAGGACATGTAACTTGATTCTGTTTCTTGGCTCCTGTGAATAGTGCTGCAGTGAACATATTTAAACTGTAGAGTGTTGATTTAATGACATTAATTACTGACAGGTATACTGACACATGCCTATATCCAACAATTAGGAGGCAGGAAGATCACAGGTTTGAGGACAGCCTTGGCAATTTAGTGAGACCCCAAGCAACTTAGTGAGACCCTGTCTCTAAATAAAAAGTAAAAATAGCTGGGTATGTGACTCAGTGGGTTAAGCACCCTGAGGTCAATCACCAGTACCAAATTAATTAATTAATTATCAATTATTGATGTACCTTGTCAGTACAGGCAATGGCAACCTTCCAAGAAGAGGCATCACCTTAACTTTAATGACTAATTTGTGTGACCATATTTTAGTAGTAATTAAATGTATTGTGAAAGTGAGTATACCTTATTATGTATGTGAAAATCATGTAGATTGTTAATTTCTTGAGATATGGAATAGAAAGGGGTTAGCAGAATAAATTCGGACCCTGGAACTTGGTGGCTTTGGAATCTTTTTGTGTGTATGGTACTGGGGATTGAGTCCAGAAGAACTCTACCACTGAGCTATGTCCCTAGACCTTTTATTTATTATTTATTTTTAGTGGAGGGGTACTAGGATTGAACTCAGGGGCACTTGACCACTGAGCCACATCCCCAGACCTATTTTTTTTTCATTTTATTTAGAGACAAGATCTCACTGAATTTCTTAGCGCCTCACTTTTGCTGGGGCTGGCTTTGAACTCGCCATCCTCCTGCCTCAGCCTCCTAAGTAACTGAGATTACAAGCATGAGCCACAGCGCCCAGAGCCCCTTTTATTTTTTAAGACAGGGTCCTACTAAATTGCCAAAACTGACCTTGAATTTGTGATTCTTCTGCCACAGCCTCCCCAACTTTTGGGATTACAGGTGTGCACAAATGGCATCCAGCTGGCTTTGAAATTTTGAACAAGTAATTAAACACTCTGTATTTCAATCTATTCTCAAATATAATGCGATAAAATTACTAGATCTGTTATAGGGATTAAATCTGCAGATATACACAAAGCACTTAGCAGAGTACCTAGGATATAGAACATGCTCAATAAATGCAAAGTAAACATCATTATAGACTATTTTTCTTCCCAAAGACAGGACTTTAACCATTTAGATTTTGCACTGAGAATAAGAATATAATATATTTGATATTAATAGACTAGATTGTGGTAGAATAATGTGCCCCCCCTAAATTTTTTTCAGGTCCTAATTCTAAAAACATACTTACATAACAAAAGGATCATTGCAAATGTGATTAAATTAAGGATTTTGAAATGGGAGAAATATCCTGGATTATTCAGGTAGGCCAATGTAATCACAAGAGCCCAGTAAGAGGGAGACAGGAGCAGAGAGGAGATGTGATGATAGAAGCAGAGGTAGGTGCAATGCTATGGCTAGAAGGGGGTCATGCAACCTGCTTCTAGAAGCCAGAGAAGACAAGGAGACACTTGGATTTTAGCTCAGTGCAGATGATTTGGGCTTCTGACCTCCATGACTCTAAGATAACAAGTTTGTGCTGTTTTATACCTCTAACCTTGTGGTGACTTGTTTGGGCACCAATAGGAAACTAATACACACAGAAGGACCTGAATTATTTTTTTTTCTGCATGAGGCAAATCATATTTCTAAAGTTCAAATAAAATAACATAATACCATATACAAAATGCATAAAATTAATTTTAGTCTTCTTCACATGAGCAACTTAGAAATTTTTCTGCTCTAGCTAGACAGCTAGATAAACATATTATCTAGACCTAGATAAACATATTATACTTTCTTTCTTGCTTATCTTCTAACTCAGCATCATTGCAACGGTGAGAACTAGGTATTCTTGCTAAGGATTCCAAATTTTATTTTCTTTTATTTTGGTGGCAGCAGGGGTGAGGGGGGTTGGGGTGCCAGGGACTTAACCTGGGCCTGGCACTTTCTAAGCATGTGCTCTACCACTGAGCTGTATACCTCTAGCCCCTCAAATTTTAAGTTGAACCTTTTGAGATGGGCTGGTCCAATGATTCAAGAGGCTGAGGCAGGAGGATCACAAGTTCAAGGTCAGCCTCAGCAACTTAGCTAGACCCTGTCTCAAAAAATAAAAAGGGCAGGGATGTGGGTCAGTTGTAGAGTACTCCCAACTTCAATCCCCAGTACAGATTAATAAATAAATGAATAAACAAAACAAAAAAATTTAGAGTACAAGGAAGGTTCAGATACCTATATCTATCTGTGTGTGTATGTATCTTCACTCCACTAAAATTACTCAGTTGAATTTTTCCTAAACACTATTTAAAAAAATAAGATAAAACTTCTTTCAATTTCTAGTTTTTCAATTTTGACTTTGCCCCTCTCTGCTGATTTAATGTTTATTGTATGTATAATACTTTCAAAGGAGATAATATCTGGGAATGACTATTTGTGCTATAAAATAAATCAATGCAGGATTTCTTGAAATAAAAATTTTCTCCAGTGATTTTCTTGATATTTCAATTTTAAAAATGTGTATAAATGATACATGTACATAACTTCTCTTGAACACAGTAGTAAAAACTGAAGAGCACCAGTGAATGTATAGTATCTGCACTGGGCATGTTTCCATGTATCAACTATAGTGTATGTATTTAAAAACCTGGCATTAAAAGGCAGAGCAATTCCTTAGGTTTATTTTGGAAGGATAAAACTATTATCTGTGTTGAGGTACAAAATGTTTACTCAGATTCACTTCTATCTCATCCACATTGCTGATGGAAGAGATAGAAAGTAAAGTTTCCAGACCTTAGCAAAAAGAAGGGATAGAGGGTTGGGACTGTGGCACATGTGAAGCACTGAGTTTGATCCTCAGCACCACATAAAATAAATGAATAAATTTTTTAGAAAGGGTAAGAAAAAAAAAAAAGAAGGGATAGAAAGGGGTTGGGGGGGCTGTGTGAGAGAAAGAGACAGAGGGGGCATTAATCAGTGGAATGTTTTACCTTTATTTATTTGCCTAAAAGAAAAAAGGAGGGCCTGGTGGTTCATATCTATAATCCCAGCAGCTCTGGAGGTTGAGACAGAGGATCGCAAGTTCAAAGCAAGCCTCAGCATTTTAGCAAGGCCCTAAGCAACTTAGTGAGATCCTGCTTCAAAATAAAATATAAAAGCCTAGAGATGTGGCTCAGTGGTTCTGGTACCAAAAACAAAAACAAAAAAACCCCCAGAAACTCTTATTTAAAAGATGCAGTCTAATGCTCCAATATGTTGCAGATATAATAACAAAAATTTTAAGATTAACTTAAAACATCCCCCTGATTTAAATATATATATATATATATATATATATATATATATATATATATATATATATGAGACACCATAGCTTCAGAGCTTCAGAAGTCAAATGCAACTGAAATATTCGGTTTTAAGAATATGTATGTATGTATTTATAAATCTCTAATCTTTTCTCTGATTCTTTAGCATCCCCAGTGCACACAGCATACTCCCTTGCCCCACCGTAATATAGATAGCTGCATGACTGCTGCAGGTTTTCAACAGCAGGGACTTGTCAATGCTGGATAAAGATTGCATGGTACACGCCAGCTCAAACATGGACATTTCCTCTTTCTGTTTTCCTGCTCCCAAAGGCCAGCCAATCCCTGGCGAAAACCCTCAGCTCTGGCACATTTGATTTAGAAGCTCAATACAAATGATTATGCTTTCATTCCAGCGCCTCTGCAGGTGACAGAAAGTAAGCTGCCTTCTCTCCAGGAGAGCCCATGTCTCTATGTTCGCAAGTGCTTTTTTTCTAAAAAGAAAAGTATTTACAATGCAGAGCACTGTTTAGAAAAATGGATAGGCAGCTATTCTTAAAAGCAGTGCTTCTGAAGTTTAAAACCATGGGCAGAAAGTAGAGAGGAATGTGGACTCTGGCTGTGGCTTCCTTAGTGGATTTCATATATAGTAAATCTAATAAACTTAGATTTTTTTTTCACTTTCAAATTATTCCCCATTATGACTGGTGTCTCTAAATCTTTAAATTTTCTGATAGAAAAATTAAATGCCAACTTCAGGAGAAATTCTACAGGGAATAGATAATTGTTTTCTTTTTATACATTTTAGAGACATTAATTTTTGCAATAAATATTTGTGGAATGTGAAAAAGAGATTAATGTGTATATTAGCTTTTTATTGGTATGTGACAAATTACCACAAATTTAGCAGCTTAAAAGAACATTCATTGCTGGGCTGGTGCACACATGTATTTCCAACTACCTGAGAGGCTGAAGCAGGAGGATTGTAAATTTGTGATTCACCTGCAATTAGCAAGACCTTTAGCAAGACCTTGTTTCACAAGGGCTGGGTATGTGGTTCAGAGGCAGAATGCTCCAGGATTCAATTCCCCAGTATTATCCCCCACACCACCAAAGAAAATGGATAAGCTCACTGGATTCTCTGCTAAGGGTCTAAGGAAGCTAAAATAATTGTCAATTGGTCTGAGTACTCAGCTGAAAACTCTTGTGAAAAATTCTCTTTCAAGTTTATTTGGGTTGTGGGTGGAATCTAGTCTCATGCAGTTGTCTAAGTAAGGTCCTTGTTTTCTTTCTTGCTAGCAACAAGAGGACATTCTCAGATCCTTTTTCCCAAGCCCTCCCTGTTCATCTTCAAGTGAGCAATGACCTGTCAAGTTCTTGTTATGCTTCAAACTCCTCTGCTACCAGCTGGAGAAAAACCTCTGCTCTTGAAGGGCTTGTGTGATTAGGTTAGGTCCATTTGCATAATCTTCCAATTTTAAGCTCAACTGATTAATAACCTTAATTACATCTACAAAATCCCAGTTGCCATGCAACATAATAATCATGGGAACAACAATGGGGGTGGAAATCATGAGGGCCATTTTACCATTACCAGGTGTCTAGTTTAACACACCCTTCCTGGTTATCACCACCTTTTATTATCTTTGAACTATTTACAACTCTCTAGATTCCAGAAAGCTAATAATAATGCAGATGATTTTTTTCCATAGACATTTCAAGTGAAAGCTGGGTGTGGTTGTATATGCCTATAATCCTTGGACTGGAGGCTGAGGCAAGAGGATCCAGATCAGAAATTCAAGGTCAGTCTGGCAAGCCTGTCTCAAAATAAAATATAAAAAGGGGTGGGGATCAGCTAGCTCAGTGAGAACACTTGCCTAGTATGTGTAAAGCCATGGGTCCAATTCCCAGACTGGGTTGAAAAAAAAAAATAGCTAAACATGTCTGGGAGAAAATAAGTCATTGCTGCCCTATGGATAGACCACATTTACATATATTTGTAAACTTATTTCAGCATTCCCTACTGTTTATTCACATATGGTTTTTTAAATTTTTCTTTGAATTAATTTTAATATCTTACTGGTTCCCTCATTAAATATTTATATGTATATTCAAACGGTTTATATTTAAATGAGTTATGAATTTATTCTTTAGATGAATTGACCCTTTAACAATATTTACTATATGTTGGACATTCTTGTGTCTCATTAGCACACAAAGATGCAATCTTAGATAAGTTTATATAAAGTTTGGTCTTTCGAAAATTGAAGCAAAAAGGTAAAATTGAGTGAAAAAAAATGTTATGTTTTAGGTGAAGTTGTATGCTATTGCCTACTAGAAGATATGAAAAGACTTGTGAGCCTCAATTTCAACAACTGAAGTATATATTTTGTTAGGGAAAAATATTGAATATGTATATCTAGTGATGTCAGCACAAGAATGACCTTCTTGAGCATTCTCTAAATGGAAGAAAGCCACAGGTGGATATGTAATAGGGGTTCACTCGATTTTTGACTATATGCCTTGTGACTTTGAGACTTACATGTTTTTTCTTTTTCTCAATCTTCTTTTCCCTAAACTTTCCTTCCCTGGTCCTCTTTTCCCTAAATTTCTTCTTTCTGATCTCCCCTTCCTAATCTCATTTTCTCTAAATCACTCCTACCAAAAACCCCTGTTCCTGAGGATGGGCAGAATCACAGCCTTTGGGATAGATAGGAGTCCCCTGTGTTTCCCCTTTGCTAGCAAAACAATGAACCTTCTTTTTCCCTTTTCTCAAGACCTTGTCTTTGTTATAGGATTGGTCAGTGAGGGCCTTGTCCCTGATAAGAAAGTTGCTGTTGTGGGGTGGGGGTGGGGGTGTGCGATTCAACTCATCACAAGATGTTTATTCGATCAGACCTTGTTTCTGGAATCCAAGGTGACTCAGAGCAAAGGAGATGAATGCAAATGGAAGCAAAGATGCCAAACCTTTAATTCCTCTTTTATCCACCTATGGGACATTTGCAGACAAAAGTAAAGAATCTGATTTCCTTTTTACATTGTTATACTCCATCTTTTTTTGGGGGGAGGGGGGGTTTAAACCCATGGATGCCTAACCATTGAGCCACATCTCCAGCCCTACTTTTGTATTTTACTTAGAGATAGAGTCTCCCTAAGTTGCTGAAGCTGGCTTTGAGCTCACGATTCTCCTGCCTCAGCCTCCTGAGCCACTGGGATTACAGGCGTGTGCCACTGCGCCTGGCTCCATTTTATAATCTGTAGCCATATAGCTTGGTAGCCAATACTCAATAATTATCACAAAATTTGTAATTTCATTTCATTTGGTAATTGTCACATAAATATTTGCTATTAACTCTCATTAATTATTGTCTTTAGAGTATGTTGCTATAAATCAGGTAACTAGTATGCACTGAATATAAAACAGACACAGGTATTTGTCTTAAATGTTGCAAAGAATGGGCTCATCAATTAACTTATTTTTCTGGTTGGAAAAAAAAAGATATAACAAGTATATTTTTAAGTAACTGATTATGTTGCTGAAAGCTTGGTTCTTGTCCCTGATGCCAATCCAATAATGAGGACACAGTTTTGAGAAAAAGGGGGAAAAAAAAGTTTTATTGCTTTGCTAGCAAAGGAGAAACACACCGGACTCCTATCCCAAAGGCTGTGATTCTGCCCATCAGCAGGAACAGGGTGTTTTTAAAGAGGTGATTCAAAGGCTACATTCCACGTGTTTTACTTGTTAATCTGGGAGATAGTCATTTCTGAGATCTTTTGATGCCATTACCCAAAGTCTGGATTACTTTGTTCCTGTGATGCATGTGCACTCCAAGACAGATAACTCTGCCTAGGATGGGAAAGAAAGGTAATCTGTTTCCCTCGAGATTGGGGGGGGGGGGAAGAGAGTAGGGAGGAGCAGGGAGAGAGGAAGAGAAAAAAACATGTCCATTTTAAAAATAAGTGCAGTATGGCTATATAACCAACGTGATCCTGCAATCTGTACACGTGGAAAAATAAGATTACGTACCCCATTTGAATCAAATGTATGATATGTCAAGATCATTGTATTGTCTTGAGCAACTAATAAAAAAATTTAAAAAAATAAGTTGCAGTGGCAGAGCAGCAAGGGCGGTATTCAAAGCATAAAGTGGACCACTATTATAATTATACTAGCCAATTTCAATGGCTCCACATCAAGAGCTTAAGTTTTAGACCAACATTTTTGTTCCATTTGTTTCAGGATATAACAAACTATAATGAACTATAATGGCAAATTATAGAAAAAGTATTTTTTGTTTGAAAGCTCATCAGTGCCTAAAGTCAGTATTTTAGTTTGCTAAAAATAATCTAGGTGAGATTATCACATATTCTCTTTATGTAATGATGTAACTGTGGGAGGAAAAGAAAGAAAATATAGTTAAATTTTCCTTTACTTTAATCCTACCTTTATATTCAATTATTAGATACAGACAGTAATATACCAGTTGCTTTCTAGAAAGAATGTGTTTTTTAAATGTCTTCGAGTCAATGAAAAGTAGTTTACTCAGTAAGAGTATCTTAGCTAAAAGCTTTGTGAACTTCAGAAGGAAAACATAAGCTTATACTTGGCCTTAATTCTGACTGAGAAAAATAATTCTCAGAGGAAGAGTCCTACCATGACTCATTTACAGTTTTGCATCCATGAGAAAGGAAGAAGAAACTGACTCTCGGAACTCAGTACTAAATGGGTAAAATAAACTCATGAGATAGACTTGTGGGATTCCTCCAGCATGATGAATTAGTCGTCATTTCTAGATTCGGTGAGTAGCAAGCTCACCCTTAACCCTGCTCTTCTTGTCTGTTTTTGTTAAAGGCATTTGGCCAAGTAAGATCAGGCTGTTGTGTCAAAAATCACAAAGTACAAAGTACGACTTTTAGACTTTCTTTACAAGTAGTACTTCAATTTAAGTAAATTATATGAATTGTGTTTGTTTTGTTTCTGTTCCAATAAAACAAATGTTTGAGATGTTTTCCCTTTTAAAAGTGACCTAAGTATGATGCAGAAAATATTGATAAATCCAAGGAACAAATAAAGTCAATGAACACATTCCCAAAAATCAATAGCCACCGGCTGGAAATATTTCTTTTTCAAATATTATCTAAAACTGCGGTAAGATAGACTTGACATATAAATATTACACCTTTCCAGGATCATTTTCCAAAGCCTTTGAACAGTGGAGCTCTCTCACCGCCACATCAAGCTGGACTTTGAATTTCTTGCTTTGATGCATTCCTGATTTTATTGCTGCTTAAAGGCAAAGTTTGGGTTTTATTTATTTTAAAAGCATTAGAGAAATATTTGCAGAATGACTGGATTTATAATAAAGGCGTCTAACAAATATATCCGTTAATAAACCAAGAGAACGGCACCCTTATGGGTTCACCTAGAAAACCGTCATAGAATTGCCTACCTGGTGAGTTTTAAACAAGAGATATTTTTGAGGCTTTTTAAAAGCTTTAGAGATTTTCCACACAAGGACATCAGTTTTAAAATACATGCCTCTGTTTGGTTAGATTTCCACAAATGCAATACTAAAAACTTGTTTAAATATGTATCATCAAAATAAAAGCCAAAAAGATAAAGGCTGGAACTCTATAGGGCCAAAATAAGCAATTAAAACAAGAAGAATTCTCTGTGTACACATGTGGCCTACATTATGACAAAGGATCGTAGGAGCTGGTTTTTAAACTAAGTTGATATTAGGACTCAATTCAAAATCACAACCTTTCCTTTGGCCAGCCCCAACTTCAGCTATCTCTTCAAGTCTTCTCTGACCTCCAAAGCATTATCCAAGTGAGATTTTCTCCATGAAGTCTTTCCTGACTTGTAAATTATCCCAGTTTTTTCTCCCTAATAAGCTATCATCAGTATCATATATTTTTTCACTTCTCTATACACTGCATGTATTAGTTTCAAGGCGTGGGCTTGGGTGTGGGTACATGTACATGCGTGTGTGTTTCCAAGTACACTCCAATCTTGCAACTCCTTCTCTGCAAGAGTTTGTGTTCCTCAATGCAGAGAGCATGGGCTTGTGCCTTTGTATTTCCCATACTGCCTGGTGCAGAACATGTTATGAAGCATGAAATGGCTCCACTGTAAAACTCCAGGCTGTTGAGGCCAAAGGGGTTTTTAATGGGGTACAGAGGAAGTATGCAGGAGTCCATGTTTTTGCCTAGTGGGGGATTCGTTTTCAACTTGGACCTAAGCTGGAATTTATTCTCCCAGCCAAAAAGCTGTAGAATATACACCCCCTCCTTGCAACTGCTACGGTGCTGGCACAACACAGAAGCAGTAGACAAAGAACACTCAGAGAAGACAGAAAGTTGCCCGGCTGCTCAGAGACAGAAGCCAGTCCCTGGATAATAAATACTGGCAGAAGTCATTCAGCTGACAGCAAGGAGCAAAACAGCCTTCACATTTAACGATATACAGTTATGAAGACTCTATTAAAATCTGAAAAGCAACTCTAGATAGAAACCAAGAGTTTTGTACTATTAGAAATAAGGAACTTCATACCAAGAAGTAATTATTCCAATTTAGAAAAGCTAGGGGTGGCCAGGAGTGGTGGCACTGCCTATAATCTCAGAGACCCCAGAGGCTGAGGCAGGAGCATCACAAGTTGGAGGCCAGCCTGGACAATTTAGTGAGACCCTGTCTTGAAATAAAAAGGACTAGGGATGTAGTTCAATGGTAAAGCACCCCTGGGTTCAATCCCAGTGCCTCCCCACCCCCACCAAAAAAAATAAAAGAAAAAAGCTAAGGGTGTAAAGAAGAGGATGCGACAAGGTGAATACAGATAAAAATTAATCTATGCTGTACCTGAATAGGCATGGATCTCATTAAGCTGGTAATACAGAACTGGAAAAGAACTTCCAAACTCTACCTACTGTTATTTCTATTTGGTTATATATAATTCTTAAGTGTAAGTAAACTATACTTATTTAATACTTTTTGCATAAAGCCTTGATTTAAAGAAACCTTCTAGGTGTCGTTAATGGTAGAAAGCTGAAGCTAGTAATGTGCAGGCGTGATTCTGGCCCGTATTTGGAACATACCAAGGTAGTGTTTTTTATAGAGGGCTGACGTAAGAAAGCTTATTCTTACAGGACACAGGACACTAACACTTGGCTGGCAAACACAGCTGTTCAATAAATACCTGTGGATTTGTTTAACAACCTCAAATATCATAGGTATAGGAATTTCGTCTTTTGAGTTCATCTCAAAAACAAAGCAGGATCACGCTACCCAGTCAACTATATATATTTAAAAGAAAAAGGTAGATGAGGTTGGATACTTGAAAACCCCAGAATTAAAAGTGAAAAACAGCTGGCTGTTAATAAGCCTTAGAGGGTGACATTTACCTTGGTCAGTTTACCTAGGCTCAGAGTTTGCCATTGCAGCCAAAATAATCTTGTCAGTCACCCAGAGTCTGTGAATGTCAGGGAGGGCTAACTCCCATTTTCTGAACTTACAAGAGGCTGAAATATGCCAACCTTGTTCTGTTAGAACTGTTAGTCACAAACTGTTGGTCCAGTGTCAAGCTAGCTTAAGCACAAAGTGAATTTATTGATTCGAATAACCAAAAAAAGTTTGGAAGTTTGGCTAGCTTGATATTGAGGCTGGGATGTCACCACAATTACCTGGTTCTCCACCTTGGATTGATATTTTTTTCCCCCACATGTTGAATTCATTTGCAGACTTGATCTTCCCTCTTAATTAAAAACTTACCACTGCAGCTTCAGATTTGAGATCCAGTGTGGAAAGAAAGGATAACCTTTCTTTCTCAGTCACCCTGAACCTCCTCATCATGGATCCCACAGGTTATATAGATATCTATGACCCAATCACCAGGCCAGGGAAGATGGGATGTGCTACGTCAAGTTAGCCAGGCCTGATGCTGTGGGCTCAGTGGAGGGATTCATAATTACCCAAAGAAAAATCCATTTGTTGTTTAAAAGTAAGAAAGATGCTGGCGGGTGAGGGAAGAGAGGAGAGCCATTCCATTTTACAATTCGAAACACAACTGAATAAGATGTTGACCTCAGCCTGACCCGTGTATTCCTTTCCTCTAAAACAAGCCAGAAATGGAGATATAAATTATCAAAAATTGTCTTGGTGGACAAGGAATTACACTGAGAGAAATGAGTTATACAACTCAAAATCATAGCAGTTACCTACTCTATTAATCTCCATAGTAATTGTACATCTATTAAGTGACCTGGACTTTTGCATGCAGGGGGCCTCACTGTACCCCTATTTGTCATCTACATCAGTCATATGATGACAATTCTAGATAATTCTAGACGGTTAAGCAAACTCAATCTTAAATTTGACACATCCAGTTTCAAAAGATTAGTTTTAGGACTTCAAGAGCTCTCCTGTCTGTGTGTTAGACTTCAGTGGACTCACGGACTAGGTGATTTCCCAGCATAGTACCATTAAGTGTAATTTCTCCCTCATTTTCTTGAAAGTAATATCCATTCACTAAGTGTGAAACTTTAGGCAAACAATTTAACCTTTCTGAATCTCAGACTTATCAATGGCAAATGAGACTTTGTAAAGTCTGTGTACCTTTCCATGTGCTCCATGATACTGTCTCGGTAAAAGAGGTCATTTTTTTTTTTTAAAAAAAAAAACAGGGACTGAACCCAGGAGCACGTAAGCACTGAGCCACATTCCCAGGCCTTTTTTTGTATTTAGAGACAGGGTCTCACTGAGTTGCTTAGGGCCTCCCTAAATTGCTGAGGCTGGCTTTGAACTCGCAATCCTCCTGCCTGAGTCTCCCGAGCTTCTGGGATTACAGGTGTTCACCACCATGCCCAACTAAAAGAGGTCACTAAAGTGCTTCTCTTATGTATTGTATAAATTCATGTTGCACTTTTGCTGAGTTATCATACAGTATCCATTTAACCCCAAATCTCAGTGACTTAGAGAAACAGGTTTTCCATTTATGATAAGTCAGTTCCACGTCTTCTCCATTCAGGAACAGGATGAAGAAGCAACTTCTACCCACAAAAACTCTACCCACTTTGATGGCACAGAGAAGAGAAATGTGAACCCAGGGCCTGTGCAGATCACTCCTCCTCCTGTTCCATTGACTACAGCAAGTCACATAGCTAAGGCAAGTGTCAGTGTGGTAGGAAATGAGAGTTTCACTCAGAAGGGCCAGTAGGTGGCTTTGAATATGTAATCCTCTTAAGGGAAGGCTGAAGCTCAGCTAAGTCTTCTAGTTGATTCTGAATGCTCTAAGAGAGAACTTGGGGAAAGCTATACACTCAGCCGTGATACTTACTGTCCAAGCACTTTACAAAGTGAAATTACATTTCCCTTTATTATTTTGTATTGCCTTATTTATGCGTGATAATAGGAAATTTAAAAGTTCACCATTTTAGAGTCCCACATTTACAGTAAACTCAAGGGGTTAGCTAAGACTATGGATCCACTTTGAGAAAAAAAAATGTCAGTAAGAACCACATTTTTTCAATACAAGCTAATTATTGGTTGCGGTTTTAGGCAACTCAGTAGATTTTGGGATGGTAATAAAACCTGTGGAGAGGGGAAAACATATATATATGAGCCCTGGATTTGGGACTTTCCCTTTACTCCTTTTCAAATTCTGAACTTGGGTGGCACAAATAATAACTCACAACAAACTAAATATCAGATATTCACCAAGTAAATGCCTTCTACAAGATATTAGTGGGTTTAGCATAAGTAAACATCATATGAAAATACAGTATTGATGGGCCTTAAGGGTCTTCTTCTTCTGAAAGGTCACTGGGACAGCCAAGTCTGTTAAGTGCAGTAGTTCTCAAGGTGTGGTCTGGAGCACAGAATGAGCACTACCAGGATTTTTGTTAGAAATACCAGTGTTCAGGTCCCTTTTACCTAGTGAATCAGAAACTCTGAGACTGAGGCTCAGCTAATTCTTCCAGTTGATTCTGAAATGCACCAGAGTTTGGAAACCCCTGGGTATAATAATTGTTCACAAGCCTCTGAGACTTCAACCCTAACCCTGTTGCTGAGTGGCTAATGGGGTATCAGCACCTTTTCCTGTTCACCTACCAGAATGTAGTGCCGTTTTCAATCTCCACCAGAGATTGTATCCTATGCAGCCTGGTGTTCTAAAACCCCAGCTGAATCATTGACATGGATTAGTGTGAGAAATATTTCTATATCACCACATATTTGCTTTAAAAATATGTTTCAGCTATTTGCTTCAGTATGCCACTTTGACCAACGTTATATGATCTTGAAATAAAAAACCTTGTCTTATTTTAGGGTTCTGCTTTGCCAAAAATATTTATGGCTTTCCCAGCTTTGCCAGGATAGGAAAGCTGCAGGGGTTTGGTTTATAGCAAGCCGAGTTGGGTAGGTCAAGGAGGCCTGTGGAAAAATCTGAACTGTGCCTCTTTCCCAAACCAAATTCAGGCCATGGTCCAAACACAGGGAAATAAACACTCAGGTGAAAAATTGTTCGTTTCTTCTGGAATATCTTAAAGCTCTTTCCTAAGAAGACCTGTTTGAGGATAAGATAAATATGCTTAAAAATAAGACTTTAGTGGGAATTGGTGAGTTTGAAATTTGAATTAGCTAATGCTTCATTTCCAACCTGTTTGAAATCTTCAAATCATCTTAAGATACCTCTTTAATAATATGTATTTTTTACTTTAATACAGATATATACTAAACCTACCAAGTTGCTATTGTTATTTTGATATATGTATATTAATATAATTTGGGCATTTTTTTCAGATTTTTTAGGAAAAACCTTATCTATCTTCAGGCATTATCATCATCACCATCATCATCATCATCCTAGAGATTGAACCTAGGATTGCTCTACCACGGAGTTACATCTCCAGGCCTTTTTATTTTTTATTTCAAGACAAGGTCTCCCTAAGTTGCTGAGGCTGGCCTTGAACTTCCAATCTTACTACCTCAGCTTCCCAAGTTGCTAGGATTACAGGTGTGTGCCATTGTGCCTGGCTAGGTAGGACATGTGACTTTTAAATAAAAGGATAACATCTATAACTGAACATTTAGGGAGGGGGGTAGTAGGAATTAAACTCAGGGGCACTCTACCACTGAGCCACATCCCCAGCCCTATTTTGTATTTTATATAGAGACAGGGTCTCCCTGAGTTGCTTAGTGCCTAGCTTTTGCTGTGTTGGCTTTGAACTCATGATTCTCTTGCTTCAGCCTCCTGAGTCCCTACGATTATAGGGTGCACTACCACGCCTAGCTATAACTGAACATTTTATGCTAACTTTTATTCTATCTTTGAAGTGTTTACAATTTACGGTTAGTTGTATGCCCAAAGTTTTTCCTGGTTACTGTAAAATTTTACATAATCATTTCCCTTTAGAAGAAAGTTTGAACTTGGGGCAAGATACAAAAATGTGTTGCTATGTTGATAATTAATGTAGAAATGGAAAAGGGAGAAAAAAATAACTTGTAAGGTTTGTATATACAATCTCATTTTTCCAGGACACATCAGTCGAGGACACAGATACGGTGCTACAATCAAAGAATGTGGGTCAAAATAATGAGAATGATGTAACAACATTCTAGCAAGTGCCATAGCTGCTGCAGTATCTCATTACCTCACTTTTTGTCTTCCTTACTTTTCCATTTCACCCACTGATTTGGTCTCATTTTTCCAAAAAGTCTAGCTCAAGTTTCTAAAAGGCTGTTCCAGAAGACAATCTGTATGATGTATTTTGCTTCTTTCCTCTCTTTTCTCAGTGTGTCCCAATCCCAGTTAAAAAACAATCTATCAAGTATGTGTCCCTTTTCTATTTTATAGTGTCTGAGAAGTAAAGAGGTCACCATTTTTTGCGTATATAGTTTTTTGAAAATGGTAATCAGATTTTTTATATTATAACAAAATCCCTTAGATAATCAACTTTATAAGAGAGAAGGGTTTTTTTTTGGCTCACAGTTTTAGAGGTTTTAGTCCATGATCAGTTGATTCCATGCTTTGGAACTTGTGTGAGGCAGCACATTATGGTAGGAATATGTAGTAGAGCAAAATCATTCAAGTCATGGCTAGGACACACAAGAGAAAGAGGAAGAGGATTAGATCCAACCATCCCCCCAACCAGAGGGTGTACCTCCAATGACCTGAAGACCTTCCACTAGGTCCTATCTCTTAAGGTTACACCACCTTCCAATAGCACCAACCTGGGGACAAAGCCCTCAACACATGCACCTTTGGGGGACATTTAAGATCCAAACTGTAGCAAATGGGTACCCAGAGCATTCTGCCGTGGCCAGTCTCCTGAGGATGTTCACACCTTTCAAAAATATACTCGGGGGACAAGTGCCATTAGAGATGACGAAGTTTGTAGTAAGTGTCGGCCCTTCCACTGTGACTCTGAACAACTAGAAATAGTCTTTTGTTTAGGAAATGTGAAAATGTCATTTATATAATTCCACTGATCATTATCTAGGTCAGACCTTCTGGGGTTCAGAGAAGGGCAAGGCTCAGGTTGCTTTGGAAGCATATGGTCCCTGGGCTGTGTCATGGTAGCCTTTTAACTTGATTATTGGTAACCAATTACTGCACCAGTGACGAGCAAAGTGACCTAAGAGCAGAAACCTAAGTAAGAAGGCCAAGATCTAAGACTAGATAGAATATTTTATTGAATGGAGCCTTGCAGTGAGGAAACTACTGGTTAAGAATGGGATTCACAGATATTAAAGAGACTGGTGGATCAAAGAGAGGTTCAGAGACAATTTCAGTTTCCTTTTCATTACTTGAAGACTTGGAACTTCTTAAACTTTATTTTGGGTGTTATGGTGCTCTGCCCATTCAATGCAACTTTGATCAGCTGCTAATCAATCTTTTTTCCCCTTTATTTTGTCCATTTTTCTGTTGTCCATTAGATGCATTGCATTTGACAGCAATCTCCACTCCCAGTATCCCCTTTCTCCATATCTGATGGTTGATTCTTTAGTAAATCTTTCTAAGTAATTATTTACCTTCTGCTAAAACACCATCCTTAACTCCCAAAGTTGTTGATCATGGTAAAGGACCATCCTTAACTCCCAAAGTTGTTGATCTTTCCATTTTCCAATGACTTTTGTGTTAATACATTCCTTCTTCTGTAGCTGGGTCACAAAAGTGATTACCATGTGGTTTTACACTCATGCACCTGTGCTAAAGAAAGATTCCAAACAGAGACACATAAGTGTTTACAGAAAGGAGCTATTGGCATTTACAGGGAAAGTGAGTACTGATGGGTGGGGCACTAACACCATCTGCTACAGTCCACCCCTGGGACCACCCAGTCCCACCCATGCCATGCTTTAAATTAAACTGCTCTGTTACTAATTCTATAGAGGGGTAGCAAGTCGCCACTTCTCTTCCCCTCCACGCCCCCGCACCACAATTTCTAAGACAAAGGCAACAGAAGGATTAGTGAGATATGCTACAAATCCAGCTATCGTAGGTGGCCAGAGGTTATAATGAATATTCACAGCTCCCTCTTCTACCACTGATTCTGAAGTCTCCTTTCCCCTCCCCAGGTCAGCACTTCTGCTGGCCTAAGTTGTTTTCCTGGTTAGTAACATGCACCTGGATCCAAGAAGGCTCTGGGCCCTAACTTGCCCTAATTTTGACAGGTTATCCACTAGTACAAAAACACCAACAGGAACCTCATTGAATTGAATATGAGTTCCAATCATATTCTTTCCTGCTTCTCTTATGCAGAAGCAACCCTATCCCCTCATGATAATAATACAGTAATTCCCCTTTTTGCCTCCTAATTTTGGCATGAGATGCCCAGGATGACTAGGTAGCAACCAAAATTATAGATGTAGTGAAACAGTCTCTGTGTTCCTCCTGTGGAGGATTTGCCCCAGTCATCTTCTCCTTCCTCTTTGAGATTATCTAACATTCTTTTGAGTCAGCACCTTGGGACCTGTCACTGTGTATGGATGTGTGTGAACCTAGCTCTCTCTGCAGCCAGAATAAGTCTCCAGGTGGAAACCAGCAGTAGGAAGTCACTGGTGGATACATTCTAAGGAATACAAGAGGAGAATCAATAGCATCTGCTACAGGATACTATAAAATATTTGTTAAAAAGGAGGTGTAAGATATAAATGTGTGCTTACACTGTTCTATACTGTGGGCTGAACATTGATGTCACATAACTTTTTCTGGCTAGCTGGACTCTATTGATTCCATCAATCAAAGAGTCCTTCCCTTAATTATTTTATCATTTGGATGACAATTTTTTTACATTTGGGAGAACTGAGGACAGAGAATAGGAAATAAAGCAAAACTAATTCAACCTGGTATTCTCTCAGTTTTCAGGACCTCTTAAATGAGGACAGAGAGAGGAGGTTGTAAATGTGAGCAAGACTTGAAATACTCTCTTACAGAGCACAACATATGAGTTTTCCACAATCAGTGGGAACAGAGAGTAGTCTGTTCTGATCTCACTTAGTTGCTGCTTGGGTGCAAGAGGAAACTTATTTTAGCTGTCAGCCCAAATATATTGGTTAAATTATTACCATTTTCATTTAAAGGCAGCTGAGAAAATATATGCCAATTACTCCCAGTGACCACTGGACTCAAGATGTCTTTTCATTCATTAATTATTAGGAATTGGGCTTTTGTAAGGAGGTGATGTTGAACTCTCTCTTCTTTCATTTAACACCTCCTTCATAGGGGTGTTGTGAGGATTTCTGCCTGTGTGGTAATGAATTTCAGTAGCCTGCTTGGAATTTCCCAGTGGAAAAGGTGTTATAAAATTTCAAAATAAAAAATATACTACTAATAAGAAGGATGTTGATCTTGAAATGCAATATGAAAACCAAAGACTGGAAATTTAAAATTTGTAATGAAATGCTCTCAAGCTGTGATCTCTTTAGACCTTGGGAGTTCATCAGGGGTGGGCCCAAGGAAGACTTGGATGGAAGATGCTTCAGGATGTGGTGGCGGTGATTCAGTAGGTGGCCCTCTTCCATCCCAAGGTGGTCCAGAGCCAACTCCCAACCCTGGGTTATGGAGCACTGTGCTGCAAGAGAACCATCTATTGGATGAGATGTAAGACTAGGGTTCTGACCACTTGTGCTCATTAAAAATTCCAGGGCTTTTTTATAAGGTTAAGGATGTATCCTTGTGTTCTACAATCTGTTTCCAGCTGAGTAGCAATATTCTTAGTAAGATCTAGAAAACAGGAGATGCATGGAAATTTCAGGCACATGATTAACATTTCTGAGGAAGAAAAATCAGATCAAATTAAAATTTTATCCTGAACTCTTATTTTCTGAAGTAGCAAAACAAAACACCTGTGTGAGTCCCTGTCTTACAAGCATATGAATGTATTTGTAGATGAAAATTTCACTTTCTCAAACCTATACAATAAGGGTAAAGTTAAAAAACCCTCTTCAGTATTTATATGTGGTGACGAAATGGATTATACTTCGGGGGTTTCTTCTGAGATTTTCCTCTGTCCCTTAAATAATTGATAACTTGAAATATGAAATGAAATAAGATATATGGTGAATAAGAATAATTCTTTAAGCTGGGCACCATGATGCACACCTGTAATCCCAGGAGCTTGGGAGGCTGAGACAGGAGAATCTTGAGTTCAAAGCCAACCTCAACAACTGCCAGGCACTAAGCAACTCAGTGAGACCCTGTCTCTAAATAAGATACAAAATAGGGCTGGGGATGTGGCTCAGTGGTCGAATATCTCTGAGTTCAATCCCTAGTACCAAAACAAATAAATAAATAAGTCTTGAATTTAAAACAATCTGAAAACTTTCAGTAAGCCCTTTTAACTATATGTCATCCATAATTTCCAGAATTCTTATTTTTGTGTCACCTATAACTTTATATGTAATATATTAATTATAGAATAAAATCAGAGCAATAATATCAAATTCATTCTTTTCTCTTTCCTCTTCTTTCTTCCTTTTTTTTTTTAATTCTTGGTACTGGAATTTGAACCCAGGGCACTCTACTAATGAACTACATCCCCAGCCCTTTTTATTTTGAGATAGGGTCTGGCCAAGTTTCCCAATCTGGCCTCAAATTTATGACCTCCTGCTCAGCCTCCCTAGTTGCTAGATTACAGGTGTACATCACCATGCCCAGTGTTCAAATTAGTTCTTTATGGTAAATGGACTAAAAGTTCACATTAGTGGGTCTTTAGAAAAGCAAAAAAAACAAATAAGGAAAAAACAAGCAACTTAAGACTGGGTCAGGAACAGGAGATTGATGGCTATGTTGGCACTGACCTGTAATCCCAGTGGCTCCAGGAGGCTGAGGCAGGAAGATTGCAGATTCCAAGTCAGACTCAGCAATTTAGGGAAGCTGACCTAGTGAGACCTTGACTCTATATAAAAAAATTTAAAAAGAGCTGGGGATGTGGCTCAGTGGTTAAGCACCTTTGGGTTCAAACCCTTGTATCAAAAAAAAAAAAAAAAAAGACTGATTAGTGGAGGAAATTTGTGCAAATCTTACCTATGTTTGGGGGTTAATCCTTTTCTGGGATGGGAGGACCACATTGCTTTCTTCTATGCATCACTTGTTAGTCTGACTAAACTTAAAATTCCCCATTTCTAGATTTTTGGCTAAAGGGAATCCTTGCACCTAAACTCTCCATGTAATTTGCCATCTCTGTGGAAAGTTACCATAGTTCTGTGGTTTCAGCAGAATGAAAAAAATGCCTCAGAGTTTCAGGGCAGAACAACTTGGATTAACTAAGGTGAGGGCTCCTTCTCAGTCCCCAGATGTGAGGTATGGGTTCTATTGAGAAGCCCCTGCAATGCTTTCTTTTCTAGATGCTGTATTAGAGGATGGAATAACAGATATTAAGCTTTGTGTGTCTTTAAGTATAAATAATGGATATTTATAGACAATGATTACTTCTTTTCTATGATTTCTATGGGTAATTAGTTTTTAAATGCTGTACTTGGACACTTTTGTTCCCCTCTCACAGCATGGCTGTGAGTTAAAATCAACCAGACACACCATAGTATATAAGAGATAGATAGTCTCTCTGGAGCCAGTGTTTCGGAAGAGTTGGGGAGTTGATAAATGCTATAGATGCTATAATACCTTAGATTCTGTAGGATCCAATGCAGCTATAAATAAAAAGTTATTCATGTGGAATAACTAGTCAAGCCACAGTATTCTTAAGTTACATTTACTGAAAGAGTGTGTGTATGTGTGTGTGTGTGTGTGTGTGTGTGTGTGTGTACGTTCATTTTTTCTTTTCTTTTTCTTTTGTTGTTGTTGTTGTTGGATCATGGTTTTAACAGACCTAGATTCTAGCCTGAACTGTGGAGTACCTTAACGGAAGTACTGAAATATATGCACCACCTTTTTTTTCTATTTATCCAGTTGGGAAATCATCTATTCATTGTATATGTTTCATATTGAAAAGTGTAAATAAATTACCTCTGAAAGCAGAGACTAAAAGTAAACTTAAATAGTTGTAAGCATTGTCAAATTGTCAAAAGACTAATATATTTTCCATTTTTAATTATAAATTGGTAAATTATTTTAATTTATAGGATAGGTAGCAATTCTTCAAAATAACCAAACAAATATCAAAAGAATACTAGTATTTGACCTGTAATAGAAAAATCAGTAATTTTTTTAAATGAGAAAATTGGTAGTTCTTTAAATGACAAACTTAAGCAACAAAAGAAATAATAGTGATTTCCCCTTAGAATCAGAAATAATACCAGTGTAATTTTTTCTTTTTATATTGTAGATTCAAATGCAGTTATAAGAATAATTCAGAGAGATCACAAACCTCACTCAGCATCTCTAATGGTAAGATCTTGAAAAGTACAGTAAAATATTATAGAGTTTATTGGCATTAATGCAATTAAGACTCATAATAGTTTCAAAATGATACATAAGTAGGATTGTGTATGATGATTTTGTGGAATTTTTTTTTACTCAGTATAGTTTCTGGGGCATCTATTCAAGTTATTGTGTGTATCAATAGGTTTTTCTTTTTAGTTACAGAGTAGAATTTCCACAAAATATACTTTTTAAACTCTAAATACTAGGAATGCTGCTTTATCTTGGGGTCCCTTGTTTTTGACAAATGTGTACATTCAAAGAAACAACATAATTAGAAAGCTATCACTTGCTGAAATCTATTTTTTAAATTTGTGATCATTTTAATGAATTCTGAACAACAAAAATAATAATAAGGAGATAGATGGAGAACATAGAAAACGAAAGTTCCTGTTGCATTAACATAAATTTATATTCATGGTCAAGGGAAGTAAAACAGTGGTTTTGTTCTCTTCTGTGTTAGAAAAATCAGACCTAGAGTATTTCAGAGTGATGTGGACAAGCAGACATGAAGATTGCAAGGATGAATAACCATGTTGTCCAATAAATCATTGTGCAAACCAGAATAAGACTTCATAGGGATTTCAAACATTTGAAATGCTGTTAGGTACAGAAAGTAACTGTTTTATTTGCCACTTATCCCAAAACAGAGCTGGGAAATATATTGGAGGAGGTGTAAAGTTTACTTCAATGCAAAAGACATTTTCCAAGAGTTCTCCAATTCCTATCAACTCTTAAGGTGGGGAGGGAGAGGCAAGGCCCTCAAGAAGGAAAAAAATCAACTTTTCAAAAATTGTTGTGGGACATCTAGATAGTCACATGCAAAGCGTGGAATTAAATTCCTACCTTACACCATAAAGAAGTTACCTCAAAATGGATCTAAGACCTTAATGTAAAAACTAAATATATAAAACTCTTAGTAGAAAACATAGGAATAAACTGCATGACCTTGGATTTGGCACTAGTTTTGTTTTATTTATTTATTTATTTATTTAATTTGTTCTAATTAGTTATGCATGACAGTGGAATGCATTTTGACACATTGTACACAACTGGAGCACAACTTCTCCTTTCTCTGGCTGAACATGGTGTAGAATCACACCAGTAGTGTAATCATGCATGTATATAGGGTAATAATGTCTGTCTCACTCCACCATCCTTCCCATCCCTACACCCCCTTCCCTCTCATCATTTCCCTTATTCCCCTCTACACAATCCAAAGTTTCTTCATTCTTCCCCACTCCCCTCCCCATTATGGATTAGCATCTGCTTATCAGAGAAAACATTTGGCCTTTGGATTTTTGGATTTGGTTTACTTTGCTCAGTATGATATTCTCCAGCTCCATTTACCTGCAAATGCCATAATTTCATTCTTCTTTAAGGCTGAGTAATATTTCATTGTGTATATATACCACATTTTCTTTTTAGAGAGAGAGAGAGAGAGAATTTTTTAATATTTATTTTTTACTTTTTGGTGGACACATCTTTATTTTATTTGTATGTGGTGCTGAGGATCGAACCCAGCACCCCTCACATGCCAGGGGAGTGTGCTACCACTTGAGCCACGTCCCCAGCCCACCACATTTTCTTTATCCATTTATCTGATGAAGGGCATCTAGATGGGTTCCATAGTTTAGTTATTGGGAATTGAGCTACTATAAACATTAATGTAGCTGCAGTCACTGTAGTATGCTAACTTGGGGTATAAACCTAGAACTGGGATAATTAGGCCAAATGATGGTTCCATTCCACATTTTCTGAGGAATCACCATACTGCTTTCCAGAGTGGTTGCACCAATTGCAGTCCCACCAACAATGGATAAGAGTACCTTTTTCCCCCACATCCTCACTAACACTTATTGTTGCTTGTATTCTTGATAATTGCCATTCTGACTGGAATAAAATGAAATCTTAGAATAGTTTTGATTTGCATTTCTCTAATTGCTAGAGATGATGAACATTTTTTCATGTTTGTTGATAGATTGAATTTCTTCTTCTGAGAAGTGTGTGTTCAGTCCCTTAGCCCATTTATTATTCATTGGGTTATTTGGGGTTTTTTTGGTGTTAAGTTTTTTGAGTTCTTTATGTATCCTGGAGATTAGTTGGCAATGATTTCTTAGAAGTAATACTAAAAGCACATGCTACAGAAAAAAATGCATAAATTGGGCTTCATCAAAATTTAAAACTTTTGTGCTTTGTAGGATACCATCAAGAAAGTAAAAATAAAATGGGTGTGATGGCACACACCTATATATAGTTTCAGTGGCTCAGGGGACTAAGGCAAGAGGATCACAAGTTTGAGGCTAGCCTTAGCGACTTTGTGAGTCCCTAAGTGACTCAGTGAGACCCTGTCTCAAAATACAAAATAGAGCTAGGGATGTGGTTCAGTGGTTGAGTGCCCTTGAGTCCAATCCTTGGTACCACCCCCTGGTACCACCCATCCAAAAAAAAAAGTGCTGGGGACTTAATTCAGTGGTAAGGTGTCCCTGAGTTCAATCCCTCATAGAAAAAAGGAAGGAAGAATGGACGGAAGAAAGGAAGGGACAAAATATAAACCAAACAATTGGAGAAAATATTTGAAAATTATGTCTGATACAAAACTCATACCCAGAATATATAAATAATTCTTATAACAGCATAATGAGTCAATGGAAATTTTTTAAGTGACAGAAAGGTGTACTTATAAGGTCCTGACTTAGCACCTGGAGGGCATCTTAACTGACAGCTGCCATTTCAAGAAAAAAAACTTTCACTTTCCCGCTCAAGGGCATTGCTGAGAAAGGCTCCCCATGCCCTCATACCAACCCAACCCCTAACTACCTTGCATTAGGACCCACCCAGCTCTGCTTCCTGAGCCTGCCCCATACAAGTTCCAGAACCCAAGCCTGTTTTGCCTCTCTCTCCTATAGAGAGATGGCCTTTATTTGTCAGCTCTGACAAATGAACTCTCATGTTTATCTCTGCCTGGTCAATTTCATTTCTTGCTTACCGGACTCTCATTCCTTGCTTTCCCTTCAGCACTAACACATGCTCCAACTTGGATGAACCTTGAAAACATGCTAAGTAAAAGAAGTCAGACAGAAAAATCACCTATTGTATATTTTTATTAACATGAAATATTCAGAATAGAACATTGTCATAGAGATGGAAAGTAGATTAGCAGTTGAGAGGGGTTGGGGAAATAGCACATAAGGAGTGACTCCTAAAGGATACAGAGTTTCTTTTAGGAGTAATGAAAATATTCTGGAATTAGATAGTAGTGATGTTTCATAACTTTGCTAATATTGTATAGGAAGTGAAGTATATACTCCAATGGGGTGAACTTGTGATATGTGAAGTATGTCCTAACATAAAAATTAAAAAGTAGTGATATATTCCATCTTTGGAATTTTTTTAGCTGTAGTAAAAATTTTAAATAATTGAAACAGAATTCTGAATTCTTTTAGGCTCAGGTTGTATTGGGGCTACATTTTATCTATTAATAACCAGCTCTGAAGTCAAGAATCAGCAGATTCAAGTTTTGTTGTTTTTGCTGCTTCATTAGCTTGAGTAAATCTCAGTCCCTATGGGTCTTGATGTCCTTTTGTAACAGTGGTCTACTTTATGCTTTGAATACGGCCCTTGCTGCTCTGCCAATGCCATTTATTTTTAAAATGGACATGTTTCTTTCTCTTCCTTTCTCCCTGCTCCTCCCTAATCTCTCCCCTTCCCTAATCTCAGGGGAAACGGGATTACCTTTCTTCCCCATATATCTGTCCTTGAGCACACACCCACTGCAGGAATGAAGCAATTCAGACTTTGGGGTTGGCACCAGATGATCTCAGAAATGATTATCTCCCAAATGAACAAGTGAATTACAGAGAACATGTAGAATGTAGCCTTTGAATCACCTCTTTTAAAGCCCCTGCTCTCCTTGATGGGCAGAATCACAGCCTCTGGGACAGGAGTTCCTGTGTGTTTCTCATTTGCTAGCAAAACAGTAAAACTTCTTTTTCCTTTTCATTACTGAATTGGCATTGAGGACAAGCACCCAGCTCTTGGTTTGCATAAATTCCAAATGATAATAAAAACCTCACTGACATCACATATTCTGTGAAGATTAATTAGGATAATAAATATTAAATTACTTTAAAAGCTGCAAAGCACAATACAGGTGTTATATTAGGATATTTCCAGAATTGTAAAATAGGCTCTTTTATGAATGATTTTTTAATCTACTTTCCAATTTCATTCTACTGTTAAATATGCCTTCTCCTTAGAGTGTTTTTAAGGAAAAGAACAGCAGGCTATGGGCTATTCAGCATGGATCTAGTAATAAAATACCTGTTTTTTTTTTCTGTCTTCCCTTTCATTAGTTGCCTAATTCTATACTTTTGATGGCTTATTAGAATTTCCTCCAAAATGATAAGATAATCCCAAACACTTCAGTCACCTTAGAAACATTGGTGGGTTTCATACAAAAGAGGATTAAATTCATAGACCAAAGATGTTTCTGTGCTACATAGAAATGTTGTCCTTGTGTTTTATGTTTGTATACATAAAAAAATAATAGTGGGAATGCTATTATAACTTTTAGATGAACTAAAAATAAACTTTAAAATTCAGTGGTTTTGAAATATAAAAAAGAAGTAGGCTAAACTTATATTTTCTTTTTTATCAGCTCTCAAATTGGTCCCCATAAATACAATTCCAGTTGAAGAACCATCCTTAAGTTCTTTTACTTATTTACTGGGGTGCTGGGGACTGAACTCAGAGGCACTCACCCACTGAGCCACATCCCCAGTTGAAGGGAAAGCAAGGAACGAGAGACAGGTAACCAAAGAAATGAAAGACAGAGACCAGGCAGAGATACATACAAAAGTTCATTTGTCAGAGCTGACAAATAAAGGCCATTTCTCTATATAGGAGAGAGAGGCAAAACAGGCTTGGGTTCTGGGAATTATATAGGGCAGGCTCAGGAAGCAGAGCTGGGTGGGTCCTAATGCAAGACAGTTAGGGGTTGGGTTGGTATGAGGGCGTGGGGAGCCTTTCTCAGCAATGTCCTTGGGTGGGAAAGTGAAACTTTTTTCTTAAAATGGCAGCTGTCACTTAAGATGGCCATCCAGATGCTAAGCAAGAACCTTTTATTTCCCCCTTTTTTTTTGGGGGGGGGGACAAGGACGCAGGTCAATCTTCTGTAATTGCTTCCCAATGGAAAGGGACTGCATTTGAGTTTCTCATTAGGGGAGTGGGATGTCATTGGAATGATGACAGAGATTGAGTAGTAGTAGAATGCTGTCCCAGGTGGCCCAATTTTGGTGAGGGATTAGTTTTTTTGGCAGATTTCACAGGAGGCAGAGCGGATAGAAAGAAATTGTAGGTCCTCTGGAGAGAAAGATTAAAGATGTGGTATTGGGGTAAAAGACATTGTGAAGGAAGGTAGGCATCTGTTGAGTGTCAGGTGGGGAAGAGTCCATCAGCGGACTAGCAAGGCAGAGGACCACAGGTGGAGTAGGCTGTTGGAGGAGGGCAGTAGCCCTCGCTTCAGAGCCTGCCTTGTTGTTGCCCAGTGTCACAAAGGAGATGTTTGTCTTACGGGATTTACAATGTGAGATTCCAATGGCAGTGGGAAGCTTTGAGGCATGAAGGAGATTGGGGATAAAGGGGAATTAGTAATTGGGGTTCCCTTGGTGGTAAGGAATCCACATTCCTTTCAAACAACAGAGTGAGAGAGAAGTATGTGGAAAGCATATTTAGAGTCAGTGTAGACATTGAGGGAGGCTCTCTTTGCCAAAGTGAAGGCTCTGATGAGGGCAGCAAGTTCAGCCTGTGATAGGATGTATTATTGGGGAGGGGAGCTGCTTCCACAACTGAGGTTAGAGAGACTATAGCATACCCTGCCTGAAGAAAGGAAGAGCCATCTGTGAACCATGTGTATGTTGTCTGCAGGAAGGGGCCTTCCTGTATGTGGGAGGGATATAGAAGAAGCTCCTCTAGAATTTCAATGCATGAATGGGTAAGAGAAGAGGTGGAAGACTCCTGAGGAGTGGGGAGGAGAGTAGCAGGGTTTAAAGGTGAACACGTGTGGAAAGTAAGACTGAGATCTTCCACCAGGGAAACCTGTAGAGATGAAAGGCGACCCAGGCATAAAGAATGTAAGCCCTGATAGGTGAGGTGTTCCTTTAGGTGATGGGGAGCCAGGATGGTTAGTGGGGCCCCAAAGGTGAGTTTCTTTGACTCGTTAATGAGTAGAGAGGCTGCGGTCAACTTTGGTAAGCAAGGGGCCCGTCCCCGAATAGTAGGGTCAAGACCCTTCGATAGAAAAGCCACACAGGGGCAAAGGTTGGCCCCAGCATGTGTCCAAGGACCCCTAGAGCAAATCCCTGCTTTTCAGCCACGTAAAGATGAAATGGGTGTATGAGATCAGGGAGATGGAGAGCAGGGCCCTGGAGGAGGACCTGCTGGAGCCTGGTGAAGGGCTTTGTAACAGAGTACAATAGGGGTTCAGAGAATGGGCCCCAGGTCATGTCATTTAGAGGCTTAGTCAATATAGAATAGTTAAGAATCCAAGCTCTAGGAATCCTGCCATACCTAGAAAGGAGAGAATTTTTCCTTAGTAGAGGGCATTGATCTATAAGTGATAAGGCCCTTTCTATCAACCATAATGGCTTTGTGTGTAGGGGTCAGGAGGAGGCCTAGGTATGTTACCATTGCCAAGAAAAGCTGTACGTTGGATGGAGAAACCCTATAGTCATGGGCAGAAGTTTGCAGGTATCCTGATGACTGACCTCAAAGGAGGGATTGCAAAGAAGAAGGTCATCAGCACACTGTAGCACCATAGACTGAGGGAGATGTATGGATGCTAGGTCCTTAGCCAAGGCCTGTCCAAAGATATGAGGGCTGTCTCAGAACCCTGGGGGGAGAACTGTCTATGTCAACTAAGTGGAGTTATATGACTCAGGGTTTGTGTATGTAAAGGCAAAAATGTCTTGAGAGTCAGAATGGAGGGGAATAGACAAGAAGGCATCTTTTATGTCTAGCACCGAGAAGTTAGAGGCCCCAGAAGGAATGGTGAAGAGAAGGGTATAAGGATTGGTTACCATCAGGTAGATTGGGTTGACCAGAGTTGTGGAATGGAGGCCTTGGACCAAGCCGTAGGAACTATTGAGCTTTTTTACTGCCAAGATTGGGGTGTTATAAGGGGAATGAGTAGGTCTAAGGAATCCCTTTTGCAAGACGTCTTGAAGGATAGCCTGTAAGCCTAGGAATTTTTATTGGTAGAGCAGGTATTGTGATTGAGCCAGAAAACGGAGGGGTTTTTTGAGATGGATGTAAATGGGCTCATGGTGTGAGGTGATAGAAGGATTTAAAACATCCCAGACAGTAGGGTCCACCTTGGAAGGGGGTAATGGAAAGGCACTGGCAGACAGAATAAGGGATAGTCCTAAGGTAAGGGTGAGGATCAGGGGAGCAGCAGGTGAGTCTGGACAGAAGCATATATGAAGAGAGATGAAAAGTATAGTCCCCAACTTTGTGAGGATGTCCCTTCCCATAAGGGGAACAGGGCACTGTGGAATGACCAAAAAGGAGTGGGTAAAAATTAGAGAGCCAAAAGCACAAACAAGTCTAGGTGTCTAGAGGGTTGTTAAGGTTTACCCTCTACCCGTACAATAGAGGCCATAGAACTAGTAGTAGGCCCCCAGAACTCCTTGAGGACTGAATATATAGCTCTGGTGTCTAGGAAAAAGGAGACAGGCCTACCTGAAATATGCAGAGTTACCCTGGGTTCCCACGGAGTGATGGCCGTGGTCAGGTGATGGGGACCCAGGCCTCATCAGTCCTCTGAAGCCAGTCCTAAGAGTTGGAAAGGGGAACCAAAAGGTCTGGATGGCTGGGGGCTGCTATGGGCTCACAAAAATCAAAGGCCCAGTGTCCCTCTTGATGGCATTTAAGACAAGGGCCTGGAGGCTTGCAAGGCTTAGGACATGTACAAGCCTAGTGACCCGTCTGACCACATTTAAAACAGGGTCCAAGCAGTCCCGAGGGCCTCTTCCATGGGCCAGGGGAACAAGGGACAGATGCTGAGGCCGGCCGGATGGCTTGAGCAAGCATCTGATACTTCTGCTTCCTCGCCTTCTCTTCTCTCCCATTATATACGTTGAAGGCCACTCCCAGAACCTCAGCTTGGAAAGTTAGGGGCCCCCTCTGGAGGCGCCTTAGTTTGGCCTTAATATTGGGGAAACTATGGGAGAAAAATTAGGTCATTAGTAGTTGTTTCCCATCTGGAGTTTCTAAAAATGCTGAAGGGGTTTCATTCTTCTCTTGGATGATTTCCTGGAGCTTTTCATAATTGATAGCCTTATGCGCTGCCTTTCTAAGTCCTGCCATGAGGCAAGTAATGAATTGGTTTCTACTAGTTACTCCTCTAGGCAAATTATAATCCCAATTGAGGTCCCAATTAGGGACTGCTTCAGTGCCAATCAGATGGGCAGGGGAGGTCTGATGTACCTCATCAGCATAATTTCTAGCTTCCTTCTAAACTCACCTGCACTCCTTGGGCAGGAGGATATTAGACAAGACCATATGGACATCGTAGAAGGTCAAATCATATGATTGAGTCAGATTCTGAAACTCTTTGATATATGTGGTGGAACTTGAGGTATAGGACCCAAGCTGCTTTTCTATCTGTGAATGATCTGACAAAGAGAAAGTCTTATAAACCCGGATTACACCATCTACTCCAGCCACCTCATGTAGAGGACACAGAGATGAGGATTGGGCAACAGCAGCCCGTGAGCATGTGGCAGAAAGAGAGAAGGGTGGAGGGGCTGAAGAACAGTTGCCCTGGAGTCTTTATCAGAAAGAGAAATGTGGTATGGTGGGGGCTCATCCACAGGGTTGAAGGAGGAGGAGACCTGGGTAGGATCTTCTGTCCCTTTGGAAGAATTATATATAAGGGAGGTGAGAGCTACGAGGACCTGTGAGGGAGAGCAAGAGTTGCAGAGAGAGGGTTGTGAACGTAGAGAGAAGAAGGCCTGAACATAAAACATCTCTTTCCATTTTTTAAAACACTCAAAATATTTGAAAAGATCCCTGATAATATTGGGATCTAGAGTGCCGTTAAGCAGCCATTTAGAGTCATTATCCAAAGGATATTGAGGCCGGATCTGATTGCACAAGCAGATAAGTTTGGGGGGGTTTAGCTGGGGGGGGGAGAGAGAAAGAGAGAGAGAGAGAGTGAGAGAGAGAGAGAGAGAGAGAGAGAGAGAGAGACACTATAGGTTAGTTAGGAGGCAGCCTAGGGGACTATGGGAGGGAACGGATGAGGACCCACCCATAGTGAGACATAGAAGGTGAGTTTAGAGGTGGGGTGTCCCCCAGTTTCTAGTATCACCTAGTCAAGAGTATGGTTATGCTCAGGGGGTCGTCACCACTGCTGGGTAAGTGTCAGGGCAGGAGCCTGTAGAGGCACTTGGGTGCTCAGCCAGGACAATGTAGTAGGGATGGAAGCCTGTAGAGATTAACTCAAGGCCACGAGGTAGTCTCACTAGGAGCAATTCCCAGTCACCTTTGGTGGGCTTTTCTCAAAACCCAGGACCCAAATAAAAGACCACCTATAGACTGGATTGACATTAGGGATCAGCCGTAGCTGTGAAAGCTGTGGCTGGGGGTGCCCTCAACCAAATGAGAACCCTGAGAATGCTGATGTTTAATGGTCATTTCCCAGGACCCCTAGGTCATTTAGGTCGACCGGAGACAGGGGTCTTACCTGAAATGTGGTGGAACTTGAGGTATAGGACCCAAGCTGTCGAGTGGTGGGTTCAAGGACGTTCAGCAGAATGGAGAGCCTGATCTTAAGATGGAATTCGTATTGGTCCTGGGGACACTCAGTGACCCTTGAAGAGGGGAGCAGGCACACCAGGAAACCTGATCCTGGGTTTCGGCACCAAAATGAAGGGAAAGCGAGGAATGAGAGACGGGTAAGCAAGAAATGAAAGACAGAGGCCAGGCAGAGATACACACGAGAGTTTATTCATCAGAGCTGACAAATAAAGGTCATCTCTCTATAGAAGAGAGAGGCAAAATAGGATTGGGTCCTGGAACTTGTATGGGGCAGGCTCAGGAATCAGAGCTGGGTGGGTCCTAATGCAAGGTTGGTATGAGGGAGTGGTGAGCCTTTCTCAGCAATGCTCTTGGGCGGGGAAAGTGAAACTTTTTTCTTAAAATGGTGACTGTCACTTAAGATTGCCATCCAGGTGCTAAGCAAGGGCCTTATACCAGTCCTATAGATATAGGGCCTCACTGAGTTGCTTAGCACCTTGCTTTTGCTGAGGCTGCCTTTGAACTATGATCCTCCTGTCTCAGCCTCCCAAGCTGCTGGGATTACAGGTGTGAACCACTGCACCCTTCAAGAATCATCCTTAAATTCTAACACTGTAGAATGTTCTGCCCATCAGTAGCAGCTGTATAACTGACATGTGTATTTATGGAGTTGGTAGGGCTCAGTCTTGCACTATAATTTTACCAGTTCTTTCCTTATTCCAAAAAAACTGGATATTTTGCATACTATTACATATTCCTTTCAAAGTTTAATAAAATTTATTCCTCTTCATAAAATAATGGTTGGATTATTCCTTAAGTAGAGGCCCATTTTTATAGAATAAAGGGAACATGGTTTTATGATATGAGGTGCCCCCCCCAAAAGCTCATGTGTGAGGCAATGATCAAGTTATGAGAGCCTTAACCTAATCAGTACATTAATCCACTTGACCGGATTAACTGGGTGGGAGGTAACTGTAGGCAGGTAAGGTGTGGCTAGGAGAGGTGGCTCACTGGGGGCGTGCCTTTAGGGTTTATATTTTGTTCCTGGTGAGCAACAGCCCTCTCTGCTTCCTTGTTGCCAAGTCCTGCCCTGTGCCACTTTCTCTGCCACACCCTTCTAGCTCAACTTGACCCAAAGCAATGGAGTTGGGTGACTATGGACTGAACACCTCTGAAAATGTGAGCTCCAAAACAAACTTTTCCTCCTCTAAATGTTCTTGTCAAGCCTTTTGGCCACAGCAATGAAAAAAGTTAACTAAAACACATGGATTGAAGTTCTTTCATGTGTTACTGAAAATCCCTGCCCACCCTTACCCTATTGCATGTCCCCAGCCCAACTTTTTTCTCAGCAACAAAGCATTCCATTTCTTTGACTTATTTATACTTTCATCTCTACTGTTATCATAAGACTCAATCCAAAGTCTAGTGGAAGAGATTTTTTCAAAACTAAAGTTAAATGGCCTTATAAAGTTTACCCAAAAAGGAAGATTTAATACTCTGACTTCTGCCAGTGTATTGCTTGTATTTCAAAATTAGGATTATTTTGATAGTAATAATCATTGTACAGAAGTCAGGTTGTATTCAGCCAAATACCATCCTTCCACCGCCATTTACTTTAGTGCATACATTGAAAATTACTATGCATCATGATGGATCTGAGATGCTACAAGATTTGAATCACTGCTGAAATATTCAGTTAAACATGTCATGCTTTTCTTACTAAAGCAGAGAAGTGGAATAATGTATTTTAATAAAACTATTTAAGTTAGTAACGTAAGCAATTGCAAAGCTCTTATTAGTACACCGTTTGTAATATTTTGCTATTTATATAAAAGCAGAGTTACACATAAATGCATTGTTCACAGTTCTCTCGATTCACTCAGGTGCTCTGCTCTTGTGATCAGTGATTTCCTTCTTCCCTTAATATCCTTGTCCACTGGGATTCAAACATGGTGCCTCCAAAGAATTCTGGAAAGGAAGCATAAGTTTTCACCTTCATATTGAACATCACTTTTTGACATATGCATGTGTGAGGCTACTAAATTAAAGCATGCTGATTTCACAAAAGAATTTATCATTAATTTGAAGACTTGAACAACAACATAGTATTTATGGTATTACTCAATAATTCAGTTGTCCAAAAGTTCTAATACTTGCAAGTTCAGAGGAAAAGTTATTGAGGTTATTGATGTTATGAACAGGAGCTGTAGACAAGATAGAAAACACCAGTATATGGTAGAAAAAATTTAGATTCTATATTTAGATTTGTTTTACAAATCAAGCAGTGAATTTCAACTAATCATTTTAAAATGAGATAAAATCATTCATGTGTTGTAAATCAAGTGAGGGAGTTTATGGAAAAGTAATAGTAAAAAAAAATGCATGAAACTCTAAATATGATAGTCAGAAAGGTCCTAAGATCTTGTAAGTTTCCTTATGTTTATTTTAACAGTCTTCTGAAGAAGGCTTTATATTTTATTAGTTGGTCAGACACTAGGTGTCTCAAAAAGATTCCCAGCTAGTGTGCCATAGGATGCAGGTGTGCCTAAGATTCGAATTTCCTTAGGCCCTGTGCCTGAGGACGTGTTTGCAAAAAGTTTTGTCCCTTTAACCTGATGTGGCAACAAGGTATTTTCACATTCTGCAGGTGTCACAGAGTGAACAAGGTTGGGAAGCTTTGCACCTAATGCACTTCAATTTCCTTACAGACTTGTTGAGAAAGGGTGTAGCCAGCCATTAACAACTTAGGTATGATGTAGGGAAGGCCAATTTTGTGTCCAACAATGTTAGCATACTGGGCATGGAAAGTGAATTGCCCTGGCCATTTGTGCTACAGATGTCTGATTTATTTGTTGTTGTTAATAACAGGTTGGTTGGTTGGAACCAGTTCTTCACATCTTGGTTTTTGTCTTTAGTGTTTTTATGTTTGTTCACAATTATACATTCAAAGATGTTACGTATTTTCTTTGGAAATTAAAAAGAAGGGCCACACTTCACAGAAAGGAAAGAAAGATGATGCATCCAGAAATGCAAGATTTCTGCATTTTTTCTCCTATGTGTGAAATAATAAGTAGTAATGAGGTCTTTCATGGCAAAAATATATGCTTTTTTTTGAAATTTAAATTCAGCCCCTGTAGTAGAGTCAGTTGGCATAATTGGAGACATATAACACATAGATTGTGTTATATGACTTTGTAGTTATTTATATTCAAACATCCCCTAATCTGGATTTCTCAGATTATTTGCTATCTAAATTCGTAAATTTAAATTACATTTTCCCCTGTGCCTACCTGAAAATTGCTAAGCATTATGGACATTCCATCAGGTAATCAGTACAAAGTTTTCAAAATGTTGACTATTGCCAAATTCTCTAATAGATGAATAAGTTAAAGTGGTGATATTTATTTCTTAAAGCAAATTTCTGGAAAAGGTACTGCTTGCAAGATTTTGCTCATCAATCTACTCCAGGCAACAGAATCTTTAATGCAAGATTTAGAGGGATCTGGCTATGTGAGCAAATTAAATTTAAAAATATGTGGGATGATCTTTAACCTATGACTTTATAAAGATGATGAAATTATTTTATTTATTCTTTCATCATTTATCCACCATGTATTTATTCCACAAGTGTCTATTGAGCATCCATCCTGTGCCAGACTATTCTGGTAATGGGAGATACACAGCAAACAAAGATATTTCTTGTGTATGGCACTTGCACCCTGCTAAACAGAGATAGACAATAAACAAGAAAACAAGCAAATGAACAAGACCATTTTGGGTAGTGTTAAGTTCTATAAACACAATAAAACAGGACAGTATGCTAGTGAATGATGAAATGTATGTATGTACCTGGGATGTCCCACAACTTCTATTTTTTATTTTTTTGGTACTGGGGATTTAACACAGGGATACTAGATCACTAAGACACATCTCCATCCCTATTTTGTTTTTTTTTCTTTTTTTTAAGAGAGAGTGAGAGAGGAGAGAGAGTGAGAGAGAGAGAGAGAGAATTTTTAATATTTATTTTTTAGTTCTCGGCGGACACAACATCTTTGTTGGTATGTGGTGCTGAGGATCGAACCCGGGCCGCACGCATGCCAGGCCAGCGCGCTACCACTTGAGCCACATCCCCAGCCCCTCCATCCCTATTTTGTATTTTATTTAGAGACAGGGTCTCACTGAGTTGCTTAGAACTTCGCTTTTGCTGAGGCTGGCTTTGAACTCATGATCCTCCTGCCACAGCCTCCTAAGCCGCTGGGATTACAAGAGTGCAACATTGGGCCTGGCTCCCACAACTTTTAAATAAGATTTTAGAGGCTCTATTTGCTACCTGAGCACCTCCAACCTGGGTCACGTACATGTTCCCGGAAAGGGTCTGTCCCAGTTGGCTCTGCCCTATAGCCGCAGTAACCCTGCTTAGGCAAGTCTATGACTATGTGAAGGAGCAGATTTACAAACTGGCCAAAAAGGGCCTGACTCCTTCACAAATTGGTGTGACACTGAGGGTCTCACATGGCATCGCCCAAGTAGGTTTTGTGACCGGCAATAAAATCTTCAGAATCTTAAGTCCAAAAGACTTACTCCTAATCTTCCCCAGGATCTCCACCATTTAATTAAGAAAGTGGTTGCTGTTTGAAAGCATCTTGAGAGGAATAGAAAGGAAAAGGATGCTAAATTCCACCTGATTCTGATGGAGAGCCAAATTCACTGATTGGCTTGAAATTGTAAAACCAAGCGGGTCTTTCTTTGCATGAAAATTGAGCCTCTACCCTGGTGGCATAAATTTGTGATGTACTCAAGCAATGAAATAATTGTTTAATTGAAAAACAAACAGACAAACAAACAAAAAACGTTCTGGGAATTGGCCTTTCTAAAAAAAAAAAAATAACATTTGTAGTTGGAACTGATGGAGAAGGAGCTAGGTGAAAAAAAAATTTAGGTACTAGTTGAGGTCCCCCAAAAGATTTCTAATTTGGTAAAGAACACAAATATGGCTTGAGATATGTGAGATGCACTCTTCATTACTGTAGTCACAAGCCAAGTGAGGCTATTAAAATTTAAGTTAATTTAAATAAAACACAAAATTGGGTGTGGTGACATACTCCTATAATCCTAGTGACTCCAAAGGATCACAAATTAGAGGACAGTCTCAGCAACTTAGAGAGGCCTTAAGCAACTTAACAAGACCCTATCTTAAAATAAAAAATAAAAAGGGCTGGGGATGTGGTTCAATGGTTAAGCACCCCAACTCCCATCCCTGGAATAAATGAATAATAATATTACAAAAACTCATTTCCCAGTGGCACTAGCTATGGTTCAAGTGCTATTTGTGGTTAATGTGTACTATATTGGATAACACAGAATCCATTTCTGTCACTGAAGGAAGTTATAATGTAGCAGAAAATTTGGAATTAAAAAGAGAGGACAGAGAAAGTGACTCTGGAAAGATCATGAAGGTCCTTGTGGGTTGTCAGGAGGACTTGGATCATCCAAGTGCACTAGAAAGACTTTGGATGCTGTTAAGTAGGGGAGAGACATCATTCAACTTGCATTTTCTGACTATCATTCTGCTGCAAAAGAAAATCAATTACAAGTAGGGCAGGACCAATTTGTTATTGTGATTGTCATGATTAGAGATGACGATGGGTTTCTGGATTGGTTATTATGAGAGCGGTGGTGAAAAGTAAATGGAATCAGGATATAGTGTAGAGGGAGAATCCAGTGGATTTGCTAATAGCATGGAAAAATTAACCAAGATAATCAGAAGTGTATCAAGGACAATGTCCTACTTGGGGCTTGAGGTAGGTGGTTATGTTCCTTACCAGATGAGAAAACACTGAGGAGAAAGATTTTGGGTGTGTAGGTGGAAGAGATTAGAAGGAAGGACTTAGAAGTGGAAGAATTTTTAGATGCATTCTCTTTTAGGTATCTTTCAGAAAAAAGAGTGTAGAGGTCAGGTGGGTAGTGGAGAATGAGTGAATCCATGTTAAGGAGAGTAACCTTTTTTAAAAAAATATTTTTGTAGTTGTCAATGGACCTTTATTTTATTTATTCATATGCAGTGCTGAGGATTGAACCCAGTGCCTCACACATGCTAGGCAAGCACTCTACCACTGAGCCACCACCCCATCCCAAGGTGGGGTGGGGGAGTAAACTTATTTTTTTTATTAGCTACACATGACATTACAATGACATTGGCAATTCATACATTAAGCTTTTTAAAATCTTACAGCAGTTTTACCTTAAGAGTAATTATATTTGGCAAAGTGCAAAGGATCTGTAGTTAGATTTGTTGTAGTTTGTATCTCCTTCACCAAATTACTAATAAAACCACATTAATCAGATTTGGCTAAGTGAAGAGCTCATCAAGTCAAAGTTGAATTTTTTTTTCTTTCTATTGTTTATGCCCTTTCTTTTTCCACCTGTATATTTTCCTTATTCTTTTTCTGTCACGTCACTGTCTTAAAGTATTCGTGCGTGATTGCTGAATGTATACTGTAGGCATCATGGCTTATTTCATTAAGATGCTCTGCTAAATGTTCATTGTAAGTCACTTTGTTCAGTTAGCACAGGCTGTAGCTTTCTGTGTCTTTGTTTTTGTTCACTTCCCTTTGGTTTCTGGATGGTAACAGGGAGAAAAATCTACCTTCTATGCTTCTGGTGAAAGAAATAACTTAAATCAAAGTTTTGAAAAATGGAAGGGGAACCAGCGGTCAGGACATTGCTTCTGTCATACTATTGAGCAGCTCCAATGTGTCATTAACATACAGACCTAGTATTCTTGCTTTGCTGCTATTAGATAATGGCTTTTTTTTTTTGTTGTTTCTTTTCTATTACAACTTTTAAAAAGTTGTTAAAAAAAAATCTACTTTCCAGAGTTCAGATTTTGTGATGATGTTAACTTTTCTGAAGAAGGGAGATAATTGTGGAGTTAGAGGACAGAGAAAATGGAAATGTTCTAAAATCCCCCTCACTGTGATTTTCTAACCTTGATGTATGCCCAGAGTTCTACAGTTTTTTTCAATTCAATGTGCTGTTTTTTGATGCTAAGAAATATTAGCATGATTTTCCAATCAAGGTTTTGCACTCTGAAGTGTCCCAGGTAGGATCTGGCATATGAATCATATGTCTAAAAAGGAAACTCATGAAAGTATGTGTGCATGCTAGGGGGCTCATTTGTCTTTGGCAAAGACATTGCTATTCCTGTTTCCTTAACTATTAGACAGATGGTGCCACTGCCAGCTGCCCAACTTGTACTCCTGTGTGGTCGCACAGTTCTGGACACGTGACACAGAGGAGCTGTATTATCACAACCCCTATCTATCCATTCATGTCATAATATTAATATGAATACCTGCCTCTCACTACAACACACAGTTTTCCATGAAGCTAAGTCTAAAACTATGCCATCTTCTTCCCCTGCCCCCATGAATTAATTTTATTTCAAATGCCTCCTTTTGGCATTTTTCAAGTCTTCATCTCTACACATAAAATACAGTGGCATTTTGAACCAATTATCCAAATACTCCAGGCTACAAACACACTTTAACCTGGAATGCCAAGATAATTAAGACAAAATTGTTTTATTATTAATATTAGTGAGAGCAAATGACATCTGAGATAGTCATATTAAAATTGAACAATTGTGGACACTTTTATTTTAAGAAGAAATCAGTTCCCAAGGAACACTGGAGGTTTTTTTTTTTTTTTTAAATTTCATTGAACAGATATTGAATTATTTAAAACTTCTTTAGTTTCTCAAATACTATATACCATAGTAAATGAACATCCTTAATCCTTAATAACTAAGGTCCTGATTATTTTTTTCTCATAAGTTTAATCTTCATTGTAGATGTTATAGATGTTATATTTCACTATTTGGGCTTCTGAACTCTGTACGCTTTTTTTTTTTTTTTTTTTTTTTGGTGCTGGAAATTGAAGCTAGGGCCTTAGGAATGCCAGGCAAGAACCCTACCACTGAGCTACACCCCCAGTCCTCTGTATTCCTTCTTGAGGCTATGGGCATTAATAGTGCAATTTTATTATTAAGAGTGAAAACTGTTAATATTTGTACCTTGGATTTTTCTGAAGTTACACATTTTTAAAAAAAAAAATGTATGATATCCCTTCCCCTTCTTTCTAATGCTATGGTGCATGGTCTAGATAACTGTGAGATTCTTCCATCATTTGAATCAAAAGGACAGGCTTGACTTCTCTGTTGAAAATAGATCTCTCAGCAGGAGCAGCCAAAGCATTACAATGTCACCTGAAACTGACTTGCTGTTGTACTTGAGAACTTACTAGCATCTTTAAATCAAGACAGTAGCTGTAGGTGTCATTTTCAGTGACAGTAGCAAGTATGTTGGCTCCCATTGCTTGTCAAGTAGCCAAGCACAATCCTCATCCCCCACCCCCTCAGTGTCCTAGAAAGCTTAGTCTCAGTGCCAGACCCAGACCCCCTCATTCGCTGGCTGCCATATGCTGTGCGGTGGACCGGCCAGAGCAGCCACAGCAGCCCCTTCTCTAGCTTGTAAGTAGTAAGGGCCCAGCTCCGGGAAAAGGAGCAATCAAGCTGAGAGCAGCGCCTCCTCCGGGGGAGGGGCGGGAGCTCGGCTGAGAAAGCTTTCCTAGGGAGTTGCCTTAAAGAAAGAAAGCGGAATTGTCGATCACTCCAGTTGTCCGTTTAAATACAGTTTTAAGCAGTCATATCCACTCGTTTCCCTTCTGCAAAACTGCAAATCATCACCAACCTTGTACCAAAAAGAAAGGGGGAAAAAAAGGCAAATCTCATTCTCTCTTCTCACCCTCCCTTTCCTCTCACCCTCCCTTCCTTTCCAGCTCGATCGCTCTCCCGCCCTCCTTTCTCCGGCCGCAGCCGCCAGAGTCTCGGTCTGTCTCTCTCCGACGGGACTTAGCAACTTCTTGATTATTTCTCAGCCCCTTTCCCATTTTTTTTCCACTGTTTGCCATGAACTGGACCGACAGACGCGGAGGAGGCTTTGCTTTCAGTCCCAGGGAATGGCGATTCGCGTCCCGGGGCCAAACGGGGGAGGATCGGCCCAGGAGAAAGAAAGAGTGATAGAGAAAGAGCTGCGGAAAGAGAAGAGAGACCTCCATCAGCCGCTGGCCCGGCGCGCAGCAGCGCAGCGCGGAGCTGTGCCGGGAATGGCCCGGTGCTCGCCCTGCGCCCCCGGCTCCTCCAGCGTCAGACGCCCGGGTGCGCGGGATGCATTGGGCAATTTTTAAAATCCCGAAGTAGCAAGAGCCCTTTGAGTATATAAATCGGGGTTGGGGGTGGAGCAGAGGATTTTCAAAAGCTATTCAAAGAGCGAAAAGTCAAAGCCTGATTAACTTGAAGAAGTCCCTTTGGAGCATCTGGCGTTCTCCTGGAGTTATTCGAAAGCTGAAACTTTCAGTGGATTGTGGGCCTGGGGAGAAGAAGGGATTCCGAGGGTTGGACTGGGAAGGGCGTGTGCACGCTCCTGTGTTGAGGGGTGGGGGCGTCGGTGGGGATTCGGTGAAGAAGGCACACCATGGCAGTTGCCAGCGAGGCCGCCCGAAAGAGGGACGAGCCGGGCCACGGCTGGGTGAGTCAAGCCCCGGTAGCTGGCCCGGACTGCCACGGTCGTGCGGATCCCCCATTGCCTCAGGGCTCGGGCTGCGGCGGCTGCTGGGGAGACCTGGTGCTGCAGCCGCTCCGGCGCTCCCGGAAACTTTCCTCGGCTCTGTGCGCGGGATCTCTTTCCTTTCTGCTGGCTCTGATGGTGAGGCTGGTCCGCGGGGAGATCGGCGGTGAGCTGGAAGAGAGTAAGGAGGCGGCAGCAACCGAAGAGGAGGAGGAAGCTGTCCCGGGAGCTGAAGGGGGCGTCTTCCCTGGCCCTCGGGGAGGTGTTGCCGGGGGCGGCGCGCCGCTCAGCCCTTGGCTGCAGCCCTCGGCACTACTCTTCAGTCTCCTGTGTGCCTTCTTCTGGATGGGCTTGTACCTCCTGCGCGCCGGGGTGCGCTTGCCTCTGGCCGTCGCGCTGCTGGCCGCCTGCTGCGGGGGGGAAGCGCTCGTCCAGATTGGGCTGGGCGTCGGGGAGGATCACTTACTCTCTCTCCCGGCCGCGGGGGTGGTGCTCAGCTGCTTGGCCGCCGCGACATGGCTGGTGCTGAGGCTGAGACTGGGTGTCCTCATGATCGCTTTGACTAGCGCGGTCAGGACCGTGTCCCTCATTTCCTTGGAAAGGTTCAAGGTCGCCTGGAGACCTTACCTGGCATATTTGGCCGGCATACTGGGGATCCTTCTGGCCAGGTACGTGGAGCAGATCTTACCGCAGTCCTCGGGGGCGGCTCCGAAGGAGCATTTTGGGTCCCAGCTAATTGCTGGGACCAAGGAAGATATCCCGGTGTTTAAGAGGAGGAGGCGGTCCAGCTCTGTGGTGTCCGCCGAGATGTCCGGCTGCAGCAGCAAGTCTCATCGAAGGACCTCTCTGCCCTGTATACCAAGGGATCAGGTAAGCACTGGAAGCTCCTTTCTCTGCTCTCGGGGAAACTTCAAACTCTTGGGAAGCGGCGCAAACTGTAGGGAATCCGGGCGTTGGCAGGAAGCTAGCCTAGGAAAGTGCTATAACTTTAGACTTAGTTAAGAAACAAGCATATTGGGGTTTTGTTTTTCTTTCTCTTTTCTCTGAGTATTTTATAATCTGAACAACAGAAACACGAAGAAGTAACAAAACTAAAGGGCGTTTGCACCGTCTTTCACAGCTGGGCCAACTTTGCAAATATACTACACCTGGTGTTCAGCTTCCCTACAACTTTACTCTGTCCTTCTTCCCTTAGCAGAAATTGTATAATTAGTTTTTTTTTTTTTAAGTAGTGGGCGATTTTCAACACATAGGTTTTCTTAGATTTCTCTCTCTCTGTCTTTCTTTCTTTTCTTTTCTTTTTTATAAATTTCTTATAAAGTGACAGGCAAACATCTACAAAACCAGTAAGAAAAAAGATTCTACAGCAAAACGAGGCATCCTTGAAGGTGAGGTATTGATACACACTTTGCTTTTGCAGGAAGTTTTATTTGGAGAGAATGCATCTGATGGTGCCCAATTGGTTTTTAAATATAATTTATTGACGTGCATTATATTATGCCAGTGTGTTTTGTATTCTAAACATAAACTTCAAATTTGGGGACTAATGCCTGAACTTCAGAATGGTTCGAAATTGTAAATTGTGCTATTGTTAAGTAAAAATAACATTTTTCTTGGGTATTTGCATAATTAAGTGGATAGTTAGAAATTTAAATGGACCTATGCCTGTTTTACAGAAAATATTTATTCAGGAGGATATTTCTAAGATTGCTGGTGATCTTTATATATCGTTCATAAAGGAGGAGGTGGAAGAATCTAGAATTATAAATGAAGGTGTGAATAAAAGTTTAGTCAGTTTGGGGAATGAATTTTCTTACTATCATTAAATTTTTTAAGTCCATAGAATCATTGCTATAAATGGTGTCATAGAACAAATTCCAATTTAAAATACAAATTATACCTGAAAAGCCATACTTGTTCAATTCTGTACTTGAAGGAGATTTGACACTTGATGAAGAGGGTGGAAAGCTGGTAATGTACAGCAGTTGGAAATTTATACTTTTCCTACTTAAATTTATGCCTACCTGTATGACACCATTAGGACAACTTCAGGGAGTTCAAGAATATCCTAACATACAGCAAGCTTTTTCTTTTTAGGTTATTCTGTGGGTAATCATTTAAGTATTTCTAAGAAGTAGAAGTCACCATATGCTGTGGGTGACTGGTTTGTTTCTGAAAGGGAGTTGATTACAGAGATCTGTGGTTGGTTGACAGTATTTAGGAAAGTGAAGGACAGCATCATAATCTCTTGTGTTTATTTTAAAACAAATGTACTTATTTAGCTTTTTATTTAGATAAAGCAAATATTTCTTGGACTTAAGCTTACTCTAAGAGTAAAGGAAAAAAAATAGGCCACTGACTGATACTTAGTTTGGGTAGAAATTTGGAGAACTTTGGAATAAAATAATATACCTATTTATGGGTAAACTAATTAGAGTAAAAGCACAATTTAATTTGTTTTCACAGGTACAGGAGAAAATGTCTCTTAAATGAAGACATCGCTGGTTTAAATGTGTTTAGAACATGCTCTTCTTTAACTTATAGGGAAATTTGATTGTGGTTCTTGTAAAATTGAACCGTAATTTCTAAGAAAAAAAAATCTAGACTTATGCATAAAATTCTTGACCCTAAATTAATATCATTTAGTCTCTAAAATTAAATTTCTTAAGTTTCTCTTAACATCTGAGGGAGTTAAGAATGGATTTAAGATAAGGTTCAGGTGAATGGCCTAGTCATGTTAATTAACTCATAGATTTTCATTGGTTTTTCTCTAGTTTAAATTAGCAGGTGAGAATTGGAATAATCTGTAAATTCATATAAAATAACAGCATGGCATTTTTAAATGTTTTGCTGATTAATGCTTTTGAAAAATGCATATTTGTTATGTATTTTGATGAATTTCTTGGGTTACTGGTTTTTTAAAGGCTGTGTTTATTAACAGTGTTCTAAAATGAGAGACTATTTCACATGGCTGAGGGTAAAATAAAATTACTTTTAGCAGAAATTTAGATCCTTGAAGTTTTAATGAGGGCATGGGTGAGTGTGCCAGTCACTGCAGACTAGTTTTATATATGACCCATTAAAGTTGTTGCTGAGTATAATTGTGGGGAGTGGGTGGGAACTAACATGGGATGGTATATTATGAGGGCGATATCTCATAGTTAACTGTGTGAAAAGTTCAGGAGCTATATAGTAAATGGCTTATCTGTTTTATCATAAGGAAACAAACTTCTGATGAAGGGTGCAAAGTGTACCACTGTCATTTGCATACTTTATGAAGTTATCATTCAAAATAATTATAAAATGAATATAAAACACTTTCCTGAATGCTACCAAATAGTTCTTTTTTGAAAGAACATCTACTCTCAAGTCAAGACAATACTCATAAGCAACAAGTGATTTTTAAAAAAACTTTATTCTTTGTAGTTATACATGATAGTAGAATACATTTTGATATATTTATACAAGCATGGAATATATCTTATTCTAATTAGAATCCCAGTGTTGTGGATATACACTGATTGTGAGATTCAGTATGGTAACAAGTGAATTTTAAATAGTGTAAGCACAGAGGTCTCCTGAGAATTTATTCAGAGATTGCTCATTGTGAAGTTTAAAGGTGAAAGAATTTCAACATTTTTTTTTCTTACGATGGATGACGGTGGATGTTTGCTTATGAATGCTCTCTTCAGTGTTTTTCAATCCTTAAAAGACAGAGAGAATATCTGATAAAATTCTCATAAGACCAAACAACTAACATGTATACCCCACCCCACCTTATTCCCTTCCTTCCAGAACTTTAAGTCTATAGAATGACTAAGTCTATAGTTTAGATGTTACATGTAGAATTAAGTTTTGCAGCAGGATGATAAAAAGATATTCTCAAGCGAGAAAGAAAATAGGTCTAGTTCTTGGTCACAAAATTAATCAGGAATTGGTTGATAAGCGAGGATTCAAGTGAATGTTTCTTCATTTTCAATAAATAAGTAAGTTTATAGCGTCTCTGTGGCTTATAGTTAAGTCTTACCAGCCCAGTATCCTCCAGACTGAGGCTGATTCTGTAGATGATTGTGTCTAACTGTACTTTCTAGACTGGCAGTGTTAAGTCCAGCATTCACCCCCTGTGGTGTATATATTCTAGTGGATTTTTACATTTGAGAGCAGGTAAGATATACCTGAGATCAAGATGCCACTGTAACCCTGTAAACACTGAAATATACAGAGGTACCTAGAATTTGTTGAGTTATTGGGTACTAATAATTAATAAATATGATTAATGTTTATTTTATGATTTATGATTAATTTGTTGAGTTATTAGGTACTAATAATTAATAAATATGATTAATGCATGATTAATAAATATTATTTTCAATGTAAAATTTTAGTTAACATTTGGAAACTGTATTTGAAGGATGTCTGTTCTCTTTGTATCATACAATATATATGTTGTTCCTCTGTAATTACTGTGACCACTTTTCTCATTCACTTTTGAAAGATTCCAAACCAAATGCAATTTTAGTTACATTAAGAAAAATTTCATATTTTTACCTGTGGTTTCACATAAATACAAGGCATGTGACTCTGTCCATGAATGCATTTAAATCACTTAATGATAAAACTCTTTGTGATGGGCAAAACTTCAGTCAGAAATGTACAGATACATGCTTTATATTATGTAATTAACTCAGATTGTTTCCTGTGACTGTTTGTCTAAGCTGTTAATTAAACATCTTCAGTATACAATAATGTATTATTGTAGAAATATAAGTTGGTTTTGTTATCAAAAGAATCAAATTTTTGATCCCTGATGTGGGGAAGACATTTTCAAGTAAAAAAGCAAACAAAACAAAAATAGGAGAAAGAGTATGGTTTTTGATGGCAGACATTGGATGGTAGGGATATGGTGGGCTTTATATCATTGGTAAAAGGTACAACTCACTTTTATAGATACAAACTACAGAATTTTTTTCTGAACATCTAGAATACATTATATTTTAAATTCTTAAATACACTGCAATATATTATATATTTCAAATTGAATAAATTTCAGAATTAATCATGGACTTTAAATTGTAACTTCTGTCATTTTCATAGCAGTATTCATCTTATGGGGTTATAAAGAGCAGTGTTGATTATTTATGACTTGGTGACAGAATTAAAATTAATGCTAAATTCTTAAAATATCAAAAAGGAAAAACAAGATTTTTCTTATCTCCCAGGAAAGGTGAGGGAAAAGAATGTTTTGTTTTTCTGTAATTTTTTTTAAATCATGATTTTATTTGTGAATATAGATATTTAAGGCATACTGAAAAACTTTTTTAACTGACAGAAATAGTCAGTGAATCTATATAAATTTACAGAGGTTGGAAGGAGTGAAAACAGTCATTTTACTCTTTCTGTATTGAGCCTGAAGTGTAAAAAGTTAAAACTGTAGAACTGAAAGAAATGCTGTGTATGCTGGGCTGTCATGTTAATTAAATAAACAACCAGAACACTGACTCTGTGTATGAAATACATTTTGAAAAGTCAGGGGAGGGGGTGCAGGCAGGCAAGGGTGAGTGACATTGGCATGAAAAAACATTCATTATATCTGTAGTGACATTTGTGTGAATTATTCTATTAGGAAATTCAGCTCTGAAAATAATCTCTTCAGGACTCTAGTTGAATAAAAACCTCACCAAATCTAATTTCACTTCTATTTTGAATATCTTCACATTTATTATGCTAAAGTAGGGTGTTTATAAAGTTCCAAATTATGACTGTATTTTTAAGTACTTTATATTTTAAGATTTTCAGCTAATACTGTTTGTGTCCGTAACAGCCCAGTAGAGTCTTTTGATTTCATTGAAAACTTGTGTTATATAATCTATAAAAAAATGAGTGTATTCTGGGATTAGGGTGGGAGCTACATTTTTCAGAAAATGTTATGAAATGTACCATCTTGGATATAGGAAGATGATCAACGCAAGTATTGTATTATGGAGTATCCTATGAGATTTGACATGTTGAAACTGTGTCTTTGCATTGGGTCATGGGGAATGTTTCTTTAGCTTTATGAAATGATGCCTGACTTTCCATGTTTATGATGACTTTCTTACTTAGTTCCTGTGTGTCTCCTGATCCATGGAATCTTCCTCCTTCCTTTTTTCTGTGTGGTATTGATAATCATATCTTCTAAAAAAAGCCCTCAAATACACATTGAAAAATCAATTTATGCTTAAATTCTACATTCATGTGTTTAACAAAGTTCTATGAAATAATTATGAAGAATGTCCAAAAATCTCAGAAAGTCCAAAAATCTCCATATTTTTGTACTAAAGATATATTCTGCTAATATTCCAATGGACATTATTTCTTTAGAGAGACAGTATACATATATGGTTATATATACTTGAACTATTGTGAGCATTTTTAAAAATGAGGGTGCATGTGTGTATATAAAGTAAGGATACCCTTGGGAATTATTCTAACTTTGAATTGAGAATGGAGGTTTGGGCCATTCTCAATATACAAATAATTGATGATGGAGGAAAAAAAACAGTCTGAAAGATGTATCTAAGGTGTAGTTCAAAGGAAGATTTGTTGGATAACTGTTGCCAAAAATGTTAGTTGGGCCAGGAGAGGTCACACACCACTGTAATCCCAGCTACTTGGGAGATTGAGGTGGGAGGATGGCAAATTAATTGGAGGCCTTTTACCTTGTGAGACAGGGTCTCACTAGCAACTTAGTGAGATCCTGTCTCACAAGGTAAAAGGGCTGGAGATGTAGCTCAGAGGTAGAGTCCTTGCCCTAGCATATGCAAGGTCCTGAGTTCAATCCCCAGTATTGCAAACCCTCCCCCAAATTAGTTGGCTATACTTGTTCATTGAAAATATGCTGTTTTTAAATGAGGACATTACACTTAATGTCACCTGTAAAGGCCTTTGGTCGATCAGTCAATCAGATGTCAAAATACGCCTTGTGCTAAATACCACAAAAATTGTACAGATATGACACAGCATCTCTCTCTCCAGGGTTTAGAGCTTATCCAGGATAATGAGGCATCCAAAGAAGGAGGGAAATCACAGCAAAAGATCTAAATGCCCCTGGAAGCAGTAGATGGAGGAATGAATACACATAATGACTTAGGGTGGGTTTTTAACCTGCACTCAGGACCATTCCTTCCTTCTTTGAGAGTATATGTAGAACTTTGTTTGTTCATTTTATGGGGAAAATGCCTATAGTGTCATAGTTTTTTGGAAGTTCATCCCCACATCTAAAATGGTTTAGATATTGAGCAACTTGGCGCGAGACATGGGAATTTTTTCTTTGTGGTGGAAATTAATTTTGTACATGTACTATAAATACATCCTGAAGAAGTCTTTATACAACTTTACAAGATGTTTTCTGCACATCTGTATCATTCTCTTTCATTTGAGTATGCTGAGGAGGGAACCGACAAGAAGGAAGTCAGGCTAGCAGTTTGAAGCGTTTGTGTCTTGTGTGACTTTTACACATGAAGCCAACTCTAAATTCTCTTTCAGAATTAAGGGACCGAGTAATCAGATGGAATATCAGATGTACAGATCACAAAGCCTTTTTGCCTTTGCAGTGAGTCAAATAGTACCAAGTAGCCTATGGAATGTATTATTCTCGACTTAGTCCTTTCAATAAATACTGAGTGCATTCAGAAATCTAACTTTGTGGAGTCTTTATCTCATCACACAAAAGTGTTCAATGGCAGTGTGAATATTAATTTTTTTTGTCCATGTTAGTGTTTCAATGAATTGATTTGAAGATGTTCAGGATTTCAAATTTAAGGCAAAAAACAATCCCCAAATCAGTAAAACATTTCTTTGTTAGCAAAAACATTTTATTACATGTGTTCATCAAAATTATTTTGCCCAGTTTCTCAGAAATCCATTAAGATGTAAGCAAATAGAATGTAATATTGAAGGAGGTCATGAAGACCATTGCTGTTTAGAGGATAGAAAGTTATTTGGGAAAAGTCTCAAACTAAACAACCTCTGCATGTTCGATTTTATTAGAACTGTCACATATTATTAAGGAAGTTATGAATGATTACAAATACTTTCAAGTATAGCCCCAGTCTCTAATAGAGTAATACAAGTACTTAAGGGAACTTGTGTCTTTCCATCCTAAGAAAATGAGTGGTTATGAGGTGAACATTTTTTTTGTGTGTGTTGGGGTATGTGTACATATGTGTATGCGTATGTGATCTTTTTTTTTTTCCCCCTGCCAGGAAATTGCCTTGGTTGTATCAATTTGGTGGAGAAACAGTGTCACCCAGTGGCTTTGGTGAAAACAGTTCAATAGAAATTTAGTACTACCCAAAATACATATTTAATTTTGCATTTTCTAATAGTAACATGAAAAAATGAAAACAGGTGTAATTTATATTAGTATACTTTATTTATATCAACTTGTAATCAGTTTTAAAAAGATAGTTTGTTTTTGTGCACTGGATCTAAATATATGTTTTGTACTTAGAACACATTTCAATTTGTTGTAGCCACATTTTAGCCATCCAGTAGACACGTGGCTAATGGCTGTGATATTGGATGGTGCTGTTGCACATTTTGAATATGGTGAAATACTTGAAAAATGTCACCTCTTCAGTTATAGTGGAAAGTCTGTAGATTTAATAAAGAATCTTTCAGAGTTTGATCTTCATAGCTCATTTTTGTACTACTTCAACAGTTGGTTGGCAAGACCCTCTTCCCTGTTTCCTTCATTTTGCATTACTTTACATATTTTTTTAAAAAATGATTATTTTCATTGGAGGGGACACAGTGCTGTCGTTAATGAATTTTTATGTTTATCTGATTTATAATACAGTATCAATATTTCCAGTTCATTATGAATTTGTCTTTCATAGTCTTGCAGGTAATGGGGATTGCTTATGTGCAGTGTGAACACATCACATGTTCATGGTGATTAGTCTATAATTAGTTTATCTAATGTCTCTTTGGTAATGAAAGTGCTTATGTTTGTAGTGCAGGGTGTTATCTTTGTAACTTAGGAAACTAAAGTGACAAGCCTGTCTGTAACTTTAATGGATGAAAATTATAGCAGTGCCTGTGAAGGGCTGATGATTTCCTCACCTTTGCTTATGTAAACACCATCTCCATAGAAGGAAGTTGAAAATTCATCCATTTTGTATATAGAAAGGATTGGAGATTTGGCTAGTGTGGAATTTCTTAGCTCAGTATTCAGATTAGGTGACTTTTGGAGCCCTTTTATCAGTTTAGCCTGCAGGCTGTGATTTCAGACTGATTCAGGTGATACAGACTAGAAATAATTAATGTCATGTTCCTCCTATCATTTCTCAAACTCTATGAATTCATTGTTTGTAGGTGTGGTTCCACTGTTACATCAAGCATTAATGAGAAGCTGGGCACAGTGGTGCACAACTGTAATCCCAGAAATTTGGGAGGCTGACGCAGGATGATAGCAAGTTCAGGCCAATCCAGGTCAATTTAGCAAGATGTTGTTTCAAAATAAAAACATAAAAGGACTGGTGATGTAGCTCAGGGGTAAAGCACATGGGTTCAAAGCTCAGGACAAAAAAAAAGTTTTTATTGCATGGAATGTTCTTTTATATGGATAGATAAATAGGTTGATTTTTTTCTCCCCAGTACTGTGGGTTGAACCCACTGGTGGTTTACCTCTAAGCTATATCCCCAGTCCTTTTATTTTTTGAAACAGGATTTTACTAAGTTGTATGGGGCTTTGCTAAATCGCCCAGGTTGGCCTTGAAGTTGTAATCCTCCTGCCTCAGTCTCCTGAGTCTCTGGGATTTTAGGTATGTGCCACCATGCCTGCTCATAGGTTGAGTTTTTAAAAATCAGGCATTAATTTTGTGTTTAGTGGTTTGTATCTATATAGGATACTTATAGTGACTTTTGGACAAGGCATATTAATTATCATTGTATTACAGAATAAAAATAATAGGATGCATAGATTTTCACATATTACTTAGGAAATAATCTATAAAGTCCCAAAGGCAATAAAGTAATGGTCTACAAAATAGCACATTTGGATATAATAAAGTAATATGGGCTCTGGTTCACTTCCAGTGAAGCTGACTTATTTTAGACTTCTTGAAAGAGCTCACTGAAGCTCACTGTTACTGCCATTGTAACACTCAATATTACTTGAAAGAGTTTGTACTTGAATGTAACTAGTCATTTGCCCTGGCTAATTTTGAAGTTGCTTTAAATTTACTCATCTTATAATTTTTTTTTTCACCCAGCCTCCTTTCCCTCTCTCCTTCTCCTCCTCCCTCTCCTGTCCATTTTATTTCATGTTCTTTTTATCTAATATATTCTTCTGCAGAGTGTGTTCAAAAATTAAAGGAATGTCTTTCTGTCCTCCAGAGTACCTTGTAAGAATATAGAAATGGTTTTATACAAGAAGCTTTGTGGTTTGGGGTTAATAGGATTTTAGTAAAAATTTCCATCTTCTGAAGTAAGTTCAATTAACTGAATAATTATGCTGTGTTTGTGGCAAGTGTTTACCCTCTCTATGTGTGACCCACTTCAGTAAGCTTCAGAAGTGTGAAGTTGCAGGAATATTGTTTTGGGAGAATGTTTAATTTTTTTGGCAAACTGATGTCATGCCATGTGGAGGGAGCATCCTTAGCACATGTTTAAGCTGGTGTGAATACAAAGGAAATAGCTTTTCATTTTTATCTTAAATGTTTCAGAGGATCAAATTAAAGGCCCTCTTATGAAATACTCCTTAAGAGGCAGTGTTTTGTTCTTATGGTATGAATCACCCCCTTTTGGGAGTTAGTATTTCAGAGTTCGGTCTTGCTAACAGTCTCCCAAAATTTGGGCAAGGCCTATTGAACATTGAGAATTTGGTGTGTTGAGAATTTGCTTTCTAGGTTCTGGAACTGAAGATCAGATCATGATAATTTGGGCAAGGCCTATTGAACATTGAGAATTTGGTGTGTTGAGAATTTGCTTTCTAGGTTCTGGAACTGAAGATCAGATCATGATAAGTTTTTTGGTTTTTGTTTTTTTTTGTTTTTTTTTTTTTAATACTAGTGATTGAACCTGGGCACTTGACCACTAAGCCAATCCCCAGTCCTATTTTGCATCTTATTTAGAGAAAGGGTCTCACTGAGTTGCTTAGTGCCTTGCTTTTGCTAAGGTTGACTTTGAACTCATGATTCAGCCTCCTGAACCTCAGGGATTACAGGTCTGTGCCACTGTGCTGGGCTTCATGGCAGTTTTCATTACAAAATCACATTTTTGAACCTCCTTGTTTCAGTCATTTTTTAAAGAAAAATTTGGCCCAGTGCATTACTCTTTGTAGGTGCTGGCTACCTGGCAGGATAAATGCATGGAAAAGAAATAAGTGACTGTTAACCTGAAATATTTTTTTTCCCAGTGCCCTGATATTGCATAGTGACTGAATTCATTGAACCCATATTGTCCCATCATCCTAGATAGGGAACACCTAAAAAAAATTAATGTAATATTATATGATAATTATAATAATATCAACAGTCATTAATATCAATGTATTAATATAGATAAGTTCTAAATTATGATTTCCAACCTATTTTAATGCACTTGTTTCAATTTCATTGAAATATTTTTTAATTGAAAACTTGGGATTTAATAGATTGAAGAAATTTCTGTTTAGAGATAAAAGGAAATAAACTATCAATAAATGTGTGAGTTTAGAGTTTTAATATGTCTGCTTGCATTTTTGTTACTTTTAAAAACATTTTCTTATATATCTAAAGGGGTTAAATTTGGCCTGTTCCTTACTTGTAAGAAATTTCAAGTTCAACATGAGTCCTAGATATTTATTTTTAGTTCATGTCAACTGTAAATAACCAAGGCTACCAAGATCATTGTAGCATAAACTTTAGGAAGATCTTTGAAATTAGGGTCCAATTTTTTTAGGAAAAAAAATCAATTTTTTTCCACTTTTCACTAATAGAATAAACTGATTTCATTTTCTTTCATCATTGACACAAAGATTTGAAGTGTTCTGTTACTATTACTGATTTACATTTTTATTTATTTGTTTTTGTACCAGGTAGTGAACTCAGGGGCACTGGGCCACTAAGCCATATTCTGAGCCCGATTTTGCATTTTATGAGCCCTATTTTGTATTTTATTTAGAGACAGGGTCTCACTGAGTTGTTTAGTGCCTTGCTTTTGCAGAGGCTGGCTTTGAACTCATGATCCTCCTGCCTCAGCATAGGCCTGCACCACCACACAGGGCTGGGCTTTTTTCACACTTTTTGTCTGCATTGTTTTGAAAGAGTTTTTTTTTTTACTCAATAGCTGTTTCTCCTGAAAAGTCAAATGTAAGGTAAATACCATTTTATTTTTATCATTTTTCTTTTTTTGTGTGTGCTGTGAACCAAACCTAGGACCTTTCTCATGGTATCCACCCTCATTTTACCTCTGAGCTATATCCACAGCCCCTATTTTACTTTATAATTGTGATCAGTTACAAAACATATCTTGAGATGGTTGCTCCCAGAGAAGACACTGTGAAATCGGCTTATTTAAAAATGTCATCCAGTTGTAGGGTGAAGTTTGATAGCATAATTTCAAGTCACGATGAGCTAAAAATAAAACAACAACAAAAAACAGTTCGTAAGTATTTATTGAAAAGAGAATTTTAGTTTATCCAGTCATGTTTTTAAAAAATTTATTTCTTGCATACATGACAATGGTGGAGTGCATTACATTCATAATTATCCAGTCATTTCTTTGGGAGGGTACCTTAGTTTTTTTTTTGGTACCAACGATTGAACTCAGGGGCACTCAACCACTAAGCCACACCTCTAGTCTTATTTTGTATTTTACTTCGAGACAGCAACTCTCACTGAATTGCTTAGTGGTACCTTTAGTTTTTAACAGAACTTGCTTTGTTAAAATAAGACATTTTTGTCAATAGAAAACATTTTGTTGCTGTATTTTTTTTCTCTCCAATTCTTCTTGCAGTGCTGAGGATTGCACCCAGGACTTCAAGCATGCTAGGCAAGTGCTATACTACTGAGCTACACAGACTGCTGTCTTAATGAAGATATTATCATATCTTCTTACTGAAATCAGAGATGTTTCTTTTGAGTTGTTATGCAGATTGTCATGAACTTAGATAACTTACAAGGACAATGTTTAGGAAAAAAGTTACTATCTTATGGCAACAAGTTTCTTTTTGTAGATGTCTTCTTGTCTTACAGTAGATTTTCTAGAAAAATTGCGGTTACTGACAACTTTGAGAGTTTAGAATTTTTTGAATAAATTATTTAAAAACAAATATTTTTGTATTTGAAAAATAATTGACAAATGAAGGAGTTATCAATTAATTTGAAAAATCAAAATGTAATCAAGCCATTTCTGAATTTATTAGACATTTTTATAAAAAGTTTAGAAGCAAAATCTTTTACATTTTTTGTTTGGGATATAGAGCTGTGTCTGTATTATCTTGAATAGTGACTGTTTCTACTCTCAGTGATTTGTTTTTGCTGTAGTTGGAATTGCTTTGGCTAGATAAACAGGACCTAAATTATTAGTAGTTGCTAAGGCAGTAGTCTCCTTTTATCCCCTTCTCTTCATTCTCCTTAACTTGAATAATAATTGAATTGACCCTTGTTAACCCCTTTAGAAAACTACAGCTAGAATTTTTAAATGTTTTCAGTGGAACTTCTTTAAGCAATTAACTGGTCCTGATGAACAGCGTGAGAATTAGGCTGGGAATGTTAGATAACTTATCAGTGTTTAGTCATATCTTTATCTAAAAAAGTGACATTCAGAAATGGAAGCCCATGAAAATGTATTCACAAAACAATGTTAGTGCTTTGCTTGTGCAGAAAAACTTGATCAGGATCAAATGAATAATTCTTTAGTTTTCAAAATATATTTGTTGTATACTATTTTGGGGGGGACAGTGTATGTATGCTAGGGTTGAACCCCCCAGGGATGGTTCAAGGAGCTCTACTACTGAGCTACATCCCCAGTCCTTTTCTTTTAACTTTATTTATTTATTTATTTACTTATCTATCTATCTATCTATCTATCTATCTATCTATCTATCTATTTATTTTATGTGGTGCTGAGGATTGAACCCAGGGCATTGCACGTGTGAGGCAAGGGCTCTACTGCTGAGCCATAACCCCAGCTCCCCCCGCCACCCAGTCCTTTTCATTTTTTAATTTTGAGATGGGAACTCACCAGTCATTAGAAATACAGGCCTGGGCCATTGCACCCAACTGTTGTATAGTATTTGGGGGAGCAAATTTTGGTGCACAGAATCACTGTTGGATGTTGGGCAGAAATTACAGACTTGCATTGTGGGCTTAGACTACAGTGGGATTTGTCCTTAGACTACCGCACTCAGGTGATGTTCAGTGTAAGCTCTTAACAGTTTTCATGAACTTTTTGGACATTTCAGTACTTTCCAAGATACTGATTATTTAGTTTCTTAGCACATTTATCACTTTGATTTATAAATGCACCCTAATGGCAATCTTATGTGAACTTTTACCTTTTATGTGAGCAGAATTGATTAAACATGTCAGCAAGTAAGTGTATCTGACTTAAGATCTCAGACTCTGTACAGAATATTTGCTACATTCTAAGCACTTCAATATGTCTACATTCTTCTTTTCCCTGACTTTTCTCCAGCTGATGATTAGTCTTATATAACTATAATGCCATGTTAATCAAGGTGTCATTTGTGAATCATAACAGTAAATGCCTCCAATTAATAGATTAGTCAACTTCCTTTTAGATGCTTTTAAAGTCTGTGAGATTGCCTGACTTCACCTACTTATAATTACATATCATTTGGCACTTTCTAAATTGAGCTACATGCGTATTTCTCAAAATTTAGTGTGAATGAAAATCATCTGGGAAACCTATTAAAATGCAGATTCCTGATCCTATCCTCAGAGATCCGCATTTTTTTTTTAAAGGAGTAATCCAGATGCCTAAGTTGAGAAATACAGAGCTACGATCTTCTATCTCCTGAAACTATACAGGAAGTTCTGACTCGTATAGTCTGATTAGACTAATAGTAAAAAAGTATTTGACTTAGACAAGAAGCCTTAGTGTCATAGGAAAAACTAATTTGCACACACTGGCTGAAAAAATATGTATCATAAGAATGTACTATAAAAATAAGTATTACACAAATATTAAAAAGAAAGCCTGAAGCAGACCTAAACCAAAAAAGACTAAATCTTTGATATGTGTAGTAGTTTCTTGAATTTTCTGTGCTTTAGTGATCCTAGCTATATCATAGTAATAATCTAACTTACTTCTTAAGGTTGTGAATATTAAACTAATGGAAATGATAGAAAGGGGTTCTTGTCCATCCAACTGAACAAGGATGGTGTCTGTTCTTGCCTGCTGAGGCTCTCATTGATGAATGTAGGCTATATATCAGCACAATGTACAAAAAACAGACTTGCAAATCTTACAAAATATGCAGATTTTATGGGAGTTAATTAATGATACAGAGATGCTTATATTGCAGCCAAAATCATTGACAAAAGAGGAACCCTCCTGAAGTTAGCCAAGGAAACGGTGGAAGGAGAGAAACTGGTGGGGGTAGCCACATGTGCTTCAGAAGAAGATGATGTGATAGTAAAGCATTCAGAGGTTTTTAGGAAAGTTGGTGAAGTCCTTGAACATTTTACACAAATGGCTGATGCTACTGTTCAGAGCTAGCTGTTCAGTGTGTCACAGTCTTAATCTTTGCTTAAGATTTGATCTGAGCCGGGTTCAATGGCGCATACTTGTAATCCCAGTGGCTCAGGAGGCTGAGGCAGGAAGGATCATGAGTTTAAATCCAGCCTCAGCAACAGTGAGGTGCTAAGCCACTAAATGAGATCCTGTCTCTAAATAAAATACAAAACAGGGCTGGGGATGTGGTGCACCATTCTTTGGTCCCCTACCCTTATAAAAAAAGATTTGATTTGTGCTCCACCTGACATCAAAACCTGTATTTTGTCTTGAAAAATAAAATTCATTTCAGAGGAGTTTTGTTTGTTTGTTTTTGCAGTGCTGGGGATTGAACCCAAGGCCTCATGCACGCCAGGCAAGCACTCTATACCACTGAGCTACATCCCCAGCAGTTTCAGAGTTTTTTGTTTTGTGTTTTTTTTCAAAGTAAACTCTCAGTTAACTTTTTTTTTCTCATTATTTACTAATAGTACCATTATTTTCTAAAAACAGACTCTTCCTGCTTTTTATCAGTCGTGGCCCTCAGTCAAAGGCAGTGCCTGTTTATGACAAAATATTCTTCAAGGTTCTCCCTCCTTTTACCAGCTTCCTCAGGATCCTACTCTAGGCTTCCATTCTCAGATCACTTTTCCAGATTTTTCCACTTCTTGAATGATCCTTCAGTGTAGCCTGAGGTGGTTATTTTGGTTTAGCCTTGGCAGTAGGAAGAGTCCTGTTTAGTTTCACTCTACCACCTTGGGTTTCCATAGAAATTCCTCTTGGGGTAGTTGTCTCTTTCCTAACTTGGTCATAGGAAGCCCTCTCGTTTTTTTTTTTTTTTTTTTTTTTCCTTCTGTAATACAGGAGGAGGTATAGGAAGGTGAGGGGAGAGGCCCAAAGACCACACAGGCCAGAGGGCGGTTTTCAAAAAGTATTGGTCCAAGGGGTAGAACTTCCTCTTTGCCCTCTGAAGGTTTGCTGGAATGAACTGACAATAGACCTTTTAATAGAGAAGAGATGTGAGAATTGATGAGCATGCGTGGTGGAGGATGGCAGTGTTAACCCCATGAAGTTCAGATGCTTATATACCCTTCTTCATAGAGGAAAAAGGACTTGGAGGCTGTTTTGAGGGCCAGAAAATGATTATTAGGGAGAATGAATGGACCCTGGGAAGAACTTGTAAATGGTTTTCTTTAGAACTTGGATGAGCCTAAGAGGCAGACATTATCTTGCAACAGCAGTCCTTCCTGGTGTGGTTACCTTCTCTCAGCCTTGTTTTCTGTGATAGATGATGACATTTCAGGAAGGGGAAAGATGCTCTTTTTGGTTGGCTCCATCTTAAGGCAGATAAGGGAATCTGCCTGCAGGAGAGAAAGGTCGTGCCTGCGTGGGCAGGAGAAAGGGCATGGAGACCTTGATTTCAGAACTCTTTTTCCAGATCAGCCTGTGGAAGTGCCACACCTGAGGTTTTCTTTTCCCCCTTAAGAAAGGATTTTGAGCAAACAAAGAATACAGTCAGATTCATTTGGAATGGGGTCACTCAGCTGGTGTTGTTTGAGAGTAGGTGTTAGGATGGAAGAAGGGAGACCAATGATTAGAAAAACTGGACCAAAATAGTAATGTCAATGGGAAGATTGGACTGTATGCTGAAAGCAGTACTAACAAGATTGTTATTGACTGGTGATCTTTGGCTGATCTGCTCTTTTTCTATTCTGTTTTCTTTCTAAGTTTTCAACACTGAACACCCCTTACTGGAGATTGAGCCCAGGGTTGCTTTGCCATTGAGCTGCACCCTGCCCACCCCCCAGACCTTTATTAAATTTACTTTTGAGACAGGTTCTCTTGCCCAGTTGTCTAGGCTTGCCTCCAACTTGACCTCCTCCTTCCTAAATCTCCTGAGTAGCTGGGATTACAGGAAAGTAAGTTTCTTTAAAGTTTTTTTTTTTTTTAATTTAGGGATATATATTATATTCAAGGATTATCTATTTTTGTTTCTTTAAAAAATCAGATTGGGTTTACTTGTTTCACCTCAGTTTTAATCTGTGCCTGTGCCTTCCAAAAAATGTACCACTTGTGGGCCTGACTTTGAGGAAATTTCAAGATTTCCTCACATGGAAATGAATTTGAATCAAGTATCTCAACTTCTCCCCCAATTTTTGTTTGTTAGGATATTATAACATTTGGTATAATAAAGGTTAGTTTTGAAATTTTAACCTGATATAAATGTCGTTATGTCTTAAAATTTTCAAACCAAATTTTCATAAACTTAAGTATCATGTCCATGTTCTTCCTCTTAAACAGACATTTGTAGTTGATCCTCTGATATCTTAAGCTGTAAGATGGCAAAAACATTAAACCATTTAAACAAAATTCAATGTTCTTCCTTTGCAACTACAAATGGTCTGGGAAGTTCCATTTCTATCAAAGGCATATTGCCAATTCATCCTATGGAGGAAATACTTCTGTTTCATTTTCATATTAACTGAGGCCATTTGTCATCCTGCAGAGCACATCAGTGATAGGTGCTATGACAGCTTGATGGCACTGTAACTTTTCAGTTTGCTAATTCTACACTGTGTTTAACTTCTGATTATGAAAATGTTTTACAAACTGCTTGGGAGCAACAACAGATAAGGATTTTAAAATGTGTGAAATGAAGAGTTTTTAATCACATGGGAAAATACTTTTGATGAGTGGAAAGAGAAATCAGGAAGCAAACTTTAGGTTAGGGCATATCTGGAGTTTATCATGCAGAGCAGAAAAGAGACTTGTCAAAATGTTAATAGTATGGGGAGTCATGGATGATTTTTGCTTATTTTTCTGTTCTGTATTTTCTAAGGTTTCAACACTGTACACAAATTTTATCAGAAAAACAAGCTTTATAAAGAAGTGTAGCTGGGCATGGTGGCTCACTTCTGTAATCCCAGGGGCTCAGGAGCTGAGACTGGAGGATCATGAGTTCAAAGCCAGTCTCAGCAACAGTGAGGTGCTAAGCAACTCAGTGAGACCCCGTCTTTCAATAAAATACAAATAGGGCTGGGGATGTGGCTTGGTGATTGAGTGTCCCTGAGTTTAATCTTCAGTACCAAAAAAAAAAAAAAAAGGAAATATAGTCATTTGATGTTTTTCCTTTGGATATATTCACAGAAAAATTTGTAAAGGCCCTTTGCCTAGTAGTTGCAACCTCAGGTGCTTTTTTGAATGCTAGTGTTAACATTCAGTACTGGATAAAACATATTTGGAAGTAAAAATCCTGATTCTTGACCCAGGTGGCTGGACAGGCTAAAAGTTTCTTATCAGATTGCAAGCCCGACTGGCATATGAACATCCAGAGGTAGGTTCCTGAAACTACAGATTGGCATCTAAATGGTTTTTGTAATTTTACCTAAAGGTATAATTTTATGAAAAAATACATATATATATATATATATATATATATATATATATATATATATGTGATGAAATGTGCACATATATACTGAAACATGTCTCAGTTTTTAACTAAAGTTTTTTGCCCTATTTTGTTCAAAAGGTGGTAACAACACTCTACCACCACAGCCATGATGTATTGACATGAGGTTACTTAAGGGGAGAATTTTTTTTTTTTTTTAAGCAGCATAAGGAAAATGTTGAGCTACTTCACTGATTACCAGGCCATTAAGGTTGAAAATAAAAATTGGCTTCAACTGATTGTTTTTCAAAGTAATGAGCATATTTAAAAAATGTTCTTTGCCTGAAAGAATTCTCTGTATTACCTCACTTATTAAATACATAGCATATTTTTCTGATAATTTATGCATAGTACATAAATGTTTTTATTTTACATTTCAATTTTCATCTGTAAATCAAGCAGAAATATTATGAGTTATTTCTCTATTTTGGTGTCTGAGGTAAATTTATATAACATGAATTTCAGTTTTCCTTCTCAGGATTATATTGATTATTTCTTGAATATGCTGTATCAGAATAGGAACTTTGTACATATCTTTTGCTCTTGCTTGTTTAAATAAATGCATAGGGAAAGAAAGCAATGTGTACATGATATTCTAAAAATTATTTCCACACCTAGGATTATTAACATATTTTTTCATATTAAGAGCTATAAATTTCTGCAGGAATAATTTTTTAAAAATTTATTTGTGCTTTTTAGTTACATATGACAGTAGAGTCTATTTTGACATATTTATACAAACATGGAATACATCTTATTATAAGTAGGATCCCAGTCTCTGGTTGTACATGATGTGGAGATTCTCTGTGGTGTGTTCATATATGTACATAGGAGACTTAAGTCAGATTCATTATACTGTTGCAGGAATAAATTTGACACTATTAAGCCAGTTTCTGTAACTACCTGAGAAAATAGAGTATGGACTCACATAAGAAAAACAAAACAAAAAACAACCTTCCAGAAATAAGTATAATAGAACCAGAGATAATAAGCAGAAAAACAAAACCTCAACTTTACTCTAGCATTCCTCCCACTTTTTACCAAGGAGAGTTAGCTGGTTAACATGAGCTGATTATGTTTGAGATGGCTGAGTTAAGGTAACAGAGACTGGTAATCATTTCCTTTCTGAGTGTGTGAGAGAGGTTGGCACTGAAGTTAGCCTGTGGCTGGAATCCAGATCTTAACCTTGCAGGTCAGAGATGCAGTTTTTTCCATAAAACCAGAGTTTATCCATTGCTGAGGCACACTAATAATAAAACTATAATTCATCAATCAGAATGTCATGTTATTAATTTACACTGGGGAATTTAACTGTGAGGAAGACCAGAGTGCCAACACTTACTAATAAATACTTCTTTTTTTTCTCGTGGAAAGTCACCTTTAGCATGGTTGGCTCCTAGTCTGCATCTGGGGATCTCTGGTTTGTGGGAATAGTCCTTACAAAACTTCACTGTTTGCATCTTTTATTCCAGAAAATTTGAAGAGGGTCCACAATCTGCTAGGAAGGGGGGGGGATTCAGAAATGGCTCTCTTTGTACCCCTCCCTGAGCTCAGAGTAAAGATACTACATTAACAAATGACTACCAACAAAATGACAACCCTGCCAAGTGATAAATGCTTTGAAATACACAAAGTCATGAGAACTTTGCCCTCTAGAAAGGTCGTTGCTAAATTTAATGCTAGAATGCCATCACCCTCTTAACATGGATTTCTGGTAAAATTCTGCCTCATTTTCTGGCTTCTCTTTTAGGTTTATGCTTAACTTTCCCTTGTGTTTGTGTTCATAGTAGGTGACTATAACCATCTGTGTTACAATATAAAGAATGCATCTGTAAAAGAATGTTTCTCTTTATTTCTCCTGTGGGCATGAGGCCCAGAGGAGAGGAGGGGAGGGTGAGAGTAAAAGGTTGTGGTGGAGCTGGATGCCAGGTGTGGAGTGCATGTCTTGTTCTGAAGAAGGCACGTGAAACAGCCTAGATTTTGTGGTGAGGAGAGGTGGGGTGGTGGGAAATTTTAAGAGATAAGATAGGGGAAAATGAAGGACAGGATGAAAAATGGACTGTTTTAAGACTGGGCTGAGGAATTTGAAAGTTACTTTGTATGCACAATTTTTTTTTTTTTTTAGACTGAGAAAGGAAGTAAATAAGGTAAACATAATTTTGATAGCAGTGCATAGGGACCAAATGGGCACAGGAAGAGACTGGAAGAGGCTCTTGTTGAAATTCTCTATACAGATATTGAAGTTTTTTTTGTGTGTGTGTGTGTGTGTTAGGGATTGAATCCAGGGGTGACCTACCAGTGAACTATACTCCCAGCCCTCTTACTTTTGAGACAGGGCCTGGTTAAGTCCCTAAGGCTGGCATTGAACTGTCAGTGCTCAACCTTCAGAATTACTGGATTTCAGGCATGCCCCACCATGCCTGGCTGACACTGAGGATTTCTTAAGACAGTCATGGCACAAAAGGAAAGACGATTTAATAAATACTTAAGATTTGCAATTGGCAGGATTAGTGAACAATTTACCGGTGGAAGGTGTTAAAGAACATGAACACTGCTTGAAATTGTGACCATAGGAATCTAGGCAGATGGGCATGATGATCACTGAGCAGAAAAGCATCAGTTCAACTTTTTAGTCAGTTTGAGGGGTGGGGGGAGTTGATTTGCATGTCTTCAGTGAGCTACTTTGCAATCTTGTATGATTCTCGTCTGATTTCATTTATATATAGGTGTGTGTGTGTGTGTGTGTGTGTGTGTGTGTGTGTGTTTTGTGTGTTTTGTGTGTGTATAGTAGTGGGGGTTGGAACCAGAGGTACTGAGAGCACCACATCCCTTACCCTCTTTTAGTTTTTGAGACAGGGTCTTACTAAGATGCAGAGGTTGGCCTCTAGACTTGTAATCCTCCTGCCCCAGGCTCCTAAGTAGCTAGAATGTACACCACTGCACCCAGCTCAAGAAGTATATTTTAATACCTAGCTCACAAAATATATTTAAATAACTGAGTCATATTTGCTCACCCTGTTACCCTAATTGATATATACTTGCTTTTTACAACTGGAAGCTGCTTGTGCCCAATCTTTAACTGCAAACACAAAAAGGTTGTCAGCTTCGGCCAGTTTAATAAATACTAAAACTATTCTCATATGATTCCATAGTAGGGTCCTAAATCTGCCAGGGCAGACAACTTTGTACTCTTGGTGCTGAATCTTACCAAGAAAAGAGATTACTGATGATAATCTCTGCAGCTTTTCTGTGGAGCTCTTTGATAGTCTTCAGGGTAATAACCTGTCATGATCCTGATCACATTTTAAAAGTATATGGGCAAGGTTCTTATCCTGGATCAGGTGAATGTTGAATCATTTGATTAATAAAGGAATTACTTTATTAATTGAAATAATCTATGCAGTCTGGAGCATTTAATCTTGTTATCAGATTTTCTACTTGGATTTATTTTTAAATAGCTATTCTGGATGCCTAGTATGATTTTTCCTTCTAAATATTTTGTGTGTGTGTGTGTGTGTGTGTGTGTGTGAGAGAGAGAGAGAGAGAGAGAGAGAGAGAGAGAGAGAGAGAGAAGGCTGTAATCAATAATACTAGCTAACAAACACTATGGGTCAAGTTTCCATAAGCATAATCTGTTATCTATCCTTTGACTACTTACTGAAGTTTCCCATGTGGTAAAACCTCTGTTGCTCTCAATATTCTTCTTCTACCTTTATATATGATAGCAAATTTTTGGAGGACTTTTTTTCTTATTTATATATGTGGTGTTTTTCCTGAAAAGTATCATTGCTGTTATAGGGTTGTTACTGAAAACTTGGTCCTTGTCCCCCATGCCAATCCAATAATAAGGACATGGTTTTGACAAAAAGGAAAAACAAGTTTTATTGCTTTCCTAGCAAAGGAGAAACACAGGGGACTGCTGTTCCAGTGGCTGTGATTCCTCCCATGGTGGAGGGCGGGAGGAGGGGGTTTTTAAAGAGGTGATACAAAAGCTACCTTCCTGGTGTTCTTTGTCCTGAGTTGTAATTTACTTGTTAATTTGGGTGACAGTCACTTCTTAGACTTTGAGGTGCTCTCCCTGAGGTCTATATTACTTCATTCCTGTGGTGGGTGTGTGTTCAAGGACAGATAACTGCCTAGGGCCAGGAAGAAAGGTAATCCTGTTTCCCCCCCCAGGGCAGGGGGGCAGGCAGGGAGATTAGGGAAGGGGAGGGAGTGAGAGGAAGAGAAAGGAGCATGTCCACTTTAAAAATAAGTTACAGTGGCAGAGCAGCAAGGGCTACATTCAAAGCATAAAATGGATCACTGTTACAGGGTTGCAGGGAAATTAAAGGTTGAGCCAAATTTAGGAACTCCCTAACAAGTGATCCTCATTCATCTGCCTAGTCACTTGGAGAAGGAACTAAGTTCCCTTCCATTTCCTTTCTGCCCCCAGTATCTTTTCCTAGCCTTTTGGATATCATGGTCTTCTGAAATTGAGAATTGAACAGTAGTTTAGATGTGGTTTGACTGGAACAAAGCAGAATGTGATTATCTTTTTTGTACTGAAATAATTTATCTTTTTGCAACATATATAAACATTGACCCTAGACTTATTCTATATCGAAATGTGTGTGAACAGGGAGGAGGATGTGTGATTTTGTCCCAAGTCTACATACGAAACGAACCACTAGTTTAGTTTGCGAGACCTTAGTACACACTAAGACTGCACTTTCTATCTTTGTTTCTTTCTTTTTGTTCAGCAAAATAATCTATATAGTTTTTATCAGCTAAAACTTTGAAGACCTTCACCTGTTAACTATATGCTTTATCTGAATTGTGCCTTTGGTACTTTGGACCTTCTGTTCTTATTTAGTTTAGATGAAAACAGGAAGACAGGTTTCTGCTGTATTAAATATCTTCTGGTAATTTATGTATAGCTAAATAATGACAATTGGGAGGAAGAAATAAAACATAAGAAACTTGGTCAAGTTTTAGGGAATCATAGTGATTAAACCACTTTCTCTTTATTCAAAGTTAACCTTTAACACAATAGAAATCTGCAGTGTTGAATGAAGCTTCAGGTGTTTGTAGGCACAAACCTATACATAGGAAAAGAATCAGTTTGGCAACATGACATTTTGCCCACGGTTTTGCCCATAATACATAAAACAGCTATGAAATCAATTGACAAATGTATATCGATTACTAAAAGTCTAAAATGTATAGATATAAAATAAGACAAGAAAAGGAAGCTTTGAGATTTGATGCCCTAATTATGGGTGCTCCTGGAAATGTTATTGGCATATGGTGGCACTGCCAATGGTGAATGAACTTTCCATCCTAGGAGAGCGCTTTGCAATGGCAGTAACAATGGCTCTTTGTCTTCTGCAAGGGTAATTATTTCATGCTAGGCCTTTTCAAACACTAATCTGCCCTTGATTCTGATATGTTCTCTCTAGGGAGACCTCCCAACCTCCTGAATCAATGCTGTAGTGAGCCACAGTTACTGATGTGTCATATCCATCAGGTATGTTGATGTGAGAAAAAGAAAAGTTGTACATCGCAGCTCTATAACTTGATCCAAGAAGAGCACAAATCTAATCTATGGGCCAAGAGAGACTTCACTTTCCTGTACAACCTTCTTATAAGGAGAGATTTAAATAAAGATAGCTGAAGGAAGGGCCTTTTCATTTGACTTTGGTGAAATCTTGCCAGAAGCAATATTTGGTTTAGTGTTTTCACTGGTCACTTGGATTTAACTTTCGACTTTTGTTACTGGTTTTCTAGTGTTGAATGGCAGACTATTTTATAATTTTTCCTTATAAAGTTACTTTCTATAGTTTATAGGTTAGTGCTTGTAACTTATAGGTTCATACTTGTAACTTAAAGGGAAATATAAAAAATAAGTTCACAGAGTAGCTAGAACTCTAAAAGGAGATCTCAGCATTAAAGGTGGCATGTATTACTTTTCATGAGTTGAGATTAAGAAGAAACCTCTTTGTGGAAATTCAGGCAATGAAAGAGGGGTTGCTTTATTTAACATTGCTGTAAAAAAGGACTACTAAATTAAAGAGTTGCATTTGAAATAATTTTATCCAAGTCAAACATTGATTGGCATAATAAGTGAGCTATCAGAAAAGCATTTTAATAATCTTGAATTCTACATATCCTTCAAGAAGTACCCAAAATATTCTTCATAGAAGAATATTTAACTTTAAAATTCTACATATCCTTCCAGAAATACCCAAAATATTCTTCATAGAAGAATATTTAACTTTAAAATGTGAGTAAAATAGGTAAGAACTTGAATATCCAATTCTATTTACTCTTTGTTCCCAAAGTTATAAATAAAGGATCGCATTAATTATTGACTATGCTTAATTTTGCCAACAGGAAAAATTTGCTATTGTTCTGATTTGTTTTTAGTTGTTAGGACTTGGAGTATGTGTGCTGATTTGACATTTAGTAGCTTGAGGCCAGGAATGCTGTTAAATATCTATCTTATAATATGAAGAATTATTTGATCTCAAAGAGTTATATAACCTAAAATGTCAGTAGCACCAAGTTTGAGAAAAACCTTGCGTATTGTGCATTTATGTTTTTATTTTTATTTTTTGAATTTTAAAAAATTTATTTGTTTATTCTAGTTAAGTATATATAACAGCAGAATTCATTTTGATTAATTGTACACAATTGCAGCACAACTTTTCATTTCTCTGGTTGTACACCATGTAGTGTTGTACCTTAAGTGCAGTCAGTCATACATGTACTTAGGATAATGATATCCATCTCATTCCACCATCTTTCCTGCCCGTGCATTGATTTTTATTAATACTCTACTTGGATGGAAAGACGAAACAAATGGTAATCGAATGTTTCCTTATTCTAAGTATAAAAATAGTGATAGCAAGATCTGTCATTGGATGATTCTAGCATAGTGGCTAAGATGCAGGATTTGTTATCAGCTTTGGGTTCCAGTCTTCATTCCAGCCATTTATTAGGTGTCTGGCCTTGTGTGAAATGATTAATCCCTGTGAATGAACATACTAATTTATAATGTAGATATATTACTTTACAGACTTGCTCTGATCAGTAAAATTATGTTTGCAGCCTATAAGATATTACATGTTCAGCAAGCGGTCATCACTGTTACTAAGTTTAGAATGTAACTTAGGATTCATAGTATAGCTTTTATATTATAGTTTCACAGGGAGAAAAAATGGTAGACTATTACCAGTATAGATGAATTTCTATAATGAGTTGGGAATTGTTTTTGCAGTTTAATGAGGAGCTGTAGTTTGTGTATAATGAGAAAAAAACATGTAATAACCTGCAGAGATCCATGAAGATGCTACCTTGAAGATAAAAAGCTAATGTTAAGCCAGTTGTGGTGGCGCACACCTGTCCTCCCAGTGGCTCAGGAGCTGAGACAGGAGGATCACAAGTTCAAAGCCAGACTTAGCAAAAGTGAGGTGCTAATCAACTCAGTGAGACCCTGTCTCTAAATAAAAAATAAAATAGGGCTGGGGATATGGCTCAGTGGTTGAATGCCCATGAGTTAAATCCTCAGTTAAAACCCGAAAAAGAAGAGACTAATATTAAAACAATGCTAGGTTATCAATTGATATTAGTAATGAGGTTTATAAAGAAAAAAATCTTTTCCTTTTTTAAATTTTATATTATTCTATATTGTTATCTTGTTTTTCCCTAAAAACACATTTGATTTTGTAATTAAGAAAACAAATATTACAGCAACAATAAAAAGTTTCAACGTTTTTTATTATAAATATTGAAAAATAGGATTCTTTTAAAAATAGTCCTCTTCTCTATTTTATAGGTTATCCTTCTTGCTGATTTATCTCTATTAGTTGGTTTCCCTCTGTAGTCACCTTTCTAAAAGTGTTTTAGCTGTGAGGCCCATTAACATTTTCTTGGCGATAAAGCTGGTCATATTGATGCTTTTATCTTCTATGTTGGCATGTGGTGCTGTTCCTGAAGCTGGTGAAATTTGGTCTAGATCTTGAGAAGAGAAAGAGCCTAGGAGAATCTACAAAGCTAGAATTCTTTCCTTGACTGGGTCCTCTTCAAGGGTTTATTACGAATAAACCCATTAAGAACATACTTTTTAAATTTGCAGTTGACAAAAACTGAGAGGCCTAGAGAATAGTTTAGATGATGGAATGTCAATTTCAGAATGTGCATAGTTTTTAACAGTGGACAGACACTAAGACTGTAAAATTTAACAATAGAAAATATAAACTCCTAGTAAGTTAGTTTTAGAAATAATTTTATGATTTCATGAGGAGAGAGACTGGACCAGTATGGAACTCTCATTTAAATAAAGAATAAATATCTATGGGTTGGATTGCTGCTTGCTCAATGAAGTGACTGCCTCTAGACTAGGTTTTGATAGCAAACCCTACCCTTGTGTTTACAGCATTCATATTTTACAGCATCCATATTTTAAGAGGAATATTGACCACTATAAAGTGGTCAGAAAGCCTGAAGTTAGTTAAATCCCCATTCTGCCACCTGTTAACTTGGTAGTTTTAGATAAATTATAATGCTTAATCTTCTATAAAAAGTGTTTTTGTTTTAGAAATTGACCAAGATGATGATGGTGCTAATAATAATAGACGCTGTACATTGATTGTTTTAAATAAGGCTAAGTTGAAAAACATGCTTGCAAGTACATTTAATCGTCATTAGTTTTCTTTGAGGTTGGTGCTGTTGTTCCCATCTTACAGCTAAGGAAACAGGTACAGAGGCCACATATTAATGTCAGTATATTCTACTAGTAAATCAGAGCTTAAAATTTCTGTGTCAGGCACTGTGTCATGTGCTTTCTTGACCTTTGCTGCCTTGGCCAGGATTAAGAAAGATTCTGAGGTCTGTTGTTAACTTAAAAAACTTGAAGAATTATACTTACAGCTTATCTCAAAACCAAGTTTATTTCTGATAACTATAATTAAAGAAGTTTTATCAAGTTAATGTAGTAATTTGTATATACAAAATGTTTAAAATAGTAAAACATAAATGACCATACATTATTAAGTTAATATAGCATACCCAAAATCATAATTGGGTTCAAATACTATGATTAAATAATATTTCAAAATGTTTCTCAAACCTTATACTGTTCTATTTATACTCAATAAAGGTTTTAAGTTTAAAGTATAAATAATTGCCTTCCAGGTATATAAAGATGATCTATAAATTACATTCATTAATTGAAAGTTATGAAAATAGTCAATTCAGTCATAGAATCAGCTCATTTTCTAATACCAACAAAGCTAATTATAAAAATTCTATCAAAAAGATTATAGTAAATGAAAATATAGGAAGGATTACTTATGACAGTTTTGATTAAATATAGGGAGGCTTAAAACAAGTAGAGGATTTGTCAAATACTTGTTGAACTATGTTTGATTTATAGAACATGTTGATTTATAGAACTCATTTCTCAATTAGAATGTCACATACACAAACAGTAAAATTAAAAAAAATACATGGTTACATGCATATAACATAAAATTTGCCTTTTAAACCATCTTTCAGCATACTATTCTCCCTTATCTCTGAGGATTATATACATTTCAAAACATCTCTTGAATGTCTGAAACGGGGGATAGAACCAAACCCTCTCTAATACCTTTTTTCTATACATACATACCTATGATAATGTTCATCTTGTAAATTATGCATTGTAAGCAAATAATGACAGTAATGAAACGAACGATTATAACAACATATTATAGTTATGTGAATGTGGTCTTCCTGTCTCTCAAAATCCTATACTGTACTCATTCCTCTTGTGATGACGTGAATTTATGGAGCATGCATGAGAAGATGATGTGAGATGAGTGACATAGCCATTATGATATCACCATAGGCTACATGGAAGGCTTTCTTGATCAAGAAAACTATGGTCCTGTTGACCTAGGTTGACTGAACCCCCAGAAAGCAAAACAATAGATAAAGGGGAGCTAATATAGTCACATGACATGATGTTCCTATTGTAGGGGACTGTCCATTTCCAGAATATTTTCATCTTCCCAAACTGTGCCCATCAAATTCCCACTCTCCATTTCCTCTTCCCCCAGCTTTTGGTAACTACCATTCTGATTTCTATCTTCATGAATTTAACCACTCTTGATCTTATCCTAATGGAACATTACAGTACTTGTTCTTTAATGACTGGCTGATTGCACTTAGCATGACTTCCGTGTTCATCCATGCTGTAGCCTGTGTTGGAATTGTCTTCCTCTTTGAGGCTGAATGATATTCCATTGGATTATTTGACTGTTGTGAGTGATTGCTGTGAACATGAGAGTACAAATAAGAAGCCTTTTTTATTGCATTGACATGGCAGTAATGTTAACTTTTTATATTCAACCACTATTTTGACTGAGGAGCTTCAACAAATGTTGGGTTGAGCATGGGAGCGCTTAATAGTATTCTTAAAACTAGGGCAGTTTTCCAAAACTGATCCTATCAATCACATCCTTATGGAAAGATGAGCGAGTGAGGACAGGAAGAGAATAAAAGATACATGGGAGACAGTTTTAGCATGTTAATCAGGACTTTTAAGTTTTGTGTTAAACCTGACATTTTCCTATTTGGTTATTATTAAAGAATGGAAAGTACTATAATTTTAGTTGTCAACTAGAGAAGCAAAGAAGTCTCAATACATGTCAAAAATGTGGACATAAATCACATATTTGTTTCAGGAGCATAACATATTTGCTTTTCATTAATTTTTTTTTTCCAGCAAGGAGACAACGTTTTTTTCTTCCCACCCCTAAGACCCATATAAGCAATATTCTGAATTCATATGGCTGTTCTGAGGATGGTCTAATCATTTTTGGCAAACCATTTACAAACTTTTTTTGAATGTTGCTTTAAGCACTCAATTTATATTAATTTTTTATCTCATCATTTCAAATGAGGTGGATTTTTATGCACCAATGATTGGACTGGACTGAGGAAGAGCAAGTTAATGTTTCTAGTCTCTGTAAGACCCCTCAGCTGACACTCTGCAGTTTTCTATCAGTCCTGTCCTGTCTCCTCCCAGTTTTAGACATTCAGAGGTAGATATTTCCCCTCATCCTATCTCCATCCAGAGCACACATGAGTTCAGCAGCCAGGGATGTAGGTGTCCTTTGACCTTCTCGAGGTCTGTTTCTGTGTTCTGGCACATGTTCCAAAGACCTTTATTTTAAAAAATAGGGAACTGTGAGTCAAAGCCAGAGAGATAGGGAAAATGAAAAGCCCCGAGACATAGTCAGGTGCTATTGAGGTGGACTGTGCAGCTCAGTTCTTTGCTCTGAAAGTCCATGTTGACCTCTTAACTGGGTCTCACTGAGTTGCTTAGTGCCTTGTTTTTTTCTGAGACTGGCTTTGAACTTGCCATCTTCCTGTCTCAGCCTCCTGAGGCACTGGGATTCCAGACCTGTGGCCGAGATTATTGCGTCTTTTGGATTCCTGTTTCCATCACCTCATTATTGTACCCTGTCTCTAATGCTCATCTCTATCTTGATATCAAATTATCTTAGTTTGCAATTTCCTCATTTACTGCTTTATGATGCATTTTCTGATTATCCCAATTTCTAGTTCCTTTTACCTCCTCTGAGTCTTCATAACACTGTATCTGTTACTCTCTTATGACATTTATTTTCCAACTTGGATTATAAATATGAAAAGTGAGAGTGAATTCCTTGGGAGGAGTATATGTATGATTGAACTTACTTCTGCTAAGGCCTATATTATTTACCTAACAGTACTATGTAGATGATCCATAAATTTTGTTTTTTCTTTTCTTTCTTTCTTTTTTTTTTGATACTAGGGATTGAACCCAGGGATGCTTTACCTTTGATCTATATTCCTAGCCCTTTTTGTTTATTCTGAGACAGGTCTTACCCACATTGCTGAGCCTACGCTCAAACTAGAGGTCTTCTTGCTTAAACCTCCCAAGTAGTTGAGGTTATAGGTATGTGACATCCAGGTAGTCCACACATGCATTTGAGTAATTGAGATATCACCATAATTTACATGTGGACAGTACTTGGGAATTTAGATACATTGCCAGGCACCGTGGTGGTATACATATATAATGTAGCAGCTCCAGAGGCTGAGGCAGGAGGATCTCAAGTTTAAACTTAGCCTTAGGAACTTAGCGAGGCCCTAAGCAAATTGGTGGGAACCTGTCTCAAAATAAAAGATTTTTTAAAAGGGCTGGGGAGGTGGCTCAGTTGTTAAGTACCCTTGGGTTCAATCCCTGGTGGTGGTGGTGGTAATAGTAGTACTAGTAGTAGTAGTAATAGTAATAGTAATAATAATGATAAAGAAAATTTAGATATCTTTTTTAATTTTTTAAAATTTTTGGTCGTAGATGGACAGAATACTTTTTAAAAATTTTGTTTGTTTATTTAGTTTTATGTGGTGCTGCTGAGGATCAAACCCACTGCCTCACACATGCTAGGCAAGTGTTGTGCCATTGAGCTATAGCTTCAGCCCCTTAGATATCGTAAGTGCATATCATTCTCATTAAATCTAACGTTAGTGTGAAATTTGATGGTTATCTCCAATTTATTGGTAATACTTGGAAGTTAACAGAGGTAGGAGCAGAAACTGTATATGTAGTCTTGTGAATAGTTCTGGGGATTTTGGAAGAAAGGGCTTCAAGCTGAGTTGTGTGGGGCTGCCAGGACTGCCAGGTCAGGCAAAGCCTGGGTACTTGAAGCTCTAAAGATTCTGATCTGATGACCTGAGGTGGATCCCAGACATTGGTGTTTTTATTTTTAATGTAACAATTTTGGAGAAATTTTAGCATTCTGAATTTTTTTGGGAAGAAATTTATGGATAGGATTTTATTATTTTTATTGTAAACATTTGAAAATTGACTAATCGTTCACTTTTTTTTGTTCTGTTTGTCTTTTATTTCTATAATATTGTCAATTTTTTTCCTGATGCTGAATTGAGAAATAAGCCTGTACCTAGTTGTAAGAGAATAGCCCTTCAGAGGCACACAATCCTCTGAAGCTATGAGAGTTAAATATCTCATGATGAGTACTATGGGTTGGCTCATATTTCTGTGAAACAAAGCTTGTGTACTAGTAAAGATTATATTTAAAATTAAGAAAGTTTTATGTATGAATGAGAAGTGTTTGATGAAAGGCAGTTATAAAGGAGTAGATAAATAATACAACCTTCCACTCATTCTATAGTAATGTCATATTTTTCTCTCTACTTAAGGAACGCCATCACATGAATTTTTACTGTTGATGTTAAACTGTTGATCAAATTCATCTATTCATTTTCTTAGTGTTTGGGCAAGTACATAGCACACAATAATTTTAATTAAGCACACTGACAAAAAAAAGGTCAATTGTCATTTTATTTCAGAGCTATTTCCAATCTGAGTTTCAAATAAGAAAAAAGTGAGTACTGTCAATTATAACAAATTTTTATTTAGAGTTTTCTGGATCCATCAGAAATTTGATCTAGATTTTTCATACATAATACATGTAGATATATAAACATATATAGATATATCTTGAGAATATTTACCTGGTAGACATTTGTTTTAGTTAGCTTCTTTGCTGATGTGACTAAAAGGCCTGACAAGAACAATTATAGAGGAGGAAAGATTGATTTCGGGTCTCACTGTTCCAGAGGTCTTAGTTGATAGAAAGCATGCTCCATTTCTCAGGTATTAAACTAAGGCAGAACATCATGGTGGAAGCGTTTGGTGGAGGGAAGCAGAGAGTAGACACAGCTCACCAAATATGTATCCCAAAGACACACCCCCAAAGACCTCTAGCTATACCCTACCAGACTACAGTTATCACTCAGTTAATCCCTATCAAGAGATTAATTCACTGATTGGGTTAAGGCCCTCATTTCACCTCTAAACCTCTTGCATTATCTCACTCGTGTGCTGTTAGGGGACACTTAATACTTAAATCATATATCATTCAATTTCTAAAAAGTTTTCATACTGTGAAGTTTAATTTAGTTAAAGTTCAATGTTAATACTGTACTTCCAAATGAATTATTTCCTTTCAAAGTCTTTTCCTGGAATTTGTCACATTTTTGGCATGTAAGTTTGCATATCTAAAGTGACTTCACTTGGCCAGATTTCTGAAAAACAAAATTTTAAAAGAAAAGTATAGGGTGACTTTTGAGGCCCTAGTGTTAAAACTTGGGGAGAACCTGAAGTAGAGACATCATTTGCCATATTGATAGGCATTTGTTTCATATTCTTAAAAATTCATTGATAATTTACTAATTTTGCTTCTTTCAATAAATTAGTTTTATTCGGAGGGAAAATATTATTTCTTCTCCCTGTTTTTCTGAGTTAAATTTTAGCAAGAAATGACTTAATTATACATTTAGAGTCTCATACTACTTAAAACTAGTTGAGTCCTGTACTCAGTAAAATCACACTATGTAGGAAGTCAAGTAAATGAAAGTTAAAAAAAAGAAAGGAAAGAAACAGCTTTGGTAATTTTCTTTTTTTAAAAAATACTTTTGTTTATTTATATGTGATGCTGAGGATCGAACCCAGGGCCTCACACATGCTAGGCGAGTGCTCTACCGATGAGCCACAACCCCAGCCCCAGCTTTGGTAATTTTCAAGTTAAAAATATAATACCATTAAGTTCCTTCCGGTCTGGAACCACATCTCTTAACTTGCTCTTCTTTCTGAATTTAACTTAGCACACTAATATGTGACAAGCACTCATTAAGGAATAAATTAGTAGTGATTTATTAGTTACAAAAGAACCTGTATGAATTCTAATATAGAACCTATTTAGAATTCTAGGTATTCACTCACGGATCTGGCTTTATCTAATATTTCTCTTCTGGAAATAAGGATCCCTAGCCATTCACCTCTGGGACCTGTCCACCTCAGGCTATCTTATTTGTGTATATCTAAATTATTTTCCTCAGCAGGCATGATTCACTTTCCTGGAGCTGTTACCTGCTTGTCAGGCACCGTTACCCCTCCACATCTGTGTGGCTTGTGCTTATTTTCCTGAACAGGACCAAGCACATAGAGGGCACATTTAAAGAAAGAATCTATCTACTGGCTGATCCCTGGCCAGGAACCAATAATGCTGTTCTCTACCTCTTGCTGATTTGAACACAAAGTTTCCTGCTGGCCTTCTTGATCTCTTTTCCCCAACATTTATTCTGACAAATTGTTTTATTCAGAGGGAGAATGAATGTAAGATCAGCCTTGCTGTGTGAAGTTTTGAATTTGGTGCAAAGGAGGGAAAAGGAGAGGGGAAATGGGAACCATGGTACTTAAATGACTGTATGGTATTAATTCTTCCTCCCTCTCCTCATCGATTTTCTCTCCATCCCTGGGATGTGTGTTTTATCCGTTTCTGTTACTTGAGGGTTTGCCTCTAGAGTTTATAGCAGCCTCTCCCTGCTCTTTCTTATATGTCCCATTTCCTATGAGCCTGCCATGGTCCTTTATACCTTCATCCTCTTCCACGCCTTGGGATGACCTAATTTCTCTCCTGTACTTACTAAAATTCTGTTCATCCTCATGACCTATTTCCAGACCTGTCTCACAAAACCTTCCTCATTCATATAGCTCATTCTTATGTCGCTGCGCTCTGTGTGCATAGAATCCTACAATTGAGCATTTCCTTACACTGTTGTGTGGTTTTATTTTCCTGACCACATCATAGACTTCCCTTCTTCTTTTTATTTTTGGCTTTGTGGAGATATAATTGGTAAATAAAAATTGTAAGTATTGGTAATGTACAATGTCATGATTTGGTATATGTTTTCGTTGTGAAATGATTACCATAATCAAATTAACTAACACATTTATCACCACATAGTTGAGGGTATGTGAGGACACTTAACATCTGTTTTCTGAGTAAATTTGTTTTTCTATCTTTCTTTTTCTTTTTTTTTTTTTTTGGTACTGGGGGATTGAACTCAGGGGCACTCAACCACTGAGCCACATCCCCAGCCCTATTTTCTATTTTATTAAAGACAAGGACTCACTGAGGAGCTTGGTGCCTCACTAAATTGCTAAGGCTACCTTTGAACTTGTGATCCCCCTGCCTCTGCCTTCCAAGTCACAGGGATTACAGGCATGCACTACTGTGCCTGACCTTTCTGAGTAAATTTCAAGTGAACAATACAGTACGGTTAACTATAGTCATCACCTCTAAGTCACATCCATAGAACTTACTGATTGTATGTAACCAATCTCCCCTTTTTGTACTTTCCAGTCTTTGGAAGCCACCATTCTATTCTGCCTCTAGAAGTTTGACCTTTAAAATTTCACATGTAAGTGAGATCATGTGGTGTTTGTTTTTCTGTGTCTGGCTTATTTCACTTAGCGTAATGTCCTTCAGGTTCATCCATGTTGCTGCAAGTGGTAGGATTTCCTTTTTTTTTTTTTTTAATAACCGAATTATATTTTACTGTGTTTGTGTATACACACACACACACACACACACACACACACACACCACATTTTTTTCATTTGTCAGTGGATACTTAAGTTAACCCAAATCTTGGCTATTGTAAATAGTGATGCAGTTAACATGGAAGTACAGATAGTTCTCTGACATTGATTTGATTTTCTTTGCATATATACCCAGTAGTGGGATTCCTGGATCATATGGTAGTTCCATTTTTATTTTTTATTCATTTATTTTTGCAGTTTTAAGGTTGAACTAAGGGCCTTGCTAGTGTTAGGCAACTACTCTACAATTACCACTGGACTATACTCCCAGCCTCTTGGTGCTATTTTTAATTTTTTGAGGTCCCTCCATACTCTTTTCCATAATGGCTGTTGTTAACTTACTTGCCCACCAGCAGTGTGCAAAGATTTCTTTTCCTCTATACCTTATTTTTTCAGGTCATTATGTCGTGTCCCCCACACCCAACAAGAGACAAGCATTCTTACCCAGGTTCTTTTGTCTTTTGAAAATAGCCCTCCTAGGAGGTGTGCAATGATTTTTGCATTGTGCTTTTTATTTTCATTTCTCTGATAATTAGTAATGGGGAGCAATTTTCATATACCTGTTGGCTATTTGTGTGTGTTCTTTTGAGAAATGTCCTTTGACCATTTAAAAAGTCTATTGTTATGCTCTTGAATCATCTGAGTTCTCTAAGTATTTTTGGATATTAATTCCTGATGAGATGTAGGTTTGAAGATATTTTCTTCCATTCTCAGGGCTGCCCTTCCATTGTGTAGATCATTTCCTTTGCAGTGTAGAAGTGCTTGAATGGGTTGCCAGGCTGCCATGCACACCATCACAGCAGGGAAGATGGAGATAGTATTTCCTGCTGTGTGCATGATGAAGAGGTCCATAGGAATCTGTTTGGGGGGACCCAAGGTGATGACCCAATAGTACTTCTCCACTAGGATCCAGTCTATCTCCTGCACTCTGGTATCAGGTACTTGCTTGTCCAAGTAACCAACTGGGTCTAGTGAGTCTTCCTGGCTACTGCTGTGGTTACTTCTGCCCCTGCTACCTCCTCCAGGCCCACTCAGCTCAATAGGCCACTTCAACCATTGGCCTCAGGTGGCCATCAAGCCCCCCTGGGCTGTTATGACAATGGCAGCTTCCTGAGGTGGTGAAGGTCCTCAAGCAGAATATGCCTTTTTCTTCAGCTGGTTAATGGGAACATTTTCTATCTCCTAATGTTATTTCCTTAAGATCGTTTTCTTACAGCATCTACCAAAGTGTCAGGCTCATAAATACTTAGTAGGGTTCAGAATAGATGTTCACTAAAAGCTTTTTTTTTTTTTTTAATTGAGCAATTTAGTTAAATTTCGATTGAGTTCCTCTATTTCTAGAAAGGCAAAAGAGGCAGAAGATAGCTTGACATGTCTTCTTGTAGGTGTTCCGGTTCTATAAAAATCGTGGCCTCAAGCTGGGGTTGTGGCTCAGTGGTGGAGTGCTTGCGTCACAAGCGTAAGGTACTGGGTTCAATCTCGGCACCACATAAAAATAAATTAAAAAAAGGTATTGTGTTCATCTACAACTAAAAATATATATTTTTTAAAATTGTAGCTCTAATTCAGGTACAATGAACTCTATTAGGTTCTGGAGTTGGTTGCCAAGTTTCCCCAAAAAGGGCTGATCATGCTACTGGGTCTAGTTTATTAGATTAGATTAGACTGGATAGAAGCAGAAAGGTGTACCAGCAGGCCCCAGATAGTTCTAATTCAGAGATTCTGTGTCTTAGACTTAAAAGTTTAATTGATTGTGGAAGACTTCGGTTTAGAGTTTAAAGTTGATTTTTGTAAATTCATGACAGTTGATTTGAAAATTACTTCCAGTTCTGGCTTCTCCCACCCTGGAATTCATTATGTGTCAGACTTTTCTTGTACAAGAGTATAGTAAAACGTATTTTCTTTCAAGAAAAACTGTATTAGAAAATTCACATGTATAACTTTATATTTTGGAAATCTGTAAGGGTATAGATTAAGTTGAAAAATGTAAACATGTGTTATCAGTTTTCCTTCATAAAATATTAGTACAGGACCTTTCTTTCTTGAATGAAAATTTACAAAGATTGATAGTCTTCATGATGTTTTACATTCTTGTATATGTACTGCTGTTTGACTGTGTTTGAAAACACATCATTATTAGGGGCAACACTCTTTTACATGGAAAATTGGCTCAAGCTGACTTTAATTTATAGATGGTATTCACTGAAGAGTTTCTTTTCATGACGGCCATTTATTTTTATTTCAAAGATGAAGTGGGTTTATAAATAATTTTCTTAACATAACGTCTGTTCTTACTTTTTCCCCATTCTGAATTTTCTTCTCATATATCCTGTGTTTATAATCTGTAAAATATACAAATGAGTTTTATATGCAAATATTAAATCCTGGGTGATTTTATAATTTATCACCATTCTTTTTCTCACTATAGTTTTCATTTCATTTGACACATTTCTCAAATCTTAACAGACTTTTCTTAGTATCATGAAAAATTTAAAGTCTGTGACAACATCAATTATGTGTGCATACAGTTTCTGCTGAATTTCTCAAAGTGCAATTATGAATCCATCCGGAGTGAGGACTCAAAAGCTCCGAAGGAATGGCATGTGCCTTTTCTTTGCTTCCTTTCTTTTTTCCATGTTCTCTTTCTTCCAGAAAGGGAATATCTGTGTCAAATGAAATCTTCTGTAAACTCATTGAATGTATAGGCTTCAACAAATTTGGTCCAGGCCTTTGAAGGCAGTGCAGGCAAGCCCAGAGCTCTAGCAACTTGGAAACATATCCACCTGAATTCTTCCTGGTGTAAGTCTTTGGTCTGATGCATCTGAAATCAGGAGCTTCAAAGTGATATTTACAAGATCTGTTCTTAATGATTGTTTGGTGAGTTAGTAAAATAGCACGAAGCTACATTCAAACTTGTATAGGTTTACTTTTTAAAAAATTCTATTGTAGCTTTTTTTATCAGTTTTGGTTACTTCTACAATTCCATCCAATATTTGCATATACTTACTAGTGTACTTTTTTAAAGATGAATCAAATGTCTTTTCCTTAAAATAAAATAGAATTAAGAATGAATTCCTTAAAAGAAAATGAAAACAGAATTCTAACAAATATTGATGCTCTGGGTAATATTTTCTTTTTGGAAATGACCAAGATTGCAAATGTTTAATAGATGGGAAAGGTATTTATCTTGATTTATAATGAACACTTTCAAAATAAAGTTTCTGAATAAAAAATAGAAAGTTCATGGAATATTATAGCTGGCAAGCATCAGAGAGGCAAGAGAATAAATCTCTCACCCGAAGATGGAACCGTTGCTCTAGTATTTCTGTGACACAGGCTTATTTGGTCACTATTTGAATACAGGAATGAAAGAGAACATACCACAATCAAATCAGTACAGACTGATGGGTGTATTAGGAAGAGGATGGTTTTGGATCAAATGCACATTGATGCAAGTTGTTATTCTGTTACAAGTTAATGATTTGATATTGGGCAAGTTGGAGTCTCTGCTTTAGTTTTTTTTTTTTTTATCTCAAATTAAATTTAAGTCCCAGCTTTTCAGGTTTGTGGAATGCTAATATGAATACATTAGCTTATATATAAAGTTATTTAAGAAAATATTGCAATAGGATGGTTGTTACATTGAGTCAAAAATTTCCATTTTGACTTTGATGCCTTTTCCTTAATGTCTATTTTCTTTTTTCCTCCTAACATTTGTTTCCTGTTCTATATGCCTCTTAGGATGCTCAGGTCTTCTCTCTGTTAACAATGTCCATTTCACTCAATTCTCCTTTGTTCAACGTGGTTTTTTTTTTTTTTTTTCATCTCTTAACATCTTTCCCTTTCCCTGAGATGCACTTGTCCATTCTCTCTGTGGATTGGATTGTACTTATTTTGTAGCCTTGCTCAGGAAAGTCCTCTAGTTTGGTATGACTCACTTGTCTAGGCTGTACTCAGTGGGACCCAACTAAGCAGTTCATATTTGGATTCAGGAATTTGGTGTTGGGACCAAGGGAGAGTTAAGTCTGTCTTTCCCAAAGTGTAGTGTTAAGGAGAAAGTCAGTTTGCAGAATGAATGAATGGGAGGGGAGGAAGAGGGATTTCCGGTCATGATTCTAGCTCCTCTTTTCTGAGGCTGCCCTGTGTTCTTACCCCTTGTTCTATGAATAATTCTGCCCTAAGCAGGCTGGAAGTCCAGAGTTAGTTTCTGCTATTGCAACTACTATTTTCATCAAGACTATGCTTCTGTAAAAAGAATTAAGATGTACTCTCTAATATATGCACTGTGTGTGGTATTGGGGGTTGAACCTAATTTTTACTTGTAAAGTAGGCTTCAATGAAGTTATTAAAAAAAAAAAGATGCCAGGCATGGTGGTGCATGCCTGTAATCCCAGCAGCTTGGGAAACTGAGACAGGAGGATCATGAGTTCAAAGCCAGCTTCGGCAAGAGCAAGGTGCTAAGCAACTCAGTGAGACCCTATCTCTAAACAAAATGCAAAATAGGGCTGGGAATGAATGTGGCTTAGTGGCTCCTGGGTTTAATCCTTGGTACCCCTTCCCATTAAAAAAAAAAAAAAGATACTGTTTTTAAAAGAGATTATTCCAATTCAGAGTTACACAAATACAAAAGAAATATTTTCAGATAGCAATCTATTTAAAAAATAAAGGCTAGGGCTCTGAACTGACATGATGATTGGTCCCTCTCTCTTCGCTCCAAATGGTGGCACTAAAATTAAAACCAGTGTATTTCCTGCTCTATCCACAGAGCCTTATCTGTTGTCTCCAGATGTCTAGAAAACATTTCCATTTAAATGTTGCCATCAGATGTGTTTGACCATTCACACTCTTTTCCCCTGTGGGGCTGGATCCCCTTACATTATTTCTGTGGCAAATATTTACCCCATCTTTTAAGCTAGTGATCTAAGAGTAGTTAACCTTAATTCTCCTCTGACATTGAATTTTGTTATATATTTTTAAATTAATATGTTAAATTGGGGTATAATACATATGTATAATATAAAATTTACCACCTTAACCATTTTAAAATGTGTTTTGGTGGTATTAAGTTCATTCACAGTGGATGCACCTTCTGCCACTATCCATCTCAAGAATATTTTTCACATTTCAAAACTGAAACTGTTTATTAGACAATAAACTCACCATTTTTCGCTTCACCAAGTCCCTGGTAAATGACTTTCAACTTTTGCCTCCATGAATTTGATGACTTCAATTACTTCATATAAGTGGAATTATACAGTGTTTGTCTATTTTTGATTGGCATTTTTCACTTTGCATAATGTCCTCAAGGTTCACTTATGTTGTAATGTGTGAGAATTTTGACATTTGTTATGTTGACATTCTTCTGCAACTTACTCTTTTCCTTTCATCTGTGTCTCTTTTGTTGACTACCATAGGGTATAAGTCTCACTTTGCACCTGAGTTGCTGAAATAATATCTTAACAGGTCTCTGGAAAGTCTGTCCCTCCTTTACAGCCATAACCTGTGATGCCAAGTCATCTAAACAATGACTATCTTCTGGTGGACATAGGACTAGCATGAATGGACTTCCATGGGTTCCATGGTTGGCACAAGTTAGAGCCCCTGAATAGCCCCCTCCTTGCTAAGATCATTATTCTTCCTCACTGGATATTCTCCATTTAGTCTAGATCCTTCTCTGCAATTCCTGAGGGCTTCATAATCTAGTTTGAGTCTTCTTTAAAATTATTTCATTACTGTGTGCTTAAATGTATGCATTATTATTAGCCTAGGGCCTGCATAGTCATTTAATTTTCTTCATGTTTACACTTCTCTTTTTGCCTTTAATCCCTCTAAGATGAAAATTTCAACTTCCCATTATCTATTCAAATACCATGTTCAGTATAGTTCACTTCTTCATTAAAACATCACAATTGCTACAGCCCTGTTTATAGTTTACCTAGATACTCTTATTCTTAAACATTGATTATACTTTTGTGTTGTACTAGCTAATACTTTCCTCAGGAGAGGTCAGTTTTTTGAAAACTTTATGCCTTTTTCTTGTAGCAGCATGTTAGCAAACTTTGCATAAAAATATACATTAAGTGGGGAATAAATATTTGTTATGTAAGTAGCATTTTATATCACTGGTACAATGGTGGGATAAATTATGGCTGGACTATAAAAGTGTTCATGATATAAGTGTCCTTTCCTACTCTGCTGTTTTTTCTAAACCATCCACCCTTAATTTTTGAAGGTGCATTTCAGTTTGAAGACATATAAATCAATTATTACTGTTATTTTTTCTTCCTGAGAAGCACACAGGACGCTTTCTTGATTCAATATATGTTTAGCCTAGCATCATGCCATCATTACAAGTTCTTGATATATCTATTTTCATTAGATACATATTCAAGAAAGGGAAAACCAGACACCATATGAATCAATATTGACCCAGGACATGTGAAGTATGTGTGAAGAATATTCTGTAGTCCTTTTACTTTTTACTTCTTCTGAGTTACTCCCTTTCCTTAATTCTCCTCCTTTTCTGAATGATCCTAAATTCAAGATCCTTGCTGAGTGGGAAGGATGATGCTGACACTTTTTGTTCTTCTAGCTCAGGTAGATGGGCTTCGTCAGCCTGATTTCCTTTCTTTCTGTTAACATTGAAGAATATCGTACTAACTGTAAAAGTCAAATACTGTGATATAAGCAAGGGAGTGCATGTTTAAATTGAAGATATATTAGCTCATACAGTTCAATACTAATGCCTTGAAACACAGGTCTATCCTGTGTTGGAAATCAAATTATGAACAGAATAGCACCAGCCTGCCTTTGTTGGTTTTATGGTCCAGGAGGAATATATTAACTAGTTAGAAGTACGTGAATTTGATTAAAGGGACATAAAATACTGAACAAGGGGTTTTACTTTTCTATGGGGAGAGAGAACACTTTTGAGAAGGGACTCAAGAAACTAACACGTATAAGGGCCTGGGTGGGATAGCTGTGCTATAGAGGGCTGGAGGGCTGAGAGACAGGCACCTGATGGAGCCAAGCACAGAGAAGGAGTGACAGCCAACCCGAGATGTCAGGCAGGGCTACTTTTACCTGTTATGGACTTTGAAGTGAACCCTAAAGGAAGTTATTTGAAACTTGAGTCAGGAAACTGTCATGGTTTACATTGTGTTTTAAAGTTTGATGTTTCACCTGCATTATGGAGTGTGAATTAGAGGCAGCCAAGATTATATTTATGGACAAATATTTGCACATAGTTGTGAGTTGTCTTTATTGTCATGCTGTTCCCAAGAGCTATTTAGTGTTTTAAGTGTTCAAAGAAGAATAAATAGTGATTTGATTAGTAAGTGTGGTAGAGAAGGAGCCTGGACAATGGAGGATGGTGTCTTTGACCAGGTTGGGAGAAGGAAAATGGAGGGATTTCAGAGACTTTATTACATAAAAAAGAACTGTGTTCAATAAATTTTCCTTGATTTTAAGGGGTGACAAAAAGTTTTAGGAGGCAAAAATAGCTTTCAAGTTTCTACTTTCAAGAGTTGGAAGATGATGGAAGATGGTGGAAAATAATGAAATATTCCCAAGAAAAGCAAAATTGGCAACCGTGAATTTGGGGAGATAGTCAAGGAGGAATTCTAGAGTGCTATTTTATATTAAATGAATATAGAAAGATAAAAGAGTATTATATATACTATATATACACGTATATATGTACTTTATACATACAATTATATACACATACACTGTGAAATATATATAATGGGCCTTTGAGTTATGTATTTTAAACATCTCTTCACAAGGTAGCCGGTAAGGCTGTAGAAATACACAAGATTTCTTGGGAGTTTGTGAAAAAGTACAAATCTTGGGAATCTTGGGAATCCAAATATTTAGCAAGAAAATAGAGGTACACTTAGGGCAGATTTAGATTTAATACCATATAGGAGGAGTAAACCTTGTACATCCTCCAATCCAGTGTAGTCAAAACAAAGGTGGATAGAATGAGACCATCTCCCCAGCACACAGTGATTTTTCTCTAAATCATGGCATGGAAAGTCTCTGAGGTCTCCCTTTCTAGTATAGGTTTTCAGAAATCCGATTCAGCCTCTTGCTATTTTGTCTGCCTTGAATTCTAAATTGTGAAGCTATAAGAATTTTTTCCCTGTGTTTATAGTTAACATCCTTTGATAGCAAACTTTAAGACACCTCTTGAGTAATTGTGTTCAAGTAGGAAAAACAGTACTTGGCAAAAAAAGAATGTTTGCTGAATGAAGGAAACAAATTTCTGAGACTATAAATTCTTTAAAGAGACTCACATATGTATCTTTTCCTGGGCCAACTACAAATATTTGCATGTAGAAACACAATTATGTTGAGTTACTGTTTTTTCTTTCTAGTAGGAATCTTTTTTCATGGTTTACAAACGAGGGCAGTTTTTCTTATTTTTAAGAGCGAAAGGTTGATTTTTCTTCGTTTAATAGACATAAGAATGTCAAACATAATAAAACATTTCAGAATACTCATTATATTTTGATCTTAAGATCAAACCTTTCAGGATTGCTGAGAAAGTTAATAGCATCTTTTTTAACCCTCCAAAATATCTTTTATTTAAAGACTTTCTTTATTAACCACAGAAGGTCGAGATAGTTATGTGCTATTTATTGCTGATTTCTGTCTTTCTATTTTTTTCCCTTCTTTTTGTATCGTGCCCATAGCAGCTGTTTCCCTAACCCTTACCCCAACCCACAGGCTTTCCCACGCTCCTTTTTTGGCTCCTTCTTGGCATGGATCCTTAGTTTGACAGATAAAACATGTGACTGTACTATAGTTATAGCCTGTCTATGATCCATCAGGTTTTGCATAGGGGTGGTTATGTTCAATTGATTCTGAAACAAGGTGGTCATTTTGAGATGAAGTATTCGGCTCACTTTAAACAAACATTTGACTTCCTTCTATTTAATTCCTCATTCCTCAGTAGCATGCTGACCAACGACTTTTGAGTTCTGTAGGTTCAGTTTGAGTGAAGCTCATGGGATATTAGAACTGGGGACAGTGACAAAGAGGCACCATGTGCTTCATTATTAGATAAAAATTGGTTTAGTCTAGACTTGGACATGAGCAAGATTGTGTTTCAGGTTCTAATATTCAGTTTCTACGAGTTTTAACCTCCTCTGGTATGAAATGAGGTAATAACGACCCGCCTTTTGCAACTTTGATACAAAGGAGTCATTTTGATGGAAATTATCACGATGGGACCCAGCACTATTTCATCTTGAAATAGAAAATCAATGTTATTAATTTTAAAGAATGCATCCATGGCTCAACCATACCCACAGAATAGTAATAACCATAGTGTAAAAACATCTCTGAAATTGATGTGTGAATGTGTAAGAAGTCATATGTGGACATAGAATAAATGACCTGAAACATGAAAATTCTCACTGACACCAACACCTCTGGAATGAAAGATCTTATAGTGAGTGTTCTAAATTTTATTATATAAACAAACTACTCTTAGGGTTTTTTTCCTCTGCAACATCATTGACAACTAAATTAATTTGGTTTCTTGTGAGTTGTATTGTTTCCAGCAGCTGTTTAATACATTTTAAGTGCTCAGGGAAGAATAAATTGTGGTTTAATCAATAAGTAAAGTAATAAATGAGTGTATTTAAGATATAAATTTAAATTCATAGATTTAAAACATAAGTGGATAAAATCCTTAGAGAGAGAGAGAGAGAGGGAGAGAGAGAGGGGGAGAGAGAGAGAGAGAGAGAGAGAGAGAGAGAGAGATACAGAGACACACATTAAATGGTCACAGTATAAAATAAGGCTATAATTAAATATTCAAGAAACATTAAGCAACCACTATATGCTTTATAACTTTGTGGAGTTGTAAAGTTATTTAAATTCACATGAACATCCTTTTAATTTTATATTCAAATCATATAAGGTGAGATTTTGTGTTTTTTTCCTTATAAATTTGTCCTAAATATAATTGGTCATTTTTATTTTAAAAAGACACACATTTTACAAATGATGGTTGGAAATTTTAAAGTGTGTACAATGTGTATAAATGATGAGACACTTTGTTCCTGCAACTGGAATTCATGGCTGTTTATACTCAGGGTAGATACATTTAATTTAACCTTACCCCTGTATTTCATAGGTCATTGTTTAGCAGAGCTCTTCATATGACATTTATGTGGCATTCCTTAATTGTTCAGAAAGGGAGTTACAATGCTCAAAAAGTACGGTTACAGAAAAAGGTCATTCTAAGTCTGATAGTAGAATGATATTTTTTTTCTATTTTAGTTTGAATTTTTGAAATTGCTTTATTTGAAGTTAGATTAGTAAACCACAAATTATATTTTCAGATACTGATACATATAAGAATATTTTACAAAGCTATAGTAGCACCTAAAAGATAGAATTTACCCCTATTGTTAAGGTTTTGGGGTAGCAATTCACAAGTGAAAATCATGGTGATTGTGCTAAAAGCTTTGGCTGTTGTCTGGCGGAAGTTGTCTAATAATTGAGGAGACATCAAGAAGCGTGAATTCATCTACCCCAGTCCTAGCCAGAACTGCTTCTGAATGGTCCTGTGACTCACTGAGACAATTAGAACACAATGATTTTCCTGAGTAAAGTCTGAAAATGTGTATATACCCCATAAGTATTATACAGAGGAGTAATAGTTAAGATGCATACTTGATATGAAAAAAGGGCTGGTATTTGTAGTGTTCATTATGTGATCTAGGCAGTTTACCTATATTGTTTCTGAGTTTTGTTCTAAAGATTAAATGAGTTAGCATAAAGCACATTTGTGCCTTGCATATACATGTTCTCTAATAATACAAATTATTGACTTAATTTAAAATTTTTATCACAAAGATTACAAAACTAATAGGTAGGAGAATCTGGATTTGAATTCTAGAGTGCTGGACTCCGAAGGCCATTCTTCTTTTCATTGAGCTTTCACTAATTTTCCCATGTTAAGAATCTAGGATGTTAAAAAAAAAAAAAAAAAAAGGTACCCAAAGCCTTCCTGTAAACCAGCCTTACACAGACTTGAACAGGAAGAGGTTGGCTTATGACCCTTGGAACTGCCTCTCACTAGTTGATGGTTTTGTATCAAGTTATCTCAACTGCTTGGATCTCTCCTTTTGTAAACTCGGGATAATAATGACACCAATCCTAGATGTTCTGGGAGGATTCAATAAAACATAGCCTGTCAGTTGCCCAGCACATAGGCTGCCATGTCACCAACACCCAGTGCAGTTGTTACTGGTAGTTTGAAGACTGGACATTGCGTGACTGACTGCATGGATTATCATGCTTAGCTTGTGCCTGAGTCCTGTGAATGACACCTGATGATAGGTGTTTGTGAACTAACCTCACCCCTGGCTGTACCTTATTAGCATTCCTTTGTTTTTCTGGTGATGCATTTTCCTTATCCTTTTAAGTTTTATTTAATATAGCTACATTTTAGAAAGATCATTAGTTAAAGAGCCAAAAGTAAATGATAATAATGATTATTATATTTTGTCAATTTTCTCCCAGTAATTGTTTAATGCTTTTGTATTTTGCATAATTGGAATAGTAATATATATTGTTTAGTATTTTCTATTTTTAAATTAATGGTATTTTAAAACAACATTAAAAGTTTATAGACATAGTTTTTATACTTTTTAATTTTCCATTATGATTATGTCATTTTATTAAGCATTTTTCTTTTATTAGGCTCATTGATCATCTCCAGGCTTTGTCATTGTAAGTAATGTTGAAGTGAATATTTTTATAAATTCTTATTTGCATTTCTGATTTTTTTCTAGATACATTTCTATATGTAGGGTTATAGGTGAAAGAAACTAAGAACTTTGTGCTCTAAAATAATGGCTTAACACTCAAGAG